>NC_045776.1:67041012-67666012 GCF_008692025.1 Phocoena sinus | reverse complement strand
GGATTGTTCTTTGGGAGCACTTTGTTTCAGAACTTTCATATAACACATCAAGCCGTTTAGTAGCAGCCAGAAACCAAGACGAAGCTTTAGCCCCTCTCCTTGTCCCTAGACCTTTATGGTTGTCGCCCATGACAACCAAGAACTTCAGCTTGGGATTTGGGAGACCTGGCTTCCAGATGAGCTGGGGGAACGTCCTAAGGTCTGTCTTCATTCGGAGTGAAGGAATGGGACTTGATTCTCTAGTGGTCTCTGAGTCCTGTGTGATTTCTGTGCACCAATGCTACATCTGGGGTTGGAGAGCTCAAATGCAAAAGGGACTATTTGAGATGTCCACTTAGGGGCTGTGAAGCCTGTCGACTCTTGTGCTTTTTACCTGGAAAAATGAGGGCAGCTTTTACCCAAATTAAAGGCCACCCTGAGATTCTCCTATTTGGATTCTGTGGGCAAGTGGTAGGTCTACTCTTCTTTGTGGCTGCTGTTGCTGTATTGGGAAGGGGGCATTTGGACCAAGGATTTAGAGATTTTTCTGCCGGGAGGTGATCCCATTTGTACTGAGATGGTGCTTAAAGCTGATACTTGCCGTTTTATCACTAATGGCTCTTTCTCTTTCCATAGCCGTGGGTTTTATCTGGCCGTCTCTCAGGTACGTTGACAGTTTTGACTAGCGTTTAAAAAGGCAAGTTCAGGAAATGCTATTTTCTGTGTTTCTTCTTTCCCTACTTTCCCCCTTGTTGAGCAGCACAAAACTGCCAGGTTTTATGTTCCACTGGGCAGTTGCTGCTGGTCTGATGTTTTTCTCTCCCCTTCTTCCTCCTCCTCCTGTGCCCCCTCCCCCGGAGATGCCCCTCCCGCATCCGTGCTATGCTCCGAGGGGAGCTGTACCTTTGTGGTTCTTCTGCAGCTGCCGGACTTTGATGGGGACATGCTTGCTGCCTCTACACTTGCTTCCCGTAGCAACCGGCTCTTTGAAGATGACCTCTTGCTGTTTGCCTGTTGTCTCTTGTGTTGGATTATAGATGAGAGATTTACCAGGCTGGGGGTAGGAGCCTGCTGTTAGCACATTTCTTTTAGGGTTCCCAGCGTCCCTCAGCCTGTGCTTTCTCTTTCCAGAATATGAGGTTTTGCGGGGGTGGGGGTGTGGAGGGGATATTTGTGCAGAATCAAACACAGTTTTGAGTGTGTAGGATTGCCCTAGTTGTGAGATAATGTGGAAATAGTTGCTGCAGTGATTCCTTACTGAAGCTATTTGGTTTACTTTTCATTTTTATTATAATATGATTAACACTTATTAGGAGGGGAGGGCACTCTTTGGCCCCCCACTCCCCCCAGGTGTTGGTATGTTGGCAGTAAACTTGCTTCCCCGTGTAATCTGAGTGCTGGGAATTGCCGAAGTACCTAAATCTCCACACACTTGAATACCCGTGTTTTACCCCAAAGCATCAAGTTTTCTTTCTTTACAGCAGCAGAATCCCCTCACATGTGGCCCCTGTCTTGCTTGGACAACCCCTGATGTGCTGTGCACAGCTAGTGCGTGGATTTCTGTTCAGCTCTGTGAACTTGCCTTGGACAGAATGAGGACATTGTGGAACAGCAAGGATTCCAAAGGAACCCTGGATTAAAACAAAAACTAGCCTTTTTTTTTTTTTTTTAACCAAGTGACAACGGCTAAAATAATAGTAGCACCCATTTTAGTAAAAAGGTACAAGAAAATAGACATTTTTATGCACTGCTGATAGGAGGGTTGTTTGTAGCAGCGTACGTATCAAGAGCCTTAAAAATATTCATACTCCTTGACTCAACAGTTTTTCTTCTAGGAATTTATCCTAAAAAAAACAAAAACAAAATCAGAGGTGCATATCAAGATTTTTGTGTGAGGATGTTCACTAATATGTTATTTATGATAAAAAATGCCAACAATGAGGATATCTGGCTGGCAAAGTGATAGTACTTTTGTTCATATAGTA
The DNA here is from genome assembly GCF_008692025.1 of Phocoena sinus. Lineage (NCBI taxonomy): Eukaryota > Metazoa > Chordata > Mammalia > Artiodactyla > Phocoenidae > Phocoena > Phocoena sinus. The sequence goes on along the minus strand of NC_045776.1, from coordinate 67,664,048 downwards.
GAGTGCTTTACAGACATTAAAATTGTTTGAGAGTATTTAATGTCAAGGGAAAATGCTCGTAAGTGGGAAAAAAGCAGAATGTAATAATGTAGTATAGGGAATTCCCTGGCGGTCCAGTAGTTAGAGCTCTGTGCTTCCACTGCAGGGGGTATGGGTTCAATCCCTGGTTGCGGAACTAAGATCCCGCATGCTGCGAGGTGCAGCAAAAAAAAGTGTAGTATATCATATGATCCTACTTTTTTTTCATTAAAAAATAAGAAAAATTGTATGGTATACATAGAAAAAGGCTATAATGAAATACTACCTCTCAATTTTTTCTCTGGTAATGAGATTTTGGGGTGTGTTAATTTTCTTCATATTCCGAGTTCTTCAGTGATCAGATAATTACTTTTTTTTTTTTTTTTTTTTTTTGCGGTACGCGGGCCTCCCGCTGCCGTGGCCTCTCCCGTTGCGGAGCAGCAGGCTCAGCGGCCATGGCTCACGGGCGCAGCCGCTCCGCGGCACGTGGGATCTTCCCGAGCCGGGGCACGAACCCCTGTCCCCTGCATCGGCAGGCGGACTCTCAACCACTGCGCCACCAGGGAAGCCCCAGATAATTACTTTTATAAGCTGAGAAATTAAAAAAATTGATTCCCTACGGAGTAACCCACAAAGTACATTGATAATATTTTCTTTCAAAGCTAAGTATTTTTTAAATAGGTGAACCAAGATAATGCATCTCTTCTTTGTTTTTTTGTCATTAGAATGTGCTTGTGTTTTTTTTTTTTTAATTGATGCCACCATAATTCTTTTTGTGAGAGAAATGGCTTTGCAGCTTTAAGAAGTTGTGGTTTTATCCAAAAGGAAGTTCTATCCCTTAGCAGGAATTCAATAAAATAATATATCATCTTTTGTAATCATGCAATGATGCCTGACTTCAAAGTGACTTACTAGTTTGTGGACATTGGTGTTTGGATTGGTTGTTTTTGGCAAAGTCCAGCTGGACTGTCCATTTGTTAAAGGTGGATGCATGGCACTGGGCTTTGGAAGCCCTTCTGTTTGTCAGTGGTTGAAATCACTAGTTATGGACCTTACCTTTATTTGGAAATATTTGTGATTTGGGGGAAGAATGAGAAGTTTCGCAGGTGATGGTTCTATGAGCAGATTATCTAGGGGCATCAGGGTGGTGGGAGAGTGTTTTGGGGACCGGAGGGTGGGTTTCATTTGTGTTTGACAGTAGCCGATGGCGGCTGATGGTAGGAAGATCTGCACTGTCTATTAAGGTGAACTTGACTATGAGGTTGGTTGAGTTATTCAGCTATGCTACAAGCCTTATGCTTCTTCAGCCCTCACTGTCACCAATTACTTGGGAAGCTCATAAAGCTGGGAGGAAGAGAAATATAGCAGTCATTTCTTGGGAAGGCATTGAGAGGCAAGTCTAGAATGCTGGAATATGGGTAAAACTAGCTTCTGTTGGGTTCATCTTGGGGGAGGGACTGGTGAAGTTAGGGTTGGCTCTCCTGAGAGTGTTTAGTTTTTTAATACTCTCTTCTATTTTGAATCCTTTAAATAGGCACATGTGGGAATCCACAGGTGTCTAGATGGAGTTTTCTTTTAACTGGTATCCTGTTATTAACCATAGATTACTGAATAATGTTACATTGTATGGACACCACATTTTGTTTATCTATTCATCAGTTGATGATCATTTGGGTTGTTTCCACTCTTTGGTTATTATAAACAGTGCTGCTCTGAACATTCATGTTCACGTCCTTGTGTGGACATGTTTTCATTTCTCTTGGGTGTAAACGTACCAGTAGAATTGCTAGGTCATACGGCAACTCTATGTTTCATATTTTCAGGAACTACTAGACTATTTTCCAAGCGGTTGCACCATTTTACATTCTTATCAGCAGTGCATGAGGGTTCCAGTTTCCCTCTGTCCTCATCGACACTTGTTGTCTGTTTTTTTGATTATAGTCATCCTAGTAGATGTGAAGTAGTACCTCGTGTTCTGATTGCATTTCTCTGGGGCTAATGGTGTTAAGCATCTTTCCGTATGCTTATTGGTCTTTTGTATATCTTATTTGGAAAAATGTCTACTCAGATCCTTTGTTCACTTAAATTGGGTAATTTTTTTTTTTTATTGTAAGAGTTCTTAACGCTCATAAAGTTTTTTTTTTTAACTATTTATTTATTTGCACTGGGTCTTAGTTTCAGCACACATGCTCCTTAGTTGTGGCATGTGGACTTACTGGTTGCGGCATGCGGACTCTTAGTTGTGGCATGCATGTGGGATCTAGTTCCCCAGCCAGGAACAAACCTGGGCCCCCCGCATTGGGAGCTCAGAGTCTTACCCACTGTATCACGAGGGAAGTCCCTCATGAAGTATTAAGGTGCACAAAGAGATTTTCTTTATGTGGGTTGTATCTACTGATATTTGCCAGGTGAGAAATGAAAACAAAAACTTTAAAAATATTTAATTTTAAAATATGCTTTAAAATAATAATAAAACCGTTACATGTTAACATAACTAACATTTTTTATGAAACAATATTATGCTTTGGAAAATATAGTGAAGAGTGGTCTTTTTAATATTTTTATCTCTTTAATATCTGGCTTAATAGAAGATAGTTGGATTCTCACATCTACTTCTGTACCCAGTTTGTTTTGATATGCTTTGATTGAAGTGTATGAAAATCTGGCCTTATACAGATGTGTAGTTGGAAAAGGGAGAAGTATTTTATTAGTTTCTTAAGATAATTGTGGATATCTTTGATACTATATCAAAACTCAACAAGAGGTAGTTTCTTGAAGGTTAATTGTAATGTGGAACCTGAAGCCATATAGATGAACTCTTCATACCCTTTTATGTTGAAATCCATTGGTCTTGCTTGCACTTTGAATGGGTCTGTTACTAATGAATGATTTTGTATTATCGTGCATTGGTTATTTAGAAAATACTGATTCACTGAGTCATACGGCTCTTTCAAATACTGACACATTTCATTATACAGTATTAAAAAAATCACATTTGTTAATATCCTCATCATCCTCAATAGGAAAGTCTTTAAGTAGTATTGGGATTCTGTCAAGCACATGGTGGTAGATACAAATTTCCCCAAATTCTAATTTTGCTTGGAAGCTCAGATTTTATTGTTGGCAACAAATATTGTCAATTGTTTTCCTTGAAGTGGCAGGCTCACTTCATTCGTGAGAAAATGTCTGCCCTATACTTATCTGTATAACCATACTTTGTCAGTTATTCTTTTAAGTAAAAATGGTGTCCCATAAAAAAGTGGCTAGTTCAGTTTGCAACTCACAATTGCACAAGTACTTTATCATGAAGCAACCACGTGCTTTGGTATGCAGCGGAAGTGCTCTACGCATACTTCCTTTGTCACACAGAATATTAAAGAAGTATGTACTCAGGAGTTGGGAGCTAATAAAATAAAAAACAATAAAATAAAAATCGTTTTTATTCATCAGTGTTCTTCATCAGTATTGCTGTCAACATTCTTAAGGAAACTCCTTTTTCTGATTGCAAGTATACAGTAGTCAGGAGTGCAATCTGGCGCCACTGCCTTGATTCACTCAACAGTATTATCCCACTGTTACATTTACACAATCAGTGCAAATGTCGGCACAATGTAAAAGGCAGTTGTTGTCTTAGTATTATTACAAATATGGTATTGCCCTCGCAGATTCTTTTAAAAGGTTTAAGGACCACCCCCACTGCCGCCCCACCAGGAGCTTATAGAGTGGACTTTGAGAAACATGGGCTAGATGGCATTTAATGGAAATTGGGGTGAAATTGTTTTGAAGGCACTTGCCTCTCTGTTATCTCAGATGTTAGCACATATTTGCATGATGATAGTGACAGTGTGTGTGTATGTGTGCGTATATTATGCACCTTGTAGTTGGACATTCTTCCTAGTCTTCAGCAATATTCAGAATCACAAAGCTATTACCACTGAGGCTCCTTTGAAAATAAAATGCCTTCCCGTTTTCTTTTCTTTTTCTTCCAAGAAAAAGCCTCTCTTCATCACCCACCTTTGCCAGGTGTGATGTTTCCTTATTTCATGTTTTGAGTTTGAGAAAACAGGGGCCCTTTAGGGCCTTCCTGCATATGTCTGTTTCTCAGGACACTCCTTACTCTGAAAACCCTAGATGGGTGTCTAGCTCAAGCCCAGGCCAGTGGCTGGCAATGACCTGATCCTTGCCATGTAAATCCTCACTGAATGGCATGAAACTCAAAGTTAGCAGTTCACGGAATTGTAAGGTGAGCCCCGTTTCCCAGCCAATTATGACCCGATCTAAAGCCATAGCTGGGCCATTAATGTATTTTGGGCCTTGTTCTCTTTTATATCTTGCCAAACTCGGAGAGTCTACTGTATAGCTCCTGGCAACAGGCCTCTGCCAAAACTGTTTATGAATGTATCATTTTACACCTCATTTTTCCTGTTTCCCCTTGTGATGGCACCTTGCCTGTGTTTCTCTCCCACATCTTTCTGCCCACTTAAAAAAAATTATTCCTTTAACTTATTCCTGCATTGTGATACAGACTTCTGGCTTCTGCTGTTACTTATTGTGCAAGAGATGCTAAAGAATGAAAATGCTAATTTCTTACAGGACCCTTTCTTTCTCAACTACCAGTGATTCTCCAAGGGCCCTCTTATGGGGTTGAATTATGTCCCTTCCCCCAAATTCATGTGTTGAAGCTTTAACCCCCAGTACCTCAGAATGTGACCATTTTGGGAGATAAGATTCTTTACAGAGGTAATCAAGTTAAAATGAGATCATTAGGGAGGGTCCTGATCAAATATGGCTGGTGTCCGTATAAAATGGGGAAATCTGGACACAGACACGAACACAGGGAGAACCATGTGAAGATGGGAAGCAGTGATGGAGTGATGATTCTACAAACCACGGGACGCCAAAGATTGCCAGCAGCCCCCCCAGAAGCGAAGGGAGAGGCGGGAACAGATTCTCCCTCAGCCGTCAGACACCTTGATCTCTGACTTCCGGCCTCCTGCACTGTGAGACAGTGCGTTGGTGTTGAAACCACCCAGTCTGTGGCATTTGTTAGGACAACCCTAGGACCCTGATCCTGGTTTCAAGGCTGACTGCTCTCCCTCGTGGCCCCGTGGTTCTGTTATTCACCTTGGACCTTTGTTCCATAGGTCGCACCATGGATGGTCTCCCAGGGCGACCTGTGCCACCCCCCGTGTGAGGGTCCTGCTCAGAGCAATGCTCCCTTAGTGCTCTCACTGATGAGGAATGCAAGGTTGAGGATGGCATCCTCTGGAGGAATGGAGAGAGACGGTATTGGACCCCGGGGCAGGCAGCTTCACGCATCTGCACCCATCCTTTCCCCGGCACTGATGAGAGATGTTGAAATCTGCCTGGCCTCCTCTTGTTCCCCTTTCCTGCGGAGCAAGGAGTGTTGAGCCAGAATGGGTACATTTGGCTTAATTTTCTCCAAGTGCTTTCTCCCTGGGACCCTCCTGCGGGTTCCCAGCTGACCGCCTGTTTGCACCACACTGCAAGGAGAGGTGGCCAAGAAAAGCGAGCTGCTGGAATGCTCGGGGCCCCGAAACATTGCTCTTCGTGGTAGTTTGGTTCTTGCCAGGATGTCCTTGTAAAACTTTTATGAAGATGTTGTTGTACTTGCATTGGAGGTTGAAAATTGCTGTTAACTTTGCTAAGTCCTGTGTCCCCCAGGAATGTGGGCCACTGAGGAAATGCCTCCGGCCCTCCCTTCTGGACGGGCGCTGCGCTGTGGCAGCTGCCTGCGCAGAAAGTTGAGCTGGATGGATGGATTAAGGGACATCAGCTAGGCCTTTGTTTAAAAATATTTAAAATATGTTTGAACCTCCCTTTATCAACAAAGAACAGTTCCTTTCGGCAGAGAGAAGTTTTTCATTTCCATGTTTTTTTTGCGATTTTGTTTGGTCCTTTTGTATATTCGTGACTTTGGTAAAGTGTTCCCATTCACATTTTGAAAGCCGAGTACAAAAGGGGCTGCATAATGTTCTATTTTGCTTAAGGGAAAAGAGCAGTTTACTTCTATTAAGAACATAATGTTTATGAAGATAATCTTCTCTGGCTTGAGTTAATTTTTTCTGGTGCTGAGCTTTGACGATTAAAAAAAAAAAGAACATGTTTGAGAATGTGTGTATTTTAAACTTCTCTGGAATTAGGAGTTAATGGAGGCATATCAGTAATGAGAATGAGCTTTGCAAGTTACAAAGAAATAAAAATGAAAGAGGTTCCTATGTCGGGGTCTGTGCTGCTCTTAGAACCAGGAGTATTAACCAGCTCAGAGTCCTTGACTATTAAGGTATTTTGAGTTAAATGTCAGAAAAAAGTATTTTCCTAAAATAAGATCCAGGTTTTTCCTTGCCTTCCTCCGTGATGATCCCAGTTTTGTGTATCAGGTTTCTGCTTAACTTCAGATCTTCTCTGGGCATTTGCCCAGAGTTATTAGAAACCTGAGCTCCTTCTCTACATATGTGCAGGAAGGGCCAGCATGTTGCACAACTCTAGGGGCCCCATTCATCTGAGTAGATGAGATCAGGGTGTGAAGGGTGCCGGCTGGAGCCGGCTGCGTGCAGCCCTGAGTGCAGGTGCCGACAGGAAAGGCATGGTGGGTGGGGGCCCCTGCTTTTGGGGTCATTTATTACATAATTACTTTTAGAAACAGACCCTGGGCATAACCTTTGATATTCTGTGCCCTTGATGAACCAAATCATTCATCTTGAGAAGTATTTGGCCAACCCTGGCTTATGGCTTTTGCCCTCCAGCCACTAGCTTAGCCACAGCTTGACAGGGGTGAGGCCACAGCTTGTGAAAGATCAATCCAGAGAATTATCAGTTGTCTCTTAAGGTTGTCCTGAAATTGCTTGCAGGCCAGCCCTGAAGTTTAGGAACAGAATGTACTTGCATTTCTCCTTTTTATACCTTTCTCCTGCAAGTATTCCTTCCTGTCCTTCAATTGATTCTGGAGACTGGAATCCAAGTGAAGAAAATGAAAGGGGCTTTAGGTAAACATTCTAGAATATTTCAAAAGTTTCAGGGTTTTGGATTGAGGTTAGGGATGCGCCGCCCACGACTGAGGTTCCACGCTGCCCTGAAAAGAATTCTCTCTAGTCAGTCACGTTTCAGCCGTTAATCAGACATTTAACAAATGGCTGGTGCGACTATTAGATTGAATCCTTTGAACTTGCCATTTTTGTAAGTCAGAAATAGTTAAATATTGGCGGTTTCCCATGGTCCTACCCGGAGTTCTCTGGAGAGGCTCAGAAGAGCAGGGAGCTGGGACCCACATGCCTGGTGCTGGGCTGGGCTTCTCACCTTGGCACCACCTGTGTGTGACATTGGGCAGGTCACCTCCCCCATCATTCTGCAGTTCGCTGCTCGGAAGACAGGCATGATGTGGTACCTCGTCGTGGGGTTGTTTTAAAGATTAAATATTTTCAGTTCTATAAAGCACTTAGAGCAGGGCCCGGCACGCGGCTTGCTCTGTGTGCTCTTGTTATATAATGTAGTCATTCTTATAACACCTTCACGGTTCCTCCCATATCTGTGTGCCACACTCACTTAATATTTCTCTTTAAAGTGACTATAATTCTAAAAACTGAAATAACTTATTTTGTTGATTCTTAGATGCTTTGCTTTTTTTGTGTCTTATCATTTCTGACATTGGAATGTCTTAAAATCCATTGTGTGTCCTTGTTTAATTTTTTCCTTGCCACTCAAAGATGTTTGGTTGATGGTGTCTTAGCTTTGGTGAAAAAGGAGATTTTATCAAGAATTTGTTCGTATCTCTTCTAATTCATGGTAAAATGAACATATGTATACTTATGTATATGAACATAAAACATATGTTTTAAAAAGTCCGCCTGTCCACCACCTAGAATCCTCTGTGGATTTACTTAAGGGTGGGTTGATAGAAAGGACTTCCTGGGGCCTCCCTGGTGGTGCAGTGGTTAAGGATCTGCCTGCTAATGCAGGGGACACGGGTTCAAGCCCTGGTCCGAGAAGATCCCACATGCCACGGAGTAACTAAGCCCGTGTGCCACAACTACTGAGCCTGCTCTCTAGAGCCTGTGTGCCACAACTACTGAGCCTGCATGCCACAACTACTGAAGCCCATGCGCCTAGAGCCCGTGCTTCTCAACAAGAGAAACCACTGCAATGAGAAACCCACACACCGCAATGAAGAGTAAGTAGCCCCTGCTCGCCACAACTAGAGAAAGCCCACGCGCAGCAACGAAGACCCAACGCAGCCAAAAATAAATAAATAAATAAATAAATTTTAAAAAAAGAAAAAGAAAGGACTTCCTCTACTAAACATGGCTTGGAAACCAGCAATAAGCCATCCTTCCATTTGCCCCACTGACTACCTGCTGCGGTCCTAAAGGCTGGGCAGGATGGGGTGCAAAGGGTTCTTTTCATCCCTGGGACAGGAAAAGCACGTTGGCCCACCTGGCTGATGGCTGGTGGCTCTGTTCATTGTTGGAACGTATCAAGTACCACAGAGATGGTCAGAGACAGGGATGTCCGCCTTGGCCAATAGTGCCTTCAAGTAGTGGGTGTGTTCTCTGCAGGCTGCTTTCTGGGATGGAAATGGGCTGGTAAAGTGATGTGGGAGGCCAACCCTGAAATACAAGGGACTGGACAGTGTGTAGTACAGATAAGGTGGGGAGGGGTGAGGGATAGTTCCTGCTAATACCTGTAAATCTTCCTGTTAGCCGGAAGTGTCTGGTGACATATTTTAGATTTTCTGAGCAACCTTTGATTTTTGTTTCCTTGATTTTTTTTTTTCTTTTTTTAGCAGCAGCTTCTTGTATTGGATGAAATCCCGAGCTTCCTAGAAACAAAGAGACCTCCTGACTCTTCTTTCCTTCCCTTTTCTGGGGCTGGTGTTTTCTTCATGACCGAATGTGTAGCATGGAGAATTTGGGGAAGCTGATTTTGCCTTTTCTCCTCCAGGAAGAGAGGCATGTCTACAAAGCATGGGGCCTGTCTTTCAGTCGGGGGGGAGAGGATGAAAGAGTGGCCCTTGTGGGGCACAGACTCCAGGAGCCTCAGGCTTGTGACGGGCTGTATTTGGTGGGTACCAACTCATCCAGTTTCCTTCGTTTGGCCCATTTCCCAGTTTGGCTTCTCTCTTAGCTCTAGGTAAACAAGTTACTGTGTTCAAAACTGAATGACTTGCACCCGGTACATTTTGTCCTCGCATCTTATAGCAAGAGCTAAATGGTACCCTGGGAGCTTGGCAGAGTGAGTGCCGACTTCATCAGCAGAGAAGAACGCAGTCTCGTGGGAAGGCGAGGCCCTGGAGGAGAGTGCCCTTTCTGGTCTGGAATTTCTCACCAGTCACAAGTGCTCATGAAAATTACCTTTTGGTACTCACTCTCCCATCCTTCCCAAGAGAAGCTGAGTAGCTTCTCAAGTATGTCTTACAACCACAGGGATGAGAATCCCGGTTTTGTTGAAAAACTAGACCTCAGAAACAGGAAGATACAAGCTGGTCTTTTTGGAGGACGAAGGAGATTCAGTTTACACAAGGCTCTGGCCCAGCAGCTCTGTGGCTCCCACATGGGAAGTGATCCCTTAGCTGTGGAACCAGGCAGCTGGAGGGACGCCATGCCCGCAGACTGCCACACACCCTGGCTAGTGCCACCTCCCCTCTCCTAGGGGAGCAGTGCAGTTCACAATAGAGACAAACCTTTGGCCTGAGTGGACCTCTTATATGGACAAATGAAGGTTATCCTCTTCTATGGATAAGAAGATGCCCATTCGCCAAGGTGCATGCTTGCATCTAGAAGTAATAGTACCTAATTACAATATGCAAGTGCAATTTTTGTAAATAAAGAACTTGGCAGACAGTGGCCATTTCATATCATTTTTTCCACTACTTGGAAGCATTGAGTTATGATTTCTGTCATGTAGTCAGTTTCAGGTAGAAAGTGGGAAGCCTAATTTGAATTATCTTCCTTGTCTACACTTGACCTGTTTTCTTTGGCCTAGGCAAGTAATTTTCAAAGTGTTCTCAGAAGTTCACCTTCATCAGAATCATGTTAAAATTCCTAAGTCTGTGTCCCAGCCCTAGAGACTCTGGCTGGGGTTCTGTGTATGGCTGGACCGTGCATTTGTTTCTTTCCAGTTCTTTCTTTGAGGTTAAAATTTGCATGGAATGAAATGTACAAATCTTAAGTATTCTACCCTGTGGGTTTTGACAAATGTGTCCCCTTATGTAACTCAACCTTTATCTTTTTTGTCAAGATAAAGAACAATATGACCATCAGTCCAGAAGATTCCCTCGTGCCCCTTCCCAGTCAGTCCCCACTGGACTGTGCATCTAGCAGTGCCCCAGGGCTTCTTGTTAATAGTGGCTGAGGCCAGAGAGCCACTGGTAATTAATGAACTACAGTACAGCATTGGAAGTTTGATCTAGCAGGAAGGGTTGGGGATTGGAGTTACCATCTGAATTCAAGGTTCTTGAATTCTGTAGATCTTGGATCCTATTGATAGGGACTATATTTTAAAAAGACATATTTTGGCAACTTGCTTAGGAGTTGCAGGCAACCTCTGGGCCTGCCTTGCTTCTCCCTTCTGAAATCAGGGTGTTTTCAGTTCCAGATGTGGCGTCTACATTGTTGCTTGCACTTTCAACTCCTTTGGGCTGTTTTAACAAAATACCACGGACTGGGTAGCTTATAAACAACCGAAATTTATCATTCACCATCCTGGAGGCTGGAAGTCTGAGATGTGGGTGCCATCATGGTTGAGTAAGGGCCCTCTCCTGGGTTACAGACTTCTTGTATCCTTGTGTGGCAGAGGAGTCCAGGGAGCTCTGTGGAGCCTCTTTCATGAGGCACTGATCCCATACGTAACTTTAAGCACCTCCCAGAGGCCCCACCTACTTAATACCATCACCTTTGGGGGTTAGGATTGCAACATAGGAATTCTGTGGGGAGACAAGCATTCAGACCATAGCAGAGCCCATCGCCTCTCAGGCTCTTGCAGGCTCCAACCCCTTCTTGGCGGGGTCCCCTGCAATTCCATGGTTAGGGTTTCCCAGCTACTGGTTCTTCTGCGGCTGTTCCCAGTCATCCTAAGTGTAGAAGACCAATGCCATTCTTGGCTTCTTCTTGGTGACTCACTTGAGTGCATCAGCTCCCTTTCCTTTATGATGTTGCTGTTTATTTTTCATAATATCAAGGTTTGTCATTTGATCCAGAGCCAGTGATTGACAACCCCCTACCCTCTCCATGGGGAGAGAATACACATGCAATAGTTAAGCTTAGAAGAGTCCAAACAGGGTAGGCGTTCAGAAGTGGGAGCAGTAATAGTGAGTGGAAGGGTTCTGGAAAGATCAAGCAGAGGCATTGGGGTTAGAGCTGGACCATGAAGAGTGGATGGAGCCAAGGAATGGGGCATAAGGACCTCCAGGTTACTTAGGTGAATTTATGGTGACATCTTGCTTTTAGGTAGCATTTGGTACTCTTTGGTATTCATTACTTTTTCTTCTTTCTAACAGCTCTGCGAATTAGATGTATGTATGTGAATCCTATGTATTGCTGAGAAACTGAGGTCCAGAGAGAAGAAGTGATTTGCCCAAGACTACCCAGTGAGATCACTGGCAGCCTGAGCTCTCCCTCTTGCTATCTTAAGTTTCCTGTGTCACCTGACCTCCCACTGGTCTCTGACCCCAGAACACCTTCACTGCTCATTTCCTGTGGTGTTTTGTTTTATTTTGCATTGCCCGGTGCTGCCAAAACAAAATCTTTTTTTTTTTTTTTTTTTTTTTTTTTTTTTTGCGGTATGCGGGCCTCTCACTGTTGTGGCCTCTCCCATTGCGGAGCACAGACTCAGCGGCCATGGCTCACGGGCCCAGCCGCTCTGCGGCATGTGGGATCTTCCCAGACCGGGGCACGAACCCATGTCCCCTGCATCGGCAGGCGGACTCTCAACCACTGCGCCACCAGGGAAGCCCCCAAAATCTTTTTAAAACAGCATTTCCACTGTTAACCTGTATCCTCAAACACATTTCTTTATCTTCTAGATTTGAGCCAGTCCTGACTTTAATTTGATACTTTTAAGATAACTGGAGGTGGACAGGGTAAGAGTGTGTTTGGGCTTTTGTTTTCCTTTCTTTCTTGGGATTGTAGGGGAGTATTAGATTTCAGAGTCTAAAGTTAACATAGCAGTCACTAGCCAGATGTGGCTTCTTAAATTTGAATTAATTAAGTAAAACTTAAAGTCCAGTTCCCTGCCTCCAACAGCCACACGTGGCTCATGGCTCCTACATTGTCAGTGCAGGAACAGAGCTTGCCCATCGCCGCGGAAGGTGCTGTTGTTTGCCAGCCCTGGTCCACAGCCGCAGCCCCGACTGAGTGACTTCCCATGACCTCTGACCTTACAAGGAAGGCTCGGAGCATAGAAGGTGTGATAAAGCTGTCCGTGGCACTGACATGTGTTTAGGCCATGTTCTAGCAGTCTCTGGTTCAGTTCCCTAAAAGACACAAGCAGTCGCTTGTTTTTCACAGAGAGGGAAGACCTCTGACCTGAGTTGTACTGACTCCAGTACAAGTGCTCCTGTGGTTGGGCAGCATCCCACGATAGAATCTAGAATAAGTGTCCGTCAGGCCAGTGTAACCACAGGTTCCACATCCATGGATTGAACCAACTGTAGATTGAAAATGTTCAGTTGGGAAACAAAATTCCAGAAAGTTCCAGAAAGCAAAACGCGAATTTGCCTCATTTTGGTGACTATTTAGCATTTACATTGTATTTACAACTGTTTACATTGTACTGAGTATTATAAGTAATCTAGAGATGATTTAAAGTATACGGGAGGATGTGTGTAGGTTATATGCAAATACTGCACCATTTCGTGTAAGGGACTTGAGCATCGTTGGATTTTGGTGTCCGCAGGGGTCCCAGAACCAGTCACCCGTGGAGACTGAGGGACAACTGTATTATCGTTTGTCCCATGTTTATATGTGGCCATATTACATGTGCTGTTAGTGGTGCGTATTTACACGGTTGTGTGTGGGTGGGTGAATGCATACGTGTGAAGATATCTGCCTGTGTTGGGAGAGGTATGGTGGGGAGAACAGCTGTAGCCAGAAAAGCTCCTGTGCAGAGGAACGAGCTGCCATGTTGCCGCCTCCACCCTTAAGAATGTTCTTTGTTGCCCGTCTCCGACTGGAATTTGGTTTGTACATACTTTGGGTTTGCAAGAATAAAAACCTGAATGCAGAGTTACAGGTAAGGGGCTGGTCTTAGTTCAAGTGCATTGAGGTGAGTCATTTTACACACAGTGGCTTACACTGGGAGAGTCCTTTTGGAAGAGGGAGGCAAAGAGGGCTCTTGTGTGTCTCAGCACGTACACTGCCTCTGACGGGATGGTTAGACATCCCAAGGGCCCTGCTCTAGGTTTTAGTCTTTATTCTACCAAGATGAGGGTTTACGAAGCATGAAGAGCCAAATCCATACTAGCTGTCTAAAAAAGACGTTGTCTCATTGGTTTTCATGGCCCGATTCTGAGCTAGACCTCAATCAGAAAAGGAAGGTTTTCTCTTTTCTCCCCTGGGTCATCATGTGTTTATGAATTAAAGCCCACTTACATAACTCAGTGTTGACGCTGGGATGCTTGTTACTTTGGGTTGGGTTGGAGAGCTCCATGGTAGAGTTGTTGACTCTCTTTTTAGAATGCTGTCTTTGTTTTTGCACCGAATTCAGCAATTTCCTTAAAAAAAAAAAAAACCAAAAACCCTTTTAATTGAAGTATTTATTTACCATAAACTAACCATTTAAAGATGCAATATAGGGTTTTTTTAAAATTAATTGATTATTTATTTTCGGCTGCATTGGGTCTTCGTTGCTGTGCGTGGTCTTTCTCTAGTTGCAGCGAGTGGGGGGCTGCTCTTTGTTGCTGTGCGTGGGCTTCTCATTGTGGTGGATTCTCTTGTTGTGGAGCACGGGCTGTAGGCGTGCAGGCTTCAGTAGTTGTGGCTTACGGGCTCTAGAGCGCAGGCTCAGTAGTTGTGGTGCACGGGCTTAGTTACTCCACAGCATGTGGGATCTTCCCAGATCAGGCCTCGAACCCGTGTCTCCTGCATTGGCAGGCTGATTCTTAACCACTGCACCACCAGGGAAGCCCCCATTAGGGAGTTTTGATAGATGTATACACCTGTGAAACCAGCACCACAACCAACATTTTCATCACCCCTGAATGTTTCTTGTCCCTTGGCAGTCCATCCCTTCCTCTGCCCCAGCCCCAGACAATCCCTGCATTCTGTCACTGTAGATGACCTTTTATTTTCTAGAATTTTATATTAATGGAAACATGCATTATGTACCCTTTTTTGGGGGAGGGGAGTAAGTCTGGGTTATCTTATTCAATGTGTTGATTTTGGGGTTCATCTATGTTGTAGCGTGCATCAATGTTTTGTTGCTTTTTATGGCCAGGTAGTATTCCATTGTATGAATGCACCAGATTTTATTTATTCATTTACTTTGTTGATGGACGTTGGGTTGTTTCCACTTTTTGGCTATTACAAACAAAGCTGCTATGGTTATTTGAGTACAAGATTTGTGTGGAAAAGTGTTTTCATTTCTCTTGTATAAATACCTAGGAGTAGAATGGCTGGGTCACCTGGTAGGTGTATGTTTTACTTTATAAGAAACTGCCGAACTGTTTTCCAGAGTGACTGTGGCACTTTGCATTCCTGAAAGCAGTGCATGAGGGTTCCCGTTGCTCCATGTTGTCACCAGCGCTTCGTATTATCAGTCTTTTAATTTCAACCATTCTAGTGGGTATGTAGCAGTATCTTGTGTTTACTTTGCATTTCTCTGATGACTAATGATGTTGAGCATCGTTTCATATGCTTGTTTGTCATCCCTGTCTCTCCTTTTTGAAGTCTTTATTCAAATCCTTTGCCCGTTTTTAATTGGATTGTTTTGTGCTTCCATTATTGAGTTTTAAGAGTTCTTTATATATTCCGGATAGTAGTCCTCAGTCTTCTTTTGAGTCTCACAGAAATTTTGGTGTCTTTGTAGTAAGACAAGGCCCAACTTTCATTTTAGTGTTTAAAACTGAACTCCTTCCAAAACAAACCTATTCTGTCATTCTTCCTCATCTCAGCTAATAGCATTTCTATCCTTGGAGTCATTCTTGACTCCTGTCTTTCTCCCCCGCCCACATCCAGCCCATCGACAATTTCTGCTGCTCTACCTTCAAATTATATTCAGAATCCAACCACTTTCACCACCTCTACCCTGTTCTCACCCACCCTCATTTATCCTCTGGGTTCTTGCAGGAGCCTCCTAACTGGTCTCCCTTCATCTTACCTCCCACTTCCTGCCACTCTCCCCCACCCCATCTTTTTCCAAGTGCAGCAGCCAGAACAATCCTGTTAAAACCTAAGTCCAACCCTCTTGCTACTCTGTGGAGAATTTCCCATTGACTTATGAGGGCTTGTAACCCTCCGTGGTTTGGCCTCCTGTCCCCTCTCTCCCTTTTCTCCTGCTGCGCTCCATCCCCTGTGCTCACTCTGTTCTTCAAACATTCCAGACCTGCCTCAGGTTTTTTGCACTTGCTGTTGTTCCCTCTGTCTGGAGTAACTTTCTTCCTCCAGGTGTGACTCTCTCCCTTACTTCCCTTTACGTCTTTGTTTAAATATCTATCACCTTCTGTTCAGTGTATATGTTTAATTTTGGATCACTTCATTTGTCCCCCAGTTCCAAACACCAAACAAAATTAAAGATGTAATGATGCTCAAAAACAAGATAAACATATCTGTAAAAAAACAAATACAAAGCAAAGATTGATGCTGAAGCTACAGCCCCGCTCTGCTGTGAGTCTGGAAATAGGCGGTGGAGCTGGGAGCTCCGCTCTGCTGGGGCAGAGGGAACTAAAAGTAGCCCATGAGCCAGACTCACTGCTGAAAACAAGGTCTGGGCTGGGCTGCTCCAGCTATGGAAGGAGACTAAAAACATCCAAGACAATTACTGCTCAGGGTGAAGTCTAGGGCGGCGGGAAGAAACAGGCACAAGCTTGCAGCCCACTCATGGGCCAACATCACCTGGAGGCATGACTGAAGTTTACCCGTGTCACTGTGTGAGAAGGGTCCTGGTCTGTCAACACGAGACTTGTTCTAGGCTTGCAGACCCTGGGAGTAGTGACCACAAAACTGTGGGGGAGGGGTGGTACAGAGAAGACCTCCCCTCCCCAACCCTACCTCACCCCACTCCACGTCCTCCTGACCAACTCTGACCATAAGAATTTACAAACCAAAATTCCAGAACACCTAAACTACTAAAGATAGCCAGCAAAATCAACAGTGAGAGATTAATTTGTTCAGGATTAAATGAAAAGAGAGCCATCTGATACCAAGTGTAAAATGCATGTTTAGAATTATCAGAGGTGAAAGGCATTACAGCTAAAAGAAAATATGAAACACAACAGGCAGAAAGGAAATATTAATAGGTAGATATGAACAAAAACCTGTAAATGCTGGAAATGAAAAGTAAGCATCAAAATTTAAATCTTAATAAATGAAGCTCCACACTGGCCAAAGATGCAGATAGGATTAGTGAATTGGAAGATATGCAGAATGCAGGAGGAGGAGTAGAAATGTTTTGACAGAGTAGTTGGGCCACGTGGAGGGCAGACCTAAGCCTCCAACCCTGGTCTGATAGATGTTCTAGAGGAAGAGAGATGGGGCAGTGGCAGACAAGCACTATTCAGAAAGATGAAGCCTGAGAATTTTCCAGAAGCAAAATAAGACATGAGTTTTCGGATTGAAAACACACACAGTGCTTTGTTTAACAAGGTGAATTAAATAAACCCACAAGTCCACCCCTAGACATGTTGCAGTGAAATAGCCCAATGTAGGGATAAAGCCAAAATCTCCCAAACCACCGAAAGAGAGAAGGCAGGTAATCTACCAAGGAGCGGCAGTTTTAAGGTAGTCTTTTTTTCTGACCACATCCTCCTTCATCACAAGCCTCGATCCTAAATGCTAAGGCAGTAGGTTATTGTTTATGCCCTTAAGCAGCCACAGATTGCCTCATTGAGCGGGAACTGGGACCTGTGTTCAAGTGGCCACCCTCTGCTACACACTGTATCTGAAGATGTACGAGCTGGGGTGCTTCTTGCCATATTTTATAGACACAGAACCTCGAGGCCCAGAGGGTCTAAATGACAATGACATGTTCAAGGCCATGGCTGTAAGAGACCGAGTTGAGGCTGTGACCCAGAGTCCGTGCTCTGTCCACCTCTCCTCAGGGTGATAAGTCAGCTAAGCAGACGTCCTGGGCGATCTGGAATTATTTAGTTCTCCAGGCTAAGGTGTAAGTTAAAGTTCTCTTGCTGGGCTCCTATTGTGGCAGGTGATCTTTCTTGCCAGGGCTTCTGGCTGTGTGTCCACTGCATCCTGGTGAAGGAGAAGGGAAGACTGGCTGGTTACCCTCCTGTGCTGACACACAGACTAAACACCTGGTGTAGTCCCTGCTTCTTTGGCCGCCTCCCAGTTTTTTTTTTTTTTTAAATGACCTATTTCCTTTATTAACTTGTTGCTGGACCAAGTTGGTACACTTACGATTTGCTATTATGTGTGACTTTTTTCTTCAGGTTGGGAAAGTTGACATAGATTGGTAGTTTTTTTCCTGCCAAGGTATTTTTGGTACCCTGTTGAATTTCAGACGTTTAATTTTTTTACACCTTTCCCCTTCATTTAGACAAGGACCTAAGAGCTTTGCAGAGGTAGGAATTAGGTTTTTGCCACTCAGGGCTTTGGGAAAAATATCTGAAAGTAGACAGGAGACATGCTAGGGAGATCACTGATTTATGGAGTGGGTAGAGTGTGCTTGAGATGGGGGTGCTATGGGTGGATTTCTTACGTAATAATGTCATCCGGTTTATGCTTTCTTAAGAAATCAAGGGATTGAGATGTGAAACAATATATAAGATACTTGGGTATTTATGAAATAGTATTCCCCTCTCCTTTCCTGCAAAATGTGACCACCATCTTGAATTTGGTATTTTTACTTCCATTGCTACATCTATCTTACACGGGTCCAGTGTTTGGCTGAATTATTGTGAATGCTTGCATATTCCTAGATTTGGACCTTTGGTTTGTGGAGGCAGAGGGTCATGAAGCTCAGTTTGTCCTTTTTAACCGGGAACCTATTTGATTCTGCTCTGCTCCCCACCCCCCATCACTTATCACTTCTGCAGTCTCTTGTTATCTACATCCCTACCAAGCCTTCTCTTTTTCTCATTGTTTGTTTGTTTGTTTAAACTCAAGGTTAATCAAATAACTAAGAGGGTATCAGGACAGGCACCATTCTAAGCACTTGGATTAGATAAAACAATGTTACTTTCTTTTCAGCACCAAGAAGGTAATGGGAATATATTTCATGTCTACTATGGCAGGGTGGTAAAGGCTACCCGGGTTTAAATCCCAGCTCTGCCACTGACATGGGTGTGACCTTGAGCAAATCACTGAACCTCTTCTTGGTTTCCTCATCTATAAAATGAGAATACTAAGAATACCTACCTCAAGGCTGTTAGGATCAAATGAGTTGACACCTATAAAACTAGAAAACCAGTGCCCAGAACATGGCAAGCACACAATAAGTGTTAGCGGCTATTATAATCACCGCTTTGGAAGTTTAACATATGTTATCTCTAATCTTTACAACACCCTTATAATATCAGTTCACCGAACTGGATAGAGACCCTTGAAGACAGAGACCCACATCAAGTATAGTTTTTTGTATCAATTTTACACACACACACAATTTTACACATGGCCTTGCCCTCGCTTTGAAACACCTTAAATACAGGTTTCTTTGTATGTGAACTCAGAGTCCATCTGGTTTCGTTAGTTGGTAGCCTTGAACTTAAAACCTACAAAAACCTGTCCGTGAGCCTGACACCCAGGAACAGAGTAGTTCAGTACTCTGGGAGCTTGTTCCTGCTCCCCTCCCCAGCATGGCAGTCACTCCCCTAGGGCCCTAAATGTTGGGGTGTGAGGGCAGTAACATGAAGCAAAGGGTCTCAATTAAAACCCAAAAGTCCAGAGAGCCTTTTTAACCATCCGTCTCTGGCATCAAATGCTGGGCGCTGTGCTGAACGTTCAAGGTACCCTATTGCTGATGAGCAGGGTGTAGGGAGTGGCGTTAACAAGGTTGGCCAGGCAGAGCAGACCGAGCCTGGGTTATGACCTCCCTGGTCCACTCTTTGAGAGAGAACTTTAATAGCAGACGTAATAAAGCACAGGTGGCATAATGAGGTGAGGAATGGGCAAGAAACTGTCCTAGCTTGTGCTAATAGTGCCTGAGACCTAGTATTGTCTCCAGGGAGCCCGAACCACAGCTCAGACATTATCTCATTAATCTTCCCAAAACCCGCATGGGGTAGGCAGGTGGCAGGCATTCCCTTTGCTCTCAGGATCAGAGAGAATGGGGGCCCTTATATGACTCACCCAAGGTCGGGTGAGGGTGGCAAAGCGCAGCATATAATTTATTGCTTTTAACACTGTGGTTTCCTCTCCTCCCTAGCCCCCTGCCTCTGTTATTAACAGACTACACAGGACTATTTTAATCAGGCGATTTTCATCAAGTGACCCTTTCTGAAGCGCTCTGGTTTGGAAACTCACCAGTGCAGTTACAGAGAAGCGAGGATGGGATGGGGATGAATCTGTAGCCTGTGGGTGTAGCTAGCGAGTCCTTGAGAAACTTGAGGTGCCCTTCCCCTCCCCACGGGCTCTTGCCCCCGTTCTGGATCTATCACTGGTGTCCTGCTTTCCTGCATTCTTGCGATAGGTTTCTTGCTTGGGTCCATGGTCTTGGGCATGGTGAGTAGGAGTAGTTCTATTTCCACCTCACTCTGCTCTCACCGATCTCCTGTTGTTACTCTTTTCATGGTGACACTGCCCTGGCTAGAGCCCTTTCCCTCTTAGGCACTGTGCCCTAATACAGTCCCCTCACCCACAACCTTGGAATCCTAATTTACTGAGTGCATTGGCTTGTGCCATCTAACTCGGGTGATGCAGGCGCTGTCCCTATTTTACACACAAGGAAACTGGACCTTGGGGCTGTGTTCTTTTCAACACGCCATAATTAGAGTCTTGCCCTACTCTGGCCCTTTATTTGCATTAACTCTTTCACTAGCAGCTTTGTTGAGATATAATTCACACACCATACAATTCACCTATATGAAGTGTACAGTTTAGTGGGTTTTAGTATATTCACAGAGTTGTAGACCATCACCACAATCAATTTTAGAACATATAAATCATATCAAAAAATAAACCCTCTACCTGTTAGCTCCTACTTCCCTATCCTTTTATTCCTCAACCCTCCAGCCTTATGCAACCACTAATCTATTTTCTGTCTTTATAGACTTCCCTATGCTGGACTTTCATATGAATAGCGAATAGAAGATGTGGACTTTTGACTGGCTTCTTTCACTCAGCTTAGTATTTTCCAGGCTCATCCACGTTGTAGCACGTATCAATATTGTTCCTTTGTGTAGCCAAATGATATTCCATTGTCTGGGTATACCACATTTTGTTTACCGATTCACCCGTTGATGGACATTTGGGTTATTTCCACTTTTTTTGGCTGCTATGAATAATGTTACCATAAACTTTCAGGTACAAGTTTTTGTGTGGGGGCAGAGAGTGTATTTCTAGCAGATGGTGAAAGGATTTTTAGCTTTGTTTTTGTTTTGAGTGTTTTTCTCTATCTGTTTTGCGTGTGTCAGAGGAAAGAACCAAAACCATGGTGTAACTTCATAAAGTATTCCTTTGATCAGGTGGCCTCTGGCACAAGCTCATCGTGTCGGGATGACCGACACTAGACTGCTGTCATCATCCATTAGGATGGTGTTTATTGTTGATTCCACACTGCTTGCCGGTTTATCATACTTTCCTCTCATGTTTTCTTGCTGAGCCCTTGCAGGCAGCCTGTGCTGCTTGGCCAGCACAGGCTCCCAGTGCCTGGCTGTCCTGTCCAGCACCCACGGAACGCTCTCTCCAGGGTGCGCTCAGCTGCTGGACCATTCTGCGGTGGCGTGTTGCTGTGGGGAGGAGCACATCTGTTTGCAGATGCGTGTCACTACCTAGTAATGCCGTTTGTTACTTTTAAACTGTGTTGTACATAGAGCTGATTTATATGAAAAAAGCCCTGGTGAGCTTCAAATTTCCGTCACCTGTTGTGTCAGCAAATGCACATACATTTTAGATTTTTTTTTTTCAAATTACTGATCAAACAACAGTGGGTCTTAATTACCTTTTCTTGTCCAGTGTCCGGCACAGGGTCAGTGCTTAGCAAATATTGGTTTGGATGAATACTAGAATCCAAAAAAGGAAAGTCTCCAGCTACCCTTACTCTCTAAACCCATCAACTTTTAAAATTCTTTGTTTCCTTGCGGTTTTCGCCCATCTGCAGATGGTATTTTTAAATAGGTGTTGTTTTGCACATATGCTTTTCTTAAAATTTCATACATGGTACTTTTTATACCATGTTATCTTCATCATTATCCTCTTATAATTATATAATATCCCATAAATTATGCACATTGTTTTGTTTGATTATATAGTCTTTGGGAAGACATTTTTTTTTTTCTTTCACATTTTCATAGTTTGGAGAAGGACTGCTTGAAGATTTTATCATGGAAAGTTACTTCTTTGTTTTATTTATTTATTTCATTTGTTTTTGACTTAGTTTTAGGTTACTTCCTCAGGATCTGCTCTAAAAATGGAATTATGGGGGAAAGAAAGTCATAGGATCTTGGGTTTGTTTCATATTGATAGACAGATTACCCCAAACTGAGCCGATTTGCAGCGTGGCCAGCCATGTGTGTCCACATACACCCAGCAGCCCATACACCCAGTAGCATTGAGTTACGTTGGTGATTTTACTGTGCATTCATCAGCAACAAGGTTGATGGTCTTTCTGTTTTCTTACTGTAAACTATTTATATATATCCCATAACTGTCACTTCATTCCTTTCTGTTACTGATAATATGGAGAAGTTTTAAGAATATAATGCTCTTTCCGCCTCCTTTGTCACTGTCTAGCTTGTTAATTGTCCTAAAGGACTTCCCTTAACTCGAGTTGCCTCACTGATTCTCAGAATAACTTACGGACGGCCAAACTGAGCTTTTCTCTACATTGCTATCCACCTGTCCCAACAGAATTTATTAAGTGAGTCCTTTCTGCATCCTTATGTTGTCCTGGTTTGCATCATAAGATCTTTTAAAATTTTAAATATGTTTTTGGAATTTCTTTTCCACTTGTTCTATTTTTCTAGTTCCAGACTGGCATCATGTAGTTTTATTGATTTTGTGGTTTTATAGTATTCTTTTTAAATCTGGAAGAATGAGAAGCCTTCTTTACCCTTTCCCCTCCAACATATTTCTTCTTGATTTAATAACTATTTTGTGTGTACAAGCACCAAATCCTTACCTTTTTATAATAAGAACAATCAAGTGTCCTTTATGATGTTGCCTTGTAATTTAAAATAAAACTATGTCTGTGAATTTCTATGTAGAGCTCAATACTTGTCATCTGGTAGCTGTATGTGTCACTTTGAGTCATTTAAAGAATAGATTTAGAATTAAATTTTGCTTAACATTTTCAGATGGTTTCCTATCGGCTATTGGATACTTTTTTTTTTTTTTTTACAAAACTTAACCTATGAAACATCTCCTTACCTACTTGGAATTGGAAGTTCTGAGTGAAGGTCTGTAAAGTCAGACATGCGATATACACAGGGCCGTATCTAAGTTTCAACATGATTATCTGACAAAATGCAATTCAGGGGATGGGAGATATTCAGGTGAGAAGGTAGATTTGAAATAATTGCTGCTTTGCCCAGATTCCGACAGGCAGCTTCTCAGTTCTTTTGGTACCAAGAACAAGAGGAACCAAACAGGGTAGAGACTGTTCTTGGTTTTTCTCTAAAAAGTGACACCCACTGCGGAAGACAGTGTTCGGAAGACCAGACCCCTCAGTGAAGAAATGCCGGTTTTAATCCTCAGGCAATTCGCATTTGGACGTTTCCAACAAACAGCAGCAACAGCCAGCTCCTTTTCTGTGTCTGGGGTCCTTTCCGTTCCCATTGCTATGACAACGGGGGGAAAAAAACTGTTCGGGTACCTCTGGATTCTAGATCCAGAAAAAGACTCAGGCTGTTTGTTCAAAGAGCAAAAGAGAGTTGTCTGTTTCCTTGTAGGTAGAAGAGAAAAAATAATCCTTATGATTCAAGAGAAAAATGGGTGGAGCTGTCCTTTTCCATTCTTTCACATAAATTATAAGTCTTGATTCCAGCCACCACACCTTTTAAGAAAAGGTCTAGGGCTGTTGTTTCATGTGAAACTCTGTACCACAGTGACACCCTACCCTGGTCTGCGGCGGCAAAAGGACAAAAGGAAGGAAGTTTCCCTTTTAAATCCCCAGGAATTTTTTGATGAGATAATATTACAGAGTGAAATGTCTCTCCTCCTATTCGTTCCGTGTTTGGCTCCAGTGTAACAGTAACCCACTTAGAAGCAGGCGGCCCTTTTGAAGTTATTTTAAACTTCCAGCAGAGTGTGGAGATATTGTAGCCTTGGATAAGAGCACCACCAGCCCCGGTTTCAGTTTTGCCCTTTCAGGCGTGTGGAAAGTGCCTCAGTATATCTCCAGGATTTTGTACTGAAAGCTTCTTAAAGAGCTGGTCTTGGTTTCAAAGCTTGGCTTGATGTCCTGTACCCAAGGGAACGTAGTTCTGTTTCTCCAGATACTTAACCTTGTCTGACATAGTCTTTTGGCTTTGAAGTTCCCGTAGAGTCTTTGTGCATTAACAAAACAGTGAAATCATGATAGCCAACCTCATTGGGCTCCGAGAAATTTGAAGAAGGTCCATCTTCATGTTTCAGCATAAAACCAGATGCTCGATACCTGGCACTGATGGTGGCCAGGACTCTGCCCTGCTTATTGTTAGCCATTTTGCCCGAGCAGCTCCTTGTTTGGAAATGCAAGGAGGTTGTTCAGCACCCCTTGTAGAGGTTATAGGATCTGTCTGTGTCTGGGAGAAAACTGGGGCTCCCTAGAACAACCACCCTGGTTGTTGTGTCTGCCACCTCTGTAACTCTCAAATCCACATCACACTCCGGTGCCCCCTGGAAGCTATTTGGCTTATGGGGGTGGTGAGGGCTGCTGGTTCCTTCTTCACCCTTCTCCCTGAATCATCCATGTGCTGTGTTCCAGCTGTCCCCAGCCCAGGGCCTGGGGCCTCCCGAGCGTCGTCCCAGGCAGTCCTCCAAGTCCATAGTCCTGTGCAGGTTGCCTGTTGGGGTCTCTCTTTGGCCTTATGGAATGCTTCCCTGCAGGACCCAGAGAATCTGCTGGAACACCTGAGGAAGGGGACATTTGTCCAGCAGTGCCTACGAAGATCTTAACCAAAATAAAGCACGTATATGTTTACAGAAGGGAAAGAATACTTCATGGCTTTTAATTGAAAGAGCGTTCCTCTGGTGTACCCTTTGCCATCCCTGATTGCTATTCTCAGAGGCAACTACTTTCAATTATTTAGTGGTTTCTTCTGCCGTTCACCTCTGGGAATATTTCTAAATTTCTGTCAATAATTTCTAAACCTGCTTATACTGCCTCATATTTTTAGCCCATTTATACATTTTTCAACTTCCTACTCTGGAAGATGGAGATTTTGTTCTCTTAACCCCCTCATCCCTTCCCCTGCCCGGCCTTTCCACCTCCCCACCCCCATACACAAATTTCCCATCTCTGCATTTTCCCAATGTAGTTATATCACAATCAATGTTTAGATAAGGATTTACGTTATTGTGGCTGTCACTGTTCCCAGCCAGGCCATGCATGCCATGCCCTGCTTATGGTTTACAATTCTGGTGTGACTTTTTGGTCTTTTTCTGGAGTTAATAACTGTCGCCCCCACCCCATTTCTTTAGTTTGCTATCTGATTATCACATTTCATTCTCCTGTTCGGGACTGTAACACTTCTCAATACTGTCAGTCCCACTGGGTGATGACTCAGGTTGTTGTTATTTGTTTGCTTATTTGGGGAGCTCTCCTGCAGCCCTCATCCTTCTGACCCCATCTGGGCTGGTCGCCTGGCAGGCTGGTGGCATAGCTGTCCTCCTGGGATTTCCCTCTATTTTTCTTCTCTGTTGGATTCTCTGTGCCCTGGATCCCATGCCTGCCTCTTGGTTTATTCCCTTGTTTTCTCGGAGCTGACAGCAGCTTCTGAGATCAGACAGGGGCCGGAAATGTTGAGGTTTTGCTTTTTAGGGGAGGAATCCTCTATTCCTCTTCCCCCTCCATCACCCTCATAAAGCACTGTTGTGGGCCTGCCTGAGTGAAGGGCAGTGGCATTGTGTTTTCTGCACATGGAGAGTGTTACCTGCCTCTGCACGCCCAGCTGCTTAGACCAAGAAGGAACAGCCTTTGCTCCTGTGCCATTCCCAGTAAATCTTGAGATTGCCGGTAAAGTCCTGGGAATGTGTTTGGTGACTTGGGGATCAGAGCTGAGATGCGGCAGCAGGCCTGTCTCCAGGCTGAGGGCTGGAGACACCCAGCGGTCATTTATTGAGCACCTATTGGGCACAAGGCTCTGGGTGGGGTGAAAGGGGACCTCTGGGAAAGACTCCTTGTAGGAGCAGGTACCCATCCCAGAGGAGAGGCTGAAGGAACTGTGCTAAGCACCATGTAAAGCATTTGGGAATGTAGAGGTGGAAGCAACTAGCTATACTGGTGCATTCAAGAAAGCTCCATGGAAGGGCTGACATTTAAACTGGTCTTGAAGGACAGAGAATTCTAGGCAAATGCATGAAGGGCAAGCAAACGTGACATGTCAAGAGAAAGTGAAGAAGGAGAGGGCTTTCCCACTGATTGAGTGTCTACCATGCAACTAAGATTATATATTTTATCTCTTTTAATCTGCACAGCACCCTGTTGAAGTGGATGGTACTGTCCCCATTTTACAGATGAGAAAATAGAGGTTTATAGAAATCGAGTCATCTGCTCAAGGAGGTATGCCTCATAAGAGGCACGTTTCAAAACATGGTTACATGATTCCAAAGCTCTCATCCTCTCCATCCCCCAAACACCCCTCAGAACAAAATCAGGAGTAAGACAGCCAGAGGCACCACTTCTTAATGTCAAACCTCCCGATAGAGGACTAACTGGGAATTTGCCTTCAATTGACTTAAGCCAGGGTGTTGACATCCTGAAGTTATTCTGAGAGCACAAGACCAAAGTTATAACTCAGGACATATCTTCTGTTAAATCCTCACACTTTAGTGTGGCTTGTTAATTACTGGCATTTTTCTTCTCCAGACCCGTCCCAGGAGTTTTGCTTATCTTCTCATTTCAGGCTGTCCTTCTCCTCCTTCAGTATTCTTTGTCCAGTGAGTTTTTGTCAAGTTTTGTCAAACCCATTCTAGGTTTCTGAGTTTGTTTTTTCCTTTATGTTTTCATTAGTAGTTCTTTCTGACAACCCTGAGTTCTTACACAAAATTTAGCCATTTTTTTTCTTCCGGTTTTGACATACAGCACTGTATAAGTTTAGGATGTAGAACATAATGATTTGACTTACATACATCATAAAATGATTATCACAAGAAGTCTAGTGAACATCCATCATCTCATACAGATACAACATTAAAGAGAGAAAAATATATTTTTTTCCTTGTGATGAGAACTCAGGATTTACTCTCTTAACCATTTCATATGTAACATACAGCAGTGTTCATTATATTTATCATGATGTACATTACATCCCTGGTACTTATTTATCTTATGTCCTGGAAATTTGTACCTTCTGACTACCTTCATCCAGTTCTCCCCACCCCCAATTCAGCCATTTTTAACCTTCTTAAAAATATGAAGGCAAAAACTTCCTAAATTTCAAACATCTGATCAGGTAAACCCCACACACCCAAACATGTTAAGAAAATAAACTCAGAAATTCCTATAATTGTTAATTGCTTATGTGCCACATTAAGTTCAAAGTTAACATGCTTGAACATCATTCATTGAAATCTCCTAAGATTAATTTTGCACACACAGGTCTTATGTGTAGTCACTGCCTATATGTCACTGGCTGGTGTCAGCATGTACGAATTCACAAGCGTAGTTTTCATGTGATGACTGTCTGGCAGCAATGTCTCACTGGATATTTAGAATATATGTGTTTCATATGTTGGAGGTCCTCATTCTCCGTAGATGACTGTGATCCAGAAAAGGACTTTGGGATCTTTTTTTTTTGGGATCTTTTTAAGTTAAGGGCTACTATTTCTCAGTAGACAGTAGAAAGATTTGGTTGGGGCTTTATCTTGAAATGTGGAACACAAAATAAGTTTGTATTTGAATTTAACAAGTTAAATTATAATTGCAACTTTGTTCTGATTTCTGAGAACAAAGAGCAAATCCCCTGTTGGCAGTGTTGGGATATTTCCAGCAAAACTGTCTGAGAATGTGGATGTGACATCCTTCTCTTACTCCAGCAGCAGGAACACCCAAAGTCATTTTTCCAAAAATGTTAGAGAACTCTCTCTTTTCCCAAAGTTCTGTCTTAATCCTTTGATCATTCTCCATGGAAGCCCCCATGTGGATTTCTTCTTTAATCCTTAGCTAGATTGTTTGCCATTTGCTTTGAGTGGATCCTGTTGTTGACTAATATGACTTTGGTGGACTCTGTTATATTTGCATCATTGGCTGATTTGCGGTTCTAGTTTGCAATTTATCGACATGGTCTAGTCACTCTGTCATCTGATAGACCAATTAGCAAGAGGTTGCTGTAAGGATTAAACAAGATAAAATACATAAACAGAGTAATATAGTTGATGCTCAATTAACAAGAAAGCCCTCTCCTTCACTTTCCCCAGATTTGGCATACTCGTTTGCATTTTATGCCTTTGTCTAGAGTATTCCATCCTTTGACACAGGTCAGTTTATGAGTGAATATTTTCATGTTATGGCTTCCCTATAAAACATTCTGCTGAGCTCATAACTTGGAGCCCTTGGGAAAAGAGAACCCCAGGGCGTAAATGTTTGGAGACCTAGGGTGGCGGGCATTTCTGGAAGCTGATGCTGTCATCAGGGGCGAGCTGAAAGAGACCTGAATTGTACAGTATCGGTAGGTGAGTCAGGCCAGTTACACTTGAGACGTAGCTGAGGTTGAATTCACAACCCCAGTAGTTTGGACCTCTGGAGATACAGACTGGAATAAGGAACTCAGAAGAGAAGAAACTCCAGAGTGGAGCTGGGAAGGGGGAGGATGGTGAGGTCGGTTTTGGATGCTCTGAGATGTGATTTTGGTGGCCCTTTACCCTCCCTGGGAAAATAAACCACCCATGCCAACCGATTACACCCATCAGCACTTGAGAAAAAATTCCTTTTGGTTTTTAAATCTTTGATCCCCGTGCAGAAGTCAACACCCTTGACAGGGCTGACACTTTGAGCTGCTCACACGCACCCCAGTGACAGAAAAGGAGTCTTGGGGCCAAGGAGGGGGAGGGCCCCACATGGGGTGCGGCCCAGGGTGCCAGGGGGACGTCAGCGTGTGTGAGGCTTACACAGTTGGGATTTCCAAGTGCTCCGGACGCCCTCTTGCCATGCCTCCCCTGGCCACGTGTCCTGCTCCACAGCTGGAGCCTCAGCCTGGTCTGCTAAGGGCCTCAGCTTCTACTCCTGCTTCTGTTGCTCTGGGTTCACAGTCCCGCCCTCCTCCTCCTCTCGCCCTCCCAGGCCCCCCCTTCTCTCCAGCCGCCCCCCCCCACACCGTCCCT
This sequence comes from Phocoena sinus, assembly GCF_008692025.1. Lineage (NCBI taxonomy): Eukaryota > Metazoa > Chordata > Mammalia > Artiodactyla > Phocoenidae > Phocoena > Phocoena sinus. Next base: position 67,635,228 of record NC_045776.1, on the reverse strand, counting down.
CCATCTCCTCCCACTGCAGCCTTTGCTCTTCGCATCACGCGTGTCAGTGTTTGGCTCGGATCACATCTACTTTAAGTTCGTTTCTTCTCACGTGTGTACCTCTGCTCTCCCTAACTTGGCATTTCTCGGAGTATGTCCCATGAAACAGTGTGAGCATATTAAACACAAAATGGGTTGATCATCAACGGGTAGGAAATGTTGGTTTTAGCAAAGTTTAAAACCCTTTTAAGTTATTTAAACCTTAGGCCTCTGCAGAGCTTTAATTTCCAAATGTAGATCCCGAATCCCTATGTCCTGTTCCTCAGCATTAGTTGCGTGTGCAGGAACCCATTTATCATCGTGCAGGGCTAGTATTCTGCAGGACACAGTTTCCCAAAGGGCTCTGGTGGTTGGCTTAGGCTTAGGAAGTGTGGAAACCACATCGTCCTATGCTGTGGATTCCCATGTTGGCTGAGGACAGTCATTTCTGAGTAAACTCTTAGGACTTTTTTTTTTTTAATTTATTTTTTATGTTTATTTATTTATTTATAATTTATTTTGGCTGCACTGGCTCTTAGTTGCGGCACGCAGGATCTTTTAGTCGCGGCGTGCGTGCGGAATCTAGTTCCCCAACCAGGGATCGAACTTGGGCCCCCTGCATTGGGAGCGTGGAGTCTTACCCAGTGGACCACCAGGGAAGTCCCTGACTCTTGGGACTTTTTAAAAAAACGTATTTATTGTGGTAAAATCGATACAGAATTTACCACTTAAGCCATTTTAAAGTATACAATTCAGAGGCATTTAGTACATTCACAGTGGTCACCCATCCGTTACTATCATCTGATGCCAGAACATTTTTATCACCGTAAAAGGTCTCCTGTACCCATTAAGCAGTCACTCTCCGTTTCCCCCTCCCCCAGGCAGGCATCCACTAATCTGCTGCTGTCTGTTTCTATGGATTTGCCTGTTGTGGATATTTCATATCAGTGGAATTATACAATATATGGCCTTTTACATCTGGCTTCCTTCTTGAGTAAAGTTTTAATACAAAGTCTTAGACCTGCATGATTCCTCTGCTTCCCTCGACGCAGCTCTCTATCACTGACCAAACCCTATATAGGTGTAAGTAACAAAAAGCACCTTTCCCTGTGGAAACCTCCAAGGCACGTGGCCAGGTTAAAAATATCACGGAACACTGTAGAAAAGTGTCAGTAGAGGGGCTGCCATTGACGTGACTTGACCTGGGATTCCGGAAGCTGACTTGAGCGCGGCTGGGAGGCACTTCCTGGAGGGTCAGAAGTACCTGGCTCTTGGCACGACTGGCTTATTGCTCTTGCCCATCCTCTCCAGTTGGAGATCTGCATTTCAAGCCGCTCATCATTTAATAACCATCGAACATCCTAGAGTGGGCTGAGTTTTTCAGGGGCAGCTGGAGGGAAGCTGTGCCATCCTCTGCACTGCAGGACCCTCCTTGGTCCTTTGGGCAGACTCTTGGAGCCTGAGGGCTGGTGCAAAAATCATATGTTGCAGGCTTCCCCATCTCAGGTCCTGCAATTCCCAGGGCAGGGTTATCCTGTGCCCGCTACGGGCCATCCCTTGAGCTTGCGGCACTCACCCTTTCTTGTGGGTCCATTGACTTGCCAAGGATCTCTGCCCTCTGGGCTGCTCCCTCCCCTCCTCCGCTCACTCATCCTCTCCAGTCCAGGGCCACCATTGCCAGAAGGTGCAACCCGCCTGCCTCAAATTACTGTTCTTGGTGCGCCGCTTTTCCAAAGAACCTGTGGTGCTGTCCTGGTGTCCACATGCCTTCCTGATTTTTGAGCCCGTCTCTCTCTTCTTGGTGTCGACTGTGTCCCCCCATGCTGCTCAGGTAGCCTCTCTTCTCCCCCTAAATCCCTCAGCTCCTTGTCCCCGGGCGTGGATGGCCGCCTGTCCTCTCCCCTGCCCCGGACCCGTCCAGCTCTCCCTTTGAAGCTCAGCTCAAGGCTCAGCTGCAACTCTGGCCACCTGCACCAAACTCACATTACACTCCCACACCACCCAGTTCAGAGCTGGCAGGCAGCCTTTCTTTACAGAGATTTGTACCTCTTAGTCTTTTCTCCCCAGTCAGGTGACCAGCTCTCAGAAGAAGGGACAATAAAGTTAAGCAAGTGGAGTTGGAAGGTACTGGACTGTGAATTCAAGGGCCAGGCCACCCCGGGGGCAGCCACTTGCTGGCTGTGTTGTCTTGGAAAAGCTATTTATCTTGAACTTCTCATCGTAAAATGAGTGGGGGATAAGGAGGCTGTATTAGTTTCCTATTTGCTACTATAACAAGTTACTACAAACTTAGTGGCTTAAAGCAACACAAACTTAATCTCTCATAGTTCTGGAGGTCAGAAGTCAAAAATGGGTCAGCAGGGCTACGTTCCTTGTGGAGGGTCTAGAGAGAATCCTTGTCTTTTCCAGCTTCTGGAGGCGGGCCGCCTGCATTCCTTGGCTCATGGCTCCCACCTCCATCTTCTAAGCACATTGCTCCAACCCCTGCTTCCCTGGTCACATCTCTTCTGTTTCCACGATTCCCTTTTTTCCTTGTAAGGACCTTTGCAGTTACATTGGGCTTACCCCGGTAATCCAGGATATCAAGCTTAATCACGTCTGTAAAGTTTCTGGTGCCTTGTAAGGTAACGTATTCACAGGTTCTGGGGATTAGGACATAGATGTCTCATGGGCCATTATTCTGGCTAACACAGTGGATTCTTCAGTCTCTTGTATCTCTAATATGCCATGACTCTAAAGACATATTTCTTCCAGCTATTTAAAGAGTTTAGCACTGTGCTAGACTCCTTCACGTCTCGGTAGCTTAGGTTTATCCACAAGGACTTCCTCTTCTCAGATGGTTATTAGGGATTCTGGGGTCTGATAAAACTCAATACTAGAACTGTGAGCGCAAGCCATAGTACCATTCTGTGTTCAGGCTTCCACTAAGTGCACTTTTACTAGTAAAAATTTGACAGTGCTCTCCTACCTATCTTTGATTTTGTGTTTTGCAAATTTTGAAGAAACCTCAAAGAATTTCATCTGTTTTCCAGTAACCAGGGGTAGCCTTTAAACAGCCTGTTAATTATCCTGGTGATTCCGCTGTATGTCTAATGGTTTCTCCATAAATTCCTGAATGTGTTTCGAGGTCCTCTTGCATCAGTTGAAGTAGATGTGTTGTTAAGGTCTGGAAGCCAAATAGTTTTGGATGCTAACCTAGCTCATCTCCTCTGTAGCTGCCACTGAATGTTATGGTATTTCACAGCCATCTAGACCGGGATTTATGTGGGAGTTACGCTATCTCTCTTTTCCTACATCCCATTGGGTGGTGTCCACCTTAGGTGACCACTGCTTACAAAGCAGTGAGAAAGCATCTGTGAAGTCTATTTGTAGTGGCTCTATTGTGTTCTCCCCAGGGCTCAGCTCATTGTACTGAAATAGGATCCACTCAATGGGTTGAAAAATGCATCCCGCCCATATGACTTTAAGTTTTGAGGTTGTTTTTGACTGTTGAGTCTGAGACGTGCACACCGGGAGTCAAGCAGGTCTGCAGCCTGCCTACAGAAGTTTTCTTTCCATTTGTTTCCTAGATGCACCCACTGGGCCTGTGTAATAACAATGATGAAGAGGACTTGTATGAATATGGCTGGGTAGGAGTGGTGAAGCTGGAACAACCAGAACTGGACCCGAAACCATGCCTTACTGTCCTCGGCAAGGTAAGCACGAGGCCCTCTGAATTGCTCCCGTTTTGATTGGTGTTCTCCACACCCTTATTTCCCCAATTCCTCAAATAGCCGGTTACGGAGAAGAGCCTTGCTGGCACGGCACTCTTTCCTGGCTGAAGTCATGGCTTGGAGCAGCCCCCCATGGTACCCAGAAGCTTGGACTCTAATGGCAGCTGCCAGCCTCAGAGTGGGCTCCACCCTGCCCACTGTGTAGCCTTGGGCAGGTCACTTCCCCTCGAGGAGTCTCAGTTTCTTCTCTGTGAACTGGGTTGATAATAGAGATTCACCATCCCTATCTTACACCCTTGGGGCCAGATATTTCAGAATTCTGAGATTTGGGGCATTTAGAAAGGTATTAAGATGCACATATTTTGTATTAAGGAACTCCCAGGAGACGTGGGGCCGTCCTCAGGAACCAAACACATAACATATTTGTGTAGCAAACTACATGGATATACACATTAAGTGGGACAACTAAAATCTAAATAGCCCCGTGTTAGTTCAGGGCAGCTGTGCCTCCAAATGAGTTCAGGGCCATTAAGTTTCGCTGCCAAGTAAGTTCTGAATAGACTTTGGGGTTGTAGAGCTTTTTCAGTTTCAGAATGGCACATAGCAGTTATGGTCCTGTATTAGACCTTACCTCATAGGATGGTTAGCAGGTGAGATGAGATACAAACGTCTAGCAGAGAAAGCTCTCCAGAAATGTTCACTGCCATTGGCTATTGATATTCCGTTTAGAAGTACTAAAAAAAAAAAAACTTTCTTAGCCTTGAGGGTCAGCATTACCTCTGGCTGCAGTATAAGATAAAAGACAGAAATACATTTACTTTGGAAAACCATCTGTCAATGATCTTAAAATATGACAGTAACAGCCTGTTTTGGTTTTTTTTTATATTTTTGGCTGCATTGGGTCTTCGTTGCCGCGCGCAGGCTTTCTCTAGTTGCAGTGAGCAGGACCTGCTCTTCGTTATGGTGCGCGGGCTTCTCACTGTGGTTGCTTCTTTTGTTGCTGAGCACCGGCTCTAGGCGTGAGCTTCAGTAGTTGCAGCATGCGGGCTCAGTAGTTGTGGCACACGGGCTTAGTTGCACCGCAACATGTGGGATCTTCCTGGACCAGGGCTTGAACCCGTGGCCCCTGCATTGGCAGGTGGATTCTTAACCACTGTGCCACCAGGGAAGTCCCAACAACCTGTTTTAAACTGGATCATTTTGTTAAAGGGAAAGGTTTGGAGAAAGTTGTTAGAATTTTGGTTGGAGGAAAGGTAGTATATCCTAAGGGTAGTGTTATTGCTTGGGAATTTTTTATATTCTCAGAAGCTGCTGTTCTAAGTATCATGGGGAGACAGCTGGGGGGAAAACAGTCCTGGTTCTGACCTCTTGAGGAGATTCAGGCCAGAGAAGAGGTGGTTTTGATATAGGGAGCCTTTCCCACAGTCAAAGCTGTCCCAGCCGGTGTCTCCTGAAAGACTTTTGGCCCAGGAGACCCTCATGAATCTAATCTGTGATGTTTGTGTCCCACTTGTCTTCTGAGTAGCTTCCGACCACTTGTCAAGTTCCCCTGCCCTTTTATAGAAGGAGAAGGAAAAAAAAAAAAAACCCACAGGGACTATTACCTATTTGGTTTATAATTCTCAAAGTTGAATCAATGTGTTTTAGGCAGCCCAGGCCCCGATACTTCATCGTTTAAATAGTTGGCCAGAGCTGCCTAATGATGCTCAGAGAGCAGTGACCCCCTTGAGAATACGTTAGTGTTTTCCTAGGAGAAATGCCAGCTCCATCCAAAGATTAGGAACAGTGCTTTCCTTGTAGGTAGCACTCTCCTAATAGAATATTTTCTCCTGTACTTAAGCTGCTGCTGCGCAGGGCTCAGCAGCTCAGCTTAATTTTGTTTGCCCCACTCCAGTGGGTCTCCACCTACGCGTCTGTCATGTCTGTAAATGGGTTGGAACAGGGCCCCTCGGGGACACCCCATGTTCTCCCATGGCCTAGTGGTGTTGAAGTCCCTCAGAGAACCCAACTGCTCGCTCCCCCTCCGCCTGGGACAACCATGTAGTGGTTTGACTTGAAGAGTTCTGTATGGTTTGGCCTGCCGGCCTGTGAAGCCACAGGGAATAAAAACCCTCGACATATATTGCCTCATTAAGTATTTCTTGAGTTTATTCATTCACCAAGTATTTATTGAATGCAGGGGCCCAGGAGCTAAGCGCATGGTTGTACCTGCTAACAAGCAGCACCCCACTCCATGTTTCTCCGTGTTGGGAGAAACATGTTTCTGTTTGGAGAGGCTGTGGTGGTGGCCAGGCCACATTTGCATGTGGTTAATTACTGAAATTTGGCTTAACACCTGAATAAAATCATTAGCCAACGCGCTTGGGCCAGACAAAGCAAGACGGTTTAGCTTTTGCTTAAAACCTGGGTTGGTACAGGAGGTACAAAGAGTCAGGCATCTCTCCCCTCTCCCCTCTCCCCTCTCCCCTCTCCCCTCTCCCCTCTCCCCTCTCCCCTCTCCCCTCTCCCCTCTCCCCTCTCCCCTCTCCCCTCTCCCCTCTCCCCTCTCCCCTCTCCCCTCTCCCCTCTCCCCTCTCCCCTCTCCCCTCTCCCCTCTCCCCTCTCCCCTCTCCCCTCTCCCCTCTCCCCTCTCCCCTCTCCCCTCTCCCCTCTCCCCTCTCCCCTCTCCCCTCTCCCCTCTCCCCTCTCCCCTCTCCCCTTTCTGCTCTCTCACCTTGTTCTTAAGTGTAGTTGTTTTCAGCTTCAATTTTATTAACTTCGCTAACTGTTTTCTTTCTTTCTGAGCCCCCAAGTGCAGTGGCAAGAGGCTAGGGTAGGAAGAGCAAAGTGGTCCTCACGGGTGGCCTGCTCACCTGCAGACACACAGCATGGTTTTCTACCCTTTCTTTGCCCTTAGTGGTGAAGGCAAGAAGGAGGTGGGCAGCTAAGAGAAGCACAAAAGGAAGACGCTACAGCCAGGTCCCCGTGGGGGTGGGGGAGGGACTCCTCCGTGTAGATGTTGAAAACCATAGGGGGGGGGGGTATGCTGTCGGGCGTTTGGAGGAGCCTGAGGGAGAAGGGGGAGGGCCAGACGCAGACCCCTCTCCCTCCCCCATCACCTACCCCCATCACCCACCTGCCCACAGAAAGTGCCATGGGGTGAAATGTTGAAAATAACAGAGGAATGTCCTAAATTAAGAAAACGTAAATGCCTCTCCAGGAGTTCAAATAAAGTTTCATTTTAAAAGGGAAAGACATAAACTCATCACCTCGGTTTATTACTGAGTGCTTTTGAACTCCAAAAAAGGAACACTATAAACTCATGAGAGAAAAATGATTTATGATCCCCTCCTTATAATCTTTTTGATTCTGGAGGAGGCAGGACAGACAGTCGGATCAGCTAGGGGGGGCAGAGTTGGGGTGGGGGTGAGCTCCCCAGGAACGTAGCAGGCCAGGGCACCAGGCCAGGCCCCGGGCAAATCCCTTCCGCTTTCTGGGCCCTTCTTTTCCACTTCATGTGAAGAGGCTGTTCTGGGCTCCTTGATTGTCTAACATTTTGAACTTCTGTATCATATTAAAAATCTCCCCTTGACATTCTAGTTTTTTGGGATTTCTAGGTGCGGCCTTGAAAGTCTCTGTTAACCTGCAACAGTTTACGTCCTCGGAAATTGAAACAGAAAATAATAGACGTTACTGAGCAGCTTGCTATTGAAAGTAAGGGTCTTAAACCATCCGCAAAGTGCAGGAGTCTGTGTTTATGCCCCAGGCATTTTAACCCTTCGGTTCAAACAGTATTTATTATTTAAGCATCTTACGGGATTGGTAAGACATTGGAAGGTCGACTTTAATAGCCGTGGTTCTTATGACTCTTCCACCTCATGGAGAGCCTCGTGGCAGGGAACACACAAGACGTGCTCAGATCTAACACAGCCCGCCTGGCCCAGATTCACCAATCGTGGAAGAAAACCAGCCTCCCTCCCTCACACCCCACGCTGGAGTGGACTCGTAGGGATGGTTTTGAAGGGCAGGGTGGACAACAGGCATGAAATTGGCTCTTGCCAGTCCTTAGGAGGACAGCAGAAAGTTAGTAGAAAGACAAGAAAAACAAGGGATTTAGGTCAAAGAGATGCAGCGCTGGCTGAGTGACCTCGAGAAGGTCACTTCACTTCTTGGGGCTCATGCTGCCCTTGTCACTGTGTTGGGGGTACTGCGAGGGGCCCTGAACACAGAGCCTGGCTCTTGGGGGACACCTGGAAAGAGTGTAAGAGCAGCCCTCGTGTGGTGGGTGCTTGCCAAATGCCGAGAGCTTTCCGAGCAGCGTCTCCTCTCATTGTCAGGCCAACTCTGGGACCGTGTCCAGATTCCCATCTTACGATGAGGAGATCTCAACCTAACCTGAGATCCAACGGCTCCCAATTGCTGAGCCGAGATCTGAGATCAGGACTGTCACGCCGCCGCATCAGCGCTGGTTTCTTCCTCCTGCCTCCTTTTGCCCTTGCCGGTTTTTCTAGATAAAAATCGGATGCGTTTCAGTAGTCACTGGCTGGGCAAGGACTGTTGGTGAATAGAAACCGTGCTTGAGCTGTGTTGAGCCGAAAGGGGAATCTGCTCTGGAAGCGCCTGAGTGTGTCGTCAGGGAGCCTGTGATGGGGGCGCTGCTGCTCCTCTGGAACCGCCGACCACAGGGCTTAGGTCTTCTGGGAATCTGCGTTATTCCCCACCCCCCCACCTCCTTGGTCGGGGACAGCACCCCAATATCCCTTGGCCTGTCGCTCTTGGTTTCAAGTCTAAAGGATTCCAGAAAAGGGATTTAGTGGCCCATCTTGGATCAGGTGCTCACCTGTAGTCTGGTCAGCTGTCATCCGGGGCTGGGAGTATACTGCGACTGCCCAGCCGTGTGTGCGGCGTGGGTGGAAGGTGTGCCTTCCAGAAGGAAGCTGGTGGGGGCAGTGCTGGGCTACCATCCCCAAGCAGCTCCCTCAGTCACCCAATCACATGTGCACTCACAAGCCGCTGGGCGATGGCCTCAGTTTATCCCAGGTCGGTCAGAGAGGCGCCAGTTGGAAGGGCCTGCTCTGGTTCCTGTGTGCTGGCAAGAGTCACCTCCTCTTGCCCTGAACCGAGGGCCAGTCGCTGGCACAGACAGTGGTTGTGAGTGAGGAGAAGCACGTCCCCAGGGCCGGAGGGGTTGGGGCTCTGAGGCGGGCACATAATCTCCAGGAAGAGGGCGGGAAGAACGGGAGCAAGTTCCTCAGGGGGCATTGAAAGTTGCTGGGGCAGGAAGAGGGTTTCGGATGAAGGAGTTTCATCTTCATCCCCCAGGAAGCTGGGAGCCACTGAAGGTTGTGGGGATGTTCATTTGGCAGTGTGTCTAGGCTGGTGGGAGAGGGGAGGGTCAGGTTACTCTGCTGGTGGGTGCTTCTGGAGCTAAATGGGCCCAGACGTCAAGTCTCTTGAACACTTCAGTGAGGCTCCAGCCTGTGACGTTGCCAAGGACACCTCGTGTTCACCTTCAGATTTCCCGGCTCTTCATCTCGCCTCTCCAGTTTCCACCTGCAGCAGCAGCCTGGCCGAGCGCACGGCAGGTGGACACCGCCGGAAACCACTGTGCCTGTGAGGCATGGGAGCGGCTCGGCAGTCCTGGCTCTTCTGATGAGCAGCGTGAAACCCGGTGGGTGGGTGGGGGGATGGTCAGTGGAGAACTGACCCTTGCGTTCACATCCACCGACCCACATCCAGCCCTCGGAGTGTCTAGGTAACTTCTTCAAAGAGAACAAAGACCTTAGTGACCAAAGTGACCACAAGGCAGAAAACAGAATCAAAGGAATTTAATATTTTCAGGATGGTTGGGAGGAGAGGGAACACATAATGGTTAAGACTGGGGTTTAGTCATCAAACTAACCTGAATTTAAACCCCAGTTCCAACCCTTTAATCCATGTGACCTGGGATGGTTCCTGAACCCCTCTGCCCATTTCTACCTCAGGAGACAGGAACCTCGAGGCACCTCAGGGAGAGTGTGTGTCAGGTTCACGTGTGGCTGGAAACACAAATTAGCAGCTCTTGGTGCACATCCTCTCTCCCTCCCTCCCTCCTTCCCTCCCTTATTATCCTTCAGTTTCTTTCAGCACTCACAGTGCTGTTACTTAAGTAGTCAGATCCTTAGAGACAGAAAATAGAGTGGTGGTTGCCAGGGCTGCGGGAAGGGGAGAATGAGGAATTAGAGTTTAACGGGGACAGAGTTTCGGGAGGAGGTGGAAAAGTTCTGGAGATGGGCGGTGGAGGGGGCAGGGGGCTCGTCGTGCCCTTCTCGTTCAGAGTTTGGTCACAGATGGGTGTTTCCTGCAGTATTGGGTGCCCCGGCCCTTAGGCCGAGCCCAGCCTAGCGCTCCTGAGAATGAGATTCCCCGCTTTGTCTCAAGAGCGATGGTGGGACTAAAATCTTAGGGTCTGACTTGAAAGGAAGGTGGTGGCTGACTGGAGCAGGGTCTCAGAGCAGCTGCCCCCATCACAGGCATTGGCCTCTTGAGGCAGGGAAGTGAGTGTGATATTTGCCACATACCTGAGCTCAGGGTACTGTGACTACCCACAACTCATTGCCGTGGTATCCTTGGGAGCACCTGTGCTTGGGACCCTTACCTGTGTCACACCTTCCCAGAGCATGTTACCCAAGGCATCTTATTGCAGCGGTTCTCAACTGGGGGCGTACACAGTGTGCGCCCATGTGCGCGCGCGCGCACACACACACACACACACACACTGCCCCAGGGGACATTTGGCAATATCTGGAGACATTTTTGGTTTTCAGACAAAAATATCCAGGCGAGGATGGGGGTGGGGCTGCTGCTCATCACCCTACAAGGCATAGGCCAGCCCCCCTACAACAAAGAACATTCTGGCCCCAATGTCAGTAGTGTCACCATTGAGAATTCCTGTCTTTCTGTGACACGTTTTCTCTCCCTAAGAAGACCTTAAATTCCACTTCTTCCTTCATCCTTTGCTTCTCTGCCCTGCTGGCCTCCAGTACAGAGACAGGTTCATGGTGTCCTGTGGTGTGTTTGTTGAAGTGCACGAGCAGTGTTAGAGCACGTTTGTGTTTCCACGTGAGGAGTGCAGGGAGCACGGTTTGCAACTATGCTGCGTGGCTTCACGATCTGGGCTCCCTGCGGTCCTCTGCGCTCCTCACTTTAGTCCAGTTAACCTCTCTTAGTCTTTGTTTCTCCATATTGCCCTCTGTAAAGATAGTTGTGACAATTAAAAAAATGATGTGTATCGAGTTCTCGGAGTGTGTGAATACTCAATAAATATCAATTTCCTCCCTTCTCTAAACATACTCCTGAGGTAAGGTGGGTTTCTGGTTGGAGAGGAAGTTTGGAAGGCTCTTCAGGTTTATTTTAAGGAGTACTTGGGTAAATACCTCCCATCTTTGGTTAAAAAGGAAAGCAAGAAAGGAACTTAGTGAAAGAAATCAGATCAGGAGTAAAAGATTGACATGATATGAATGGAAAAAGGAAAAACTTGGGGACTCCTACTTTTTTTCTAAGGTCATGTGTCTGATTTGAAAGTCACAGACTTTTAATCTGATGCTTTTCTTCTATGCCTAAATCTTCCAGGAACCTCTTGGTTAAAAGGCTATATTAAGAACAAGACTTTTTTTTTTTTCTTAAACTAGGTCTGAGACATTTTCAGCTATAAAAGGCTAACTGAAACCATTATTTGAAATCCTCTGAAAGACTTAAGGGAGTTTTGAAGATAGAGCGAGTGAACAGAACAAATAATGTTTCTGCCAACCCAAGGAGCACAGGCTGATGGCCATCTCCCCAGCCTGGGGGAAGCCTGGCTCACAACACTCCTTCTGGCCATTGTCCCCTCTGATTGAGCCAGGCTATCAATAGAGCAGGGGCCACAAATGAGGCTGTCCTAGAAGACTAGGACTGGTGTGACGAGCCAGCAGAAAAACCATCAAAAACAGCTGATGACCTTGTCGACTTTTGAGAGGCCGTTTTGAATAATAACCGAAGTTAAAACCTAACATATTAAGTCATGATAATATGTATAGTACCAGTCCCAAGTCAGGTGACCTGAATCTCTTATACCTGGAGATAAGCCCCAAAGTCCCATCTGCTCACTGTTCTCAGAGAGAGGGGTCTTGCACGCACCTGGCTGTGTGAGTGAATTAACCCAAATAAGCAGCAGTGGGCTGTCCCTCGAGTGCGTTTCTGGCCATGTCCAGGGGCATTTCAGATTTGGTGGGGGCCCGTCTTGACAGTGACTTCATGTAACTGGTTACCAATCTACGTGGAGAACCTGTGCACGAGGTTTGACCAGCTCACAGTCTAGGGCACTTGAGATGCACCTGTGCAGGAGGGCGCCTGGGTGCCCAACCTGGGTGGAGAGACCCATTGGGTGAAGACGTGGAGGAACGGGAATACTGGCCAGATCTTTTTTTTTTCTTTTTTTTTTTTTTTTTTGCGGTACGCGGGCCTATCACTGTTGTGGCCTCTCCCGTTGCGGAGCACAGGCTCCAGACACGCAGGCTCAGCGGCCATGGCTCACGGGCCCAGCCGCTCCGCGGCATGTGGGATCTTCCCGGACCGGGGCACGAACCCGTGTCCCCTGCATCAGCAGGCAGACTCTCAACCACTGCACCACCAGGGAAGCCCCTGGCCAGATCTTGTCTGCTAACCTTGGTCACAAGACCTTCTCAGACTGTGGACAAAAGCCACTTCTTTGCCTCGTCCTCTGTCTTTCGTGTTTGTTCCCCTTACAGAAAGCACCATATTTCATTTGATAAAAGGTAGCATTCAGCTTTGGTGATCTTATTTTCCAAATCAGACCTTGGGCTGTGTGTTCTAATACTTTCTGTGCTGTTTTAAGTTCGAGGCAGTCTAAACATTTGGGATACTGAAATCCTTTAAATTCTGCATCATTTTTGCTAGTTATAAAAATAATAAAAGAGTATCAACACATTCCAGTAGTTCTATGCACTGCTGGATGCAATAAAATTCTAGTCAGCCTGAAGAACTTTGGCTGTTTCTTGGCATGTGTAAAGCCCTCAGCCTTCACTATTACACCTTACCAGGTTGCTGATAGATGTTTACAAATGTATCAACTTTTAACTTAACCTCAGAGAAAAGAATGTGGAATATGCAAGGAACTTTTGTTACCTTGGCTTGCTCTTAATCAAATTTTAAAGCGTTTAGCTTCAAAAGCTTTCTTTTTCATCTATTTGTAAGCATAGTAGATTGGTTTTTTAAATGAGTTATTTTCTTAGTGTTTTTTCTTTTTTTTTAGGGTTTCAGTTGCTAGAATCTTAACTTTTTTTTTTTTTGCGGTGTGCGGGCCTCTCACTGTTGTGGCCTCTCCCGTTGCGGAGCACAGGCTCCGGGCGCGCAGGCTCAGCGGCCATGGCTCACGGGCCCAGCCGCTCCGCAGCATGTGGGATCTTCCCAGACCGGGGCATGAACCCATGTCCCCTGCATCGGCAGGCGGACTCTCAACCACTGCGCCACCAGGGAAGCCCTAGAATCTTAACATTTTTATAACCCCTAATTTTAAAGGTATACCCAAAATTTATAGCATTAACTTATTTTACTGTTTCTGTAACTAACAAATTTTCTGGTCCCTTTGTCTTTTTTTTTTTTTTTTTTTTAAGTGTGTAATTCTCATATTCCTAGGGCCAGGAACAGTGCCTCATACATATAGTGGGCACTCGGTAGATATTTGTTGCATGAAACAATTAATTATGGAGAATTTAAAAATAGAAGGAGAAAACCCAACTTTAATTTTGCTCCTTTAACACATGTACTGTCAATCTTGGTTTATTTCCTTCCTGTCTTCCAGGGAACCCAAGTCTGATTTTTAACGTAATTATTATGAAGGTATGAACATCTGTTCTGCCTTTTCAAACTTAATAACATATGCTAGTCATTTTACCAGTTTGCTATTATCTTCATAACCTATCATTTTATTGGTTGCATAACATGACAATAGAACATACTGTGATGTAGTTGACCATTCCCCCAGGGTTCAGTAATTAGATTGCTTCTGTTTTATTTTTAATCCTTACAAAGAAACCAAACTGAAAGCTTTATTTATGTAAGATGGGCTTTTGGGGGTTTTTTTCCTCTTTGAATTATTCTCTCATGGTAATATTCCAGGAGGAGATTATAGATCAAAGGATATGAACATTTTTAAATGATTCTTGGTGCAAACAGTTACAAATTGCTTCTCAGGAAAGTTCCCTCAGTTTACCTTGCCCCATTTTCCACAGAAACAATGCTAACATTGACTGTTATCATTAATGTTTCTTTACTAGTTTGAAAGATAAAGATAGTACTTCATTGTTTTCATTCGCATTTCTTTGATTATTAGCAAGTATTAAGCGCCAAGCATTTTTCCATCTACTAATTAAATTTCCTCTCTTGTGAATTGTCTATTCTGGTCCCTTGCTCGTTTATGTGTGGATCTTAATGTAGGTTTTTTTTTTTATAGCAATGTATTAATTCCTTGTCATTTTGGAATATTTTTAAACTAGCCCTTTTTGTTTACTAATTTTTTTTTTGTTTTAGCTCTCTTGGCATGCAGAAGTTTAAAATTTTACATAGTCATCACTCCTTCATGATTTCTTCTATTGCTTTTAAACTTAATTATTTTCTTCCCTCCCTTGCAAGCTTAGAATCATTTTTGCCTTTTCTACATTTTCTGTGATCACTGGTTTTAATATATTACACCTTTAAATCACTCAAAATTTATTTTGATGTGTAATATCAGGGAGTGGCTAAGTAGAATCTCTCTCTCTCAGAGTTGTCATTGCCTTCATTTTATGTATCTTCCTCCTTTTAAAAAATATATTCTGTTCTACTGAATTCTGTAACAGAATCACATCCTGTGTTATCTACTGTCAAGTTCTGTATCCCTTTTTGGGCCAATACCACACTGTTTTAATTTTTGTTGTTTTAGAACACAGTCCCAGAGTTAAGTGAAATATGCTTGCGAACACATTTAAAAGAATTAATCCATCAGTAAATCAAGAAAGCAAATGCCTGTGGTATTCTTTACAGCAGGGAATCCTAGTTAATCCTCATCCTCTCCCACTTAGTGAGTATATCATAACCCTGCCCCAACTCTGTCAGCATGGGGAGCTGCTTTCAGAATCTGTTCATTATTGTAATTGCCATATTCAAGTTTCACTCCATTCCAGCACGCACACAAAATTTTTATTAGGAAATGTATACTGTGGTTAAAACCAACTACTAAGCCTATTTCAACTTTCGGTTACCCAAGATTGTTTCACCACCAAAACTTTTCTACACATTTCTGTTCAAGAAATAGATGATTGGACTCTATACAGAAATAGAACAGAAATGACTGATAAGATTGTTCCCACATGAAGGCTTCTTTTTCTCTAAGTGTCCAGTGGTTTTTAGTATATTCATAGAATTGTGCAACTACCACCACAATCAATTTTAGTATTTTCATGTTCTTTAAATATTATTAGATACAAGTCCCTTATCAGATGTCTGAACATTTCCATCAACCCAAAAAGAAACCCCTTACCGCTGAGCCGTCATCTCCCTTCCATCCTGGACATTCCGTATAAATGGAGTCATGCAGAATGTGGTCTTTTGTATTTGTTTCTTTTTGTTTACCATTATGTCTTCAGGGTTCATCCGTGTTGCAGCAAGCAGCAGTCAGCAGTACATCATTTCTTCTTATTGCCAAATAATAGTTCATTGTGTGTTTATTGCTTGTTTATCAGTTGATGGACATTTTGGTTACTAAGAATAATCTGTGAACATTTGTGTACATGATTTCTTTTTTAAGATTTATTTATTATTTATTTTATTTATTTTTGGCTGCATCAGGTCTTAGTTGCAGCATGCGGGACATTTGTGGCAGCATGCGGGACATTCGCTGAGGTGCACGGGCTCTTCATTGTGGCGCACAGGCTTCTCTCTAGTTGTGGCATGTGGGTTTTCTCTTCTCTAGTTGTGGTGCACAGACTCCGGGGCACATGGGCCCTGTAGTTGTGGTGTGTGGGCTCTCTAGTTGAGGTGCACGAGCTCAGTAGTTGTGGTGTGTGGGCTTAGTTGCCCCACGGCATGTGGGATCTTAGTTCCCTGACCAGGGATCGAACCCGTGTCCCCTGCATTGTAAGGCAGATTCTTTACCACGGGACCACCAGGGAAGTCCCTGTGTACATGATTTTGTGTAGGTATAGGTTTTCAGTTCTCTTGGATAAATAACTAAGAGTGGAATTGCTGGGTCATATGGTAACTGTTTAACCTCTGAGGAACTGCCAGACTGTTTTTCAAAGTGGCCACACATTCTGCATTACTGCCAGCAGTGTATGATTTCTCCACATCCTAGCCAACACTTGTTATTATCTGTCTTTTTGATTACAGCCATCCTAGTGGGTATGAAGTGGTATCTCATTGTGGTTTTGATTTGCATTTCCCTGATGGCTAATGATGTTGAACATCTTTTCCATGAGCTTATTGAAGGGTTGTATATCTTCTTTGGCGAAATATCTCTTCAGATCCTTTGCCCATTTTTTAATTGATAATTTATCTCTTTATTATTGAGTTGTAAGTGTTCTTTATGTATCCTAGATACATGTCCCTTATCAGACACATGATTTGCAAATATTTTCTCCTATTCTATGGGGTTTCTTTCACTTTGTTGCTAGTGTCCTTTGAAGCATAAAAATTTAAATTTCAGCAAAGTTCAGTTGATCTGTTTTCTTTTGGTGTCATGCCTAAGAAACCATTGGAAAGCTCATTCTTTTTAATTTTATTGAAGTGTAGTTGATTTACAATGTTGTGTCAATTTCTTTTGTACAGCAAAGTGATTGAGTTATACATATAT
The DNA here is from genome assembly GCF_008692025.1 of Phocoena sinus. NCBI lineage: Eukaryota > Metazoa > Chordata > Mammalia > Artiodactyla > Phocoenidae > Phocoena > Phocoena sinus. Next base: position 67,618,650 of record NC_045776.1, on the reverse strand, counting down.
ATATTCTTTTTCATATTCTTTTCCATTGTGGTTTATCACAGGATGGAAAGCTCATTCTTTCACTGAGACCCACTAGTCATCTTTAGTGTGGTATTTTACATGGTCGTATATTTAAAGCCCTTCTGGGATTTGTAATAAAGAATTTATTCTCTTTCTTTTCAGAAGCTTAAAGCTAACAGAGGGCCAGGAAGCACTGGTCTCTCTTCATCGCCAGTCCTTGCCTTGAGCTGCTCTCCAGATCCCTTGATTTCACCGGGGTGATCTGAGCCACTACAGTCTCCACGTATCCTATGGCAGGTGGCTGGTCCAGCACGGGGCATGCAGTGGTGAGGACTCCTTCAGTTCCAGCTCAGTAGCTGAATGGCTGGGTTAAATATATGGAAAGGCAGCAGAGCTACTGCCCAGCCTTCTCCTTTTTTTAGCTAATGATAGTTTTGGAAGAGACTGGCCTGCCACTTCCTAGAATCCCAGCAAATGCCCATGAATATGGGTACTCCTGCTGACCAGAGTTAGGGACCCGATTTCTTTAGGGTTTAAGGTTATATCCTGTCAGGTTTAAGTAGGGAAGACAAGACAGTCTATCAAAATAAAGAGAAAAGAAGAGCCAAATCTGAAATGCTACAGAAAGGACGTAGGCGAGTGACAGCTGTCAGTAAGGCTCCCACCTCTGCTGTGCTAATAATGCCTTTGAAAAGACAATAGCTCAAAGGTCCCATTTTAGAACACTCAAGATCTTGAAATGTTTCTAAAATAATTTTTCTCTCAGAGGTTTACTGATGAGCCACCAGACTGTGAAACTAATTCCCCCTAACTGATGGCCACACCCCTGTTCTCAGAAGAGAGTGTAGGTACAGTCTTCAGGGTTGAGGGTCATCGACCAGGATGCTGTGCTCCTAAGAGCAGCACCAACAGGCAGTGCAGGGACCTTCCATTGAGTTCTAGCCATAACCCACAACCTGTCTGGAAGGCCTGACTTCACTCAGCCTTGGCAATCAGAAAGCGCCCTGCAGAAATGGGAGCTGATAGACGGGCACACATGGCAGAGGAGCTGGTGGTGCAGTGACTTCATGCCTGCTAGGCCTGAGACTTTTCCCAAGTTCTTTCTCATGGGGCCAGAAGCACCGAGAAAAGGGAGAAAAGTTTTTGTAGTTATTTCTGTGTCATTTATAGCATCTGAAATTCATCTAAGACCCTGCAAATACTGTCTGTTGTTCAAGCACCCCAGTTTTCCTGTTATGTAGTCTTGAGTTCCTCTGCTATATTACAGTGCGGTTAGCTTTTATATCATGATTATGTTAAGATGGATAGATCGATCCACCCATCGATCCGATAGATAGGAGACTGGATGCAACTGGCTACCACACAGAATGTTTACTTGACATGGAAGTGGACTCTTCCCTAAAGGTCAAAGTAGAGTCAGTTTGTTTTGCAAAAGGATTACTTGGAGAATTGCTTTCAGCTATCCACACTGCCCTGCAAACGAACCCCCATCACCACCAAAAAAAAAGACAAATGCAGTATACACCCATCTCTTAAGCCCTGTATTATGTTAAGAAGGTGGTATTCTGTAAAGCTGCATCTCTTACCAGGCCCTCACCCTCTTTATCCCTCTGTGCTATTGTCATCTCTGCTTAGGTTGGGCTCTCCTCTATGAATGAGAGAAAATAAGAAAATTGCCTGTTTTAGGCAATGCAGGTGTGTTTCAGAGATTTAGAGTTAAGAAGTCAAGTAAATATTTTGGCAGCCCAACAAAGGTAAGCAAGGGAGAACGCACCTCATGGGCTTTTCAAATTACAGGCCTGTCCAAACACTGCCTTCCTCAAGAGCTGCTGGTCAGGGCCAGAGCCTACCCTGCTCGGCAGTGGCGAAAAGGCCTGGCCGAGAAGTGGGCTCGCTTCTCTCACTGTCCCTGGCCCTGTGCCCAGTAGGACGCTGTTGGACTTTGATCCCGAGAGGAAAGATACTTATCAGTAAGGGAGAGATCTTTCCTCCTTAACAGATTCTAATCGCATAGCTTCCTCTTCCTTGCTGAAAAAATCCCCGATAGCTTTTTCTCCCCTTTTAAATTGGAACGCTGAAGAGACGGGGCATAGCATCTGAGATAACTTTTTCAGTGTAACTTCATCCATCTCGAGGGTTAGGAGGTGGACAGCTATGAAAGAGGACCCGGAAGTAGCATGTCTTAGCGGGGCTGGGCATCCACGTGCATCCCAATTGCATCAGTCTAGGTGGCTTCTGGGTCTCCTGGTTTAAGAGCAGAGACATCCCAGAAGGAGGTTGCTCTGACCTGCTAGTGGCATGTCTCCTCCATTCAAGCTGTGCTTTGTGTCTCTTCTAACAGAACGGCAGACGTGAAAACTCCCTCTCTTCCTTGCCCTCCCCCAGTGGCTTCCACTGGATCACCTTGGCAGGGCCTCATCTGAGGAGGGCAGGAGGGCTGGCGGGAGGAGGGTGGTGGCTGCACCAGCGGCCCCTTTGATCACCTCCCTCCCGGTTCCAGGCCCCGCCGCCAGCAGGCCAGCCAAAGGCCCGGCTCTACTGATCTGATGAGGTGCTGAATAGGACCCGAGGGGCAGTGACGGGAGCGAGAAGAAAGCCTCGGGAATGAAAAGGAAACCCTGTGAACCTGCTTGGCTTCACTGGCCAGATTTTCCTACCAGGGAGCCGCTCAGTTCCTGCCAGCTCAGCCGCCTGCCCCTCACCCCAGCCCCTCCTGTCTCTGCTTTTCAGACCCAGTGTGTGTTTTGTGTTTGAATCATGGCTGCTCTCCCTGGTTCTCAGGCTGGGAACCCACTGCGCCTGTTTCCATGGTCACTGGGAAGCGCTCAGCGCCATGTGCTTCAAAGGGAACCTTTCCCCTCCCGGTGCTTGAGCTGCCCGCCCCAGGCGGCCACACAATAAGCAGCTCCTCCGAGTCAGGCCTCTGACCCTCGCTTGCCAGGAGGAGAACCTTGCCTCTGCCGAGTGAGGCTGTGCAGCCTCGCAGAAATAACCCTCAGCAGAGCGTGTGGATGTGCACAGGGCAGGCGAGTGCATGTGTACGCCCGTCTTGCGTGCCCCTGCTAGATTTGGATGGGATGTAGAGATTACAGGTGGTGAGCCTTTGGGAGCCTCTCTGAAGTTGAAGGAAAGAACAAAGCCTAAGCCCCTTATAACTGGAAGAGAGGTGGCCTCATTGGGGATAAGAGAGGGGAAGGAAGAGGAGGCTTGGACTGAGGAAGGTCATGGGACTGGCAGGCCATGTGGGACTTTCTCCGTTAGCCTTTGGGGTCAGCAGAGAATGGAGTCAAGGCAGGTGACCCTGGCTTCCTGTCCCCAGAGCCAGGGTGAGGAGGGTATCTGCTCACTCCTCCAGGACCACGGATGCCAGAGCAGTCACCCTACCCCTCACCTCCAGGTTTGACTTTCATCTTTGCTTGTTTGTTGAATAATGCAGAGGAGTGGAGCCTCTCACATTGTTTGGAGAGACAGAATCAGTGTTAACCATCTGGGAGGGCTGCTGTACAGTGATGCTGGAAGTAAAAGGTGAATGTCCTCTGAGAGCTCACCTTTCAAATGTCAAGCCTGCCCCCCTCCCTTGCGGCCCAAGATGTTAATTTCTGCCTTGAGCTTCCTGAGCTAGAGCATGTGTGGGAAATTGGATGTTTCTCCAGCTGTTAATTTGCTACCTATCTTTACCTTTTGTAATATTTTGATCGTACCTCCTCTTTTTCTTTTGCTCATTTGCCCCTTCTATAAAAACTGTATCTCTTTCCTTTTCACAAAACTATCTGAAATGGTACTTCTCTCGTTTGCACACTCAGATGATGAGGAAGGACATGCAAGGATGGCACAAGTTCTGTGTATTAAAAAATGTCATCATCACCATGTCCTGTTTGGTGGGCAGAGTACATGCTCCAAACTGTATTCTTACTAGTGGGAGTTGGAGACCTTGAGCTGTTCAGAGTCTGGCCGTGGTCATGGGGTCCAGGGATAGCTGTTCACCCGAGTGCATGCTCCTGGAAGTGATGGCTTCCCTCATTCCAGGTTCTGAGCCAACTCTCTCGAGATTCTTTATCTACCTCGACATGCAGAAATTAATGGTGGTGTGATTTACTTTGGCCCTTTTAGGTGTCAGGCACGTGTCTTGAAGAAACTAGGAAAGAGAGGTTAGGGTTCTTGATTCACTTGAAACTTTTGGGTTTTTCTGTCTTTCCTTTCTCCCCAGTGTCAGGCCTAACTTGGGCGTAGTACTTCAAGGCTGAATGAATGAGCACTGTTTTCTTTCTGTGTGTTCTCAGGACAGAACTAAATGGGATGGGCGTGGGATGGCAGGTGGAGAGTGCATTGATGATGGCTCTTGACTTGAATTTAGCAGTTCTTCAGAAGAAGGTTATTGGTTTTTCACCAGTTATGCTAACAACTATCCTTGTTGGCACCTTTAATAGAAGGATTAGGAGAATTGGATGTCTCTCACCGCTCGAAATTGATTCTCCAATTCAGTTCTATTGTTTGTCCAAGTTCTGTGGCTGTGATAGTATAGGGAGCCAATTAATCTTTTTTGTTACCGAGGTTTATTCAGTTATTGGGCCAGAGTTTGTCATTTAAGATGCGGATGTGTACAGGATGTTAAATTTACCTGATGGCTCAGAACTACAGCTTCCCACATACTCCTTTGCCCTGGTTGCCATGGTCCCTTGATCTACAGAGGTAGCTTCGGGGTGTCCACAGGGCTCCAACCACCCTCTGGGCACTGCAAGGCCGTCATGGGGAGAAAATTAGGACAGACTTCTCCAGGTCTTTGCTTATACATTGCTTTCTCTTAAAAGTCTTTCTGGGTCTGTGGTATGTTAGCAAGGGAAGGCTTCACAGAAGAGGTGAAACCGAACCTTCAAGAATGGGTGGGTTTGGGGTAAGAAAGGGATGCAGGAGGAAATGCCAGGAGTGGGGCCAGCAGGAGTAGCCTGCTGGTGTGTAGTTGGTGTGTCCCAGGGTGGGTCAGAAAGAGCAGCTTGACCCGGCCGTGTGGTTTTAGTAGACAGGAGATCCCCTTGGTAGGGAAGGCATTTCCAGGGAGTGTATCAAGAGGTGTGCAAAAGAGGAACACACAGTGGAGGGGAGGGGCACGTGGTCCCAGCAGAGGGAACCAGGATGTGATTAGGCCTAGAAATAGATTCCCAGTTTGGACATTTCTATGATGTTGCTGTAAATTGCTATTCTGTGGCAATTTAAGTAAAAGAGAGGAATAAAACAACGTATCAGAGGCCTTAAAATGTAAAATCCCAGAGAAGTTTTACATGATTGAACTAAAGTGGTGCTTGGTAGAACCTGCCCGGCCAACGTAAAACACAAACAGGGCTCTAATTTCCCTTCCCTGTGACGCTAATTCTTTTTACCCTGAATTTTCTCTCTCTCTCTCTCTCTCTCTCTAAATCGTGGTTCAATATATACATAATGTAAAGTTACCATTTTAGGCATTTTCAAGTGTGCAATTCTGTGGCATTAAGTGCATTCACATTTTGTGCCACCATCACCACCATCCATCTCCAGAACTTTCTCATTTTCTACAGTTGAAACTCGGTACCCGTTAAATACTAACTTTGCATTCATCCCTCTCCCCAGCCCCTGGCAGCCACCATTCTACTTTTTGTCTCTATGAATTTGACTACTCCAGGTGCCTCATGTAAGTGGAATCATATAATATTTGTCCTTTTATGTGCTTTTTACTTAGCATAATGTCTTTAAGGTTCATCCATGCTGTAGCACGTATCAGAATTTCCTTCCTTTTTATGGCTGCGTAATATCCCACTGTATGTATACACCATGTTTGTTTATGCATTCATCCCTCGATGGACATTTGGGTTGTTTCCATCTTTTGGGTATTGTGAATAATGTTACTATGAATACAAATGTCTTTTTAAGACCCTACTTTTGGTTCTTTTGGGTATATACCCAGAAGTGGAATTGCTGGGTCATACGGTAATTCCATTTTCTGCAACAGTTGCACCATTTTGCATTCCCGCCAGTAATGTACAAGGGTTCAATTTCTCCACATCCCATCAACACTTCTTGTTTTCTGTTTTGTTTTGTAGAATAGTCATCTTAAGAGGTGTGAGGTGGTTTTTCACTGTGATTTTGACTTGCATTTTCCTAATGATTAGTGATGCTGAGCATTTTTTCATGTGCTTATTGGCTATTTGTATATCTGCTTTGGAGAAGGACTGTTCAAGTCCATTGCCCATTTTTTAATTGAGTTGAAATCCAGATTTCCAGTTTTTTTTTTCCTTTTGTGGCCTGTGCTTTTGTTGTCTCTTCTCTCTCTTTTGCACTTGCTCCTTAATTCATCATCAGCTAACATTTTCTTACACATAGAAAGTTATACAAGCATATCTTACTACTCAGTCTTGGTTTAGAATTTACTGTTGTCCTGAGAATTCCAGAAAGGAAGAGAAATTTTACTTCCTGGGCCAGGCTCTCAGGGACTCGACATGTTGGAAGATGTGCTGTTGTGGATACAAAGAATGATACGGAACTGCACAGAAGGTTCCAAGGCTGTTCCTAGGCTGGCCACAGGGGTCCAGCAAGCTGGCTGCACTATTCTGTGGTTGACCCCTTGCAAATGGGGAGCTCCTGTCCGTGTCCGTGGCCAGCTGCCACCAGCCCCATGGTGTGAATGGCGAGGAAGTGGGGGCTGGCGGCTGGCCGGGCTCCAGGATGCAGCCTTTGCTGGCAGAGAACCAAGGCGGGGGGTGGGGGGGAAACACTCTTGTGTATGAGAGAAGTAGTGCGAGTTCCAAAACCTATAATTCCCAAGTTTAAAAAAGAAAAAAAGATTTTTCAACCAAACTGTGCTTTTATCTTTGGATTCTGAATGGGAGATTGTTCACACAGCTAAGCTGGCTGCAGAAGCCAGGCCAGTTAAAACAATATGCAGGCAGCTCTCCTCCAAGTAACCAGAAACTGTTGGCTCAAAGGACCCTGAACCGAGGAACCAACCTGCTGGGAGACGTTTTCCAAGTAACTCCAAGCAACGGCCTGAATGTAAATTCTCCTGTTGGGGAATGGCACTTTGGCAAATGAAGACCCTAATTAGAGATGGAAGGGTTTCTATTTTGTTTTTCTTTAATCCTTACCCTGGGGCCTTTGCAGGGCCGCCATGTCTCTGCTTGTGTGCAAAGAAATTTCCAGCTTCTCTTTGTAACAAGATCCTCTTTTGGGAAAGAAGCAACAAGCTGACAATGTGGGCCCACCGCAGCCGGGGGACCCCACCACCAGCCTAACCCAAAACAAAGAGCTCGGTCTGGGCCAAGAGCTGGGTCACCTGGATTGGCCAGTCGTTTGAAGCTGTTGGCCAAGTTGGATCCCGGGCTGTGCCCCCGCCCCATGAGATGCTCAAATCCACGCTTAGACTGCAAGTGAAGTTTCTTAAGTCCCGAAGGAGAACAGTGAGAACAAAATGCAAAGCAGTGAGGGGAACTGCAGCTCTGAGGTGCCAAGGCCAAGGTCGAATTGGCACTGGGTGGTGGGACCCTCTTATGTCTTCAGCCTTGCACATGAGTCTATGCTTCTTGATCTTGGCCATGAAGTAGAGGGGCTATGCTCCTTTCAGACTGATCACCTCTTAGTTCTTGATTATCCGGAAGTATCGCGTGTGTAGAGAATCCACATACACCTGTTTTGTTTTGTTGTGGGCACATCATTGACTTGCCCAGGAACCCTCAGGGGCTAGAACAGATGATCTCTCTTATTTTTACTCTTTTGTCCTAAAAAGGCAAATGAGCAATGTTCTCTGGGCCCAAAGTATAAGGATGTTGGTAAATGATAGAATCAATTTTAGACAATTCTAGATAATTACCATGAGCACAAGCGATGTGCCTTTTCCCAGCTGATCTTTGAGGCACCCTTCGTCCTTCATGTTGGTAAGTGTGGGAAGGGCGTGTGAGAACTTTGTGTGCCTGAGCGTTTTATGCACAATTGAGGGCTGTTACCTTATTCATCGTTAAGTTCACTGGGTGCTTGTGCCTGAGTGGCTTTAATAGTTCATAAGGGGAAATTACACTTTTTGGAGTCAAATGTGTGAAGCACGCTTCTCCTGAGTTCCGTGCTGAGCCCTGGGCTGCACTCTGTCCAGATAGAGTGTCCTCTGGTGTTCACAACTCCGGGAGCCAGTTGATACCCGCCTTTAAGATGAATACACTGAGTCTCGGGGAGGAGACTTACCCACAGCCACCTCCTGGCTCTGTCCAGGTCCTGAGGTAACTTCAGACCTGCTCTTTCTAGGCCACCCCAGCTCCTCTTTGCCCGTTAGTTATGTCCTTTGAATTAGAAGCTGAGCCTACAGACGGCAGTTCTTCTTCTACTTGTGCATGTGTAACAGGACAGACAGATTCCTGACCAACAGTCCACGCCCCCGACTGGGGAGGAGCCCAGCGCTGCCACCCATTCCTGGTTGTCATGTGCCAGAGGGACGTGTCCACTGTGTCTGTTTCCCACAAGCCCTCAGCTTGCTCAGACTGTCTGAAGTGAGGTTTCAGGGAACCCCAGGACGTCTGTCTTCCCGCGCCATGCCTGTGGTTAGGCCGCTGCAGCTCGGCCGCCGCCTGGCAAGATGATGCCAGTGGTGCCAGCAACTGGCCCTGTTCCAACCTCGCATTGGGGCTTGTAGAAACTACTTAAAGTCATTGGGAAACGGGTAGATCCAGAAATAAAAAGACAACTAAGTTTTTAGAGGCCACGTTGATCCTTTTAAAGAGATAAGACAAAAGAAAACCTTCCCACCATGGCCTCGATTTATCCTGTCGCTCTTTGGGGAGTGTGGTGCTTAGGTGACAGAATGTGGTAGCAACTTGACCCTTGTTGTAGAAAATCTTGGCCATGTTACACACTCACAGCTAATTTAAAGCTGTATCAGACCGAAAGGAGGGTATATGATCATTTGCATGTCAACTTGTACCTAATGATCAGCTTAAACCGTTGCCTGCTAAACTTGTGATGACAGTGGGCTTGGAAAGGGACTCACGTGTCAGGAACCAAATTCTATCACAGATTTTTCAATTGCCGGTGTAGCTATGACACGGAGAAAACTGAACAGTAGTGGATTTACGGCAATGATGCTTCACTCCATTAGCATGAGGAACTGGTGGGGTGGGCCTGGGTTGGAGTGGGTACCATTCTCTAACATAGGCAACCACAGTCGTCACAGAATATTGGTGGTGGTCTTTCCCAGAACAGCCTAGCATTGTTAATAATGTTAAAATATCTCCATGCTCAGAAGAGAAAAAAACAAAACAGTGCAAAAGGCTTCGTAGTCTTAATATTGTTCCATAAATATCTTTCCCTGTATTTTTCCTCTTGCCCTGGTTATTTCCATGTTGCCAGAAAGTCACACAGACGTGAGGGCTGAAACAACAGTGAGGATCCTCGCCCAAATCTTGCCCCTAGGAAGAGCTGAGAAATGTCACTCGAATTACCACTGTTGTTTTTCTTGCTTTGTGCTCCCCCTTCCCCACCACTTTTTTAAATTGTTTTTGTTTGTTTTTGTAACAGGGCAGTTTAATAGTAGTGACATCTTTGGTGTCACTCAGTCATCAAGTCATTTGTTAATGCCCTACATGCCCTCAGTCCCTTCCCCCAGGAGCAGTAGCCACATGGGCTGCTTGACCTGTCGGGCAGGCTTGGGTGATGTGATTTCTCATGTCTGTGGGATCCCTGAGCCAGGGCAGCTCAGCAGTGCACTGCACAGAAGCCAGGGTGGGGACAAAAGCTTGTGGACCATTTTACTGCAACCCCTTCATGTGACCAGAAGCAAAGACACCCGAGGCTCCCAGCAGTAGTGAAAGGATGCAACGAGCTTGATTCTAAGCGGCTCCCTTTTGTAGCTCAATGTAGAAGAACCGACTGCATATTTAGATTTCATTCCTCTGTTTATTAAGTACCTCCTATATCCCAGGTCTTCTGCTAAATGCTGCTGATACAGTGGTGACTCAGATAGACAAGTCCCCTGCCCACAGGGGGCTCATAGGCAGTGGGGGGATGCAGAGGACACCAGCAAGTACACACACATACAACAGGCTGAGTGCAGCCTGTGACGTGCATCGCAAGACCAATAAACGGGTGGGAGGATGAGCGGGGTGTCTCTCCACACAGGCTGCCTTGAGCTGAGAGCCCAGGGTCAAGGTTCCTGGAAAAAAAGAGGGAAACATTCCCACACCCCTCACCACGTCACAGTGTGCCTGCCTCCGCACCTACCCGCTCTGGCACCTGCTCTTCAGCACATCTGCCGCGTGAGGTGTGAGCTCTTGATTCCTGTGATTCCTGTCACTTTCTAACCATCAAATGGCACTTCGCTACCATATATGTCCTATCTGCCAAGTAATAAAACAAGAGCACTCAAGTTTTGCAGAAAGTTAACGGCTTATTTTAGGTATCTTGTTAAACATTATCTACTTGACTATTTGGTGACAACTGCTTTCAAACCCTCTAAAAGTTATATAATGTGCTATGTGATGTAACAGGATGTACTATATGCAAAATCTTTATTCTAATAATTGTCAAAAACTTACCGTGTGGGTTTTTTTTTTTTTAATGCTAAGTTGTAGCCTAAGAAACCCAAAGTTTAATTGAAACTTACTCCGGTTTTGGTGTATTGCTTCGAGTTAACATCCTTCCTTCCAGACTTCTTGCCCTCTCCCAGTGGCTTTAAGAAGGGAAGGAAGGAAAGGGGGAAAAAAACAACCCAAAACTGATTAACATGCAGACTGGCTTGGCTGATGAGAGACTTGTATCTTCTACTCTGAATTAAATGATGTTGCAAGAGGTCAGCTGATCCATCCCTATGTCTGTGGTCCTGGCAAAGCCCGCGGTCACAGTTCACGCAGAGCTTCCCGGTGCGTTGACCTTGCCTTCGCTTCAGAATCTAGAGACCAGACCACCCAAGCGCCCTCTCGGCCCGCGATCAGTGCATTTGGGAAGGTGAAGCGGTGTCTGACCACCTACGGAAGACACAAGTGTGGAGACAGGTTGCAATGAGCTAGAGAACTTTCTCTTTAGAAAAAAGTGAATGGGAAGTAAGGCTTTGTCAGGGCAAGGGGTGGGAGCTCTAGCAAATAAAAGGTTATACTAGAACCCACTTCCTTTGTTTGTTCTACTAAGTAAAGTCTTGCTAACACTGAATAATTATAGTAGGAAAAGCCTGAATGAGGCCATCCTTTCACTTGTTCAATGAAGGTTAATTTAAGGAACTTAAATTCAAGAGTTAATTTAATGAGACTTGAGATAAAGCTTGAATTTAGGGATTTTTGCAAATTACCTGTTAGAGGCAGTGGAAACACAAGTGTATTTGTTCCTTAATACGTGAGTGACCTCTTAGTATTTAAGTGATTACTGATTAACCAAGGAGTTTCAAATAAGACTTTTCATATTCTGATTTAAAGTACTTGCCCCGGCTGAGAGAGAGCTGGCTTATGTTGGGGTGGGCTGGGAGCAGTGGGGGGGGGGCTGCTGTACCTCACAGAAACATGACTTCAGCTGGAGAAACATCCCTCCCCTTCTGGGTGAGGCTCCCCCATGTCCTCGGGAGTGCGCACAGTAGTGCACAAAGCCACCTGTGCAACTCATTTTCATCCAGGAGACTTGAAATGGGAGAGAAACGTAACGCTTGCCTAGAGAGAAAGGTGGTTTGGTCCCTGTATTCTAAATAAACTGAGACAGCGGTGCTCTGCCCCCACAAATGGTCTTTGGGGGCAGAGCTGGTGAGTGGCAGAGACGGACTCGGCCCAGCTCAGGAGCCTACTCATTTATTTCCATTCCTGAGGTGGGGCGTTTTCCAGGCAGAAATCTGAGGGTTTGTTGAAGGCCAAAGATGTAAGGCACTGGCCACTCAACGTGCACCTGCACAGTGTTTTAAGTATAAATTAGGTGTCAACACTTCAGTTGGAAGATTTTAATATAAAAACCTGCATTTCTACCTTCTCTTGAAAAATGAGAAGGTCCGGCAGTGCTGGTGCCCCATCCCTGCTGATCAGGATCACCTGAGCTGCATGGACCCTGCCCCCATCAGACAGACGTGCCCCAACCAGTCTGCCACTGTCCCCACCACTCGGCTGCTTTCCTCTCACCGTGGCAGCATATGTGCTGCCGTCAGCCTTCTACCTGGCCCTGTGGGCAGCTCAGTTTGTGATCTCCATTGCGTGATTTTTAAACTGCCAGGGAAATACCATCAAGGTTGTCTGCAGAAGGTTTAGTGAATCAAGTGTGAACACAGACCACTATTTTCTGATGGTCAAACAGTCAGTATGAAGAAGAATCCAAGATGGGTTGGATTTGCCAAATTCTTTTATGCCTCTGATTTGTGTCAAGCACTATAAGACCAATGTAGGGTGACCACGTCATTTGTCATCCATGCTAGAACACTTTTGAGAATGGAAGGGTATGCTGTCACTATTCATTATGGTGGGAAGACAAGTGTAAATCATGGCTGTCCCAGGCATGCTGGGGACAGGACATATGACTGTGCTAGGCCTATACGACATGAAAACAGGAAGCTTACATTCCATCAACCAGGGTGAGTGAAGTAAAGGTTCATAAGAGGCGCTCACACGGAGGCTACAGTGGTATAGAGATGGTTCTGGAAAAAATGGGCAAGACTTTGCAGAGAAAGGAGGCTTTGGGGTAGGTCCTTGAGCATGAGGAGGGCTTTGAGTGGTAGAGAAGGATCCAGGAGAGCCATTCAGGGAAAAGGAACAGCCTAAGCAAGAAGATGTTTGTGTGTCTTAATTTTTCAGAAGTAGGGCGACCATATGTCGGGAGCACACAGTGCTTTGGAGGCAGACAGCGGGAGAGGGTTTCTGGATTCACGTGATGGTGGTTCCATTAATCTGAGACAAGTAATGTAGGTTTGAGAGAAACTTGCTGGCTGATTTTGGCTGTATTGAATAGGAGACCTGGAATCCAAGAAAGGGGCGGGGGCTGGCGGTTGGGAAGTCATTATGGGAGGGGAGTGTGTTTTCAAACCAAGAGTCTGAATGAGCTTGTCCAGGAAGAAAATATAGACCAGGAAGAGAAAAGGGGCCAGCACAGGGTTCCAAGGAAAACTTGGAATAAGGGATGACGAGAGGGGAAAGCCAATAAAAGAGATTGAGGAGTAGTTGCGGAGAGCGGTATGTCAAGAGGAGATTAGTGTTTGGAAATTTCCAGAGGCAAGCAGGGAGTGAGTGGGACCACATAAGAGTCATCAAGGGGAACCTGAACGTGTGAGAGAGGAGAGAGGCCAGCCCGTGAGCACAGAGCAGTGTTCACAGGGTTGTGGACCAGCACAGAGGACAGCCCAGGTGAGGGAGCATGACCTTGTCGTGCATTCAGTTAACACATGTGTATCCATTAGTTTTTGCTGCATAACAAAGTACCCTGAAACCTAGTATCCTAAAAAACAGCAGTTGTTCTCATTTATTCATGATTCTATGGGTCAGCTGAGCAGTTTTAGTCTGGGCCAGCTTGGCTGATCCCCGTGGTCTGCTGGCGGTTCTTTGGGGCCTCGCTCGGAACAGTGGTACCTTCTCAGTCCATGCTCTCATCATCCAGGAGGCTGGCCCAGGCTTCTTCATGTGGTCGTCTCAGGGTTCCCAGCAGCAGAAGAGGGCAAGCCCAGTGCACAGGCACTTACCAAGCCTCTGCAGGCATCGTATGTGCTAATGAACCACTGGCCAAAGCAAGTAACATGACCAAGCTCAAGTTCAAGGGCTGTAGAAATAAACTCCCCCTCTTGATGGGAGGAGCCACAAAGTATTGTGGCCATTTTTTCCCCATCTACCCTGACAGGTGTGAATTTCTCGTAATATTTGATGCTTTGGGTCAATCGTGTAATTCTCAATTGAGCCAGGAAGGATTGAAGATCACAGTGGAGCAATTTAAATTCTGAAGACTCATCTAATTGTGGAGATTGTTTCAGTTCTGCTCCAAATGAAAACTGAAGGCAGTGCAGGGGAAAACAATGCCACTCGTATTCATGAGAGCAAGCTAAAGAGATTACTAAAGACATTGATATACCTTGTTCAAAACTCAAACCCAAGTTCCTTTCTCTCAAAGCGGCATTGTCTAATTTGCAGCAATCAACGCTTCTTAGTGCCGTGACTCATTTAAGACTAGATCATAGCTGCCATTAATTAGTGCCTTCAGTGTGCCCAAACCGTGGCAAGCACTTTACGCCCATGAACTGTCTGATCCCCTGAACAACCTTACGGAGTCCTGTCACTGGCCCGTTTCTACAGGTGAGGCGCCTGAGGATCAGAAGTGACTCGACAGTGGGCACCTATTTAGGAAGTAATAGAATCGGGAATTTTTAAAAATCCCTCAGGCCACTGGGCTCCCAAGACTACGGGCAGCAGGAGCATGTGCACAGGGACACGCGCCCCCCTCGCTGCCCCCTCCAGTCCCGACCATCCTCACATTGATGTGATCTCCTGCGTGACCTGGGGGTCCCCGTGGGCTCCCTACTGCTGGTCCAGCTTTACCATTCACCTCGATTCATTGAGAGTGGATTTGTTTTAGGATGCTGGGACACTTTTACATATCAGAAGGTCTTACCTTGCTCAGTCTGGATAATTTTTAAAACCAGCTTTAGAATTTTCCTGTATTAACTAGAATTAACAGCATTCACATGATGAAAGCTTTTTGTGTCATAAAAATTTCGCTTTTAAGCAATAAGAGCAATAATGAGAAAAGAATGTTTGTACATTCTGTCCCCACCCCTAACTTTTTAAAGTTCTTTATTGAAGTATAGTAGGCATTATAAACAGAATGTATTGAAAGTGTACAATTTGATAAGTTTTTTTTTTTTTTTTTTTTTTTTTTTTTTTTTTTTTTTTTGCAGTATGTGGGCCTCTCACTGTTGTGGCCTCTCCTATGTGGGCCTCTCACTATTGTGGCCTCTCCCATTGCGGAGCACAGGCTCCGGATGCGCAGGCTCAGTGGCCATGGCTCATGGGCCCATCTGCTCCGCGGCATGTGGGATCTTCCTGGACCGGGGCATGAACCCGTGTCCCCTGCATCGGCAGGCGGACTCTCAACAACTGCGCCACCAGGGAAGCCCCAATTTGATAAGTTTTGACCTACACACACACACACACACAATCAAAATAATGAACTTCCCATCGCTCCAGAAAGTTCCCTCATGCCCCTTTGAAACCCTTCCTCCCCCTTCTCTCTCTGTCCCGTGCCAGTCCCCATACAACTATTATCTGCTTTCTTCTGTCTAGATTAGTTTGACTTTATATGAATGAAATCATACAATATGTACTCTTTAATCCGACTTCTTTCACTCAGCATAATTACTGTGAGGTTCATCCATGTTGATTGTATCAGCAGTTTATTCCTTTTTAAATTTTAAACGAGAAAAGGGAACACTGCTTTTTTTAACTGAACTTGGCCCAGGACTATTGAAGTTACCTACAAAATTGTACATTAACTAACTAATGCCAGTGATGAGTTAATCTATAACTTCATCTGTTAGCTGTTAACGTGACCCCCAAACCTAACAACCTCTTGACTGTCAGACCCTGATCCTGGGCACCCTTTCTCTCGGGGCTAAAACTGAAGTCGGGCTGTGGGGCTTGGGGAACCCAGTACTTGTGAGTCTTGGTTGGTCCCTGCCCAGCATCGTATCTGAATGTAGCACATCTTCATTCTCTCATGACAGTGGGACTTTGGGCTTTATGGTGGTGTGACCAGCAGAATAGGAGGAGCTGGGTGCTCAGTGAATAGCCTGGGCTTCAGTCAACTCTCTTTTATTTATATACCTGAGCTATGCAAATGCCCAATAGAAGCAAACTCAGTATATGGGGAGAAATTAGGGGACTTATGTATTGTTTCAAAAGTACTCACTTTAGGATTTTTTTTTTATAGTGAACTCAATTGGTGTATTTGAAATTATTTTAATTTACACTTCCTTTCAAGACTCCATCCCCTTTTAAGGCTAGCATACACTTGTCTGCTAGCAAGTTCATTACAGTCAACCATATTCCTTTCACAAATCAGTTTTTAATAAACTCTTTCCTTAAATGCTTGGTTTCAGACCTCTTAGTATAGGAATGTTCTAGTAAACAATTGCTTAAAATAATATGCAAAATACTTATATTGTTACTAATAGGTGCTGGTTAAATATATCTTTCAGTTATTTTTGGAAAACTAACATTGGATTTCCATAAGTTTTGATTTTCTCCAAAAGGGAAAACTTAGACGTGACAAAACGTAAGGGACTATAAAGAAGTTGGGGGGCAGGGCTGACAGGATGCAGTCAGCTCTGAGTTGAACACCCTCCCCTGCTGCCAGCAGCTCTGACCTCGGGAAGTCACGGCATCCTTTTGCAAATCTGGGACGTGGGACTAGGTGCTCTTTAATCCCATTCCAGGACTGAGAGGCACTTAATCGATTCAGATGGACCGTAGTCAAGGTCATTGTTGCCTAAGAGGCCCCGTTTGTCCCTCTGCATGAGGACTGCAGTGACTCTTCAGCTGGGCCATACTGGTGCTCGGGGCTGGGGAAAGCAGGCTCAGTCTCTCCTCTGGATTTGGTGCACTGGTCCTTCCAAATGTCCAGCCTCCTGCAGTGTACACAATTTGACTTGTTTAGTCTCAAAATGATGCCAGCCAGCCCCCACCCCCCGCCTGCCTGATAGTTGGGTGCCTCTTGAACCAACCTTGGCATATTCTACAATTGTCTGCTTGTTTGTGGGGGGGAGTCCCATGGCACTTTGTAGTTTCAGCCCTCTCCACTTACCACAAACCAGACTGCCAAGCTACTAGGTTGTGAAACAAAGCGTAAGCACCTGGATCATGACCCAGCTCTTTTCCTGTTCTTCTTTTGAGACTTCCCCAACAGGAAAGGCTCTGGGTAATTGATAGAGATTATCCCTGATTCCCTTAATGTAACCTTCTTACTCTTTCCTTTTCCTGGGATTAAACTGTTCCTTTGCAAGAAGTCCTTTTCTTAATGACACAGTCATTGACCTATTATTGACCAAAGGAAGTGATCCAGCCCAACTCCACCTTTCTGTGGTTCATAGTCCTTTTAGTCTGTTTCATTATAATGACTTTCAAAGTTATTAACTGGTTTTTTCAATTTTCGGCACAGTTAAAGACTATCAAACTGTACTTTAAAATTAATCTGCCTTCTTGAAGCAATAATTGCCCGTATATTTGTTGTTGGATAAGAGAGATGTTTTAATATTTGGTGAGTGAGTGTTCCGTGCACAGGATGATGAGTTGAGGTCTGATGTAAAGGGGAGACACATGAGCCCTGTCAGCAGGCACCTTTCTTCCCCCCCCGCCACCCCCGCCTTCCCTTCATTCAAGGAAGTATTTCTTGCTGTGCACGCAGGGCCCCTAGTGTGACTACTGGAGCTCCAAGTTAAGAGGGACTAAATCTTCTAGGACTGAGCCTGTTCAGCATACGATTGTACCATTATGGTAGGCATTCAAGAAATATGTGTTAAATTAACTCCTGGGGAAGACGGTCACTTAGAATTACACGTTTCCCTGTAAGCACATAGTGAGCAGACTGAGCTTTTGTAGGGGTCAGAGAAAATAAAATTTCAGTTAGTGATCCAAAAATGTCAGTAAACTATAGGGGCTGCTTGGACACTGTGTCACAAACTAACCTGTGGGTGTGCTGCCTGCTACTGAGAGAAAAAGAGTCAGTAAGTAGTAGTCAGTGTTTATATGATGGCCTTAGGAGTGGACTGTAATGTGTAATCACCATGCAGCCGAGCACCGCCTCTTCCCTTCGTGGGACTTGATGTGTTTGCAGGGTCTGTGGCCTCAGCCAGAGCCTTGTGTGTCCAGCTCCTGGCCAGCCTTCCCTTCCTCTTCATCCGGGCAGCCTGGTCTCCATGAAGCCCTTCCCAACCACGCCAGCCCATAGCACACACCACCCCCACATCCAAGCTCATCTGTTCCAGACCTGTTTGGAGCCTCCCTCAGGGTGGTCCCACACAGTTGGGCTCTTGACCCATTTGTTTCCCTTGTTGGTCCAGCTCCCTCTCTCTGAGTCAGAAGATTGCAAGCTCTGCACAGGCGAGCTCTCATTCCCGACTGCTTTGCAGCCCAGGTGGTGGGGCAGGATGGGACTGTGAACCCAGGAGCAGGAAGTACCATTGCCTGACACCGGGCAGGGATGCGCGAGAGCATTTTTTTCTTCCAGCTCAGGTCCTTTCTCGGCCTGAGGAAGGCCTGCTTGGTGCCTATTCAGCTTTTCTCCTTCCCCTTCCATCATCAGCACCATTGTTGTGACTGTTTATTGAGCGTCAGGCCTGGAATGCATTTGGAAAAAAATAAGAGTGTACTTTCAATGTGGCCTTCAGCTTGTTGGCCTATAGAAATGGGATTCTAAGGCTTGTTCTTTGAATTAGACACTAAAATATGGCCTTTCTGGGTTTAACTCACATTATGTTTTATAGCCTAACCTGTGATCTGAGCTGCTGCAGCCTGTATCCCCCCTCCACATGCATAGTCCCGTCAAAGCAGTCGTGACTTATTGCAGGGAAGTGGAGATTAGGTGGGCAGTTGGCATCCAAGTTCTGTGACTTGGTTAACTCAGCTCAGTGTGTTTGCAGACTTCATTCAGGAAAGCATGTGTTTTAGGGACTTCCCTGGTGGTGCAGTGGTTGAGAATCCACCTGCCAATGCAGGGGACATGGATTTGAGCGCTGGTCCGCAAAGATCCCACATGCCACGGAGCAACTAAGCCCGTGCACCACAACTACTAGCCTGCACTCTAGAGCCCACGAGCCACAACTACTGAGCCTGTGTGCCACAACCACTGAAGCCCACGTGCCTAGAGCCCGTGCTCCGCAACAAAGAGTAGCCCCACTTCGCTGCAACTAGAGAAAGCCCACGCGCAGCAACAAAGACCCAACGCAGCCAAAATAGATAAATAAATTAATTTAATTAATTATTTTTAAAAAGCATGTGTTTTGTGAAGAAAAACGGGACTTAAACTTGAAAATGGCATTCTTGAAATTCTTTCTGAATTTTCATCATCCTATTATCACAGAAGACTTTTGGAACTTACATTCTATTGCTCTGTCCAGTCAGGGGGTGGAGGGTCCTGGACTCAGGGAGGTCCTAAGCTGTGAACCCCAAAGCCTGCCCTGTAAGGAGTAGATAGTTGCTCTTATGCCACAGCGCCTCCCCCCAGCATCTGAACCCCGTGGCATTTGCTGCCTGCTGGGTTCCAGATACCCTGCCTGCTGGGGGCCTGGTGACCAGAGGATGCCTGGGATAGTGGCTGCCCACCCCCAGACCTTTGGCTGTGAGAGCCCCAGGCTTCTGCTTGGGGCGGGGCGGGGGGCGGGGAGGTGTATCATTCCCACAGCCAGACATGCCAAGAAGCTCAACTGCTTATTGCCTTGAAGCACATTTTTCTGAGAGCTTTCCTTAAGTCTGAGTTACAGTAGCCTAAGTGGGTTTCTAGAAACCAAATAGTCTAACTGAGAAAGGAATCTGGCAGTTCCGGGAGGGGAGGAACGAGGGATGGGTGAGCTGGGCTTGAGAAGCACACTCCTACCACCCTGTCCTCTGACCTCCTTAAGGTCTTTGTCTGATGGGTCCCTATCTTGGCTGTGCCCAATGATCAACCTGTGGAGCTTTCAGGCCTACAGAGGCCGGGTCCACTTCTAGCCCAGTGCCCCCCAGTCTCCAGGGAGGGGTCTGCCCCTGTTTTTAATATTTATTTATTTATTTGGCTGCCTCGGGTCTTAGTTGCAGCATGTGGCATCTTAGTTCCCTGAGCAGGGATCGAACCTGAGGCCCCTGCATTGGGAGCACGGAGTCCTAGCCACTGGGCCACCAGGGAAGTTCCTGCCTCTGTATCGTTAAAAAGCTCCCCAGAACTTTCCGATGTGCCACTCTGACAGCCACTGACCACCTTCTGCCGGTTTTGGTGCCTAAACCGTGAGGTTCCTGTGTGTATGTGGTGTGCAATACACTAAGGTCGACTTCCAGAACCTTCCGAAGGTACAGTCACCGTGAGTCCCAAGTGCCTGCCACTCTGTGTGGGAACTGGACCTGCAGGAGGGTTCAGACAGGGTGCCTCAGCTCTCCTTCCTGGAGAGGAGAGGAACCCTGTATGCAGATGGTCAAGGGGAAGGCCGGGCGCCCCAAGGAAATTTCACTCATAGTGTATGTGCTGTGTCGAGATGGAGATCTGGCCGAAGTGCTTACCGTGTGCCAGGCATCTTCTCATCTTGCCTGTTAGCATTATCCCCACTGTGCGGGTGAACAAATGGGAGCTGAGAAAGGTCATCACGTCTATTCACAGCCAGAGCTGGGGAGATGAGCCCGAATTAAGCAGTGTGAGGTGACAGCTCCATTCCCTGCCCTTCCCCCATGGCAGTGCTAAAAAGAACCTGGGTTGGCCCACCCATTCACAAGTCACCTTCAGGCTGTGTTCTTCCTCAGGGCCACCATGGCTGGGGGCCAGATAAGAATAGCTAGGCTGAGGGGGACCCAGCTGGTAACACTGCCCAAGGTAGGTGTGGGGAGAGATGTGGTTCTGTTGCTGTTATAAGTGATTTTGGTGTGAAGTTGAGATAATGAAACTATATCATTCTTAAATTCTAATACAAGTCACAGATACAAGGAATCAATACAATAGGGTATGCCGAGGACCATATGGAAACAAGCTTCGTAGGTCCTTAAGAAGTATACAGGGTGAAGGTTGTACTGTTTATGAACTTGCATTGGCTAAAGAGCAATGGATATAACTCCTCTGAATGAAGGAGCCTCTGATGAAACAGGCATGAGCTTTCAAAGCAGCTAACCTTGTACAAAAGTAGAACTTTCAACCCTGCCATCCCTCCTTATGTTGACTATATGAGCTGCATGACATTTGTAAAGGGAGTTTTAAAGATGGAGTCCATGGGACTTCCCTGTTGGTCCAGTGGTTAAGACTCTGTGCTTCCAATGCAGGGGGCATGGGTTTGATCCCTGGTTGGAGAACAAAGATCCCACATGCTGTATGGCATGCTCCCCCCATGCCCCCCAAAAAAGATGGAGGGAGTCCAGACGGGTTAGGATAAGAGATATCTGGAATTTCCTTGTGGGGTTGGGAAATAGAATACTTACATAAGCTGTTAATGGACTCCCTGAGTTTCAGCATTCATGTTTATACTTGTGCACATACCTCCATCATGCTTGATTTTTGGAAGCCCCTAGGATAACATGAGTGTTTCTGTAGCCTGGGATTATGGAGAGAGGCTGATGTCAAATTGTCACCTGTCTACTACTCTGTGGCTGTGTGATGTAACTACTGAGCCTCCAGCTGTGAAATGGGAATCAGCCCCACCTCGCCTGCAGATGCTGTGCAGATGTAGTGCTATTTGAAGGCGCTCATTGCCTTGCCCCATACATAGTAAGTACTTTCCTTAATTTTCCCTCTTGGAGTCTGATACTTCGGGGCAGTAACGTCCCAACACCAGGCAAGGGAGCCCCTGCTTCTAAAGCTTCTGGCCAACTGGTGACGAGTCCAAGAGGAAGTCCCCTTCTAAATCATTTCCCGGATCCCCACATTGCCCCAAGATGACCCTGTGCTGGCTTCCAGGACCTTGCAGACCTCTTCTCCAAGACCCTCCTCCTGGGCGCAGACTATCCTAGCGGCACACCCGTCTTCCCAAGGAGGGTGGACAGACCTTGGCCTCAACGCTGGGGTGTCCACTCGCATGTGTGTAAGCCCCCCTCAAAATGCACGTTGGGCCAGGGGTGAGCTTTCTCCACACTGACACATCTGACAAGGAGTTAGAGAAATCGGTTGGAACCTGACCTCTCAGGTCTTTATGAAGGTGTATATGTTAAGATAGAGGGTAGCATTGATTTTATTTAATGGTTTTTTAGCTTTGTCCCAAGCCCCAGAAATGTTAGGAGCAAGCCTGCTTCGGGCATGCAGAAATTCTTTCATCCAGATTCCTTTCCTCTTAATAAAAATAAGAAAGTCATATAATCAAAATATCTTGGGTTTTTGTTTTGTTTTGTTTTTTCAGTTTGCCACCTGATTTAGGAATTCTCTACCATGTTCCTTTGCCTCATCACAAGTTTTGCCTGGGGTGCTGGGTAGGCAGCTTCTGGACCTCCACGAGTCCAGCTGAACCAGGAGAGGGTCTGGAATGTGCATCTGACAGGCATCCCAGAGGCTTCGTGCAGTTTGGGGCTCAGTGGTACTCGGCCCTACCTGAATTTTAAAACTAACTGGGAAACTTTGAGAAAAATACTTCTGTGGGGCTCCATTCCACATAGATGAAATAGGCATCTCGAGGGGCCGGCGGGGCCCAGTTGCCTCCCCAGTGGGCCAAGGTTGAGAAGCAAGTCCACCCAGCTCAGCCTCAACAAGAGCCCCATCTCCACTCTCCTGGTGGAAGGGAGACTGTAGGGTCTTCAGACTTTGCAGGCACTGTTGTTCCTTGTTAAGCCCCATTCCGCCACCTAATTAACACTTGTTTATAAACAAGTGTTCGCTGCCATATGCAGAGAAGGGGGTGGTCCTTTTTGAAGTTTCTAGTTGCTGACTTTGTAAGATTTGGCCCGAAGTGGGACTTCTGGAAAGTCAACCCGGGATAGCTAGCAGCTAACAGGTTCTTCCAGAAGTTTCTCTTGCAGCCATAGACATCTCACTAAACAAGCCAGCTGCTGACGTTTTTCCATAACACCCCCTGACCCGGCAGTGGCGACGGAGCGGAGGGTGTGGACAGCTTCCTGGGTTTTGGTGCTCCTTGTCAGGTGTTAAAACAAAGAGGATCATTGTGTTTCTTGGAACTGGCCTAAATGTCTATGTTTAAGATTAAGATCTAGGGAAACGCATTTCCGTTTGAGACCCAGTATTTTCTGACTGTGAAGAGCACCAACCTGGTAATGGCGCCGTGACACGGCCGCGGCCTCCAGCCTCTTCTGCCGGTTCCTTTAATTAGGAGAAATTAAGTGGGGCTGCTACATATTTTGAGAATAAATAACGCTAAACGTAGGCAGCCTTAACCACTAACTTAACCGCTGAGTTCTCGCTGCTACATGTCTCCTAAATAGATGAGCATAATCTTCACTAGGACTTAAAATGCATCACCTTCGTTCCGGAGCTCAGAACCAGCAGCCGACAGGAGACTTTGGAGGCTTAATGACTTCAATTATGGCGAGGAGTACCTTCTCCGGGTGGGAGGGGCCCGGCCGGCGAGCTAGGGTCAGAGGAGGCCGGATGGGAGCCCGCCCCCGCCGCCCCCCCCCCCCCCGAAAGCGGCCCCACCGGGTGGGGGGAGGGGCTGGGGAAGCCGATGGGGAGGGACCGGGGACGGGGGTGGCCGCGGGGCCTCGGAGTTCTGAGCCGTGTTTGTGGCTCTGGCGCTTTGATCTCCGGCCAGGGAAACCTGGAAGGTCAGGCCCGGCTGCAGCCAAGCCCCGGAGCCAGGAGCCGGTGGAGCGGGCCGGGCTGCGCCACCCACCTGCACCCCCCACCCGCACGCCCCACCCCCCCTCCTCCCGCCGCGGAAAGTGAGCCCGCCTGGCTGCCCGGCATCCCGACCTCCACTCCGTTGGGGGCTGTTTTGTGTTTGTCTGCCTTAGGCAGTGGGTTAGGGGCTCCAAGTCGTGACAGCAAACTAGCCAAATGCCCTGCACGTTTGGTTTGCAAAGATCGTGTTTGTTGTACATACTGTAAAAGAAACCAGGTTATTTTTTAAGCTATGTGCCCCCCCTCCTTCCTACCCCCGACAAATTCCCTCAGAGCTGCAGGTGATTCCCCTGACGGTTTGTGCACGTTAAGGTGTTAGGGTCGTTTTTTTCTGGCCACTTCTTCTGATGCCCCGCCCCCTTATTGGCACCAGGATTTTCTCACCAGTTACCCATGTGCGCTGGTGTGTGACCTCATTTCCTATGGAATGAAAGGTTTCTGCAGGAAAACAGGGCTCTTGGTGAGACGGGCCTTGCAAGCCCCCTTGCCTGGCAAGAGTGTCCCCTGTCGTGCAGTGACTCATGCTTCAGGGCACAGCAGCTGACCAGAATGCTCAAGAGCCCGGTGCCTGGGTGGTCACTACTCAGTGAAGAACACGGGGGAGGAGGAAAGGAAAAAGTGAGGAGGGCAGCTTTAAAATCCACTTAGTGGCCTCCAGAGGGAGGGGCATAAAGGGACGTGGTGAGCTCTGGCTTGTTTGCACTGGGGCGGGAGCAGCCAAGAGAGACTGGTGGCCGTCAGGCGAGGTGTCTCTGGGTCTGGCTGGTGGGTCTCTGTCGTGTTGACAGGGCCTTGCCCCTCCCTGGCCACAGAAGCAGGCCCTGTGGCAGTGGCAGCCTAAGCAGGGCTTGTTACCAGCCCTGGGTTCCTGGCAGTGATGTGCTTGAAGCTCAGGCCTCAGGTGGACGAGCCTCGCAAGCCTGTGCTTTTAGTCTCTCATTGCTCCACCTGAGGCCACCACTGAGTTCAGAGTTTGGAATCTGCGGCCAGTTCCCAGGATCTTCACAGCAGGTGGAGAGGGCAGGCCACTGTCCACACACTCTCCCCTGTGTGGTGCAGGCCATCTTTTTCCATCAGTCTTTTAGGCTGAAGAAAAGCAAAGTTCCCCTAAGTGATATCGGGAGAAAACTGAAAATCCACATCTCCTGCCGTTTGTCCCTGTGGATATGCCCGAAGCTGATCGTTTGGTCAGCTTTCCTGTGGTGAGAGTTCTCAGGGAGGCTTGCATTCCTCCCTTGAGTGGAAAGGGCAGACTCTGCAAGTGCACAGGCTCGTTTTCTGAGAGCTCTGACATCGGAGGTGTGTTCACAAGAGGCCTGGGGCGCCCCATAAAGATCCACCACAAGGCAGAGCCACTTTCAGTGACTGGGGTCGAGGTTGCCCAGGGAGAATATTTCCTACATTAGAACCAACCACCGATCAAAGACCCATCAGCAAGCACTACGGCAGAAGACGTGCATGCGGTTAATAAGAAACCAAATCCCGAACATCTGCAGTGCGGAGAATCTTGAGTTCTAAGAAGATATGGTAGAGAACTGGACCTTCCACAATTCAAGAGTCAAAGGAAACAGGAGATCAGGTGGCCTGGAGCGAGCTACAGCCTGTGTTTGGAGTAGCAGGGCCCAGGGTGTTTGATGCTAACCCCAAGGGCAAAATCTCATCCTTTTTAGATTAAGCAACAGACATTTCTTGGCCATTTACCCTGTGCCAGGCTCTCTGTGGGATTCTGGGCATTGAGCAGGAAAGAAGTCTGAGGCCTTGGCTGCCCTCTAGTGAGGGAGGCACTTTAAGTAAACAGTTACAGTGTGATGTCACAAGAGCTGCACCCGTGGGGCTCAGAGGCAGGCTGCAGGCCAGGCGGTGCGGAGGGAGTGACACCCAAGGCAGGGAGAGTTAGAGGAGGCAAGGCAGGCTGTGGGGAGATGCAGGTGTGTTTCCCCAGCAGGTGGGCAGGCTCACCTATAGAGGCTCCTCCTAGTCAAGCTCTGGGGCTGGAGTGTTGAGTTTGCTAAAAGCCAGGGAAGTCACATCTTATTCTAAGAGCAGACACAGAGTCGCTCGGGGAGAGTGGGGCAGGTCAGATCTGTGGTTTAACTAGAAAAGTCCCTCTTATGCTGCGTGGAGACCCTACCAGGGGCAGGCGGGGTGGACTAAGGAACCCCCGGGTCGGGGGGGGGGAGTGTTGTTGTGACTCACGTGGGAAGTGTGGTGTCCTGTACAGGGTGGCAGCAGTGGAGATGGAAAAACAGTGGATGGATTTGGAAGATGGAATCAGTGAAACTTAGTAAGCAGTTGAGTGTAGGGGTGAGGGCAAAGGGTTGTAGTTTAGCTTGGCCCCCTGGGGGTGCTAGTGGGGCACCTCCCTAAGGAGGGAGCCCTGGTTGTAGGAATGTGAGGACTGCATGGAGGGTAGGCCCATGCACCTGTATCAGCCTGAGCAAGAACAGAGAGCTCTGCCCCGGGAGCAGCGGCAGGAGCTTGGGGACCTTGCTGAAGCAGAAAGCTGATGCCAGGTTGTGGGAACTAAGCCCTGAGACTCTGGTGCCATTTTGGATTCTCCATGATCATGGTTTCTGCCACCTTGGGTCATACTGCTGTATCAGTATGCCAGAGGAGAGCTGCAAGAGAACACTCTCTTGGGTAAGAAAGGAAGAGACCTCAGCGCCCTCACCCTGCTCCTTGCTAAGCGAGATCTCTTCCCCCAGGACACCAGCAAGTGTGTGGAGACAGACACTTCTAGGAGGTCCTGGCTTGTATCTTTCCTGGGGCTCCTGGCACACAGTTGGCCCTCTTAGGTAGCTGTCAAATTGAGCTGTATACAGTTGACCCTTGAACAACACAGGTTTGAACCAGGCAGCCCCCTTACACGCGGGGTTCCGGTAGTAAATATTACAGTGCTACGCATCCCAGTTGGTTGAATCTGTGGATGCAGAACTGCTGGTACGGAGGACCTTGGAGACAGAGGACCCGAGATGGCGGAGGGTGACTGAGTTACACGTGGATTTTCCTTCAACTGCGCAGAGGGTTAGCACCCTAACCCCCACATCGTTCAAGGGTCAACTGCAGTTGAATATACCAGGAACCATCTCATTTAAACTGCAGTGTGTGTATTCCTTAGTAATCATTTTCCAGATCAAAACGGCGATCTGTGGCCCATCCCTCACCCTCTTACGTGAGTTAGAGCCAGGGAGTGGTTAGGGGGTGAGATTCTGTCACGTGAGCGTGGCCTGTGCACGGAGCCTTGGGTCCCCGAATTTCTCCCATAGAAGGGAGGGTAGGGTGTGGACAGGAGTTGCTGCAAAAAGGGTCCTGTGTCAAAAAACCTGGGGATGCCGGGTAGCTAAGAGACTTATCACAGGCAGCATTTCCCAAAGGACACTGACCGGGACAGTCTCTCCTCCCCTGACACCTACTACAGGGATGTAGGATAAGTGACTCCTGGTTGGTAGTTTCTTACTCATTGGCCCTCAGAACCAAACGCTCAGACCTTTCCTGATGACTCCCCCAGCCTCTTCAGAGAGCCCTGTGCCAGCACTGCTGACAGAATGGACACTCCGTGAGGATGCGCGGCCTCCATTCTGCTCAGTGTGTGTATCCTCCAGGCCTGGCGCACGTAGTAACTGGTTAATTACTACCGTTGAACAAAGAAAGTAATAAATGGCACCTCAAATAGAATTAAACTCTACTGCCGCCTACTATGTTAATTTGTGGAGTATGGGCCACGCCCAGGGCAGTCTGCTCTGTTAGGCTTTACGGGGCACAGACACTGGTCAGAGATGCACCTCCTGGCTCCATAGACCCCGGGGCAGCTTAGCCTGGTACCCAGTCAAGACATTTACATGTGAGATGTTAGTGCCATTCGACTCCGCAGGGCCACTTGTAGCGATTTAAAGGATAGATTCCACCAGAATGCTAGTACAAGAAGATAAATACAGCACTGTTCATAACAGAGAAAATGAAGAAATCCCCTGAATGCCTGTCAGAGGGACAGTCTTAAGCTCCATATAATGGAAGAATATATGTAGCTGGTAAGAAGAATGGACATTTTTCTGCATCACTGCATATAATATTGTTGAGTAAATTGTTGAGTTAAGGGGGAAAACAGCAGAGTTGAGAACATTATATACATCCAATTTATTTTTAAGTATATTTTGGTATGTGAGTGTATATAAACACAAGCATTTTATTGCTGCTAATATATGAGTTTTAAAAAAAATGGAAAGATATAAACCACACTATTATAAAGCTGGGATATAGGGAGGTAATAGGTAGATTATCTTTTGCTTTCAATTTCTCAATTATTTTAAAATTTTCATGTCAAACTTATATTACTTTTATTAATAGCAAAAATACTAAAGATGGTCACACTTGTGCGGAAAAATGCATCCCAGAAAGTGGCAGAGGAGAATCTTGACTGGTATTAGAACTCAGAGAGGGATAAGAGCTGCTTTTCACTAAAGAGAAGCACTTACCGGGTCTTATGTGACAGGCTTTGCACATGAACTTGACCTTGAAGAATCAGTAGGCTAGGTAAGATCAACTCATTGTAGTTCACTCTGGAGATCTTTGTGCACATGAAGCATCACGGAGAGAGCCACTCTGAGACTGCCTGCCTCCTCCTCGCCAGCTCACCAATGGGCCACTTTATCCAGAAGTTAAATCTGTTGACAGATTTGTCTTTTACTGTCGGTGTCATCTTATCTTGTCATTACTGCAGATAAATTAAGAGTTGAGTGGGTTTATAAGGAGGGGCCTTAAAATCCTATGTGGATTGTATTACGATTCTTAATAATCTTCATATTCTTTGGCCCTGGGCCTCCATCCTAAGAAAATTGGAAATGTAAGCCAAGATTCATTCAACATGGCATTAATTACAAGAATAAAGAAAAAACTGGAATAGCCCAAATATCAAAAAGATATGAGTAGCGTATCTGAAGGGATATATCACAGCCTTAAACATATTAACAAAAAAATTTAAATGACTTGTTGGAAGCTTATGATAAGTACAAAAAGGCCAGAATGGGAAATTATATTCAATAGAGGCAAAAAAAAAAAAAAAAAAAAAAGTCTGCTTGAAGCCCCCATATGTCAGAACTTCCTGTGAGAGGTTGAAGACACAAGCCTTCATATCAGTGCTAACAGTCCAGCTTCCTGGGTTATCCTCTGGTCAGGCGTTTGGCACAAAGGAGATTTGGGGCCATCTTTTGGGTTATTTCCGATTAAGGTTGTGTGCTATCGAAAGTTTTCCTACAATAAAGATTAGGCACTGGGGACGCCACATCCAGTGCTTGATGAAGAAACGGATAAACAGGGGGAAATGGAGTCTGTTCCCACGGGCTCTATGGAGTAGCTATGGGGTGGGACCAAGCCCCGAACCAAGTCTGGGTGTAACTGCACACACCAGGGAGAGTGCCAGGTCCATTCCTGATTGGAATTCCTGAATTTACTTGAAACCCAAGCAGACTCCAGGCTGTAGGTTTTCTCACCCACAAGGTGGTAATGGGACTATTCTTATCAGAATG
Organism: Phocoena sinus; assembly: GCF_008692025.1. NCBI lineage: Eukaryota > Metazoa > Chordata > Mammalia > Artiodactyla > Phocoenidae > Phocoena > Phocoena sinus. The sequence goes on along the minus strand of NC_045776.1, from coordinate 67,589,671 downwards.
CCCCCCAAGCGTCCAGAAATTCACGAGCCCCCTGCATTGAGAGTGTGGAGTCTTAACCACTCGACCTCCAGGGAAGTCCCAAGACTCAAACATATTGATAGAAGCACTTTCTTAGGAGAAAACCACATCCACGTTCAGGGAGCAGTAACCCAAGAGTACGGTCCGGGCAGGTTTGCTTTCAATTAGAATGAACGTTTATCGAATAACCATAGGAGTCTCGCATTGTGATAAGCGCCAGCCACGTAAGATCCTGTCTTCTAGAGCTTGACCTTTTGTACTTTGCAATATGTAAGTCTGCAGATGTTTGTGCTTTTGCTATGTGTCTCAGTGGCTGTGGCAACTGTCTAGCCTCGGGTCTCACAGCCCTGGAAAGGTAAATGAGAGACCATGACAACATTTTATTCCTCATTCTGCTGCGGGGCTTGTCACCTGCTGGCTGGTGCCAACCTGTCCTGGCCTGATGGAAGCAGCAGCAGTGATGAAGGGTGGGGAACACCTGTGTGAGTGGGGTGAGGGGAAGGGCGAGCAGAGGTCAGTAGGCAAGGCCTTCAGCTGCTTCTGGGAGGCCTTGCCAGGACATCCCACCTGCTTTCTGCTGCTCACACCCTTCTCATGCTCTTCTTCCCAATCCACTCTGTGCACAGGTCAAGGGTAACTGCCCTCTCCAGCTGAAGCCCAGTGACCAGTGACCTTCATCTAGCAACAGGCACCAGGCTGCATCTTTCTCAGCCTTTTGTTGAAACAGCCTTATTCTGAGAGATTTGGACATTGGGTGTGTGCCTTTATAAAGATAGTGTTTTGAAATAATATTCCAGCCCAAGCTTGACTAGAGAAAACAGTGAAAGATCTAACATATGAAGACATGTTTAAGGATGCCTCATCAATTTTTAAACTGAAAATGTGGGGCAAGGGGGAAAGTATGACCAAGTAGTGTTCTATGTTTTCATTTGTTTTGGGAATAGTATGATCAACGTGTCATTTTCTTAAGTGTGGATTATTCATGGCCTATTTTCAATCCCAGGCCTTGCTCCTGACAGGCGAGTTCCTGACGTAATCCTGACTTGCCTCCTGTCCAGTCCTGAGTGCAGGAAATACAACCTTAATTTAACAGCAGCTTACATTAAACATAACTTTTAAAGTAAGCCAACTGTGAGAATTATCATTTTCTCAAAATATTAGTACTTTGGACCCTGTGCACTAACCTGGTTGTGTCTAAAGTTGAGCTATAAACAGGATTAAGCACCTTACTCTTGACCTGCTCTTTTCACTTGAGAAACCTGGAGATGAGTCCTCCCTCCTAGATTTTGTTTAAAATGTCTTTTAAAACGTGCCTGGCCCATGGGGGTCATATCTGGCCTCCAGATCCCCGTGACTTCTGCCTCCTCGTGAAGCCAGGGGGGCTGGAGGCGGGAGCACGCGGCAGCAGAGGCTTGCACTGCCCTGGGGCCTGCAGCCTCTTGGCCTCCAGGCTCTCCAGATGCACCCCACTGAAGCTCCCAAGCAAGAGGGAACTGCACGCACAGTCCCCTCAGGTGCTGTTTGATGTGCTCAAGCAGGGAACAAAAGCCAAATAAAGGAACGAGAAGTCCTGTCTATTTCCTCGTTTGTGGTGCTGTCCCTCAGGGCCCTCTGCGTCCCTGAATTTGTGAACACGGCTGGGCTACCCCCTGAGACTGGCACCCACTTGCTGTTAGTTAACTCTGGAGCCCCCGAGGGCTCGTTGACCTCAGGCAAAGGGGTCTGTGCCCCTAAAGAGCTTTATGGAGGAAAGTGACACCACCTGGCCCCGAACCTTCTCACTGGGCCATCAGGTCCTCTCTTGCTGGAGGCGAGTGACAGCTGTTGCAGCTCTTTCTGCGTCACTCTGGACAGTCCCTTGCCTCCTTGAGTGGCCAAGACTGCGAACTGGAAGGGACCCTAGTCCTCATGACACAGGCTCCCTCCTCCTTTTACAGATGGGGAAACTGAGGCTGGGGCTGAAAGAGACTCTGACTCGCCCACCACTGGCAGCTCGTCTGGCAGAGCTGGAGACAGCGCCCAGGGGCCCCTCCTGATGCAGCGCGCTGGCGGGGAAACGGGGTGGGACAGGCAAGCGGCAGAGCAGACTAAATACATCGAATCTCAGTTCAACAGGAAAGGGTCCCCAGCAGAACAAGGACAGCTTCTGCAGCACAGCACTCAGGTGTCTGAGCTTGTTCAGTTGCGGAGGACTTTGTCGCATTCCTGACAGTCCACCGTCCTGCTTATTTAGTACCAAGTACAGGGAGCTGTCTTGTTGTAGAAGCTGTGAGGTAAGGCCGCCCTCTGGTGGCTGATGGAGCTATTGCTCTAGCCACATTCTGGTCTAAGGCTCGGTGTTGCTTTCCTGTGGGGAAGGAATTCAGATTTTATTCTTTCTCAAGCACTCTGGCTCACAGAGACTTTCTTGACCTCTGAGTACTAGCCATCATTTGCCCATCTTATAGGGGGTTTGGTTTTTGTTTTGAGCCCTCCCCCCCCACCCGTTAGAGGTGTCTCGCTTCCCTAACGAGATTCAGGTTCCTATAAGCAAGGATTATGTCTTACGTCTTGTTCTTCCTCAGCTTCTACCCGTTGTTCCCTTAGCTGGACATGAAATTAGAAGGTTCACTGGGGTGGAAAGGAATCCTTTCCTCCAAAAGAGAATCCCACCCCTTCTCATTTGTCCCTAAAATATTCTAATCTCATCTTTGATCAGTAGTTCCCCAAGTGGTTGAATCGTCAGAATCCCTCAGAAAAGCTTCAGAACTCAGTTTCCTGGGCCTTACTCCAGCCCTGCTGAATCAGTCTCTGTGGTTTGAGCCAGGAAATCTGCTTTACAAACTTCCCAAGTGGTTTTTGATGTGCAGCCAGGTTTGGCAGCCAACTGCTCCAAATCCCCATTTACAATTATTTCTTGTAGCTTTTCCCCCGACAGCATGTCCAAAGGTCTTTAGTTTATGTCACTTATTAAAATTGACCGTTTTGAGATTCCTTCGGAAATATCCAGTACGTTCCTCTAACTGTGGTGCTGGATGATGTGGGGAGGAAGCAGGACCGCAAGAGAAGGACCAAAGGCATTTGCTTTAGCTGCCAATGGCCCTGTGTTCATAGCAGAAAATACTGAAACCAATACCTTTATGCTGACTGGGCAAGTTGTTGGTTTGTAGTTTGATTTTAAGGTTTAGGCTGGATAGGGAGACAAAGGTTAATCGAGTACCCAGCTATTTATTTTCACCATTTCTAACTCATTTGGTTCCCAGGATAACTGTACAAGGTGCTGTTGCCCACTCCCCACCCCACCTTTTTTTAAACAGATGGGCAAGTTGAGGCTTAGGAAAGTTAGTAACTCACCCAGTCACATTAGTTGGTGACTGTCAGATTCTGCATTCGAATACAGGTCTGATTTCCAAGGCCAGCTTCAGAAAGGTAAGGACCAGGGTGCCAACCTGCTCTTTTTCACTCTGCCAGGCCAAGCGAGCTGTGCAGCGGGGAGCCACTGCAGTCATCTTCGATGTGTCTGAAAACCCAGAAGCTATCGACCAGGTAAGCTCCTCGGGCCAGGCCAATGCTGCAGTGTCCCTGAGAGAAGCACCTCCTTTACTTAGCCTGGCCTCTCACGGTCGTGTCACCCTCATCCTCAGGGCCCTTGCACTTGTCTGCCCTTGTTAGTTATCCGTGTTTGCACATCATACTCCAAGGCAAGTGTATCAAGAGGGGTAAGAGCCAAAAACTTGAGGGTTGGTGAGGCATTTTCAAAGGCCCTTCTGGGGTCCCGCTCCCTCCTAAAAGGGGCATCATCCTCAGCCTCGTCCTTCTGGGAGCTCCAAGCCTATGATGCTTGAGGAGTTTGAGAATTTCCAAAAGGGTATTTCGTGTTCTTCTCCTCCAGCCTTTCTTTCTCTCTCCTGCTTCTTGAAGTAATTACGTCTTCTAACCAGGACCTCCTCTCCTTCCTTAGCTAAACCAGGGGTCAGAAGACCCACTCAAGAGGCCAGTGGTGTACGTGAAGGGCGCAGACGCCATCAAGCTGATGAACATTGTCAACAAGCAGAAAGTGGCTCGAGCAAGGATCCAGCACCGCCCTCCTCGAGTGAGCCTCCTCTGGCCACGCCGCCACCTTCCCTGCTGCCGCCTGTGCCTTAATCCCCTTTGGGCTTTGGCCCTTTTGCTCCTACCTTCTTTCCGTCTACAATGCTGATGCGCCCCAGGTTCCTGCAGGTTTACATCAGACTTAAGGCTGGAGGCCAGGGAGAAATTTCACCCGGCTCCTCTAGAGGGGATTTGAAAAGTCCTTCCAGAGATGGGTGATTTGTGACCAAATGTCTCTTCCACCTGGCATCCCCTCTGGGTAACCTCCTATCCTTTTTTCTCTTCTGTCCCATCTCCCTGTGAAAGGCTAACTGAGGAGCATTGAAGGGAAGGACACCCTGCACTCAGCTTCCTCTATCTCCCTCCTTCCATCTGGCCTAGACTAGAGGGTAAAGCCTGTGCTTCCTTCTTCCTATGGGGCAAATGCATTACTGAAACCCCCTAACTTGTATTTGATTCTGGAAAAGTAAGCTTTCAACAGGGATTGGGGCTCACGACTTCCAGATGGTTAATGAATAGCTTCATTTTTTAGGCTTCTCTTAGGTGTATTAAAGGGACACTGCTGGCATCTTTTGCCCAACCTCAGACTGAAGATTCTAGGAACCTAGGACAGGTGCCCCACAGATGGTTTATTTCCTCCTCACGAATATTGGAATATTCACATAGAGGATGGGTCTTTTGCACAAAATATCCGGATACCCATAGCATTCAATTAGCAAAACTCCATTCCTGTTGGCTAAACACGTCCCAGATGAGGTAACTTTAAGGTTTTAGGAGGCAGTGTGCCATGAGGAAAAGGTAAGAACTAAAACTAGAGGGAGTTTGCAAAAGAACTGACTTGCTGGCTGCTTTTTAAAGGAAAAAAGGGCGCTTTGGTAAATATGACTCATTGTAGTGGAAGCTGATATTTGTGGAAGCAGCATACAATTTTCTGAGTTGTTGTAAACCATTAATTATATGGTTAGTAATCACGGTTCCCTCAAAACATGACACTCACCCTTTTGTCCCATAAATGTGATATTTGTGTTTATTTGGAAGGGCCTCTCCTACCGGTTACGGCGAACTTTGCACTATTCTGCAGGGAGCGAGGCTCTGTGAACAGAGTTCTCCTGGCTGTTAGGAGGCCTGGCTGAGACCGCTGCGGCCTCCCCAGGCCACTCTGCGGGGCACTACCTGGGCCTGGATAGCACACTGTGTGTGTCTTAGCAGAACCCCACATGTGCCCTGCAAAGGAGGGGAAATGCAGCCCGGTGGCCCCATCCTTCTCCCGACCAGGGCTGACCCAGCCCGTGTGCCAATCCCCTGTGACTCACTGTGTCCGTGTTCTGTTCCAGCAACCCACGGAATACTTTGATATGGGGATCTTCCTGGCCTTCTTTGTCGTGGTCTCCTTGGTCTGCCTCATCCTCCTCGTCAAAATCAAGCTGAAGCAGCGACGCAGTCAGGTAACGCAGAGCAGCCTGTGAGCGTTCATCCCTGCTGCCACTTTGCCGGCGCAGACCTGGTCCTGAGCCCTGCAGCCTGTCCCCAGTGGCCTAGAACCAACAAAGATTGAGAAAAACCAGAGCAAAGCTTATAGCACTGTGTCGTCTCTGTTCCGAAAGGGCCAGTCCTACAAAGGCCGAGCCCTGGGGCCGTTTCCAGCTGGGGGTTTTTCCAAAGAAATGTTTAAATGTCAACCTGGACCCCTAGAGCCCTGCTCCTCAAATATGATCTGGGGACCAGCAGCATCAGCATCACCTGGGAGCTTGGCAGAAACTCAGAATCTCAGGCCCCACCTCAGACCTGCTTCATCCAACTCTGCATCTACCAAGCTCTTCAGGCGATGTGCTTGTAGGAAGGAAGGATTTGGAGGTAGAGGGCAATGGGAGGATACTCGGGAATCTAGACTCTCAGAGGTGTAGCAGTGTGATGTCCACAGCGAGAGACGGTGGACTGGGCGCTGAGTTCTCTCGAGGATGGGTGGCCATCACCGACGGAGCAGCAGCTGATGTTTGTCAAGCGTGTCTGGTTTGCCAAGTGCTGGGCACCCCAATGCACGGTCTCATTTGCCCTCAGAATGTTCTCCAATGAAGGGAGGAACCCTTAGCACAGAGCAGAGTTGGCCAAATAATTAGAGTAGACCTCTGCTGGTACTGCTGCTTAGACCGATGTGGTGGACACTTGGGAGTCTAGAAGATCTGTGCTCTTGTGCCGTGGCCTCTGAACCTTTAGTGATTTCTCAGAAGTCTGTCCTGGCCTGATGGAGACTAGTGTTTGGCCGACCATGGCCCCAGGGGTGACTAGTGCTGTTAACATGTCCCACACCCTAACATGGACCACATTCTGCTGTGCAGAATTCCATGAACAGACTGGCCGTGCAGGCCCTGGAGAAGATGGAAACCAGGAAGTTCAACTCCAAGAGTAAGGGGCGCCGGGAGGGGAGCTGCGGGGCCCTGGACACGCTCAGCAGCAGCTCCACGTCCGACTGTGCCATCTGCCTGGAGAAGTACATCGATGGAGAGGTAACGGCAGAGGCGGGGCCAGTCCTGGTGGGGATGAGGTAGACAGTCCCGCAGATGGAAGCGGAAGGGCTTTTCCCACAGGGGAAGGGCCGAGCTGCCTAGGTCTCCAGGGGACGTCCTGAGACCTTCAAACTGCTCTTCCCCCCCGCCCCCTGGAAGCAGGTGGCCACATACACAGACACTCTCTCCAGGGGACCGAGCTGAACATAGGTGATTTCAGAATTTGATCAGAAATATATAATGGGCCAGAAAACGTCTAGTTGTAAGAACATTTACACTTGATTTCAGAATTGCTCTTCTGAAAACTCTGGCGCTTGACTTGATACAAACCTCTCTTACAAAGCTGTATGGAATGTTTACATTTTTACTTATAAAGAGACAAGGGGGGCTTCCCTGGTGGCACAGTGGTTGAGAGTCCGCCTGCCGATGCGGGAGACGCAGGTTTGTGACCCGGTCCAGGAAGATCCCACATGCCGCAGAGCAGCTGGGCCCGTGAGCCATGGCTGCTGAGCCTGCGCATCTGGAGCCTGTGCTCTGCCACGGGAAAGGCCACAACAGTGAGAGGCCCACGTACCGCAAAAAAAAAAAAAAAAAAAAAAAGAGACAAGGGATGTGATGTCCCCTTTTTCCTTCTAGCTTTTTTCTGAAAATTTAAAACTTTCAGAAAAGTTGCAAGAATCAGACAATGAATGCTGGATCATTCATCTAGAATCACCCATTGTTAACATTTTGCCACATTTGCTTCATCTCCTTCTGGATAGAGGCGTGCATATACACACACATTTTGGGGAGTGGGGAGCAAACCACTTCAGAATTAGTTGCAGGCATTTGATGCCCCTTTGATGAAAGTGTCCCGCTGCTGTGTAGACTGTTGGATGAAAAAAGAGGTTTTGCAGAGGCCTCCAGATGAATAGTCTCACATGGTCTCTACCTGCAGACTGCCTGAGTTCTCATCTGGGCCCAGGAGGGTTCTAGCTTTGTGATCTTGGGCAAGTGACTTTATTCTCTGTGCCTATGCTTGTGATATGGGCCCGAGACTGACCTGTACTCCAGGTGATCACAAAGGTTACACGAGAACATCCAGGTAGGACTCTTGCCACGGTCAGGCACAGCCTTAGGTGTTAGTTTGAATGTTACTGCATTGAGCTGGTCAGAGAATGGAAAATCAAAGTAAAATTAGCAAGTTTGGAGGGTACTTTGGGCTCGGGAACTTTAGAGGTGGTTCTCCCTGCCTCAGAACCCCATTACCTCCTCTCCACGTTGGGTGCTTTGTTATTAACTGTGTGCCCCCAGGTGAGTGCTGAGGGTCCAGTGAAGGGGAGGACGGGAGAACTTTGCCCCCTTGCTGCCCCACCTGTCAATCATGAGTCTTGGGCATCTTCCTTTCTACCCACCCCATTTTGGGTATCTGGAGCCAGCCACCATCCCAGAAGTGCAGAAGGTTTTGGGGTGTATCTAGCCACCCTTCCATACCCCCAGGCTCACCATTTGCACTAGCATACAGCTCTGGCGGTCCCTTGTGTGTGGCGTGGGTGTGAGTGCCCTCCTCACAAGAAGGAAGCTGGCTTCCTCCCTCAACACCAAGCACCGTGGTTGGAGCTGGCTGATGGTCCATGTCTTTCTCCCTAGGACCCATGTGTGGGCCCTGACTCCAGGGAACGGAGCCCACTTGTAGCTAGAGATGGGGAGGGGGAGCCTCTGGGCACTGCCACAGTGAACTGGGCTCCTTGGTCCACTCCGGGCTCCACGGGAAGAAACACTGCAGAGCTGAAGACAGCACCGCCCTCTGCCTGTGCCCTTCCTTCAGGCTGTGTGTCCTCTCTCCCTCCCAGGAGCTGCGGGTCATCCCCTGTACTCACCGCTTTCACAGGAAGTGCGTGGACCCGTGGCTGCTGCAGCACCACACCTGCCCCCACTGTCGACACAACATCATAGGTAATTCTCCGCTGCCTCTGTTGTTGCTGGAGTGTCACTGTCTTTACCGAGTACCTAGCAGGAGCAGGACACGTGCTGGGGAGCGAGCAAACCACCGCAGCATTGCCACCTGGACTTGGAGGCGTGGGGGCTTGGGGTTTGGAGGCCTCTGAAGAATCACCCTGAGTCTGGGTTCTGGCTTTGACGTGAACTGGCTTCCTGACCTTGGGCCAGGCACCCGGCCTCTCCAGGCCCCGGGCCCACAATCTCTTCAGCGGGATGACAGTGGTGACGCTTGCTGTGCCTGGTACCTCGGGGTTGTGATGCTGCTGCTGCCTCCCTGTGGTGGTGGATGAGGGCCCGGAAGGCAGGGTGCCCTCCAGGTATAGCTGTTCTCCCAAGAGGGAAAATGCCTTTCCCCTCCGTGTCCCTGTTGCTCTCTCGAGCCTTATGCCGAGCAGAGCAGCTGGGAGGTGGGAGATGGACCCTGACAGGAGTGACCACCTTTCGAGTGGAGAAGCAGGAGGCCTCTACCCGCGTGGCCGGGTTTGGCGACAGCTTAGAATGGGCCATGGTCGTGAGACTGGGCACCTTGGCGCCGGCCGCCTCAGTCTGTGCCCGCACCCGCCCCTCGAGCCCTTGGCCCCAGTGTGCTCGCCCCCCTGACCGCGTTTCCTCCGCCTCTCCCCAGAACAAAAGGGAAACCCGAGCGCCGTGTGCTTGGAGAGCGGCAGCCTGGCGCGCGGCCGGCAGCAGAGGGTGGTCTTGCCGGTGCACTACCCCGGCCGCGTACACAGGGCCAGCGCCATCCCTGCCTACCCCACGAGGACGAGCATGGACGCCCACGGGAACCCTGTCACGCTGCTGACCGTGGACCGGCGCGGGGAGCAGGGCCTCTTCCCGCCGCAGACCCCCGCCTACATCCGCGGCTACCCGCCCCTCCATCTGGACCACAGCCTGGCCCCTCACCGCTGCGGCCTGGAGCACCGGCCCTACTCGCCGGCCCCCGCCTTCCGCAGGCCCAAGTTCGGCGGCCGCAGCTTCTCCAAGGCAGCTTGCTTCTCCCAGTACGAGACCATGTACCAGCACTACTACTTCCGGGGCCTCAGCTACCCCGAGCAGGAGGGGCAGCCCCCTCCCGGCCTCACCCCCGGGGGCCCGGCTCGGGCCTTCCCCCTGGGCGGCGGCAGCGGCGGCGGCAGCAGCAGCGGCCTGCTCTTCGCCCCCGCGGTGCACGCGGCCCCGGCCTCGCACCTGGAGAGCGGCAGCGCGTCCAGCTTCAGCTGCTACCACGGCCACCGCTCGGTGTGCAGCGGCTACCTGGCCGACGGCCCGGGCAGCGACAGCAGCAGCAGCAGCGGCAGCTCGGGCCAGTGCCGCTGCTCCTCCAGCGACTCGGTGGTGGACTGCACGGAGATCAGCAACCAGGGCGTGTACGGGAGCTGCTCCACCTTCCGCAGCTCTCTCAGCAGCGACTACGACCCCTTCGTCTACCGCAGCCGCAGCCCCTGTCGCGCCGGAGACATGGGGGGCTCAGGTCGGGGGCCCGTGGTGCGCCTCGAGGGCTCCCCGCCCCCCGAGGAGCTCCTGGCTGCGGCCCGAGGCCCAGGTGCGGGGCGGGGAGAGCCCTGGCCCGGGCCCGCCTCTCCCTCGGGGGACCAGCTGTCCACCTGCAGCCTGGAGATGAACTACAGCAGTAGCTCCTCCCTGGAGCCCCGGGGGCCCAATAGCTCTACCTCAGAAGGGGGGCTCGAGGCCTCTCCCGGGGCCGCCCCGGACCTCAGGAGGACCTGGAAGGGGGCCCGGGAAGGGCCGGTGTGTGCCTGCTGCTGTGAGCCCCAGACCCCCGCCCCAGACCCCGGAGCGGGAGCGACCGGGGGCGGCATCTTGTTTCTGGGCCCCCCGCCCTGTGAGGGCTGCGGCCCCCAGGGTGGGGAGTCACAGCCGGGGAGCTCCCAGGGCCCCTATGGCCTTCACCCGGACCACTTGCCCAGGACAGATGGGGTGAAGTATGAGGGCCTGCCCTGCTGCTTCTATGAAGAGAAGCAGGTGGCCCATGGCGGGGGCGGGGGTGGCGGCCGCTACACCGAGGACTGCTCGGTACGTGTGCAGTACACGCTGGCCCAGGAGCTCCCGCCCAGCTGCCACCCCGGGGCCCGGGACCTGAGCCAGCGCATCCCCATCATTCCGGAGGATGTGGACTGTGACTTGGGCTTGCCCTCCGAATGCCAAGGGACCCGGGGCCTCAGCCCCTGGGGTGGGACGCTGCCAGGTCCGGATGCCCTGTGGCCCCACAGAGGCTTGGGAGCAGCCCAGCAAGAAGAGTGGGTTCCGTGCTGCCCGGCCAGGGCACCGCTGTCACCTCCCTGCCCTCCAGAGGATGTGGGGGCCCCTGGGACCAGCTCCCCCAGTGCCCCCCAGGACACTCAGGACTCCAGCGCCACAGCCACCGAGGCTGCAGGTGAGAGCGGGCGGTGACGGTAGGCCAGGATCTGGGTCTTCTCTCCACACAGTCACTTTCTGAGTGACTTTCTTAGTGCCCTTGGCTTTAAACACCATCTGTACCTGATGATTTTCAAGTGTTACTCCCCAATCCAGCCCTTCCTCTGGGCTCCAGACCTGCTGGCCCTCTGCTTCCATGAGCTCTCTCCCCCAGATGCCGCAGAAGCATCCCGCTTGATCCTGCCACAGCAGTGTCTCGAGTTCCTCCCGCTGCATCCCCTTCTCCAAGGCTCCCTACCCAGATGCTCAGGCCAAAAGCCCAGGCCCCAGCCCCCAGCCCTGAGCCTGCCCTGCCCCTCACGCATCAGGGTCCTGGGCTTCTCAGCCTGTCTGTGAGAACCACATGTGCTGGTTTTCCCCTGGTCCAGAAAATTGAATCCCCAGAAAAATGAAACTTAGCAAAAGACATGCAAAACCCAAGTCCAGATTTTTTATTATTAGATTCAGCAGACATCATCAAATTGTGATAAAGTTGCCAAACCTTTTGTCTTCAGTAGTGAACAGTGTGCAGTCTAGCACCTTTGAATAGCACTGGGACAATTCCAACTCCAAAGTAAACCCCACATGGATCTGCTCTGCTCCCCGCCTGCTGTCCGCAGCCGGGCCTATTTCCTCTCTCTAGGTTGAGGGCAGTAGCCTTCTGACAGGTCTCCTGTGGCCAGTCTTGCCTTCTGTTCCACGTGGGTGCCAGAGTCGTCTTTTTTAAAACATAAGTCTGTCTTTATACCAGAAAACTCTTCACTGACTTGCCATTACCTTCCAAATTTTAGAAATGTAAACCCCTCACCCAGGTCTGTATGATCAGGCCCTGCCACCCGCCCCCCCCACCCGCCCAACCTCCTCCCGCATCCCTCCTTGTTCATGATGTCAGCCGCCTTGCCCCCGGCCTGTTCCTCCAACGTGCCAGGTTCATTCCAGCCTCCAGGCCTCTCTACCGCTTCTCTCCTGCAGATCTTGGGTTAAGAGCCGGCCTCCAGCACCCTCCGAGCTCACTCTCACACCCTCTGTTTACTTTCCAGGTTTTCACAACCTGAACTTACTTTGTTGTGAGGTGTGGGAGCTCCGCAATGGGGGTCTTCCCAGTGCCTGCAACAGGGCCCAAGGCACATCTTTTGTACATTGTGTTTTCATGCTGCCTAAGGGTTTCCAGAAGGCTCTGCACAGCCCGATGTGGGAGGCCGGCTCCCTAGAAGGCCCCCGTGCCCTCAGAAAGGGGGCTCCACTCCAGCATCCAGAGCTGTCACTTCTGAGAGCCCACCACACGCTGGGATGGGTCCCCAGGTCCCTTGCCTCGTCCCTGCATGTGGTGCCCAAAGCCTGCGGGCCCGGCCCCCTCCCTGACGATTGTTCTTTCTCTCCCAGGACCAAGATCTCGCCTGGCCGACAGTGGAGGCCCTGGAGCCTGAGCTCAGATGGAACTCTTCCGTGGAAATGGGAACTGTACGGAGATTCCAAACTCTGACTTCCTACAGAAAAAAAAAGAAAAAAAAAGATTTTTTTAGCTTTGACAAACACAAAAGTGGTAATAAAGAGAGCCCTCCTCAACCCAAAATGTGAGCCACGTGTGGCAACCCCCTCCTCCCAATTAACAAACCAACAGACAAAATTCTCTTAGTCTTTTGCCTCTTGATAACATGTTACTCTTCTGTTTTGTAAAGTGTGTGTGCTTGGGGTTCGAGGTGTGTGGGATTGACTTCTCTGCTTTGTTTTTTAAGATATTATATGTAAATGTAAAAAGTTATTTAAATATATATTTTAAAGAACCCTAACCGCCAACTTTTGCTGAAAAAAAAATCACTGCTGCAGTAATTGAACCACATCATGTGTAGATACTGTTGTCTCCCTGGAGGGAGCTCAGGCCTTTGAAAAGCTCAGGGCTACACCTGCCTTAGAAAATGAACCAGAAACTTGAAGTAAAGCTAGTTGATATGGGTACAAACTCTGAGGAACAATGCAATGCTGCCTCTTACTTTCTCGTGGCAAATCCCAACGTACAAAATGTCAGGCCTTCTCGGAAGCCATGCCTCTCCAGCCTGCACCTTCAGGCAGCTGATGGAAACAGCTTGGGGTCGGGTGGAAGGTCTGCAGCACTGCGGAGCCGGGACAAGCCATTGCTACGTAAGCCGCAGGGTGACAGGGACGATTCTGCGTAGTGTCCTCAGTCTGTCCCCTCTGGTCATCGTCCTAACTAGGACAGAGTTTACAGTCCTGATTTTGGGCTTCCTGCCACTGGCTGCAGAGATGGCTCGACGGGGTGTGTGGGGAGAGACACCCAGGAGGAATGTACGTGGTTTTCCAGCCTTGGTGTCTGCCCCAGCTGGGGGAGAGGTGGGATGGAGGGCGCCCCGGAGCGGGCCTGTGCGCATGCGTCCGTGTGCGCCCGGCCACACACACCCCGGCTGCTTCCGGCGTTGGGCTGCCTTCCTGGGTGCGCGTCGCCGGGACCCGATAGGGTCTGAGCTCCCTTTGAATGACGTTTCCCATCCCATTGCTTCAGGGTTGTTCAGCCCTCTGCCTCGTGGCTGAAATTGCTCATCTCGCCTGCAAATGTCTACTATCCTTTCTACCTAATGCACTATTCTGTATTGATTCTCCATGAGACAGAGTGAAAGAGACTATCAGATAGTTTAGACCCAAAGGGTAGGTTTTTATATATTGTTCCAACCTTTTGTTGTTTGTTGTTGCTGTTGTTGTTTTAAGAGGGAAGAAGAGTTTAAAAACCCAAACCATTTTTTAAAAGTTTCCATTTTAAAAGGGAGAATCTATTTAAAGCTATTTCAGATCAGGGATCGTTATCCTTTTTGTCCAATGTATTTCTTGTTATTAAAAAATTTTTTAGAAGAAACTAATCACATTAGCTCTTGTGTTCGCTAACTCTTCTGGTCACTTCTGTTTATTCATTTATTCAGCAGGTGTTTGTTGTCATCTGAAATGCTCATTTGCTGAATAGGAACCTTGAGTCCTGGCCCCCTGTAGGTGGGGAAGCAGAGACCCACCCTGGGCTGCCAGGGGACTGTGACGGCTCTTCTCCAGTCAGGCCCAGGGAAGGTCAGCCCAGGGTCCACATCACAACGTTTTGAATGAGAATCTTACCGAATCCCTTTTTCTTAAAAACCCCAGCCTATGATGAGGAAACTTACTTACTTCCAGCCAGGATTTGTCAGAAAGAAATTCCAGCATCAAACAATTGAGCCGTTTGCCATTAAGGAGCTCACTGTGGTGAGATTTGTCATCCAGCCTCTGAGGTGCAGTCCCTTGGGGGCTGCCCCCCGACACACACACACCCCCAGCACCGCCTGTGCCCAGCACACCTGTTGGCGAGGGTGTGCGAAATGCCTGAGCCCCGTGACACGTGATCTGGGCTGCCTTTATTCCTCGGGCCAGGAGTAGCAGCTGCTGAGGACAGCAGCTTGCATCTTGTGATTTTAGGGAAGGGGTGGGGGGTATGGCTTCTAACATGAACTACAAAAAGCAGCTTCTCATTGTTGAGATTTTGTTTGTTCGTTTGTGGCTTTGTGTTTGTTTGTTTGTTTGTTTTTAATGCCTTTGAGTGCATGTTATCTTCCTTGTCTGAAATCATACCCCCAAAGTGGCTTTCTTTAGCCCTGGCTGGAAAACCACTCCTCAGCAGCCTTAAGCAATAAATAGATGAGGAGAGCATGTGGCTTCAACTGGGCTTATTAAAATAAATGAGTCCAGTTTCCATTTGAAAGAGCAGTAACTACAGATGGCCCAAAAACCACATTTAATTTTCATAGTTTATAGGGTGGTAGAAACAGAAAAGTGAAACTTTCAGGCTTTAAACCTCAGCTGTTGTCTTAAATTTGTGTTGGGTCACCAGAGTATGGTGACCAACTATATCGCCTCACCATTCAAGTCAAAAGAAATGTCTTCTTTGAAGTCGTAAGACTCCAATAATGATGACAAGTACCTTTTCTTGGTGGCCTCTCAGTGGCATGTGGGAGTTACATAGCTATGGAAACTGGGAGCATCACATCTTCCATTGAGAGAGACACACACACGCGCGCACACACACACACACAAACACACGTGCACGCAGGAATGTGACTGTTGGGTGTGGTCCCGTGGCTCAGCCTTGGGTGTAGGACAGCCATGTAGACTGAAGAGTGCTAGAACCAGTTAAAAATGGGGAGTTGGGAGTTCTGGTCCACCAGGTACCTCTTTGTAGTAGACACAGCCCCAGGATGCTGGCCTTAACTCTCCGTCTCTTTGCCTCTCCCTAACCCTAACCCACGCCGTTTTATGACACGTCCACCACTCTGCTGTCCACCACTCACACCTTCCCTTATGTGCTGCTAGTTCCTACTCAAAGCTCATGCAGGACTAATGCTTTTAAAATGAGGTCTAAAAAATAATTACTAATCAAGAGTATTATTTTTTAAACAGAACTGCCTTTTTCTATTCTTTATATAAACTCTATTGTGTTGGTCTAACAAGGCACTATTTTAAAATGTTTTTTAAAAATTTCTCCCATAGCACTTAAAAGATATTTTGTAAAGACTTTGCTGTAAAGATTTTGTAATAAAGTGGTCTAAGGGCTCCTTCTCCAACATTACCATTAAAAAAAATGTTTTAAAGGCTAGAAAACAACTTATGTATATTCTGTATATGTATAGCAGCACATTTCATTTATGGAAATATGTTCTCAGAATATTTATTTACTAATATATTTATCTTAAGCCATGTCTTATGTTGAGAGTGTGACGTTGGAATAATCATTGAAAATGACTAACATGAGGCCCTGTAAATACATGATAATTGCACACAGATTTTACATATTTGCCGACCAAAAATGATTTAAAACAAGTTGTAGTCTTCTATGGTTTTGTAACAAATTGTACAAATGACTGTAAAAAAAAATACAATTTTATCAAGTACGTTATATATTGTCATTGCTCTATTTGGTGAAGGTCTACAGATTCCACAAAGGAGAGGTCTGCGTGAAGCAGTGCCTAATAACATCAGCTCACTCATGGGAGCATCTGTGTAATTTCCTCTCCTGTTAACACAGAGTTCAGGTTATTGGGGATCCAGGTGGTGTCTGGGCAAGTATCTGAGAGACAGTGTTTGAGATTATGTCCCTGAGGTGGTGATAGGTTTTCTGCTCAGCCGTGTGGGGGGAATGGTGGTCAATCCCAGCAGTCCACTTTTCGAACATAGGGACCGTAAACTGGGTATAACCATCGACTTCATCTGCTAAGCCTTTTCCTATCTGGAAGACTGAGGCCCTCCAGCCCCTCTTTAAGGAAAAGGGACTTGTAGGAAAAAAGCTTAAGCATCCAGCCTGGAAATGACCAAATCATGAAGGTGGAGAGGGGCCCCGAGTCTAAAGTGAATCTCATACCCATCTGTCTTGTTTCCCGGGGAGGGGAGTCACTGATCTGTAAAGTGCTCTGAGATCCCGTGGAAGGTGCAAAGTGGTGTTTATTCTTCGGACATCTAGCAGAGAATAGCCTAATCCTGTGAGCTCCTGTCCCTATTTCTCGCTCTTTGACTTGGGCCATTTCCTGGGAGCATGCTCCTCGTGGACCTCTGGCCTCTTCCTGCCTGGCAGTGGGTCCTTCTGAGCACCTTCAGGGGTGGCAGCCTGGCTGCAAAGAGCCTCCCAGGGCTTTGTTTTGATGGCCTTGCCCAGCTCCTAAGTGTACCTCTCGGGGGTCCCCGAAGGATTCCACAGCATTGGCTCCACCACCGTGTGGTGCGGAGCCCGGTGGCCCTCTGTGCAAGAGGCCATGGATGGTTAATGCATCCTCTGACAGCTGCTGTCTCTTCCTGGTTTCCGGAAGTGAGGTGAGGCTCGGCCCTTCCAGGACACTGTCCCAATGTCCCGGGGTAGCACTTGGGAGGCAGCCACATGTTCAGCATATCTGCTCTCAAGATCTTGGCAGAGTGTTACTTTTTTCTCCTTTGAACTTTCTTTACTGTAGCCAGGAAGAAAGCAGAGAAGTCAAAGCTAAAACTTGAGAAGGGAGCTCAGGATAATTATCTGGGATTTGTGTCCCCAAGTCTTGGTTACAGCCACAACCAACATTTGTCTAGCATGTTCTAGTTTACCGAATTCCTTCAGGGATACTGCTGCGAGCGTTTCCCCACAGCCCTGTAAGGTCAGCAGGAGACAGCTTTAAAGGCAAGGAAATTGGAATGGGTTTGCCCAAGGCCACACAGCCAGAAGGTGGACCACGGCTGTTACCTACTGAGTGCCACCCAGGACCCTAAACATCTACTCTGTGCTAGGCTCTGCTCAAAAGCCCTTTGCATGCATTAACTCATTTCATCCTCATGAAACCCTGTGAGGGGAGGGCTGTTTCTCCACATCTTATAGATGACAAAAACCAAGGTAGAAAGAGACTGAGCCCACGGTCCCCCTCAATTACGGTCAGAGCTGGGATTTGAACACTGACCACCTAGCTCCAGGGTGCATTCTGAGCTCTGCTGGCCACCGTGGACTAACGGAGCTGGACTCAGATCAGGCCTCTGGACGCCAAGTTCTCCATGTGGACGTTCATGACCAGGTCTGTGGCTCAGCTCTGGGGTTCAAGCATGTGCATCTGAGCCTTTCCCATCCTCATTTTTGCTTCAAGTCAAGTTTCTTTTGTCTCCACTTCTTTTTTTTTTTTTTTTTTTTTTTTTTTTTTACGCGGTACGCGGGCCTCTCACTGTTGCGGAGCACAGGCTCCGGACGCGCAGGCTCAGCCGCTCCGCGGCATGTGGGATCCTCCCAGACCGGGGCACGAACCCGTGTCCCCAGCATCGGCAGGCAGACTCTCAACCACTGTGCCACCAGGGAAGCCCTGTCTCCACTTCTGAAAGCCACTTTATCCTCCTCTCAAACTGAGCAAAGGAGAAATAGGCATGACCCCAGATCTGTCCTCTCTCCACTAAATCACGCCCCCACCTCCATCCTGACCCCCCACAATCCTGTCTTTAACTTCAGGGTTTCCTTCTCTTGGCATGAAGCCCTAGCTTACCTTTCCCTCTCCCCACCCCATCACATTTTCTCCACCACCAGCCATCACCTACCTCATTGACGCCTCCTGCAGACCTCCTGTGCCTGGGTGAACCTGGCCACTGCCCCACTGGCCACTTGCTGTTGGAACTGATGGAGTTTCTTATCCCGCCCCGCTGGGCGGCTTTCGTTGCTGAATCGTCCTTGGGCTTTAATCTCTTTGAGGGTTTCGCATCTCCAAACTTGCGTGGTACTGAGCAGCATTACTCCTTCAGTTGTCTCCTGAGCAAAAGTTTAACCAGGGAGAAGGAACTGGCAATTAATGGGTTCTTTACAACTTTCCAAGAAGAGGTGGTACCTGGTACGGGAGCATTGATTTTCTGGTTGTCCAGATGTTGGTGAGAGCTGGCGAGTCCACATAGCAGTCCTGAAGCCTGGTGTTCATAAGATAGACTGTCAGAGTCCATAGGTGGGGTTGCTGGGATCTCATCTCACAGAGATTGGATGCTAGAATTATAAGGGGGAGAAAAATAATTAAAAAAGGCCAATTCTCAAGCAGAGACTAGAAGGTCTACTTTGGAGGTAAAGTATTAACGTCTTTTTATAGACCATTCCTTCCACACAGCTCTTAGAAATCTTTCTGCACAACCTCTCTCCTGCTCACCAAAACCTTTTGTACCAAGTAGGGAAGCAGTAGAACTTCACAAGGTCACAGTGATGGTCAGGTTCTCAGAGAACATAGCATGCTTGGGCTGGAAGCGGAGGGAGGGTCAGAGAGCATTTATAAGGAATTAAAGACCATTTCTGTCCCCTGGAAAGCTAAGGGAACCCATGGCAGGAAAGGAATGGGAGATGGGATCGCTCAAACTTCCTATAGGAGCTGTAGCCACTCCTCAACTATGCTGCAACCCAGAAATGACAGCAGGTAAAATCGTGCCAAGCCCTGAAATCACTTTCTAACCAGACTGCCATGAGCCAAGAAAAGCTGCTAAGCAGGGAAATATACTCTGGGGTCTAAAAAGGCAAAAGCACAATGTAAATGATGCTGGCCTCCATTTCTTGGGACCAGCCAAGAACAAGAGAACAATTTGGATAGATTAGAATCACACACTTAAAGAGACCTGGCTTTCTAAGAAATGTCATCTATAATAAAATAAAATCACCTTACCATATTTCGGTTGCTTTAAATTTTATTTTAGTTAGCTTAGTAGGGGGAAGAAATATGTATATTCTTTTCCCTTTTTCTCTGTTTTTTGTTTTGTTTTGTTTTAATATTTCTATCACCTGTCTTTTCTCTGCCTCAGTCATGTATGGGCAAATTGCTGTTTGTTTAGATTTTGCCTCTCATGCAGTTTTGAACCATTATCTCTAGTATTTGTGATGTCACTCTGGTTTGTGATGTGGGTGTGGGTGAGTGTTACATCATCAGATTTTTATAATTAAATTATGTTGGAAGAAGTTCTATTTTCTTGTGCTTACAGCCTCAGGAACTTCTCAAGCCCTCATTTTCCCCAATATGGCGCGGGTGAATTTTGAAGGTTCTGACATTCTTAAGAAGCACACTTTGCACGCAATGTAGTCAAATATGCAGTCCAGATTTGTGGATACAGGTAGCGAGATGCATCCTTACAGGTGCGAAAGGGCCCTTCTCCGTGCACATAAAGAAGGTACTGTTAAGTTCTCAGAATAGCTGCCAAGGCTAGGGACCAGAAATGAAAGAACACGTTCCTGCAGCCCTGGGCACCTCTGCCCGCATGTCTCTCCCGGGGAGAATACATGGTTTCTGGAATGCGGTTTTATTTTACATCCCATGGCAAATGCAGTAATTAGAGCTGTTAGCAGTGTCAAGGGCTTGAAACAAGAACAAAGACGCCTCTTCCTGGGAACTCTTAGGCAATGCCTATCTCCTTATCAGGTGCCTGCCCTGTTGGTGGTTTTGATTTTTCATGTACAGAATGCCAAAGGAGGCTCCCTCTCTGGGGGGAGGAGAGCAAAATGGTGGAAAAACAGAGTATGAGTCTGGCAGGAGTTCCTGGAATCACATGCGTTGCCTGTTTGATTTTTTTGTCCCTGGAGTGAATCAAAGTCGCAGGCAGACCGCACCGCAGGCCACCGTGGAACCACCACCAGACCACCAGCATCTGGACCCACAGATGCTTGGGAGGACAATGGGGTTAATTCAGTGTCAAGCTCTGGCCTCACCTCTTGAGAGGTGGGTCAGTTTTAGAGCTGGGCGTTGGAAAGGGTTTGTCTTTGAGAAGGGTCTGCAAACGTCTGGAGACTGGGCAGGCAGGCATCCTTTCAAAGCCAGTGAACCCTGGAGAAGTGCCACCAGGCTCTGGGGCTACGGTCTGCCTTTACTCTGCATGGCAGGGACAGAAGGGCAAGAATGGCACATGGAGCTGCTCTTCTGCTTTCCTTCTCTCCTTCCCCATCTTGAGGTTGGCTTTCCCACACCACCTTTTTCCAGACACTCAAATGTATTTACTTTCCTAGGCCTTTGACTCAAGAAGCACTCAGTGTCTCCTAGCACACAGCTGTTCACACAGATGGCAGATGATACAGACTCTTCAAGTTCTATCAAATTCTTCTCTCCCTTCTGTGTAACTCCCTTCAATTGACCCTGCCCTAGTAGTAAGCCTCACGTTCCTTAGAAATAACTCAGGGTAATTTGGCCTGTGCTATTTCTCCTATTTCAGTAAAATCTGTGTTGATTGAATGCTCACTGTAGTCCAAACATGGTTCTAGACAACACTTTACCAACATCATCTCACCAAATGCTACCAACAGTCTTCTGCATGAGTTTGGGTGCTGCTGCCATCCCTACTTTATAGATGAAGAAACTGAAGGTCAGGGACTTCCCTGGTGGTCCAGTGGTAAAGAATCTGCCTTCCAATGCAGGGGACGTGGGTTCAATCCGTGGTCGCGGAACTAAGGTCCCACATGCTGCGGGGCAACTAAGCCCACATGCCACAACTACTGAGCTCTTGTGCCCCAAATAGAGAGCCCGAATGCCGCAAGCTACAGAGCCCACGTGCTCTGGAGCCCGCGTGCCACAACTAGAGAGAGAAAACCTACACACCATAACTAGAGAGAAGCCCATACCGCAACAAAGAGCCTGCGTGCTGCAACTAAGACCCGATACAGCCATAAATAAATACATTAATTAATTAAAATTTTTTAAAAAGAAAAGAAACTGAAGGTTCAGTTGCTCAAGGACCATGCCTCAGGCCCAAAAGCTAGTAACCAACAAAGGCTGGACTCAACCCAACCAGGGTCTATACCACCTTTGCTCTTATCCACTCAGAGCTATGCTGTGACACTTTGCCTTGCATCTGGTTGGCCCATCCACGTACCACACCTGGGCACGGACCACATCAAGTCCTATTGATGGCTCCCAGATCCATTTCTCAATGGGCAAGTGAATTCACATCTCTGGGCCTTACTTTCCTCATCTGTGAAATGTGGATAGTAGGAGTGCCTACCCCCAGGATCACTATGCGGAGGAAATGGGACAACGCATGTGAAGCACTTGGCATGGCTTCCGGCAGAGAGTAAGTGCTCAGTAAATAAAGTTCTAATTAATGTTGGGTTATTTTTTGTTTTTTTTTTTGGCTGTGTTGTGAGGCATGCGGGACCTTAGTTCCCGAACCAAAGATTGAACCCACGCCCCCTGTGGTGGAAGCACGGAGTCTTAACCACTGGACCACCAGGGAAGTCCCTGATGTTATTAACATTATGGCCCATTCACTCATCTGACCCCTTCTTGAGCCCCTGTTGCTCATGGTCTGAGTGACTTAACCCAACATTTTATAGGAACTTCATCCCAGGTCCTTAGCTGTGTGCCCATCTGGTTTATGAGGCCAAGCAATGAGACTCTTTTTTTTTTTAATTGAGGTATAGTTTTTCAGATTCTTTTCTATTATAGGTTATTACAAGATACTGAATATAGTTCCCTGTGCCACACAGTAAATCCTTGCTGTCAAGCAATCAGCCTCTTGAAACGGGGGATGATTCTGATCTGATTTGGGTATCATGACATTTCTTTTTCCACAATCCATCTTCACTAAACATTTGTCAGATTCATCAGCCTTATGGAGGTGATGAATCTACAGGAGCTACATTTCCCCTTGGTTTTAGAAGTTGTCCCGAATATCCCTGCTTTGTTACATGAAAAGGGAAGCGGGTACCTGAGGATACACTAAGGAAAGTAACTAGTCTTTAACAGAGGTTGTTCTGTTGAAGGTTGTTCAGAAGTATAAAGTCAGGATGGAAAGACTCTATTTGATCCAGGGTCCTGAAACCATGGCAAGAGTTTCCATTGTTGGTGCCAACACTTGATCCAGAGACCTTGGGGCTGAGGTCATAGGGCTTCCATGTTGCTGAAAGTCCTGTTCCTGAGTTTGGTTCGCCAATGAACCTTTTCACTCTGCTGAGATCAGTCTAAATAACCTTTATTTTCCACCCATCCTTTGGAGCTGTTCTTCCTGACATATCTAAACCACTGCTTCTGTCTGGAAACACATTTGCCTGTCTCTGATGCTTAGCCAGTCTCTGCTCAATGTATTTTTAGCTCCGATAATCTTTCTTCTTTCTTTCTCTCCTCTACTACCACTCTTCTCTCTAATTTCTCTGAGCTCCTGTTCTCTTTCTGGAGGGTCAGTGAATAAAGAGGAAATTGAGCCGGGCTTCCCTGGTGGAGCAGTGGTTAAGAATCCTCCTGCCAATTCAGGGAACACAGGTTCGAGCCCTGGTCAGGGAAGATCCCTCATGCCGCAAAGCAACTAAGCCCGTGCGCCACAACTACTGAGCCTGTGCTCTAGAGCCGGCGTGCCACAACTACTGAGTCCACGCGCCGCAGCTACTGAAGTCTGCGCACCTGGAGCCCGTGCTCCGCAAGGAGAGAAGCCACCGTGATGAGAAACCCGCACACTCACCAAAGAGCAGCCCCGCTCTCCGCAACTAGAGAAAGCCCGCATGCAGTAATGAAGACCCAACGCAGCCAAAAATTAAAAAAAAAAAAAAGTTAAAAAAAAGAGGAAATTGAGCCAATTTATATGAATCCTCATCTTCCTCCTTCATGCCCCACCCCCAAATTCTAGTGGAATTTAGTTGTTTTTAATTTCCTCAGAAGATGTTTTTATTTTAACACCCAAGCAAGTAAACTTCCACACCCATATGGGAACACATCTGAGGTTTGTGATGTAGAAGTTTTAGGAGAGAAGAGAAAAACTTTGGATGAGAGAACTTGAAAAGATTCCTGAACCATGATGCAAACTCGGAGCACCAGTGATTTAGACCACATGTACTGAATACACACCTATCACGGGCCAAGTATGTGAAATGAGGTTGCCCTGCCCATTCTGCCGCCCCTTCTCACCTGGCTCTGAGTTCTCAGATGTGGCCACCTGGATGCCCCACAGACACTGCTAACTCGTTATGTTCAAAACCAAATTCTTTTTCTCCCTTCACCCCCATCAGAACAGACTAACTACTGCTTCTCTTGAATTTTCCATCACTAGTTGCCTGACCCAGAACCTGGGAGACAGGATCAGTGCTGAGATGAGCCTGAGGCTAAAGGAAAATCAGGAATCTAGGTCCTGTTTTTATTTACAGTTTTGAGATTCTGTTCATCATTAATTTTTTTTTTTTGCGGTACGCGGACCTCTCACTGTTGTGGCCTCTCCCGTTGCGGAGCACAGGCTCCGGACGCGCAGGCTCAGCGGCCATGGCTCACGGGCCCAGCCACTCCGCGGCATGTGGGATCTTCCCGGACCGGGGCACGAACCCGTGTCCCCTGCATCGGCAGGTGGACTCTCAACCACTGCGCCACCAGGGAAGCCCTGTCCATCATTAATTTTTTGACATTCATTTAGAGTTTTTAAAGATATTGCATTAAAACACTGTCCATTAAATATATTTAATATATTTAAAAATTGATTAAATATTTGTCTTGATTACTGAGTTTTGGGGGGGGGCCCTTAAATCTTGTGCCTGAGGCCAATGCCTCACTTGCCTCACCCTAATCCCAGCCCTGGACCACTCAGTAGGCGTTGGTTGCTAGAACCCCATAAAGATAAGAAGGCAATTCACCACGGTGATGAGGGGTAGGGTCCTGAAGTCCCACTGCCTGGGGTCATAGCCCAGCTCCACCACTAGGCAACCTTTAAGCAAGCCATTTAACCGCTCTGTATGAGGGGGCTCGTAAGAGTGCCTCCCTTATAGGGCTACCGTCATATGAGAAATGTGATGACAAACATTGCACACTGCTGAAAGCTTAGTAAAATCCTCAGTAAAGGTTTGCTATTCTTGTTATTATAATCAGACTCCTCATCCAGTGCTCTCTCCACAACATGACTGCCCTTTGAGTAGAAATCACCGCAGCTGGAGTTTCAAAGATACCAGGATCGCCCAAACTCCACCAGCTGAGATCTCTCAGCTTCTTGGCAAATCCTGCTGCCCTCGGGAGGAATCCAAGGGCCTGACTGCAGAGCCGGCAGACAGACACCAATATCTTCCTGGAGGCCCGGGGGCTACAGTCAGTGCCCTCACTCTTTCCATGAAATAAAGCTGCTTAAGGACTGAGGCATGTGAAGTATTGAAATGAATATCTCAGGCAGCTCCTTGCCAGGGCCAGGGACCACATAACTGAGCAAAGACCTTGAGCCATTACGTGCCCTGACCTAGACCTGCTGGGTTGTATTTTTAGCCTCTGTGTGCTGTTTCCATCACCTGTGCTGGGCTTTACGCTGGAAAAGAGGGGAGGGAGGGCTGGGGACAACTAGAGAGATGTTTCTCATGGCAGCCAGTGGGGGCAGGAGCTTGCACACTATTTCTGAGCTCTGTTGTACAAGCCAGCTTTCATGGGCTTGCAACATTTCAGGGGTGTGTGTAGTTAATGACACAGGCCCACCCCCCCAAGCTTAGAAGGACCTCAGGCTTGGTTTAATGCTCTGTTGTCACCATCTTGAAATTCTTAAAAATTTTGAACAAGGGGCCCCACATTTTCATTTTCATTTTTCACTGTAGCCCATTCTGGTTACACAAGGCCAAGAGAGCAGAATAAAGGAAGGGGGCTGGTACCCAGTCAACAGGGGTGCCTTTCTGCAGGGCAGTAAGACAGATGGGAGCTGCTACCATGAGGCATAAATCCCCAGACTTGGCCAAATAAACCTGATTTTGAATTCCCGCCCCCCATCTGCCTCTTTTTATTTCCTCCTCTGAAACTAGGATGAGATATGAAAGGACCTTGTAAACTGTAGACAGCTGTGTCCCACTTTGCTAAAACCTTTCCCCTACACTCTTTTTTTTTTTTTTTTTTTTTGCGGTACGCGAGCCTCTCACTGCTGTGGCCTCTCCCGCTGCGGAGCACAGGCTCCGGACGCGCAGGCTCAGTGGCCATGGCTCACGGGCCCAGCCGCTCCGCGGCATGTGGGATCTTCCCAGACCGGGGCACGAACCCGTGTCCCCTGCATCGGCAGGCGGACTCCCAACCACTGTGCCACCAGGGAAGCCCCCCTACACTCTTTAAAACAGTCCACAGAGCACCCTCTGTCAATATCATCATTTTCTTGTTTTTGTAGTATATTTTGCTCTCTGAAATTCACATTATTTTCCTGTTGGTTGACTGGCCTCTCCCCTCCATTTGACTGTCAGTTCTAGGAGTGTAAGTTCTTGTCTTGCTGGTGCTCTTGACAGGCTCCATGCTGAATATTTGTTGAATGGAGGAGGGATCACACTTACTGAGTACTTGCTTTGTGCTGATGGTTTTACCTGCATCTTCCCATTTTATTCTCCTTCTAGGGCCTCCTGCCTGGGAGGGTGCAAGTTAAGAGTTGAAGCATTGCCAGGTTATGTTGGAGGAGGTGATTTTGGAGGTGGGGAAGGGCCCAAAACGGTGAAGGAGAAGGTAAGCAAGAGTGGGAGACACCAGGTGGGATGTGGAGGGCATCCCCCTGCTCCAATAAGAAGCCAGAGGATTCTCGACCTTGGTAATGACCCAGGGAAAACAGTGATTGAACAAGCATACTCTTGCCGTGGCACTGGGTCGTGTGGGTAGTGTGACGGAGCCAAGAAGCCTCGTGGGAGTAGTTGTGCCTTTGGGGCCCAGCTCTGGGAGCAGCTGGGATGGGGGGATGGTTGGGGGCGAGGTGGCGGGTCTTGGGACCGGGCGAGGGGGATGGCTAGGGGGCGAAGGGGCCGGTGCACCTAAGGCGGGCCGGGGACAGCCCAGCCCCGCTCAGGGCGCGGCGAGTCAGCACAGGAGGGCTGAGGTTCCCGCCGCCGCGTGGGGCACAGGCCCGCACTTGCAAGTCTGGGACCAGGGACTTAAAAGCGCCCGGCGCACCGCCCGGACCTGCCCCGCGGGGCGTCACCGCGGCGGTTTAGGCTGGAGCCGAAGGAGAAACTCTGCCTGGGGTAGTGTGGGGGAGGAGAGAGGCCCACCACAGACCCCGGGGGCGGGCGGGGAAGACCTTGTGGGGGAGTGAGGCCACGCGGGGCCGAGAGTTTAAGCGAGCCACGCGCTCTCTGCGTCCCGGGATGGCAGTGTCTAAGAAAGCACCATTGCCCCACCCAGAAGCCCACCCACTTCTGGATTTTCTTGGTATCGGGCGCTTTACTTGCATCTAGCTAATCTAATCTTGTGAAGACCTTTTAATATTCCTATTTTGCAGATGACAAAGAGCAGGAAACATGCCCCAGCTGACAAAAAATGTGCGATAGGATTCGGAACCGGGGCTCAGTATGCTGCCTCTTTTGTGGCTGCAAAAATTGGGTTGGTGAAAGGAACTCAACATTTTCTAAGCTCCTACTGTGTGTGTGTCAAAGTTTCCACGCATTGTCTCATTTAGTACAACCTCTTTGGGAGTAATTGCTATCAACGTCCCCATTTAACAGATAAGGAAATTGAAGTAAGAGAGTTATTTTCCTTTTAAATCCGCCCAAGATTTTACAGGTGATCAAGTGGGATATGAACCCGGACAGGCTGACTCCAGAGCACCCTTTTTTAAACCGCTGTGATGAGCCAAGCAGGGAAAAGCGGTTTGCAGACTGCTGTTCTGACTATAACGGCTGCGGCTGAGCCCGCGTGTGGGTCACGACCCGAGTAAGGGTGGAGCAGGGGGTCACTGGGCGCCCGGCCCGGTCCAGCCGGGTCAAACCTCCGCTTGTGGACTCGGAGGCTGTGCCCCAGGCTCCGCCCCTCACCTGCTGGCCCCGCCCCTCAAACCAACCAAGAAAGTGGTCCGCGGGTGGGCGGGCCCAGGTGCAGGGGGGATGTGGGTGGGGCCTGGGGCGTGAGTGGCAGGCGCGGGCGGGGCGAGGCGGGCGTGCGCAGTCGGCTCCGCCCCTCGGGCCTCGCGGCGGAGCCTGGCGGGCCGCTGGCGGCAGGGGCGGTGGCGGCGCTGGGGAGGGCGGGCCGGGGCGGGGCGGCCGGGCGGCCGGGGCGGGGCCACGCTCAAGCCTAGCGTCCCGCTCCCATGGCCGCCCCCGGCTCCCTGCGTTGCCCCTTCTACCCCGGGCCGCGCCCCGGGGCCCCGCACTGACGGCTCATGGCGCCGCCCGCCGCCCGCCTCGCCCTGCTCTCAGCCGCCGCGCTCACGCTGGCCGCCCGGCCTGCGCCCAGCCCCGGCCTCGGCCCCGGACCCGGTGAGTGAGCTGCCCCCCCCACCCCCCCTCCGCCCGTCCTGCGCGGAGCCCGCCCAGGGGGCCCAACTCCCTCGCCCCTGCCTTCTGGGACTCCTTCTCCAGACCCTCAGCGACGCCCCTCAGACGGGGCGGCCCCTCTCCTCAGGACCTGGGACTCCCCCAGACCCCTTCAGCCGTCCTCGGCCGGCGCCCTGTCTGCCTCAGTACCTCCCAGACCCTTTGGTCAGGCTCCTCAGCGACGTTCCCCCGGCCGGGATGTCTCCCCTGTCTCAGGACCCGGCACCCCCAGCTCAAGTCCCTCAGCGACTCCCCCCGGGCCGGGACGCTCCCCCACCCCGCCTCAAGACGCTGCCCCCCCCGCCAAGCCCCTCAGCGACACCCGGGGCCAGGATCCCCTCCGCAAGCCCCACAACGACGCCCCCAGTACCCCCTCCCACCCACGCCCGCGAACCCTGAGTCTACCCGCTCACGAGCGGGTGCGGAGGCGACGGGAGCGGGTACCCGGTCCCGGCTGCACCCGCTTGCCCAACACTAATTTCTGAGTACAAGTCGAGGAGAGTACAGTTGACCTGCCCGCCCTGCTAGAGGTAGACCTGGGTCCGGAGACGACCGGCTCTACCCAGCCAGAACGTTCCCTCCCTAGCCATCCCCCACCCCACCGGGGCCGCTTTGAACTTCCCCGTGACTCGGTGCAGGTCCAGCGTGGAGAGGGGAAGAAAGTAAGGGGTGATGGGAATCTTCTCCCCTGCAGAGCTTAGGGTGCTTATCCTGAGAGTGCAGTGCAGAGCACTCGTTTCCCCAGTAGGCCCACACTTTAAACAGGGTAACCCGCTCCCCAGGCCAAGGTCAAGGCCAGGTCTTCCCCAAGTGGGGCCCTAGACCAGGATGGAAGCTGTGACTTTGCTTAGCTTGCCCGCACACCCTTTCTTGCAACAGAACTCTCCAAGTTGAAGAGCAGGCAAGGGGGCGTTGTCTGGCCCAGGTACATTGGTCCACAAGTTGTTCAGGTGTTGAGAATTCGGCATTAATGGAAGCGACAGGAAAAGTGCATTACAGGTTTGCTGAAGTAAGAAAACAGGCCTCTGGGTTCTCCACCCAAAGTCGCAGACTGTGATGTTGGAGAGACAGGATTTTGCTGATGAAAGAAAACTCCAAGTTGCTTTGTTTACTTACCAGCTTGGATTTGTGATAAAGATAAGGATTTAGTGTTGTCGCTTACTATGTGACTTTGGGTTGTGCCTTCAGCTCTCTGAGCCTCAGTTTCCTTATCTGTAAAGGAGGGATGATGATAACTCCCTTGCAGGGTGTTGTGAAGATTAAATGATGTACTGCAAGTAACACACCCACATGTAGCAGGCAGTCACTAAACATATTTAATACTTCTTTTTATAGTGCTTTACAGTTCACCAAGTGCTGGACACCTCCTTTGCCCTGGGGATGCTATGAGCTTCCAGTCTGATTAATCCCTGTTAAAGGCAAAGCTTGGCTTTAGAGTGGTAGAAGGGGGCTCTCCAAGTGCTGTAAACCTTAGGCTCAGGAAGTGGTTTCTGAGTGATCAGTGGCCTTCCAGGGGACAACTACAAAAACTTGTGCAGAAGTTTGATCACTTCTACTGTTTGCTGTATGTGGGGAATGAAGGAGGGACTTTCTGAGAGCCAGGATATGTCAACATAACTGTAACCTAGTAACCCCTTAGCTCCACTTTGCCATATGTGTGGTCAGGATTTAATGACCTCTATGGAGAGAGAGGTATGGGTGGAAATAAACTGTTTCCTCTCCTGGAAAGGGCAGAGTAATAGCTCTGAAAAGTGTTTCAGTGAGCCAGCTGTGTGCTTATGCTTGTTGGAAGGTGGCACCCTCTCCTCAGGCACCTTTGCTTTGCTTGGAAGGGTCAAATGCAGCAGCTCTTATGTAGTTTGAACCTCAAACCTTGGTGTGTGCTTTTATTGGAGTCTGGTTAATTGTGAAATGATTTATGATAAGTGGCCCACGTTCCCAATTCAGTGAGCCTCACCAGCTTTTTTCCCTCCCATCCTAGTACATCAGTGCCTTTGTGACTTCTCCTCTTTAGTTCCAGAGGCAGTTTTAGGGAGATACCACATGGTCTTCAGCATCACATCCTGTCTAGAGCCTACCCACTAGTTTTTAAAAATCCTTTCCAATGAAAAACACGTTTTACTCTGAGGATATGCCAAACTTGACATTTCATATTTTTGATACTGTAATTTTCTCTAAAATTTTGTGGATGGAAAAAATTATTTCAATACTTATATTCTGCATAATTTTGTAATATTTAAATTACTGGTGGTTTGCATTTTTGAATGCTGACTTTATAAAAAGTTAGCTCATTCCCTATCAGTGCTACTTCTAATTACAGTGTGTAGCCAACCCCAGATGACCTCCCTTCTCTTCATTCTTTGAGATTCTTTCCCTTCCTTCACAACTGATAAGGAGGAAGGTAGAGGTTAGTGGTGGAATCTAGACTCCCTTTTCAAGGAGGAAGGCAGCCAGGGTCGTGGGCTGATGGGCTCTCTGAAGTGAACTCCCATCTGGAATTTACTGACCTGCAGGGGACAGCCGAGAGGTAGGAAGAGCAGAGAAGGCTGAGTGGACTTCAGCTCTGAGTTTTCCGCCTAAGGCATATACCTGCTTGGGTGTTTCACCACATTTAGGGGCTTTCAGGTGTGCGTCAACAGAGTGTATCAACTCTGGTTATGTTTGCTGTGAACAGTCTTTTATGCTCATCCTCCTCCAGCTCCTCATGTAGAATTTGTCCCATTAGACAGCAGTGTGTCTTGCCATAAAACCTATGAGTTCAGTTAACAGTGAGAGCTTCATACTGTACAGGGCCTTAT
The DNA here is from genome assembly GCF_008692025.1 of Phocoena sinus. Classification (NCBI taxonomy): domain Eukaryota; kingdom Metazoa; phylum Chordata; class Mammalia; order Artiodactyla; family Phocoenidae; genus Phocoena; species Phocoena sinus. Next base: position 67,559,192 of record NC_045776.1, on the reverse strand, counting down.
CCCTCTTGGGGACTCCATTAATGTTGTATAGAATTACCTGTATACAACCCAGGGGCTGAGAGGAGTGAAGGGGACTAACGTGCATTACCAGTTACTTTTATGTATTTTAAGAAACAGGAAACTATCAAAACTGACCTGGCATCAAAGAACTCTGATCTTTTTGTGAAAATTTTTGGCTCCTTGACAAAGCTGTTTAACTGTTTGAGATATGCAGTGAGACCTTTATAAATCTTAGAGCAAAATGAAGTTCAATTTAGGCTCACTGCTAATAAACAGCAAGTTGGTACACTTAATATAGATATTATTGATACACTTACTTATGATTTAGCATATGTGGATCAAAAGCAATAAATGATGAAGGTAAAACATATCGCTTTAAATTGCTTTACAATATACAGATTAGGAATTTTGGGTGATGGGCAATATACCATCTTTAGTTTAGAATTTTTGAGCCTATAATGCCATCTTAGGCTCTAAGTCAGGTAGGTGTCAGCAAACATTTTTTGTAAAGGGCTAGACAGTAAATAATTTGGGCTTTGTGGGCCATGTACTGTCTGTTGCAGTACAACAGCTGCAGAATCTCAAAGAATGAAGAGAAGGGAGGTCATGTTTATAGAGCAAAGCAGCCATAGACAGACTGTGAATGGATAGATGTGGCTGTCTTCCAAGAAAACTTACATGGACACCAATATTTGAATTTCATGTGATTTTTTTAAAGTTTTTAAAAAATTTTATTTATTTTTGGCTGTGTTGGGTCTTCATTGTTGTACACGCGGGCGTTCTCTAGTTGCAGCGAGTGGGGGCAACTCTTTGTTGTGGCGTGTGGGCTTCTCATTGCGGTGGCTTCTCTAATTGCAGAGCACGGGCTGTAGGCGTGCGGGCTTCAGTAGTTGTGGCACGTGGGCTCAGTAGTTGTGGCTTGCAGGCTCTAGAGTGCAGACTTCGTAGTTGTGGCACACGGGCTTAGTTGCTCCGCGGCATGTGGGATCTTCCCGGACCAGGGCTCGAACCCGTGTCCCCTGCATTGGCAGGTGGATTCTTAACCACCAGAGAAGTCTAATGTGATTTTTATATGTCACAAAATACTGTTCTTTTGGTTGTTTTCAACCGTTTAAAAGTTTAAAAAGCATTTTTAGCTCATGGGCCATACAAAAACAGGCAGTGGGCCAGAGTTGGCCTGCAGGCTGGACTTGACCAAGTCCTGCTCTAGGTCCATATGTGTTGATTTTTTGCAGTGTTCACTGGTCTGGAAAAGTGGCAAGGAGACTTGCTGAATGAACCTTTTACCTTTTACTATAAACTAACTTTAAGAGGCATGGGAGAAATGGTTAAAAAGGTAAATTTTGTGTTAGGTATATTTTACCACAATTAAAAAAAACATATCGAGGGAGGGAAATTTCATACACATACATTTGGATCTTTAATAAGACTTTAAAAAATACTTTAAAAAGAAATTCAGGGGCTTCCCTGGTGGCGCGGTGGTTGAGTCCGCCTGCCGATGCAGGGGACACGGGTTCGTGCCCCGGTCCAGGAAGATCCCACGTGCCGTGGAGCGGCTGGGCCCGTGAGCCATGGCCGCTGAGCCTGCGCGTCCGGAGCCTGTGCTCCGCAACGGGAGAGGGAGGCCACAACAGTGAGAGGCCCAAGTACCGTAAAAAAAAAAAAAAAAAAAAAAGTAGTTCAGTATGGTTCAGTGTGCACTACATAAAGAAAATAGAGCGTTCCTCGGAACCAGCGCATTGTTTGTTCAGCTATGCAGATGTTGCTTGGATCAAACTGTTGAGAGATTTGTTTCTCAGAGGAAAGCCCAGGCAGCAGGTGGCACCAGCCCTGAGACATTTTAAAAAGAAAAAAAAAAGAAAACAAACTTCTGTCACTTTCCTAAACAGTTGAATGGTTCTATTGTCATTTTTAAAGTGGCCTTTAAAAAACAACAGTGTGCTTAGCATGGATGATTATTTTGTTTTAATTAAAACATTTTCAAAAAAACAAAATGAAACACTCAAACATACCAAATTGATTGTGTTTGTACTGTGGAACAGTTAATGCAAAACACTTGGGAGAGGCCATAAGTTTGGATCTGTAGTTTTTTCATAGTTTTTGCCTCCTGAATAAGGATAACAGAGGAGGAAGTGAATGTGTTCCTTAGCAAACTACCTGTGCAAGTTTTGAGGTGAGGTCTCCTCAAGCCCCCTTTTGTCACCTGGCAGGTTAGTTTCTGTCTGGCTCACAGTGAATGGGTGAAGACGGTGACTGACATTCTTCCACATTCATTTTGACCTTGAGTATCCAGGTGGAACCCGGAAGCATTAGTCTAGGAGAGGAGCCTGAGGTCACTCTGTTTTTTCCCCCCCTCTGTTGTCTTCAGTGTCATTCTCTCAAGACGGCAGTGCTTCTTCCCCAGACGTCACCTCTGGGACATTATCCTGGATTCGGATTAAACAGGGAAAGGATAGAGGCCGTTGTAGAAACATTAGAAGGGTGTCCACACTCCTCAAAAATAGCCACTCCACAGAAACCTGCCTTCTCATCCTCTAAGGAAATTCCTTCCATCCCCCTTTTAATCCTCTTTCTAGGTAAACACCTCCCTCTTCTGGACTTGCAACGGTTTGAAGAGGAATGAGGTTGGGGGCTAGGAAGTACTTTACAGACAAAAGATTTGAGGCCACCTCACACAAGGCTGCCTCTCCCTCCTGCAGTTATGAGAGGGTACTTAATAACAGTACCCTCTCGGGGCTGCCCCTCTGCTGGGCCCAGCTTCTAGTTTTCTTGCCACTGATTTAATCCCTGGCAAGTAGCCAAAGCATTAAACTTTTATTGTTCAATTTACCACGAGGGCGGGGCCCTGCTTCTAGTGGGCCGAGGAGGCTTCCAAACCCCAGTGTCATACCACATTAGCAACTTCAGACTTTGAGGGCTGGATTTCTTTCAGTTTGGTTAGATTCTTGGTTAGAACCAGAGCAGTATATTCACACTCAAAGTTTGAAAGCTCGGAAATAATAAAAACAGCATAGGCAACTTTTAAAGATGATACAAAACAGTTGTGGCATTGACTTATAGGACTAACTCTAAACAGAGTTAGAGTTTATATCTTTTAAACAGAAATGTTAAATGGCTGTCCATGTTCCTTGGTGTCCTAAAGTTGGATGAAAACATGGCGACCAAGTAGTTCTAGAACAGTAGGGATTGTTAACCAGTGTCATCACAGTATGTAAGTAACTTGCTGCTGTTCAATCTATAAAAATTCATCTTCAAAGAAAATTATTGGGCTCGTAAAAATATTTTTAATAATGACCACAGAAGCCATATTTGTTTTTCTTTGATGTTCTTCCAAAGACTTCTTCTGGTTTTAATCAGATTGTTCCCACATAAAATACAGTGGAAATCTACAATAATAAAATCCCTATTCCTATGTCTATGGGGAAATAAACAGGATGGGGACTGTCCTTTTAAGGGGCTTTCCCCTTCCTTTTCCCCAGACTCAAAGCCTCTATTACTGGTGGGTGTTTTGGCATCAGTTAAGGGCCTTCAATCCTTCCCTCCCTCCATGTTTTGCTCTTTCATTAAAGTGTTTCTGTTGTCTAATTATATCCTTTCAATCAAATTAGAGACTGCAGCATCTGGTGAGGGCCGTAACTGCTGCCATCTGCACCTCGTATATACAGTCCTTTTCAGCTGAGAATCACTCAACTTCCAAATGGCAGGAAGAGATTTGGAAAAAGTTTAGTTGGAAGGGAGGTTAACTTAAAAGGAACATCTTCAAAGGCTGGGTTCGATGCCCTGCTTGCTGTGATGTGTGTACTGCCATGCAGAGCTTCATCAGCTTGGCTCACCAAAGATTCTTCTGTAGTGCTTCTGGCAGATGAAGGGTTTCTGATTGTCTTAGCTGAAATGACTAGCCCTCTCATCCCGAGGCAGCCTCGGGGTGAGCTGAAAATTTCTCCCTTGAGGAGAATCTTTTGTTGTATGACCACCGGTTGGTTAATGGATATGACACTTTCTGTTTATTTGACCATTTCTTCTAATTCAGTGGTTTCTACTAGAGGAGATTTTTTGCCCCCAAGGGACACTTGGCAATATCTGGAGACATTTTTGCTTTTCACAACTCACAGTGTGGTGGGGAGGGGTGTGCTCCTGGCATCTAGCAGGTAGAGAGGCCAGGGATGCTGCTTACGATCCTGGAATGCACAGGACAGCGGCCCCCTTCCCCCCCAGAATTATCCAACCTGAAACGTCAGTAGCGCTGAGGTTGAGAAACTGTGTCCTAATTATATTATTCTCTTATCCTTCCCTTCACTGTGGCCTCGGAGTAGGCAACTCTGATCAACATCTTTTTTCACTCTTAAGAAAATAGATTCTTCATTGTCCATATCTAAACTCCTTAAGCATTTCCGTGAACAGTGTTTCAGAAATCTTAATGGAGTAAGGTCTGTGGGTCACCGTATGTTTCCACTTTCTCTAGAGTAAGAGTGCCAGATTAAATACAGGACACTCAATTAAATTTGAATTTCAGATAAACAGTAATTTTTTGTGTTTGTCTCATGCAATATTTGGGAATACTTTAAAAATCATTCGTTGTTTATATGAAATTCAAATTTAACTGGGCATTCTGTACTTTCATTTGCTAAATCTGACAACCCTACTCTAGATCCATGAAACATTACATGAAACTTTAAACCTTTGACTAGCAAATCAGTCTGTTGGCCACCATCTGCCCTTATTGTTCTGGGTGACTAGAGGTGACAGCAACGCCTGTTCTTGTTTGTAAGTCAGTGCTACACTGACACTTTCCTTCTGCCTCAAGCTGTCTCCATGGCCAGAACTTCTGAAACTTGTCACTTGAGTCATATTTTTATCTTGGGACCAACTAACAAACGCTTATCAAATGCGTACTGTATGCCCAGCATCTCTGACTAGGACTCATCCCTGTACCGGTTCTTAGAAGATGACAACTTTGTTGCTTTGGGTTTTACTTTAAAGATGTGCTCTAGAGATACACTGTCTACCTGGCAGTCAGCTAGCTCCCCATTCAAGGACTGTTGTATTATTTGCCCATCCCACGTCAACCAAGGGAAGCTGAATAGCCCAGAGTCTGGCTTCCATGGAGCATTGGCTGCCCTCCAGGGCTCCATTATTGGGGAACTTTCTTGCCCTCTGAAATTAAAAATAGGGTACAGGCAATACTGATGAAAGTTGTCCAAAAGCTGGATTATAACAGTTTATTTTATCTCCTTTTTAGTCTGACTGAGAGCTTCAGACAGTGTGAAATAGTGTTGCTCAAGTGATGGTGAGGCAAGGTGTAGATTTGAGCCAGGTGTCTCCCATTGAAAGCAAACTCGATATCAACATGAGTATTCATTACAAAGGGGGTTGCTTATTCCCTATTACAAGTAGCTCTACTGTGGATTCCATTTAAATAGCAGACTCCCCTGGTTTAAATAGCAAGCATTTGATTTTCAAATACTTGATTTAGATGAGCTTTTCTGGAACTTCTCCCAGGTCATTGCTAGGTAGGACGTGATAGCTAGCCTGGAGGCACAAATTGGTGAGGAAGCCAGGGTACTCTGAACATGTCTGTCATGGGTTTTTCCCCTTAGCCCTCCATACACCTGATTCCCTCATTCAACAAAAGTTTGCCAGGCACATCCTGTTTGTTCTGTAGTTGCTGAGAATACAAAGATGAGTGAAGAAACTTACGGGCTAGTGGAAGCAGGGCCAGGTGCTTCTTGAGCAATTATAGGTCAAGCTGATCAAGTCTTAGAAGAGCTGGGGCAGCAGGTGCTGTGGGACTTGTTTTAGAGCCTCTGGTTTCCATAGGAGTGTGGTGCTCTCTCCTCTAGACCCTGAGCTTTCAAATAGTTGTCCATCTTTTGTCTTTTTTGTTTCCTTTAGAGTTGATTTATAATGTACTAAGTTATTGTCCATCAGAGAACTGGACTTTGAGCTTTAAAACATCTTATTGTGCTTCTCGTTTCCTTATGTGAAGATTCTAGTGTGAAATTTTATTTCAAGATTGAAGAGGATATTTATAAATAAACATCTAAAGTAGATCCATTTATACGCAAACATTACACCGAGAGAGGTGCCATCACCACACCATGATAGAATATGTTCTGTTGGTATTGGCAGTAAAGCCCATGGTTAATTAATGAAATGTTTTTCGTAGAGTTCTGCTGAGCTAGTAACTTCTAACTTAGTGAGTCCATGCTTTCACTGAGGCTTGGCCTAATCTCTCTGTATATGTTACAGAGCTAGATGTTGATAGGTTAATGGTCATTCTTTCTTAAGAACTATCTCCTGGTCTTCAGTTTGATGAGTATACTTGTATATAATATCCTAAATGATGAATGTAAGTAAGTTCCTCAAGCACTACTGCATGTTCATGGTGACTCTTCCTGGCAAAAACACATGTCCTTCACAGTGACAGCCACGGCATGCTTTCCAGTGGGTCCTGCCTGGGTAGGAGTGGAGCATATTCAAGATGAGAGCCAGATGGGAGGAGTGGTACCCAAGCAGCACTGCATTCTGGGCCTGCTCTGCCTCAAGAATTATCTATTTTTCCAATTTTTATATAGCAAATAATAAGGACCCCTCTCTGAAGTGTTTTCCTGGGTCTTCTGGATTTAAACCTGTTGTCTGTTGCTTACGATATGTTCAGTTTTTCTTAAAATAGTCTTTTAATTAAGTATTTATCTGTTAATAGAGATGAACAAACTGGAGATTCAAATAGAAGACCTCAGGTCTCCTTCCAAAAGTATGAATTCTTTAGTTAAAATAACTTTGAGAGGTATGGCCTTTTCTTCTGACATTGCTCCCATGAATGAAAAGGAAGATCTAAAAGATATTTTAATGGAAAAGCTACTGATAAATAATTGCAGTGATTATTTTTGTGGTAATTCTACTTTAGGCAAAAGTACAAAAGTACTTTGTCCTCTGGTCATTTGAACTGTGAATACGTAGTCTAAGAACATGGTAGGTGAATGTCTGTCTTGATTTTAGATGACTGAATTTATGGCTGATTGAGTTTGTTTATCGTTCTTGAAAAGAAACTAAGGTAGATTAATTGTAAAACAACATGTTAGTAAGTATTTTCAAGATGTCCTTTCAAAAAATTTTGCTTTGGGAGATTTAGAACATATTCAAAAATAAAAGTGTAAGGAAGTCATGTGTATCCATCTCCCAGCTTCCACAATCATAAACCAAGGCCAAAGTATTTCATCTCTACCTCTTTCATCCCCCCAACTAGATTATTTCTTAACAAATCTCAGATATCATATCATCTTATCTGTAAATATTTCAGTATGTATCCCTAAAGGATAAGAACTCTTTTCAAAAACATAGCAACAGAGACTTCCCTGGTGGTCCACTGGGTAAGACTCCGTGCTCCCAACGCGGGGCGGCGGAGTGGGGGGGGCCTGGGTTTGATCCCTGCTCGGGGAACTAGATCCAGCATGCATGCTGCAAGTAAGAGTCCGTGTGCCACAACTAAGAAGTCCACACACCGCAGCTAAAAAAAAAAAAAGATCCCACATGCTGCAACGAAGATCCCACGTGCCACAACTAAGATCTGGCGCAACTTAAATAAATGAATAAATATTTTTTAAAAAAACAAACATAGTAGCAGTACCACTACCATTATCACAACTAAAATTTTAGCAATAATTTCTTAATATCATCAAATATCCAGTCAGTAATCAGTTTTCAGATATCCCTGGTTGTCTCATCGGTGCTTTTACCATTCAAACCAGGACCTAAGCCAGGTACAGTTAGGTGATGTGACTTTTGAGTCTCTTAACCTAGAGGTTTCTCCTCTTTTTCTTTTTTTTTCTTGAAATTTATTTGTTGAAGATGTAGTTTCTTCTAAACAAAAAGAGTGCTTAAATGCCTCTTCAGAAAGAGGGCCCACATAAAGGTGAGTTATTTTTTTCTATAGAATTCTCACTTCCATTAGAGAAATAGGTAGAATTAGAGAATTTTAAGCCTGGGAGAGATTTTAGCCATCAATCCTTTCCTGTCACACTCCCTCAGACTTTTGAGCCTCAGTTCTATTTTGTTAGAATCTTGAAATTAGAGTTTAGTGTGAAGGGATATTGAGACCACCTGTCTCAAATCCCCTTGTTTCACCAGTGAAGAAATGGAGCCCCAAATCCGGGTGATTTCTTCAAACCCCGCAGTGTCAGCTACTCGTCTGGTGTCATTTCCCCTTTCTTCCAGTGATTCTCAATATGTACCATGTGCTTAGAAGGCCCCTCCCTCCTACCCTCTCTCTAAGTAATCCAGGTGATCTAGACCTGATCGCCTGCCTCCATGTAATCATGGGAATCTCTTCCCTTGGGGAGCCATCGGCGTTAAAGACACACAGTGTCTTCTCACAGGCTCAGCTGTGTTAGGATGGGAAAGTCTGGGAACCCCTGCCTTCCCAAGGCCACGTGCCTCTTTACTGTGGGGTTCCACATAACTGAAATAAGCATTCCTGAAGTGCTTTGGAGTGTCTGAGGGCAAAAGGCGATTTTGCCAGGGACCATAGGCTTTGAAGACCTACCCATGAGTTCCCACTGGACATCAGTCTGTACTGGAAACCCAACAGAGCATCAGGTGTGTTGTGCAAACATCTGACGACACTCTTGTGTTGCCCTCTGTATATTAAAAGGAGCTCTTTCCACTAAGCCTTGTATTTCTATAATCTACCCACCTACCAAATTTTATAGATGTCTTTAAAAGAACAGATGTTCCCACTGGAAAATGTTTCTGCCTTCTTATTTTAAGATGCCATAATTCAATTTAATGCTCATTGATTCATGTTAATTTCAAACTGGGCTAAAACCAGCCAGATTCTTCCAACATAGGATCAATAGAGATGCTGAGTGGTCCTACATGGAACAGAAAGTCAGCTTTGATGGATTAAAAACAGTGACTCTCACAAACATCATATAATAGAGATCTAACTAGTAATTAGCTACCAGAAAACCAAGAAAATTCAAGACTCAATTTGAGAAAAACCTCAATAGTGTGGTTTCAGGCAAACAGTGTAGTTAGGAATGACCTAGTTTTAGAGCTTCATTGAGAACTTATTCTTCAACTTTATTAAATGTTATCAAGGAATAGAATGTCTTTTGCTTTCCTACCACCATCTCATATATGTCAAGTTTTGATTATTTTAAAACACATCATTATAGTTTTAAATATGAACTTTAAAAATGCAGTGCACGTGCAACCTGTCAGGAGTTAAATTGCCTGGTTCTCTTTACTTGGCATTTTCTTCACTTATAATAAGTACAGATATTGAATTATGTGATTTCAGTAACATATATAAACAAAGATGTGTTTCATCCCACAGTTTAAATTTTGATTAAGAAAAACATGTACCTTTTTTCCCTTACTTTTTATCCACTGAATGCTGGGATTCAACATAGGGTTCAAACCATATATATTTTTCCTATCCTGATGGTAGCCTGATAACTGTCCATTAAATCACTAGGTAGACAGACTTTGGGAATTGTATTGTGGAAAATGTATCTGGGTATATTTCTAGGTCCTCTACAGGTCATGCCTCTAAATCAACTGAAATCTTCAAATAATGTTACATACCAGCATGCAAGTATGAGAGCCTATAGAATTTGAGGGATAAATATCAAAGTTTTGAATATATATGCCATCAAGTCAATCAGTCTTTATACCGACCCTTCTGAATTCCAAACATAATAAACAATAATAGTTTTATGAGAGAAAACTCAAGCTTGCTTTCATTAGCAATGGGGAGTATTGAACTTTCACCCAGACATGGTCTTTGTCCTCAGATCTTCCTACCATGGAGATGACCTCCAGGCCTTCATGCAGCAGCAGGTTCTGCAGAAAACAGTTGGTCTGCACAAAACCATTTGCTCAGAGATTCTCACCCAAGATTTGTATACCCTAATGTGATTCCATATATCTCCAGAGAATTTCAATGAAATTAGCATCTCCAGGTTTTTTTTAAATAAATTTATTTATTTATTTTTGGCTGCATTGGGTCTTCATTGCTGGGCGCGGGCTTTCTCTAGTTGTGGCAAGCAGGGGCTACTCTTTGTTGCCGTGCGTGGGCTTCTCACTGCGGTGGCTTCTCGTTGCAGAGCACGGGCTCTAGACACGTGGGCTCAGCAGTTGTGGCTCATGGGTTCTAGAGCGCAGACTCAGTAGTTGTGGTGCACGGGCTTATTTACTCTGTGGCATGCGGATTCTTAACCACTGTACCACCAGGGAAGCCCGCATCTCCAGTTTTTAAAAATAAATGCCATATGCCATATTTTGGAGGGTTTTGGTGCTGGAGAAAAAGATAAGGAATCGCCAGCTTAGAAAAGTAGAATTAATCCCGAGTGCTTTGATGCCAGCCTTGGAAGTTTTTATTAAAGAGTTTTCTTCTGTATTTACTAAGTTTTTGTCAGGCTTGTGTCTAACTTAATGGCTGTTTTCATTCAATCCCCAAAGCAAAAGATTTCTGATGGAGAGGAAGGTCCAGCAGAGATGAATGGAATGGGTTCCAACTGGAGAAGACAGGGAGGAAATAAAAGTGCTTTCACAGCTTCTTATTCCTCTCTTCTCAAAACATCTTCTCCCTTACCTTCTGAGACCCACATGCTTTTCTCCCACCTCCCAGGCTGCACATCACTGCTGGGCCCTTCTCTTTCCAGGCCTGAAACATTACAGGGCCCCAGGGCTCAGCCCCAGATGTCTTCTCTCTCCACACAAGTGCTGTTACCTCCACACTCTGGATCTAGCCTTGGCTTCTTTCCTCAACTCTAGGCTCATCTAGCCATCTGCTTACTCTCTATCTCCATCCAATTTTCCTGTCCAAAACCAAAGCCTTGATTCCACCCCAAGATATTCTGTGCCTCTTGGGTCATCCCCATCGTAGTAAATGGCAACACCGCTTATCCAGCTGCTCGGTGTTGTACCTAATTCCTCTTTCTCTGGGACCCCAGCAAATACTTTTGGTTCTACCTTCAAAATACATCTGGAATCTGGCCACTTCTTCCTATCCTTCAGCTACCAGCCTGGCCCAAGCCATCCTTCTTTCCAGCTCATCCTTCTGCAAGTAGGCACCTAACTGGTTTCCCTGCTGAGTGCCTAGCTGTCTCTACACAGCTCTTCCTCCACCCAGCAGCTACAGTTCTACTAAAAGATAAGTCAGATCGTGTCATTTCTCTGCTCAAAGCCCTCCAATGACGTCCTGTCACTCTTAGAACAAAAGCCAAAATCTAATTTATACGACCCTCAAGACTTTACATGTCCTGGCCTTGCCTGCCTCCTCCTCCTCTTCATTTCCCACCACCCTCCCCTGCACTCACCCTACCTGGTCAGATCAGAGGATCTGCCTCACAGTTCCCCAAGCCTTCCCCAGCACATTGCTGCTTGCGGGGGGTTTGCACTGGCTGTGCCCTCTGCCTGAAATGCCCTTCCCGTGTCCTTTCCGTTGTTCGCTTCCTCCCCTTGTCCACATCTCCCCTCGTCCTCCCCTCGTCTCCTCTCCAGGCCTTTCCTGACCCACCTCTTCTAAAAGAGAACCCCCACCCTTTCATCTCCGTCCCCTAACTCCATTTTCCCTTGTAGCACTTCTCACTGGCTAGTGTTAATTTTGATTGGTGTATTATGACCGTGAAGCCCTGTGAGCATGTGCACTCTAGGAACACAGAGTGTTCACCACTGCTGTCCCAGTGCTGTGAACAGTGCCAGACACATAGTGTTGAGTAAATATTTGTTGAATTAATGAATAATATCGTAGACATTAGATTTATCACCTTTGCTTGTTCTCTTTCACTGAATGCATAAATAATACAACCAGCCATGTGATATTTTATTTTTTATTGGTTTAATCCACTCCTTGCTTGTCTAGCCAGAGCTTAGGCCAGTTTCGTAGTGGTAGGAAACAAGGGAGGCAGGGTCCTCATTACCTAGTGCACACCCCAGTATTCTGATGAAATCAAGATGCACACATAACTTTAATCCAGAACGTTCAAGTTTGTTTTCCCCCCCCACCCCAAAATTGACATGCACTGGACAAGTCTGTTAAAAAAATAATTGTCAAATCTAGTAACACTGCCTCCATTTCCCTAGCATAGCTAAGAATAAGACTGGGTCTAGGAGGAATAGACTAAAGCAAACAGGCTTGCTCTTACCCATTCCCTGTCTCAGATGCCACCTCACTCCATTCCTGAGGGCTGACACTTGTGTGGATGGCTACCACATTCTTTTGTGTTACAAATCAAGTCATCTGAGTCTCCGGGAACACCGACCCCACTGCCCTGCAGGTTGCTGTCTATTGCTAAGGCTTTCCAGTGCCTTCCAGTGGTCGGCCAGCATTTCTGGCTCCCAAGCCACCCTCAACCACTTTTGATAGGAGAAAAAGATGTATTAATACATAGCAATTAAAATTCTAGCAATTGGCAAAGATTGGCTTGATGTTCTTAGAATCATCACCTGAGCAGCTTTCTAGAAATATAGGTTCCCAGGTCCCATTCTAACCTTGGGATTGGGTAGGGCTCTGGTGTGGTACGCACACGCACACACATGCACACACGCGAGTCTCTCTCTCCCTCTTTCTTTCTCTCTAGCAGATCATATATATTCCTAGTGATAATAAATGCTATGAAGCAAGAAAATGAAGGGCAGAAAAACAGGAGTGGAGATGGTGGGTAAGGGTTTTCTGAGGAGGTAATATTTAGTCTGTGATGGGAAGTATTAGGGAAAGAACGTTTCGGGCAGGAAATAGCGTGGTGTGTTTACAGAATTAAAAGCAGACGAGTGTGGCTGGAGCACAACACGTGATGAGGGGAAGAGCTCAGGCCCGGTGGAGGGAGGGCCTGGGGCCACATCGAGGGGGCTTCACAGACAAGGATGACGGCTTTCGGTTTCGTTCCCAGTGCTCACATTTTCCTGGGAACTTTGAGCCCTGTACAGAGAATGCATTGCGGGAGCACGAAAGTCGAAGCTGTGAGACTTGAACAGGACCGTATTGTCCTCAGATGGTGAACAGGAAGAAGGTGGCAGCATCCAAGATGGAGAGGAGAGGGGGGTTTCAGGGAACATATTCGAAGAAAGTCAACAGGACTTGCTGATGAGCAGAAATGGGGGTGAGGAAGAGCATGGGGAAAGCAAGGATGATGCTGAAGGGTTCTATCGGAGGCAGTATAGAGTGTGATGGAGTGCCCCAGGTGCCTCATCTGTGAAATGGGAGTATTAAGGGACCTCCCCACTGGGTTGGTGGTGAGTTGATGTAAAGCACTTAGCTCAGAGCTTGGCACACGGTAGAACACTCTGTAAACATCAGCGGTGATGCAGACTGTGGTGATTCGTCCAAGGTTGCACAACTGGTCAGCAGCAGGTCCAGGACAAGAAGCCAGGGCTTAGACTCTTGGTTCAGTGTATTTTCTGCTATACCGAGCTGCCTCCTTCAATTACCTTTGAACTTTTTTATTTATGCAGACTCTTGGTGGAGGGCTCGGTTGTCTTGGAACATGATGAGTTGCACTTCTCGTAACATGTAAATGTCACACCAGGCACGATAAAGTGCTAGGGTGTCCTTTGCAGCCTGGGAGTCCAGGTTATTTTGGCTGTCCATAAAACCTGGCTGTTCCAGACAAAACGCAGGGCCCAGATAGGGAGAGGAAGGGGGTACAGGAAGAGAGATGGTTAGCAGGTAGATTTCAAATAGTAAAAGGAACATCTCTCAGAATATAGATGTGCTTGTGTTGTGCACAGGCTTAGGCCAGAGGAGGCCCATGCACTGCAGCAGGAGCCGGCAGTGAGAGTCCTTCATACCGGAAGTCGTGGGTCAGCACATGCCAGGAGAGGGAAAGAAATAAAGCTAAGAATGTTAGTGTAACTCCCCCAGATTGTCAGGTTCCTAGTGATACATCTTTAAAAAGTGTTTGAAGTGCTTCTATCTGTCAGTTTCAACTAAGCTAATTTTTAAAAATTGCTCTTTGTACTGTGCCTTTCTCATGAACCTCTGTGAATTTAATGCATGCAACATGTGGGGGGAAATCCTCTCAGCTAAAGTTCCCATCCCCCGCAAAGTCTGAGAGGCAGATTTAATTTGATTTGATCTGATTTGATTTGATTTGGCTGCATTGGGTCTTCGTTGCTATGCGCGGGCTTTCTCTAGTTGTGGCGAGCAGGGGCTGCTCTTCGTTGCGGTGTGCAGGCTTCTCACTGCGGTGGCTTCTCTTCTTGTGGAGCATGGGCTTTAGGCATGCGGGCTTCAGTAGTTGCAGCATGTGGACTCAGTAGTTGCAGCGCGCGGGCTCTAGAGCGCAGGCTCAGGTGGCGCACATACTTGGTTGCTCTGCGGCATGTGGGATCTTCCCAGACCAGGGCTCGAACCCGTGTCCCCTGCATTGGCAGGCGGATTCTTAACCACTGCACCACCAGGGAAGTCCCTGAGAGGCAGATTTTAGAAGCACATTGCTGCACCTGCAAGGATTTTGTCATTTTATTAAACGGACCTCAGACCATGTTGAATGTGTCCTGTAGGAACGAATTTCGGAAAGAGGTGAGAGAAAATGCCAACTCAGCCCCTGTTCCCTCCTGTTGACTGTCTGTTTTGTAGCACCTCTATCTCAAACAGCGTGGGGAGGACTGTTCTTCATTACCGGGGAATGTGAGTCATTCCCAGACTTGTGTGATTGGGATTCCAAAACGTTGCTGTATCTGATGGTCTTATTAAATCCAAGTGTCAGTGCAGCCTTTCAGACTGTAGGGGAGAGCTCAGTTACAGCTGGTGACCTGGTTCTAGTTACCACACAGAGATGCTGGCGAGAGCAGTGACCCCCTCCGAGCACCCAGAGTTCCTCACGGATGGCTGTTACCAACTCTTCCCAGATTTGGGGGTTTCCCGGTTCACTCCATAGGCTTCATTACCGTTCAGCTCCCTGTTTATATCCTAGTTGGGATCTGTATACTTCAGGGGAAAATGTCCTAGTGTCTGTAGACAAGCGAGTGCCAAGATGAGCCTAGCATTTGGAGGGTACCTCGTTTCAGATTTCCTCAGCCCTACCAACGTTAAATCCACTGTGTCCAGGATCAGCAAGACACTATCCATTTCTAACTTGGTCCAAACAAAACAAATAAAACATCAAGCAGAGAGGGAGGAAGCTATAGATGTTGCCAGAAAATTAGTTTGCTCTGTCTTTTCTTTCTCCTAGAATGTTTCACAGCCAACGGTGCAGATTATAGGGGAACACAGAACTGGACAGCACTGCAAGGCGGGAAGCCATGTCTGTTCTGGAATGAGACTTTCCAGCATCCATACAACACTCTGAAATACCCCAACGGGGAGGGGGGCCTGGGTGAGCATAACTACTGCAGGTAAGATGGGGTTTCACAGTACTTAAAAAAATCTCTGGTCTCTTCCCATTTCTTCTGGCCTTGCTCACAACAGGGAAGGCTTCTTTGTCTTCTTTTGCCCAACTCACAAGGCCTTTCTTGTTACTGTTTTAAAAATCTTTCTCCCAAAACTGCGCGCGCACACACACAATCTACCCACTCTTTTCAACTTGGGTTGCTTTGATACTGGTTTTCAGAGCTCTGCTTTCCTGTCTGATAGCTTCCATGTCTCTCATAGCTTCCATGTCTCTCTGAGAGGGTTTTCTAAGTTGTCCCAGAAGACAGTGCACAAACAGCGCAGCTTCTTAAGCTGCTGTGAATGTCATGGGCAAGCAGAGCACCATCTGTGACCCAAACCTCCCTCTGCTTCTGAGTAAAGGAAGCTGCCCTCACTGCGTTGTACCACCTCCTGCCAGCCCAGTACCACCTTGCTCTGGGAGCAGCTGTAGCCATCAGATTTGTGCTGTTTCCTTCTTTTCAACAGACTAAGGTGTTCCTTTGCTCTTTCACCTCCTGTCTGACCCTCGCAGGGGCTGAGACCCATGGTGCTTCAAGCATGTACTTGTGATTGAAGAGATGATCCATGGCTTTGATCAGATTCTCAAAGTTGTCAGTGATCCAAAACAAGTTGAGAATCACTAGTCAGTAGGGACCAGAGCACCCTTGGCTATAGCTACGTTTTAGCTATTTATACCCAGGATCCTGGTAACATGACTCATGGGTCAGCCATGTGTTGAATTTAATTATTAATAGGACAGGTGCAAAGGCAGCCTCTTGAGCCATTGGGACAGGGAAAAATGATCACCAAGCTACTCTTTGATCTACACACTGTGCCCCCAGTGCTACCAGAATGTTGGAATCTCAACCATGGCACTGTTGACCCAGCTGAGACAACATATTTATACCTGCATTGCATGGGCCACAGTGTTTACCTACTGCCCTCTCCAGGTACCTTTGCTAACACCCTAGGACCCTTGTGCTTATCTTGAAGTCTCAAGGCCTGTAGTCCATGTTATCTTTATCCCTGTGCCTTCAGCTCTTTGCTTCACCTTGGTTCTAATGTGTACCAACTGGTCATTCCCCCATTGTTGCTGTTGCACTATTTTTTAGTTTGTTATTTGATTGCTGTATTTTATATGTTACATTGTATTATTTGTTTGTTATAAAAGTATTAAAAGTTTTTCCAAAAAAAAATTCTCAAACACAACAGATATATATATTGTTTAAATAAAAGTCCCCATTGTACCTCTTTCCTCCCAAATCCTCTCCAACAAGGCCTACTTCCCAGAGGTAACAATTTGTATATATGCTATTTCACATTTCGCTATCATTTGTATTTTATTGTTAACATTACACATGCTCATTAAAGAATTCTTTGATGTTTTATTTTCAAAGTTATACATGTTCATTCATTTTTTTCTTGCATAATTAAAAAAATTAACCCCACTCCACTTCTGGCTTATTTCCTTCCCCTAGTTTTCCTATTCATGGGAATAGTTGGCTTGGGTTGGGAAGAGTATTTAGAAAGAGAAACCAGTGTTTGTTTTTTATTTTTACATAGTTACTTATCTTATTGTTCTAAAGTGTCTCTTGGTATTAGGCTGTTGGTTTATTATATTATTCTGTTGCCTTCTATCAAGCAAGCCTTCTCAGACATGCTCCTGATTTTAAGGTAAATTTTAAATTTCCAATGAAGTTTATTTATCTGACAAGAAAATCTTTTCTTATAGATTAGTACCCAGTTTACCACTAGGCTCTCAGAAATGCACCAGTAAATATCCATTAAGAAAACATTGAGAGCTGGGGGACCACCTTCCTCCTGAGCCTTGGCTGGCTGCGGTCCTCTCCTTTGATTTGATGGAATGTACCAGACTTGAACTAACAATTTATCCTTCAAAAATAGGGATACTGAAATCGTCGATTATTATCACATCAGAGAGCTGGGGCCTTTCGTTTTAGCACTGCAGCAGAGTCAAAGATGAATTTGCTTGTTCTTTTTTTTAACCTATTCCAATGCTTTTCAAAATGGTTTTGACATTGATGACAAACAGTTGTTTTCGAAAGCCTTTACCAAATACTACATCAAAGCTGAACACTGAGTAGAGGGAGGAAAATGACAGTGAAACTGTTTAAAGAAGGGCTTTGTACAAATTCTCCGACTTTGATTTCTCAGCTGACATCCGACACCATGTTTGTCTTATGCGATGTTTCCAGACCCATCCCAGCTGAGATGTCTGCGAGATGGCAAGTGATGGGGACACACTTCTCTGGCTCCACGTATCTGGACTGGGGGGAGGCAGAGAGGCCGGGACAGCAGGGTTGGCACTGGTACCTGCCTTTGGGCACAAAAAATAAAAGGACCCTTTGTGCTTCAGGGCAGCTTATCTTCTGGGCCACACAATAGGCTGATCCCTCCCAGGCCTGATAGGGGCTGCTCCAGACCTCCGGCTGCAGGGTCTTTATGCCCATTTCCGGCCTAACCGGAGTGTCAGGTTTCCAGTGTTCTGAGTCCAAATAAAAGGAGCTTGAAAAGCAGCGAAGAGAGGCGAGGCTTTTCTGTGTGTCCAGTAACCCCTGCCATCTTTTGCTCTGTTTCAGCAGTGCTGCCCATTATTGTCGTGGCATCTCTGAGTTGAAAAGACCTTAAAGGCATTTATTCCAAGCCACTCATTTAGAAATGTGGAATAAGTCCTTTGCAATTATTATTGCCATATCAGAAGTTGGTACCAGGATTATAAGACTGTATGTTCTGAGTGAAACTCTTTGGCATAGTTTTTTTCAGAATTCTCTGAGAAGTTAGTGTTTTGACGTGGAAATAGGACCCATTTCTGTCAAACATGAGTTGACTGGCCTGATCCTGGTGAAAGCTTGTCAGTGCAGACTACATGATGTGAATTTTACTTTATTGCTTAAAAATTACACAGTGTTCATTGTAGAAGAAATGAGAAAATAAAGAGAATTGGAAAAGAAAAAAATTAAAATTACCAGTAGTCCCATCATCCAGTGATAAATACTTTCAAGGTCTGGTGCATATCCTTCCTTAAATATATCTTTTCAAAAATGGGATTGTTGTCATCCATCATGTTTTAGAGCTGCCTTTTAAAAAAAACCTAACAAGACATTGTGAATATCTTTCCATATTAATAAATGTGTCTGTACACCACATTTTTACCAGCTGCCTAGCATTCCCTTATATGGACATATTTGTTTAACCAATCCTTAATTGTTGTTTCTATCTTTTTTGCATTATGAAAATGCTGTGGTGAACATCTTTGTAAGTAAAGATTTCCTTAGAATATAGCACTAAAGGAGAAATTGCCAAGTAAAGGGGGTTTGCGTATCTTCAGGGCCTTTGACTCTAATCACCAAGTTTCCATCCTGACCGTTCGCTCCATTCACATTATTATTATATTTTTAAAAATTTATTTATTTATTTTGGCTGCGTTGGGTCTTCATTGCTGCACGTGGGCTTTCTCTAGTTGCAGCGAGCAGGGGCTGCTCTTCATTGTGGTGCATGGGCTTCTCATTGCAGTGGCTTCTCTTGTTGCAGAGCACGGGTCTAGGTGCGCGGGCTTCAGTAGTTGTGGCATGTGACTCAGTAGTTGTGGCTCACGGGGTCTAGAGCACAAGCTCAGTAGTTGTGGTGCAGAGCTTAGTTGCTGCATGGCACGTGGGATCTTCCCAGACCAGGGCTCAAACCTGTGTCCCCTGCATTGGCAGGTGGATTCTTTTTTAATTTAATTTAATTTAATTTTTTTACTTTTATACAGCAGGTTCTTATTAGTTAGCTATTTTATACATATTAGTGTATATATATCAACCCCAATCTCCCAATTCATCCCACCACCACCATGCCCCCCAACCACTTCCCCCCTTGGTGTCCATACGTTTGTTCTCTAAATCTGTGTCTCAGTTTCTGCTTTGCAAACCAGTTCATCTGTACCATTTTTCTAGATTCCACATATATGCATTAATATACGATATTTGTTTTTCTCTTTCTGAATTAACTTCACTCTGTATGACAGTCTCTAGGTCCATCCACGTCTCTACAAATGACCCAGTTTCGTTCCTTTTAATGGCTGAGTAATATTCCATTGTATATATTTACCACATCTTCTTTATCTGTTCATCTGTCAATGGGCATTTAGGTTGTTTCCATGACCTGGCTATTGTAAATAGTGCTGCAGTGAACCTTGGGGTGCATGTGTCTTTCTGAATTATGGTTTTCTCTGGGTATATGCCCAGTAGTGGGATTGCTGGGTCATATGGTAATTCTATTTTTAGTTTTTTAAGGAACCTCCGTACTGTTCTCCATAGTGGTTGTATCAATTTACATTCCCACCAACAGTGCAGGAGGGTTCCCTTTTCTCCACGGCAGGTGGATTCTTAACCACTGTGCCACCAAGGAAGTCCCTGCTCCATTCGTATTCTTATCCGTAGTTTTGCGAGCACCTGTGTTCTCCCAGCCATGGGACCACCGTGTTCATGGTTAAGGTGCCAGTGCCGTTTGGCATCATCTGTTCAGTGGTTAGTTGTCCCGGTTACACTGCAGTGAATTTGTGTAAACATATTTCACCTTTGCTCACTCCCTACCCCCCACTCTCAAACTCTGAAGTTTCTGTTGGAGTGGATAGCTTTGTTCTTGTAGTATTACCACTTTTTTCTTCTTCATAAGAGGTGGCATTAAAATCTATATGAATTATTAGAAACAACACAGAAGCTGAAGTGTTTTTTTGGGGTTTTTTTGTTTGTTTTTAGTGAAGGGCGTTTGGTAAAACTGAAAAGCAATGAGCCAGTTGACTTAAAACAATGGGAGTGTTACCAGGTGTGTCCTTTTCCCTCCACAGAAACCCAGACGGTGATGTGAGCCCCTGGTGCTACGTGGCGGAGCACGAGGATGGTGTCTACTGGAAGTACTGTGAGATTCCCGCCTGCCAGAGTAAGGCTCTAATGCACCCATGGCAGGTTTCGGGACCCTGAGCACTAGGCGTGCAGAGTGGAGGCCACTGCCGGGGGCAGGTAGTGTGGGCAGGTGGATTTCCTGAAGCAGGTGAAAGGAGGAGCCACCTGGGCTGAGGATTTTCACTTCTCTTATGGAGGCTTTTCAGAAACGGGACTCTCAGGTTCTCTCAGGACCCCATTCCCTTGATGGATAAGCCCAACCACAATTTCTGCTTCTGCTTGATTTCCTCATGCTGATTCTTTCTTGGATAGAGATGGCACCAGCTCAGTAGCAGTCCAGAAAAAAAAAAGTACCTTGCACTTTGGGGAATTAATTTTTTAGAATGAGGGAATTCCCTGGCGGTCCAGAGGTTAGGGCTCAGCACTCTCATTGCTGGGCCCCAGGTTCAGTCCCTAGTTGGGGAACTAAGATCTCTCAGGCCACATGGTGCCGCCAAAAAAAAATTTTTTTTTTTAGAATGAATGAATAGCCCTTTATAGACAGTAAAACTAAGTTATGATACTGCTTACTATTTAGATTTGATGTGATATGTCTCCTGAAAAATGGTGTTCAGTAAATATCTAATTAGATATCCTCCAAAGCCAATGTGATAGCCCCTTTCCTCACATTAGCATAAATATGTTCTATTGTTATTTTATGATAACTCACAACTTGTCACTCTCTACTACTGGAAAACCCACTTTCTTCTGCCTTTTAGCACAAGACCTGTTTTCTAACTGGTTCATTCATTCATTCCCGTATTCAGTGTTTATTATCTGTAAGGTACAAAGGCAGAAAGATACCCTGACCCTCAGGGAATATGTGATGTGGCAGGGGATCTTAGAAAGATACTTTAAAACAAGGTGGAAACTGTTGTGGGAAGATTTAGAGTACAGGAACCAAAATCAAACATGGTACTTTAAGGTGTTTACTAATGCAGTGTTTATAATATCTTCTTAAATATGCCAAAGGAACAAGGTTTTTCAGTTCCTAGAGCTGAAGAAAAGGACAGCTCATTCATAATAATTCTACCTGTTTTTTTTTCTTTTTCCTTATGATTTAAACCTACCTCTTGCCCTGCCTCGTCTCCCACTCCTCCGGGCAGGAGGGTGTGTGTGGAGAGGGTATGGAGGTCCATGTGGGACCCGCAACCCTCTCCCTCCTGCCGACCACAGCGGTCTGAATTCTGCCTCAAGGGGACCAGTGCTCACCTTTCATGAACTAAACTTCCTCATGTCACGACTGTCTGGCAGTCAGACCCTCACTTTGCTATCCTTCCAACCTGATATACCTTGATTCAGTCCCCCAAATTGAGACAACAGTAAAGACCAGAAGACTAGGCTTTTGCCCAGGCTGCTTAATCAAATTTTTAAAGTGAAAAACATCTCATTTGGCTCTAGTTATGTAAAAAAGGAAGGGGCAGGGGGAGAGGAAAGCAGATTTTCCTTGGTCCATTTGTTCTACACAAAGATAGTCTTTTAGTACCAGCCTATGTCATTCTCTCAGGAATGGCGAAGAGGGGATTTCAATCCGGTCGCTTTTATTTGGAAAGATAATCCTCAACTTGCATTTATAAAATATAATTTGGGCCAATGGGAGTGGACTCATGTGGTCACTGAGACTAAGTTCCAGAGGAGAGAATTATAGCAAAACAGTATGAACCACCTAAATTTCCCTCTAATTTGTAATATTTGTCAGATGTGCCTCACTGTCCCCAAAAAGAAAAACTAAATATCATTTTTCTTAAGGCCCTTTGATAACTCTCTCAAAGCTTCTAAAGCCAGTCTTGAAATGGTCAGGGTAGGGAGACATACAGAATTTGGGAATGAGAACTGGGGAGCCCCTGGTTTGGGGGTGTGGGAGGAATGAGTAGTGTCTGCCTTTGGTTCTTCGGAAAACCCTTCTGTTCACCCTGTGGGCACCAGTGCTTCCCATGAAGCTGAGCCTCAGACCTTGAGTCTGCAAGGACATTGTGCTTCCAATGTGTCAGATTAACAAAGTTGAGAAAAACTTCTGTGCTGTTTGCAGCAAGAGACCTTGGTAATTGCCTGGTGGACTCAACTGAGATCCAGCCTGCCTATTTTAGGTCAGTTTTGCCCTATTTCTGGATGTGGAGTCATCATTTTCATGAATAATGCTAACCCTCTGTGTGAAGCCTGCTATTCATGATTAGCATTGAACTTGTCATACAGGAAAAGGCCTGTGACATGATCAGATTCCTGGAAAGTTCATATCTGAATATAACAGACCCAGCAGGAGCCAGGGGGAGTGAATGTTTAGGGACAAAGCTGAGTGTAGTTGAATGGTGGGCCATTGTGTGGAGACCGGAATCTCTGTTACGTAGAGAGCTAAAAGGAGCAGGGAGGCAGAGACAAGCCTGATTCAGAAGGGGGCAAAGAGAGATTTGAACTGTGCTCTTGACCTACGGAACACGGATCAGAACTTACTGTTAAAAGGAGAACAACTCTGAGGTAATTGGATTTGCTGTTTAAACTGCTTCTGCCAGTATGTTTCTCAGAAACCTCGTTCTTATTGCAGAGAGAAGAAATACAGATTTTTAAAAGGAAATTCCAACAGCATCAAGTTTACCACTCCTCTGTGTCCTGCCTTCTAAATCTCTAAGTCCTATTGGTTTGGCTACTGAGGGAGAAATCATTTGGCTTAATGTCCACCCCTTGCGCATCTGTCTGTTGTTAAATAATCATCCTCACCAGTCCAATTCCTCTTTATTTTATTGCTTTTGAGGGACATGCTGTGTAATGCTTAGCATGGCTTTTGTTTTGTTCTTTAACCTATAGATTCTTTTTTTTTTTTTTTCTTTTGTGGTACGCAGGCCTCTCACTGTTGTGGCCTCTCCCATTGCGGAGCACAGGCTCTGGAAGCGCAGGCTCAGCGGCCATGGCTCACCGGCCCAGCCGCTCCACGGCACGTGGGATCTTCCCGGACCGGGGCACGAACCCGTGTCCCCTGCATCGGCAGGCGGACTCTCAACCACTGCGCCACCAGGGAAGCCCCACCTATAGATTCTTATAAAAGTTTTGTACAGTTTTTTAAAGTAAGTAATCTAGTTGAGGGAGAGCAGAACCTGCAAATGGCAGTTAAAGGCAAATATAATTTTTTTCACATACCTGATTAGGGCCTGAGGCCACAGGCATGAGATATTTATCATGTTGGCTCCGAGAGCTATTTTTGGTTTGCTGTTAAATATTCACCTGATTTCTACAAACTCAACTATAAAAATTCATCTTTGAAATAGGGAAATTTGAATACAGGCTGAGTATTAGATTATATTAAGAAATCACTCTTAATTTTATTAGGTACAATAATGGCATGGTCATTTACATATACAGAGTCTTTTTTTTTTTTTTTTTTTTTTTTTTTTTTGCGGTATGCGGGCCTTTCACCGTTGTGGCCTCTCCTGTTGCGGAGCACAGGCTGCGGACGCGCAGGCTTAGCAGCCATGGCTCACGGACCCAGCCGCTCCGTGGCATGTGGGATCTTCCCGGACCGGGGCACGAACCCATGTCTCCTGCATCGGCAGGCGGACTCTCAACCACTGTGCCACTAGGGAAGCCCAAGAATGGGTTTTAAAAGTGGCTATTTGTTAATGCTGGGTAAAGGCCTCATATTCTTTCCTACTTTTGTGTTTACTTGAAAGTTTCAATTATAAAAATAATTTTTGTAATATTAAAAAATTTTATAACATTTAAAAAATTTTAAAGTGAATGTGTAAATACATTCAAAGTATCTGGATTCAAATGTGTAACATGACTAAGCTAAATTGTAGTACTTTTTAAATATAACTCACAGGTATTTGAGTTATTTATTAAGGTTAGTTATTAAAGTTTTAGTTATTAAACTTATTAAAACTATTAGTTATTTAAAGTTATTAAAACTATTAGTTATTAGAGTTAGTTATTTAAAATTAGTTATTAGAGTTTAAAATCACAAGGACTTTAGAACTCATTAGCTGTGACAAATGACATTATTTAAGCTCTAACCATATACCAGACCTTGTACAAAGTAGAGGACACAGGGTGGCATGATCTGCAGCCTGTGGGGAGCCCCTAGTTTAGGACTGAAGGCCGACATATAAACAGATCAGCAAATGTGAGATACTCTGTAATAAGTGAGATGAGCAAAAGGATGGGAGCACTAAAGGGGGGCATCTGCCCTGGCACGATGGGTGGCAGAGCTGCTCTTTGTCAGAGGGCTTCTGGAAGGAGTGGGGCCTTAGTTCAGGGCTTCTCCCACTGTAAGGTACATACCATCACCAAGGATCTTATTAAAGTGCAGATTCTGATTCAGTAGTTCTGGGACAGATCTGGGACTCTGCATTTCTAACACACTCCTGGGATGCTGGCACTGCAGGACCACACTTTAAGCAGCCAGGTTCTAGGTGTTAGGGTTGGGCAAAGGGAACAGTTTACATGCGTATACACACACACACACACACACACACACGTGAATTCCCAAGCAAAATCAGTGTTGCTGAGATATCAGTTTTAAGAAGGAAGGACAGGAGATGAGGTCCGAGAAGAATTAGATGGGGCCAGATAATGTTCTGGGTACAGACTTGACCCAAGAAGATAGTGATGAGGCTGAGGGGAGTGTGGAGGGTCAGAAGGAAACATTTCTCCATAACTTCTTAAGCCTCTGTATTAGGGATATGGGGTGAGGTTTCTCCCTCCTAATCCGTGAGAAGTTCTCTAGTAATTGTATCATATTCTCCCAGACCAGCCTAAGATGCCAGCAATGGCACCTCTGCCATATGGGAACTTCGGTCAGTCTTACTGACTCAATTTCCTTTTATTTAAATGATACCCTGACTTTGTTAAAACAGATTTGTTGTTCCTTACAAAAGTGCAACCCCCAAAACAGGATTTGAAACCTTCCGATTGTGATCCCTAATGAGAGTTTTTCAAGTTCAGACTTCGAGTTTTAAAGTTCAGACTGAGTTTTTAAAGTTCAGACTTTGAGTAAAAAGCCAAGGGCACTTTGGCAGTAGTGGTCAAAGCAGTCTCTCAATTATAGAAAATGTTTCGTTTTTGTCAGCACTTTCTGCATTTTAATGTCAGCACTGATTTTTAAACATTTTAGCTTTTATTTCAGTTATTATTGAGTACCTAGTACGTGTACAGCACTTATATTCACATTATCTTATTAACCTTTTCAACAATTCTATGAAGCAGGTGGTATGTCCTCTCCCGCCTGCTCCCCTTGGTCAGATGAGAAAATGAAGCTGGAGTGGTTAAGTGATTTGATGAGGATTACCCTCTGAGCCAAATAGGATTTGAATCTAGGACTCCTAATGGCAGGACCAGTGCCATTTCTGTCCAGTACTTGAGAACAGCCCCATTTCCTTTATTTCCTTAAAAGCGGGAACCTTGAGGTGGATCCAGGCTACTGTTGAGGTCATTCCTGAGAATTTTTCTTTGTGGATTGTTTGGGAATTAGAGTTTGAAATTCTGATAGTATGCTGAATTATTAGGATTGCCTTTTTGACATTGTAGAAACCAAAGGATTAACTCAGTGGCGACAGAGGGTCTGCAGTTCAAGCTGTTAGCTCCAAGTCATTTTCTTTTCTTCTTTGAGTTTGGGAAATCCCAAGCCCCGGGAGTAAGCAGGCTGCGATGGTATCCAGGAAGCATTTGTTGCAGGCAGAGCCAGCTCTGGAGACTGTTGGGCCCATCTCCGCGGGTGTTCCCGGCCCAGCTGTTCTCAGCTGGGAAGGGGCTCCCCAGAAGTGGACCTTTTGTTTGAAACCCTGCATCAGCAGCCTTGTCCGGGCCTCAGGGTCTCTCCCAGCACCGTGTTTCCATTGCACTGGCTGAACCTCACCTTGAAAAAGACACATCTCAGCACGTCACTAACACTTTACAGCTAAAATGAAACCTTAAACTTCAGCTGGTAGCCAAAGAAAAGATGAACATTAATAATATGAATTATGCCGACTCAGTTTTTACCTTTTCTCTCTTTCCACTACAATTATTTAATGTTTTTGTCTAATTGAACCCTTTTAGACTACCCAAATTAGCATGGTCAGAATCCTGTTTTTGATTGTTTATTCTTGCTTGATGTGAGCAGTTTTGTTTTCCCAACTGGACTAAGCTGTTCAAATATCAGCACAGGGGTAGCTCTGGAATCTCTGAAGGAGAGACTTAAGGTGGAGGGGTACTCGAGGGTTTCTCTGAAAGCTGTGTTTGCTCAGCCGGCCCCCTCATTTTACTTGGACTGTATGTTTATTTACAGAGGGGTACTGATGGAATTTATTGGGGCTTTCCCTCCTCGAGCCATATATTTTAACAATCTTCCACAACATCTAGCACTGTGGAGGCTGTAACAGGTGCTCACCAAATAGTCTTGCTGATGTGGTGTCATATCTCTCCCAAGAAGAGAGACAACACAATCTAGTGGAAAGAATGTGGCCTCCAGAGTCATACCGGCTTAGGTTGTAATCATTACTCGCTTAATAGCTCACGGCCAAATGACTCTCCTCTGAGCCTTGGTTTCCACATCTCTACCTTTCAGGGTTATTTTGAAGATTAGATGAGTAAGATACACATGACTCTGAGTCCAGGACCTAGCAGAGGGAAGGCATGCAAGTAACAGCGTGGATTGTGGTGGCCTCTGCTTTCTCCAAGGCATAAACCACCATTGGCATGCTCCTGTCATCTAATTCCTAAACAGGTTATTCCTGACCTGCATTTTATTTCTTTCTGTTCCTGCTTTATATGACTGGCCCCAGGGCCCCGGAGCTGTGCCTCAGCTGCTCGGAGGCCATTCCACTGGGGCCTGATGTGACACTGCACTCGGGGAGCACAGGAGGCCCCACATTCGTTCTGACAGTGCAGTTTTATGGTTTCAGATCTGGCATATACTCAATTACTCATTGTTTTTGGCAGTGGATATTATTTAATTTTTCACTAAAATAATACAGACTTTCTGAACCAAATGGACATTTTCCTCAGCGACAGTTATGTATATCACATTTCCAAAATGTTCTAAAGCAAAGTTGTGTAAAGCATACTAATAACTTAAAAAGGGAAAATCATTCAGATCAATAAGGACAATTTTACTGTAAAATCTTTACACCAGCACTTGCCTGTAAGGAGTATACATAAACATAAGAAATAGTCCCTACCCTCAATCTTATGATGTAATTAGGAATCTGAGTTATAAACACAGGAGAAAATTGGAGACCGGCCCACCAATTATATAAATAAGATTGAATTATGAGGTAGAGAGCTGTGAGTTTTTGAAGATGAGAGGGCTCCGTGATGGTTGGGGAGCTGGAGGCATTGTTATCGAGTAAGGCTGGTGGGGCTGGATGGGTCAGGGCACAGCAGGTCAGGGAACAGCTGGACAGAGACTTGGAGGAAGGACACGGGATTGCCATGCACGCTGGTGGGAGCCAAGATGCCTGAGGAAAGGAGCGGACAGAGAGGAACCGGGTCAGAACCTTGAAAGCCAGGGCTGATTAGTTGGCAGCTGACACGCTGAAAGCCCTCGTTCAGGAAGATGAGCCCAGTGTCCCTTAAAGTGTAGATCGGGGGAGGGACGTTTGGGGAGGAGAGAATGGGTGTAGATTTCTAAACGCAGGAGATGAGGGCCTGGGCGGTGGTGGCAGCAGTGAGATCATGCAGGAAGGGTTAATCCAAGATGCATTTAGGAAGAAGTCAGAACTTGACAAGTGGAATATATAAGGGATGAAACAGCAGGAAGAGTAAAAGATGCCTCTGTGGTTCTTTGCCTGGGATATTTGTGGTGTCCCAGAAAAAAAGTTCAAGTCAGACTGAGCTCTTCTTCCCAGAGACACAGCTGTATCATTCCTCTTGAACTTGGACTGAACTTTGGTCGAGTAAGGTGTTTCAGTTGTCTGTTACTGCATCAGAAACCACCCCAAACCCCAGTGGCTTAAAACAACAACAACTTGTCATTTCTCCTGACTCTGTGGGTTGGCTGAGTTTCAGCTCGGCCATGCTTCTACTGCTCTTACCTGGGCTCAGTCGGATGGCTGCATCCACCTGGGGGCTCTCCTGGGGCTGGGGCATCCAAGACAGCTTCAGGCCTCTACCTGGGCAACCTCTCTTTCCAGCAGCATACTTAGACCTCTTATAGGGTGGCTGGCTTCCAAGAGAAGCTTCCAGTCCCCTTAAGAAGTGAACTCAGAAGTCCACCATATTCTGTTAATCAAAGGAAGTCACAAGGTCAGTCCAGATTCAAGGGGAGAAGAAATTGATTCCAAGTTTAAAGTGGGGAGTCACACACATGTATGACATAAGTGGGGAGGGGAGAAATGATTAGACCCTCCTTTGGAGACTGTCTACCGCATTATATCACCAGAAATTAAGTTTCAAAGAAGGAACTCCTGCCAGAGGAGAACTATCTCTGTGATACATCAGGGTTATATGGGGGTCAGGATCCTTAGGAACTCTTACCACCTTCCCCTAAAGGTAAAATTTCAAAGCGGAAGAAAAAGCGGTGTTTACTTATTTATTTGGGTGAGTCGATAATGAGACTCAGAGACATAAGTAGGGCTGCTTTGAAGAATCAGAGTGACTGAAAACGAGAATTGATGTTTAGAAATAAAGTTATAGAGGTAGAGGGATTCCCTGGTGGCCCAGTGGTTAAGACTCCATGCTTCCACTGCAGGGTGCACGGGTTCAATCCCTGGTGGGGGAACTAAGATCCCGCATGCCGCACAGCATGGCCAAAAAAAGAAAAAAAAACTTTAAAAAAAAGTTATAGAGGTAGAAAGGGGCCATATTATGATAGGACTTGGACCACACTGGTGGCTGTCAGGTTTGGAACGGAAGTTATAGATTGACAGGATGGCGTACAGTGTGCTCATAGTCATGGGCTGAGAGTGTGGAATAATCCACGCTTAGCCTATTGATGCTCTGAAGGAGGTATTTGAACTGGCTGGTCCTCTGATAGGACACCAGTGGTATCATCTCATGTGTACTTGGTCCTTATTCCCACGGAAGGGAGAATTCAACTACTGAGGCACCAATGTGGAGTCCCTGAGACAGAAGATAGTCTCTGCCACACAAGGTTAAATGACATTTAAAATAAGCAGTCACCGCCCCCCCGCCTTCTGTAGCAGGAAACAAATTGCTTGTTCTTGAGAACTTTCCCATCAAGAATTTAATAGAAGCAGGTATACATATATCATTTTAATGTTTTTGTCAATGTTTCCAAACAATGTACTTTGAAATCAGATCACTTCTTATTCATTTTTATATAATTCTCCTGATGCTCTTCATCACACATTAGTGATCAGAAATAAGATGCAATTCCCCAATCCCTGCCTGCAAGACCTGAGTAGGGTCTTACTGTAAGTTGAAGGGAGTTTTGCCTTAAGTCATGGATTGTGCAAGAATGAACTGCTGTTGGGTTTGACTGATTGTATATGGGTTGTGGTGTGGTGTATCTGAAGGCTATTGAATGCAACTTACAATGCTTAATAAAAATCTTTATTCTTGTAGTATAAAAAAATAAGCAGTCACTGCATGGTTTCTGAAGAACCAAATTTTTATTTGTAAGAAAAAGTAAGAGGAGTTCTATACAGCCAGGGAAGAGTTTTCTAAAATGTAGAACTTTGCTTCTGGTTTCTCTTTTTTTTTTTTTTTTTTGGCGGTACGCGGGCCTCTCACTGTTGTGGCCTCTCCCGTTGCGGAGCACAGGCTCCAGACGCGCAGGTTCAGCGGCCGTGGCTCACGGGCCCAGCCGCTCTGCGGCATGTGGGATCTTCCTGGACCGGGGCACAAACCCATGTCCCCTGCATCGGCAGGCGGACTCTCAACTACTGCGCCACCAGGGAAACCCTGCTTCTGGTTTCTTAAACAAATATCTCAGATTTGGTCAGAGCACTGGAATAGAAAACACAGTGATGTTTTCTTCTTAAGCAAATTACCATCTGAAGATTTTTATTCAGATTGACCTTGTACAATAAAAGCCATGTTTTCTGTGTTTGTCAGGAATTGTTAGATTGCGAGGAATAGAACTCACTCAAGCTAACTTGAGCAAAAGAGATTTATTTATTGGAAGGACACTGGGAGTATATTGCAGAAGTCAATACCTGCGTCCCAAGAACCTGGGAAGGAAGTACCCATTCTTGCCATTTCTCTTTGGGGCCACATGGCCTCCCGTCTATGCCTCTCTCTCAGTATGGTGTCCATTCTTCTTCCTCTTTGTGGACCAACAGAATCAGCTCACTCATCCTCTCACGTGCTCCAAACGTGGCTGGTTGCCTTAATCCCTACTTGACTGAACCCTACAAGTCCAGTGCCTGTAATTCACTTACTGGAATCCAGTTCCACCTTCCTGGGAGAGAGGATCTGGTGGCCCCAGTGGGAGTCAGCTGTGGCCAGAGGATGGGTGGGGTTCTTTGGCCTGTCCCCACCCAGCAGCAGTTACAGTAGCAGGTAGCAGGTCCTCTGAGACAGTGGTTCTCAGAAAAGGGCTGTTGGCTGTGGAGGCCCCCATGGAGGTGTGTTTAGCACCTTCACAGTGAGGCCACAGTTATATCCAAATGTAATGGCTATTTAGGAAGCCTGCCTGGTTGCTTCCCAACAGTTCCTTGTGGTAGTAAAAGAACGATAGTTCTTGGATTAATCCGAAGAGAGAACCATCTTCCCTCAGCCACCTCTAAAACTTTTATCTCTGTCAGGAACTCTGAACATCTGAAGAGGTTGTTGGTAATTAACTGTCACATTTTAAAGCATCAAGTATGATAAACAAGGGGTCCATTTATATTCTAAGATGATTTTTAAAAATTGAATGTGTTGGAGCCTCTTTGGTAAGAAAAAAATGCATGACCAAGCAACAGGACTTTAAAGTGGTCTTGAAAGTAAAAAGGAATCTGAGGACAAATATCCTTTTTCAACTTGACTTTTCCTCCCTGCTTCTGGGAAGAGCTAAGGGTGGGACACAGTCTGGAAATCCACTCAGTTGACTAGTCATGCTTTTGAAGACGACAATGACGTGTCTTCTCTGGCGAGACTTCGAGCCACACTTTCCAGTGCGAGTCAGAGGCAGTGACAGCCCTCAGAGGCCAGCCTTGTGGGACACAGGGCGCTGAGGGACTGCGTGTTTGCAGATTCAGTCCTTATTCTCAGGAAGTCACTTTCGTTTAGCTCCCAGACTGTCCCCATGAGGAAAGGGGGGGGCAGGGACACCAAGAAAAATACCGTGGAGTGAGAATCTGCCACTCTAGAGCTGACCTCTGCTCTCCAGTTAGTTCCATCTTGTGTGTCCCCATGCAAGGCCCTTAACCTTGCTGAACTGCAGCTTCTCAGTCACCTAGGAAGCACATCACCTGTCCCACCTTCTTGAAAGGGACCTGAGTTTCATGTGAAAGGCTCGCATGGCAGTGCACTGTATCTAGCCAGATGTAAGAGGTTAATATTTTAATATCTAGAATCAAACCCAGTTTTCCAAGGTGGCTGCCTTTGACTTTATCTTTTAAGTCAATGCTATTTTACTCTTTTTTTTTTAAATTATTTATTTTTGGCTGCATTGGGTCTTCGTTGTTGCACACGGGCTTTCTCTAGTTGTGGCGAGCGGGGGCTATTCTTCGTTGCAGTGCGTGGGCTTTTCATTGTCGTGGCTTCTCTTGTTGCAGAGCATGGGCTCTAGGCACACCGGCTTCCGTAGTTGTGGTATGCAGGCTCAGTAGTTGTGGCTTGCGGGCTCCAGGGTGCAGGCTCAGTAGTTGTGGCACCGGGGCTTAGTTGCTCCACGGCATGTGGGATCTTCCCAGACCAGGGCTTGAACTCGTGTCCCCTGCATTGGCAGGCAGGTTCTTAACCACTGTGCCACCAGGGAAGTCCCATTTTACTCTTCTGTTAACCGAGCAGGTTATTCTTGTTGGTGTGGTAAATGATGAAAGCCTTGTTGTATATAATGATAACAAACACTGTTTATTCAGCACATACTATATTGCCAGGCCTTGTGGTGTTTACTTTGTTTACATTATCTAATTTTAATTCTCACAAGAACCCTTTGAGGCCCATATTTTCCTCATTCCACTGTGGACGAACCTCAACTTAGAAAGGCCATTGTGGAGGGGCCAGAGTTAAGCCTGAGGTCCTTCTGACTCGAAAGCCCACATTTGTGAATGCTGCAAAATGCTGGCTGCTTCTGGACAGGTGATGGTAGCACCAGTGCTCTTCAGAACGTTGCCAAGAACTGGGAAGTGAGCGAGCAAAAAACAACCCCGAGCTACAGTATGGACAGCCAAAAGTGGGAAGTGGTAAAGGCCTTCCCTCTTTCAGAAACTATTATTTTCCACACAGTTCTAATAAGCTCGATAGTTTTCTTATAAGCCTAAGAAGCAGAAAATTAAGAAGAGGATAAGCAAAGACCACAGGCACGAACAGTAGCAAGTAGATGCTAAGACTCCTTCCAGTTCTAATGTTCTGAGGGTTCAGCTGCCCCAACAGTAACCACGGAGACAGATTAACTATTAAAGTCAGACACAGGAACACACAAAAGCACACCAGTCTGGGACCATTTGGTGACGTACATCTGGTGACCTCAAGCCACCAGGAAAAACTTAAAGTACGTAAGTTAAACTAAGTTTTTTTAAAAAAAATAGCTAATGCATTTTAGAAAAGTTTCATCCAAAATGATAAAGATAGAATTTTAAGTTTTAAAGTTAACCTTTAATGGAGAACTTGGTTATCTGGAATGGTGTTTCCAGATAGTCAAAGAGGACAGAGAGGAGTCAAAACCAATGGGTACTGGCTGTAAGTGGACGTCGTGATGCAGATGAGCTCTGCCTTTCACTCTGCTCTGCTCTCTCGACTCCCTGCTGCCTAAGAGGTACCTCTCTCTCCCCATGAGTTCAGCTGGCAATGTGGGACACATTTGTTCACTCAGCACACAGTTTTAGAGCACCTGCTGTATGGCTAGGACCATGCCAGGCCCTGGGAATACAAGTGGACAGAAGGTACAGTCCTACCCTTAAGTTGTTCATGTTTAACTGGGGAGAGAGACACATAAACAAGTGTTTAGGATCAAGCTTAGCATAGGCTGCTGTAGGACTACACAGCAGGGGCGTATAACCTGTTTTGTGGGATGGGAGGTTGATGGGAGGCCCATGGGGCTTCCCAAGGGAAATGATGCTCAGGCTGCAATCTTAAGCAGGGAAGAGCATTCTAAGCAGAAGAAACAGACTTTTGTAAGAAAGTCCAGAGGCCATAGAGCAATGTGCAGGTGGGAAACTTGGAGATGCACTATGATTTATCTTGGCTTTCATATAGAATGTGAGCCGAGGGATAGAGAGAGGGGTTATGCTGATGGGGGTGGGGTAGGGGAACAGCACAGATCAGGCAGGACCTTGTGTACCATGTGAGAGAATTTGGACTTTATCCTGAAGGGCAGCATGGGAGCTTTGAGGGTTTTAGGCAGGGCTCCTGCATACCTCTGCATCTCCTGCTGCTTTTCCCTCTCTTTCACTGGTCATACTCACTACTTTGTGTTCCTGCGAAGGCCAAGGTTGTTCTTGCCTTAGGCCTTTGCCCTTGGCCTTCCTCTGCCTGGAATGTACTGTAAAGATTACTGTGCTTGCAGTGCACTAACTAGATTAGAATAGGGTGAGCCTAGGAGCAGGGAAATGGAATAGGAGACCAATGGAATAGTCTGAGTGGGAGAACGGTGGCCTAAACGGGGGAAATGGCAGGCTGGATAGAGACGTGGACAGGTGTCTGCAATATTTTAAGAGGTAGAATTGACAGTGTCTGGCAAGCGATTGACTTGGGTGTCAAGGATGATACCTAAGGCCATGGGTATTCAGAGGGGTGGAGCAGCAGCAGCATGGTGTGGTCTGATTTCCAGTGATCTACCTCCCGGTGCGCTTTGGGACCTCACTGCCCCACTGGAACATGAGCTGCCTGGATTTGCTCACCGAATTATTGTGAATAAAGCTTATAGGTTCCAGCTGCATCAATGCAAACTACGACCCTGTTTATGTCTAATCTTAACATTTATGATTATGTGCCTTGGGCTGTCTATAAATGAATACATAATATCATGCTTATTTGTGAACATAATGGAATAAATGAGAGAGAAATCAGAGTAAATGACCAAGACGATCACGATCAAGTAGCTTTTATTAAAAACCATTAAACGCGTGGCTCAGGTTTCCATATGTAAAGCCCCTTTAACAAACTTGGCTTATATGATATGCCTCCGACTAGATGCTTACTTAACTCACTGCATTTGTTTAAACTCTAAAATCCAGCCATTCCCAAGCTAGGCCCCCACTGAACACTGTGAACTCCTACTGCCTAGAGCTTTTCTGTTTGCATTTGCTTCTATAGAGATTTGGTTTGTTTCCGAAAGATGCATTTTAACATTTGTGTGGTGAGCCACATTTGTTATATTTGAACCATGTGTGATGCAAAGGAGAAGGGTAACCACTTGGCTTAGGGGGGAAGGATGACTCTTTGGGTTAACTTCCTGCCAATTTACAATGAGCTGGTTAGATGTAGATGGTGACAGAAATTAAAAAGTGTGTATGTGTACGTATATATATTATGCACACATATACCTATATACATATATATGTATATTTTTATATGCCAAAAACTAGTTTGGATATAAAGCTTACTAAACTGGACCATGCTGTTCTCCAGCCTTAAACATAAAGGAAAAGTGCTTCCTAAGAATCTATATGTCTCACTTTGGAATTGGATAATGTATAACTCTTGACTGACCTAGAAGTGCTTCTAGGACCAGGCCTCATTCATGTCTTATTATAGCTGTAATTATGTAAACTGTGAGGAGCCAAACAGAGAACGTAGGGAAAGGGCTTCATCTGATAGTGAAGTGATTCATAAATTAATAACACAGATGGAAAACTAAGGGGCAGAGAGGTTGATTTGTCCATGGCTCACAATAAATTCATTCCTTCATTCAATGAGCATATATTTAGTATGTGTTATATAGGTGTGTTAGTTGTCTATTGCTGTATGACAAATTACTCTAAAATTTAATGAATCAAAACAACACACATTTTTAAATGACTTTTTAAAAAATTATTTTTATTTATTTATTTATTTGGCTGCGTTGGGTCTTCGTTGCACGTGGGCTTTCTCTAGTTGCGGCGAGCGGGGGCTACTCTTCGTCGCGGCGCACGGGCTTCTCATTGTGGTGGCTTCTCTTGTTGCGGAGCACTGGCTCTAGGCGCACAGGCTTCAGTGGTTGCGGCTCGCAGGCTCAGTAGTTGTGGCTCGCGGGCTCTAGAGCACAGACTCAGTAGCTGTGGCGCGTGGGCGTAGTTGCTCCACGGCATGTGGGATCTTCCCGGACCAGGGCTCGAACCCATGTCCCCTGCATTGGCAGGCAGATTCTTAACCACTGCACCACCAGGAAAGCCCCAGCACACATTTATTATCTCACACTTTCTGTGGGCCAGGAAATCTGGGCATGGCTTAGCTGGGTCCTCTGCTTCAAGGTCTCTCATGTGTCTGCCAGGGCCGGGATCTCCTCTGAAGGTTCCTCTGGGGAAGGATCTACTTCAAGCATACATAGTTGTTCGTGGGATTCAGCCTTTGCAGAAACTGAAAGTCTCAGTTCCTTGCTGGCTGTTGGCTGAAGGCCATTCTCAGTTCCTTGCCATATGACATCTTGGGCATGATATGTTGCTTTATCAAAGTATATAAGCTGAGAGGGCGATAGAGAGAGTCTACTAGCAAGACTAAAGTCACAGTCTCTTGTAACCCAATCACAGAAGTGGCATCCCATCAACTTTGCCACGTTCTGTTGGACAAAAGCAAGTCACTCTTCCAGCCCACACTCAAGGGGAGGGGATCACACAAGGGCATGAACACCAGGAGGTAGGGATCATGGAGGGCCATCTTTGAAAGCTGTCTACCACAGTTGGTATATATATTTAGGTTTCCTTATTCTCAGTTGCAGCTTTTTCTACTAGACCAGACCATCTGATTGTGTGAAACACTAATATGTTCACTGTGGTAAACAGAATAATCTTCCCCAAAATGTCTATTTTGTAACCCCCAGAATCTTTAAATATGTTACCTTACATGGCACATGTGATCAAGTTAAGAATTTTGAGATGGGGAGGATTGTCCTGAATTACCCAGCTGGGCCAGTGTAACCACACAGGTCCTTGTAACATAGAGGCAGGAGGACTAGAGTCAGAGAAGGTGATGTGATGATAGAAGCAGAGGGGGGCAAGCAGAGGCTGGGATGGGGCAGCCACAAGCCAAGGAATAGGGGCAGCTTCTAGGAGACGGAAAAGGCAAGGAACAGGTTGTCCCCTCGAGCCTGTGAAGGAACACAGCTCTGCTGATGCCTTGATTTTAGCCCCAGAAGACCCATTTAGTACATCTGACCTCCAGAACTGTTAAGATAATGAATTTATGCTACTTTAAGCCACTAGATTTGTGGTCATTTATTCCAGTAGCAATAGGAAACTAATACATTCACCAAAGGACCTGGTTAAACCAACTTGCGGGGCTTTTTAAGAAACAAGGGGAGGCATAAGGCATAGGATGGTGGGCTTCCAAGGGCTTTTTTGCTGTCCAGTGACTCTGAAACGTCATTTACATATTGTAGCTTCTCTGTTTTTAGGAAGTTATTCCTAGGTCTCGTCAATACTAAATTCTATCAATATTGAACAGGTGAAAAATTTCTTAGGCTTAGTTATGTGGGCCTTACTCGTCAAAATAAAACAAAAACGTAGCAGCTAGCAGAGGACACTAAGGCTTCTTTTTTTTTTTTTGCGGTACACGGGCCTCTCACTGCTGTGGCCTCCCCCATTGCGGAGCACAGGCTCCGGACATGCAGGCTTAGCGGCCGTGGCTCATGGGCCCAGCCGCTCCACGGCATATGGGATCTTCCCAGACCGGGGCACGAACCCGTGTCCTCTGCATCGGCAGGCGGACTCTCAACCACTGCGCCACCAGGGAAGCCCAAGGTTTCCATTTTTAAAGCTTATTGCTTGTTATTCATTTGCACCTTAGGAGTGGAAATGTTGGCTGAGATGAGAGTACCTGACACAACACGCTTTTCCCTCTTGGTGTTCACAGCCAGATGTTGTAAAGTTGTTTTGTTTTTCATTTTTCTTCAGTGCCTGGAAACCTTGGCTGCTACAAGGATCATGGAAACCCACCTCCTCTAACTGGTGCCAGTAAAACGTCTAACAGACTTACCATACAAACTTGTATCAGTTTTTGTCGGAGTCAAAGGTTCAAGGTAATGGTTCTGTGGCTATGTATCTATAGAAAAAGATAAAAGTGTAAGTGCATTCTGCTAAGATACCTTTAAAACATATAAACTGTAAAAAACAACCTGTGAAGCTATATGACTGTATACTTTTCTGCCAAGGAGAAGTTGGAGGAAGAGTGAGGCTTGGGATTCAAGGGCGTGAGGCAGCACTCTGTCCAAAGACTGCGAGAAAAGGGGAGGAAAAGCACCAATATCTGCATCCCAGTTTGACTTCCAGCACAGTTACATGTGTCCTTGAGCCCCTGCATGTTATGAGCAGAGACATCTCTGGCTCCCTGGGGGATCTGGGAATAAGCCAAGGTAGTGGTTACTTCTTTGATACATTAGGGTGCCCTAGCCTGGGCACCAGTCCAAAATAGTTTCTTTCCTTCCTATCCATTCTTCTATCTGAAACTCATTCGTCGGCCATTAAGGTTCAGTAATGCTCTTGTTTATTATATCAAAGAAAAGTCTTTCCCTCCCTCCCTCCCTCCCTCCCTCCCTCCCTCCCTCCCTCCCTCCCTTCCTTCCTTCCTTCCTTCCTTCCTTCCTCCTTCCTTCCTTCTTCAGTCAAAAGATCATTAATCAGGCCCAAGCGAGGAAAATAGACTGGCAGGGTTCAGGGCCTCTGTGGGGCAGGTAGCTGAGCAAGGCAGTTAGCCCAACGTGATCAAGCGATTGGTTGCTTGCAAAAGATTGAGCATATAAGTAACTATATTGAGGATAATGGGAGCCAGGTTTCTCATTATTAGAGAAGAAAGCCAGGGAAAACTGGAATGAAGTCTATAGTGTTGGACAGGGATTGAAGTTATTAGTATAGTGCATGGTTTCTGATACATATATAGAGAGAAGTAAATTTAACTATAAAAGTGTGTGTGTATGTGTATGTATGTATATACATGTATATTTCCTAGGTCTGTCCACTGAAAAGGCCTGGGAACAGTGCCACACTGGTAGTAAAGGTCACATTTAGCACTCATATCTTGGTTTATAAATACTGTTCTCCATTAAAAAGAACTAGGGCTCCTTGGAGAAAATTGCTGATTCTAGAGAAATCACAAGATAAGGTTGTTGGGGTTTTTTTTCTGAGAAAGCACAAGATGATCCTGAAACATCTTGTACAAGAAAGTAAGGAATGTGAGGGACTTGTCAAAAGGACACAGGAACCCACTTGGAGGGACTCCCACTGGCTAAATCTAACATAATTTGAGCTTCAAAACAAATAATAAGAATAATAAATATACTCCATTAAATAAAATAAGAATCTGCAAATTCACGCTGATGTAAAAAAATAACTGAATACTACCAAATGTAAAATAGATAGCTAGTGGGAAGCAGCCACATAGCACAGGGAGATCAGCTTGGTGCTTTGTGACCACCTAGAGGGGTGGGATAGGGAGGGTGGGAAGGAGATGCAAGAGGGAGGAGATATGGGGATATATGTATAGCTGATTCACTTTGTTATAGAGCAGAAACTAACACACCATGGTAAAGCAATTATACTCCAATAAAGATGTTAAAAAAAAAAGTGAACAAATAAATGAGGAGAAGAAAAGCATTTCCTTACAGGAGAATGCCAACTAATAAATGTAGAAGAAATGATGGAATTAGAAAATTCACCATTTGGCCACCATCATAGTAATAATTGATTCAGAGAACAAATATCAAGGTATGTA
Organism: Phocoena sinus; assembly: GCF_008692025.1. Taxonomy (NCBI): domain Eukaryota; kingdom Metazoa; phylum Chordata; class Mammalia; order Artiodactyla; family Phocoenidae; genus Phocoena; species Phocoena sinus. The sequence continues at coordinate 67,519,973 of NC_045776.1, read as the reverse complement.
AATATTCCACATCCTCATGGATGGTGAGTAAAAGTTTTACTAGTGAGTGAAAGTTGCGTGAGGAATAGGATATTTATATAGCTTCAGAGATCTCCCCACAAAATACTACCATAAAGGGAAAACAAGTAATTCTACAGTGAAGAAAACTGGCGTGCACTACCATATGCAGGTGATCAAAGTTAGTATCACCAGTGATGGGACCACTAGACATTGTGTCTCACCTGACCTGTCAAGAGCATAACATCACTTTGGTGATTGTCTGCCAAAAATGCGTAATATGAATATAAGCATGAAACACTAGGTAAATCTGAAACGAGGGACATTCTACAAAATAGCCTTTATTCTTCAGAAATGTTAAGGTCACAAAGGTCAAGGAAGGCCTGCAGCTATTCCAGATTGAAGGAGACTGAGGAGACCCGACAGCTAAGTATGTCTGTGATGCTGGATTGGATCCTTTTCTACAAAGGCAGTTGCCAACTTGAATGTGGGTCTCTAGGTGAGAGGGAAAGGGCAGTTCTTTGTATTATTCTTGCAGTTTTTCTATAGGTTTGGAATTATTTCAAAATGAAAATACAGCATAAGTATTTGAGAAAACACAACACCCATTAATGAGAAAAGTCATAAGCAAACTAGGAAGAGAAGGGAACTTCCTCAATTTGATTACGAGCATCTACCAAAAACGCTAAAGCTAAATTTATGTTCAGTGCTGAAAGGTTCAGTGCTTTACATGTACGATCAGGAACAAACAGTGAGGCCCACTGCCACTTCTTCTGATCAGCATTGTACTGGAGGTCCTTTCCAATAAAATAAGGAAAGAAAAGTAAACAAAAGGCATGTAGGTTGGAAAGGGAGAAGTAAAATTTTCTTTATTTATGGACAAGATGATCATGTATGTAGACATAAGGAATCTATGAAAAAGCTATTAGAACTAATAAGTAGATTTAGCAGGGTTGCAGTTTATAAGGTCATATACAAAAATTAGTTGCATTTCTATATACTAAAAGTGAACAATTAAATATAAATTTTCAATTTAAAAATTAATTTTAAAAATAATTTTTAATTAAAGTTTTATTTTAAAAATTAAAACAAAAATTTAAATGCCATTTACAGTAGCATAAATAACAGAAATAAGTTTAACAAAGGATATTGAAGACCTATACACTGAATACTACATGGCAAGGGAAAATTAAAGACGATCTAAATGAATGGAGACATAGACATTGTTCATAGATCAGGAGGCTCAGTATTGTTATAATGTCAGTTTTCCCCAAATTGATCAATAGATTCAATACAATCCTAATCAAAATCATACCAGATTTTTTAAATTGACAAGCTGATCCTAGAATTTATATGGAAAGGCAAAGAACTTAGAATAATCAAAATAATTTTTAAAGAGATCATCCTAGGAGGACTTGCCCTGCATGATCTCAAGACTTTCTGTAAAGCTGCAGTAATCAAGACAGTAGTATTGGCATACAAATAGTCACATAGATCATGAGTCAGATTTGGCATGTGGGCCAAATCCTACCACCCACATATTTCTGTAAAAAAAAAAAAAAAGTTTTATTGACACACAGCCACACCCATTCCTGTATATATTGTCCAAGCCTGCTTTCATGTTTAGTCATTGAGAAGAGACCGTGTGACCCACAAAGCTGAAAACATTTACTGTATGACTTTTTATAGAAGGAGTTTTCCAACCTTTGTTATAGATCAATGGAACTGGATAGAGAGTCCAGAAATGGACCTGCACTTAGATGGACAATTGATTTTCAACAGAGATGCCCAGGTAATTCAGTGGGAGAGAGGATAGTCTTTCAACAAATGGTTCTGGAGAACTGGAGCTCTTTATGAAAAACAGGAACCCCTGTCCTTACATCACATCATAACTTCAAATTATACTACTGAAAAAATAGCTATAGTACTGACATAAAGATGGATATATAAGCCAATGGAATAGAATTTAGAGTCCAGAGATAAACCCATACATTTATTTAAGGCCAATTGATTTTTTTTAAAGTTTTTTTTTATGTGGACCATTTTTTTAAAGTCTTTATTAAGTTTGTTACAATATTGCTTCTGTTTTATGTTTTGGTTTTTTGGCCCTGAGTCATGTGGGATCTTAGCTCCCCGAACAGGGATCGAACCCACATCCCCTGCATTGGAAGACAAAGTCTTAACCACTGGGCCACCAGGGAAGTCCCAAGGCTAATTGATATTTGACAAGGGTGCCATATCATTCAATGGGGAAAGAATAGTCTTTTCAACAAATAGTGCTGGGACAACTGGATATCCACATGGAAAAAGAATGAATTTGGACCCCTACCTCATATTATATATGAAAATTAATTAAAAATGGATCACAGGCCTACATGTAATAGCTAAAACTATAAAAGTTTAGAAAGAAGTATGGGTACAAATATACATGGCCTTGGATTAGGCAGTGGTTTTTTAGTTATGATACCAAAAGCACAAACAAACAAAGAAAAAATAGGTAAATTGGACTTCATCAAAATTTAAAACGTCTGTGTATCAGGGACACTATTAAGAAAGTGAAAAAGCAACTCACAGAATAGAGAAAATATTTGCAAAACATATATCTGAATAAAAATCTAATGCCCAGAATATATAAAGAACTCTTACAATGTGACAATAAAAAGACAAGCAACCCAACTAAAAAATGAGCAAACGATCTGTAGATTTTTTTAAAAATATTTATTTATTTATTTATTTATTTATTTTTGGCTGCATTGGGTCTTTGTTGCTGCGCATGGGCTTTCTCTAGTTGTGGCTAACGGGGGCTACTCTTTGTTGCCAGTGCACAGGCTTCTCATTGCGGTGGCTTCTCTTGTTGTGGAGCATGGGCTTTAGGCACGCGGGCTTCAGTAGTTGTGGCATGCAGGCTCAGTAGTTGTGGCTCTCAGGCTGTAGAGTGCAGGCTCAGTAGTTGTGGTGCATGGGCTTAGTTGCTCCACGGCATAGTTGTGGCTAGCGGGGGCTACTCTTCGTTGCGGTGCACAGCCTTCTTATTGTGGTGGCTTCTCGTGTTGTGGAGCATGGGCTCTAGGCACGCAGGCTTCAGTAGTTGTGGCACGCGGGCTCAGTAGTTGTGGCTCACAGGCTGTAGAGCACAGGCTCAGTAGTTGTGGCTCACGGGCTTAGTTGCTCCAGGCGTGTGGGATCTTCCCAGACCAAGGGTCAAGCCCTTGTCCCCTGCATTGGCAGGCGGATTCTTAACCCCTGTGCCACCAGGGAAGCCCTGATGAGCAAAGGATTTGAATAGACATTTCTCCATAGAAGATGTACAAATGGCCAGTAAGCACGTGAAAAGATGCTGAATATTACTAGTCTTTAGGGAAATGCAAATCAAAACCAATCAGATACCACTTCATATAATAAATAACCTAGGACAGCTGTAATTTTTTTTAAACGACAAAAGCAAGTGTTAGTGAGGTTGTAGAGAAATTACAACCCAGAAATCTCATTTCTAGGTATTTACCCTAGAGAAAGGAAAACTTATGTTCACACAAAAATCTACACAAATGTTTATAGCAGCTCTATTTTATAATTATGAAAAACTAAAAACAACCCAATGGATTAACAAACTGTGGTACATTCATACAACAGACTACTGCTCAGCAAATTATAAAATACATGCGTCAATTTGGATGAACCTCAGAGACATTATGCTGAGTGAAAGAAGCCACTCTCAAAACATAACATACTGTATGATTCCATGTACAGTATACAGTGTCTTAGTCCATTCTGGCTGCTGTTACAAAATGGTTGGCTTAAACCAAGCATTTTATTTCTCATGGTTCTAAAGGCTGAGAAATCCAAGATCAAGGCTTTGGCAGATTTGGTGTCTGGTGATGGCCCGTTTCCTGGTTCATAGATGGCCATCTTCTCACTGTGTCCTCGCATGGCAGAAGGGGCAAGGGGGTCTCTTTTATAAAGGCTCTAACCCCATTCATGAGAGCAAGCCCTCACTTCCCAGAGGTCTCACCACTAAGTACCATCACATTGGGAATTAGCTTTCAACATATAAATTTCGGGGGTCGGGGGGGACACGGGCATTCAGTCTATAGTGTATGACATACTCGAAAAGATAAAACTATAGTGTAGAAAACTAATTAGTGGTTGCCAGGGGTTCTAGAGGGAGAACTATCATATAAAGCGATAGCACAAGGAAGGTTCCTGGGGTGATGCACCTATTCTGTATCCTGATTGTAGTGGTGGGTGTACAAATCTATACATAGGTTAAAATTCATAGGACTGTGTACCATATAAATAGTCGTACTGTATGGTAATATAAAAAATAAAAATGTTAAATGGGGTCTAGAGTAAGTTTTCTGTGAGTACTAACTTTAAAGCATTTACCACCTGGCACATAGTAAACATTCAATAAAATGGTTAGCTGTTATTATTATTAATGTTTCAAGTTAATGAGATTCCCCCCTGCCTTTAACTTACTTAAATACAGTAGAAATGCAAACATTAATAAGGGATGCTTACTGAAGGGGAAGCACCGTGGTGGTGTGTAGTTACCAGTCTACATGTAATGAAGTGTGGTGAGGGTGGGATGAGGCAGAGGTCCCTGGGGAACATGGGCTGGGAAGACGAAGTGCTTGCTTGCTGGGGGCCAAACCTGCCAGGCTCCTTCAGGCCACCGACACCCCTGACTGACGCTTACCAAGTGCTGCTTCTCTGTCGTGGCAGTTTGCCGGGATGGAGTCAGGCTATGCTTGCTTCTGTGGAAACAGTCCTGATTACTGGAAGTACGGGGAGGCAGCCAGTACTGAGTGCAACAGCGTCTGCTTCGGGGATCACACCCAGCCCTGTGGGGGCGATGGCAGGATCATCGTCTTTGACAGTGAGTATGCCCTGTGCCTGGCACTGTCCAAGGCACGGGAACCCTGGGCCAGGGGAACCAGCCTGCCCCTGCTTCCTCCCTCCCCGTTATCCATTCATTCACTTGGCAATACTTATTAAGCACCTTCTGCAGGCCAGGCAGGCACTGACCAGACCCTGGGGATACAGCACTGAACCAGAAGACTCTAGAAGTGAGCACAGACGTTTAACAAGTAATTACTTACAGTTGTGCCCTGGCCTATTGTGAGATGCTCAGACAACCTAGAAAAGATAATAGGGACACTGATGTAATGGTTCAGTATCAGCTTTAAGATCCTCTTGTTTAATGTAATTTGCAAGCCCTTTTAGTGTTTTCTGAGGCATCTGAGATTTATATCTTACTGTGATAGAGCAGAGAAGAGATGCAAAGCTTCGAGTTGTCTTTCCAGGCCTGGTACTGAGTGTGCCCTGACCCACCCGTCTCCTCCCTGACCCGCCACTCCGTGAGATGCTGGCCAGGGCAGAGCATCTAAACGGGGTATGGCCTGGGACCTTGACCTCTTCAACTGCTGGCCCACTTGATCCCCCGTAATCCACCCACATCTACGCGGTGGTAATGAGACTTCGCAAGCGCCCTCGTACCAGTGCAGCGCCAGATTTTAAGATGGCAGGAAGGAGATAGTCACAGATGAGGCAGACGAAGGGAAAGGCTTGAGCTTACTGAGATACACTGTAGAGTCTACAGTGTTGTTAGTCCCCAGGCTAGATTAGATGCTGACATCTTGACTAGGCTGAGTGGCTCAGTTTTAAGCCAGAATGTCATGTGGTACGTCAGTGTCCTGGGGCTGCTGCCATAGCAAATTATCACCAACTGGGTGGCTTCAAACAACAGAAATTTCTTCTCTCATAGTTTGGGAGCCTAGAAGTCCAAAATCAAGGTGTTGTCAGGGCCATGTTCCCTTTGAAGGCTCCAGGGAAGAATCTTCCTTTGCCTCTTCCTACTATCCGGTCATTGCTGGCAGTCTTCGGCATTCCTTGACTTGTAGCTGCATCACTCCGGTCTCTGTCTTCTTTACGTGACTGACTTCCCTCTGTGCCTCCTTACAAGGACACTAGTCATTGGATTAGGTCTACCCTAATCTAGTACAGCCTCAGTTAACTTGATAACATGTGTAAAGACCCTGTTTTCAAATAAGGTCACCAACACAGACACCAGGCATTAGGAGTTAAACATATCTTTTTGGAGGACATGATTCAGCCACTACGTATGGTGTCTGTAAAACCCAGCCTGAGTTTATAACTGATTCTTTCACAGGTTACAGCTTAGACACTGTCAAAAATGTGTTTTTTTGTGTGTGGGGGCACAGTGGGAGGATTGGCGAGCAGAACTCACGTGGTTAATTTTTGGTCTTTTTAGTTGTGTGCCCACTGGAGACTGCCAGTGGCTTCCTATACATCCTGTTTTGCTCAGTGTTAGTACCTCTGTTAAAGGCTGCACCTCAGCTAATGTTTAAGGGAGAATAGTTGGCAAATAATATGTGTTGCACGTCCATTTAGCCTTTCATCTCCAGAGTTCATTGTTATAAAATCCTCTGCCTCAACACCCCAACCCAGGAGAGTATGTTGGCTGACCTTACAGAGTGCCTGGTATACTCTTAAGTAAAAAAAATAAGGAGAAAAATACTGAGTCCCTAGTATGTAAGGCTTTATAAGAATTGTCACGTTGGGCCCTCCTGGCAGCCATCTGAGGAAGGCATTATTATCCCTCTCATTTTACGGAAGAGAGTCCTAGGTTGTGGAGAGGAAGAGAGTCCTAGGTTGTGGAGGGGATAAATAACTTGCCAGGACTCACACCACCAGCAAGCCGTGGGCATAGACAGTAAACAGAAGCAGGGTGTGTGGGTTCACTACCTGTTTTTCTACTTTAAACAGAATATAGTGTTAATTTTTTTAAATGAAAAATAAGTGTTGGTGAGAATATGGAGAAATTGAAACCCTGTACGTTGTTGGTATAAATGTTAATGGCTCAGCTCCTTTGAAGCAGTCTGGCAGTTCCTCAAAACGTGAAACAGAGTCATCTTATGACCCAGTAATTCCACTCCTAAGAATATACCCGAGAGAGCTGAAAACATATGTTCACACAAAAGCTTGCACATGAATGTTCATAGCAGCATTATTCGTAACAGCCAAAAAGTAGCAAGACCCCAGATGTCCATCAACTGACAAATGGATGAACAAAATGTGGTGTGTCCATACAATGGAATATTATTTAGCCCCAAAAAGAAATGAATTACCCCTGCCACAACATGAGGAACCTTGAAAACATGATGCTCAGTGAAAGAAACCAGATGCACGGGGCGCATATTTAATGATTCCATTGATAAGAAATGTCCAGAATAGGCAAATCCATACAGACAAAAAACAGATTAATGGTTGCCAAGGGCTGGGGAAAGGGGAGGAATGAGAAATGATTGCTTAGGAGGTATGGGTTTTCTTTTTGGGGTAATGAAAATATCCTGGAATTGGATAGTAGCAGTGGATGCACAACATTGTGACAGAACTAAATACCACTGAACTGTACTCTTTTAAATGGTTAAAATGGTGAATTTCATATCAATAAAAATAAGTATAGTTTTTATATGATACTCTTTCATTCACTTAGCACATTTTTATTGGGTATCTTCAGTGTGGCAGATAAATTATGTTTTATTTGCACAGTGCCTCTACTGGAGCGTCAAATGGAAATAATTTGGTTTAAAGTCAGTCATCTTTGTACCAAGTATCATCTTTGGTACTAGAAATATATCTAGGAGTTAGCACTGGGCCTCACACAAAAGTGCCCTAAGACAAATTAATTATGATGAAAATAATTGCTCTCTATTGAGTGCTTGCTTTATGCTAGACTTGATGCTGGGGCACTTGTTTATTTTGTTATTTAATCCTTGCAACAGCCCAGTTGATAAGGAAGCTGTGGATCAAAAGATTAAATAATTTGTCCAAGCTAATAAGTGCCAGAGTCAGGATTCAAACTCAGGTTTGCCACAGTTTTTTATTTTTCTATTTTCAGCAGCTAAAAATCCCTTTTATTAACAATAACAAAATAGATCATAATACCAGATCCAGTTTAATGCTTTAAAAGTATGTGAACAGGGCTTCCCTGGTGGCACAGTGGTTGAGAGTCCGCCTGCCGATGCAGAGGACACGGGTTCGTGCCCCGGTCTGGGAAGATCCCACATGCCGCGGAGCGGCTAGTCCCGTGAGCCATGTCCGCTGAGCCTGCACGTTCAGAGCCTGTGCTCCGCAATGGGAGAGGCCACAACAGTGAGAGGCCTACGTACCGCAAAAAAAAAAAAAAAGTATGTGAACAAAGTTTGCCCGGTTGTTCAGATTATGATCAAACTGGCCCCTTCCGCAGGTCTCTAACTGCCCCCTCTGGCTTCCATGCCCTCGAGGACTAAAAAGAATGGCACTGAGAGGCTGTCTATTCCAGTCTTCAGAGGCCCCAATGTGTGTTGACTGGCAGGGGCCCCTGACAGCAGCCAACTCATAATTCATACCCCACAGCTTTGTAAAGAAAGGTACAAAATGCAGCACTGTAGAAATAATCTGTAAAGTTTCATCTGTTAGGAGTAAAATAGTTTAAAGAGCTTAAGTACTGCCTCCTGGAGATCCTTATGATCCACTGGATGAGGCTGAGCATTTCAGAGATGGTGACTGCAGACTATCCCGTAATTTGGGAGGGCAAAGGTGCCTCTCCTAAGAGACTGGAGGAGAGTTAGATGTGAGAAAGGGACCAGGTTTCAGTCTCTGTGTCTCAGAACAACCACCTCGGGAGAGAGACTACTCAGGCAGCGGGCGGAAGCTGTCTGCTCAGTATTTGTTGCCACATCCAGTGATTTGTCACAGGCTCTGTGACTGATTTTCCAGCAGGCTCGCATGAGCTTAGGGAGGTTGCTGAAGTAGGTTGTGTTCTCTGTGTAAAAGTGGCGCTGATGAAGGCTTCAGAGCCTCTGCTGCCCCCAGAGTTAAACGTACTGAATTAACAGAACCAAACAGAAGATCAGATAGGCCGGCGTCAGCAGCAGGTCACAGGGACTGCCCAAGCAGCCCTCTTGGCCTCCCTCAGCTTCTAGGCACTGAAGGGAGAAGTGAGTCATATAGGTTGGGTCTTACTTGGTAACATTAGTGGAGCACCTATATTCACAGGGCACTGTGCTATCCATTTCCCAGGCATTCTCTCCCTTAATTCTCATAATACTGTGAAGCAGGTACTGTTATCTTTACTTGCCCCACAAGAAAACTGAGGCTCATAAAAGTTTAGTAACTTGCCCAGAGTCCCACAGATAGAGATCCTGCCCTCATGGAACTTACATTTTGGTGGGAAGGGAGGAGATTAATGGTGAAAAAGATTGAGGGCCTAAGGACATGTAGGATCTGACAGCTGGGACTGTATTAGTAATTGTATTTCATAGATTCCAAGATGCCATCAGTTGTGAGATGCAACATTATTTTATATGCCACTGAAAGGAAAAAAATGCTTCCAATTAAACAATGACATGCACGGACTGAAAGACACATCCTAGGTTGTGTGTCAGGTCAATGTCCCCTTCAAAAAATAAGATCTTGAATATATTCGTAAGTTTTAAGTTTCCTTAATATCTGAAATGTAAGTTTCCTTTTTTCCTGAATTATCACTGAACTTTAATAATCCATCATAGATGTCATGTGCTTGTTCTCAAAATTGCTGAATTGGATGTACTGTCAGCATGGCACGCATCTAGGAATCGAAATTTCTGAGTTTGTCTGCCTTTGCTGTTGAAACATCAGTTTAACTTGGACACTTTTTTCTTTTCAAATAATAATAATAATAAAATAACTAACACGTAACTGAGCTTGTACTCTGTGCCAGATCTCATACTAAACACTTTACATGCATCAACTCATTTTGATTCTTATAACCTCATGAGGGAGAAACTATTACTAATTTCATTTTATAGATGAGGAAACTGAGGTATACAGAAGATAAGTATCTTGCTCAAATTCATAGTTAGTACATGGTAAAGTCAAGATTAGAACCCAGGAATCTTTATTTTTTTAATTTAGGTTTATTGAGGTGAAATTACATATAGTAAAGTCACCCTTTTAGTTGCATAGTCCAGTAAGATTCAACAAATATGTACACAGTCGAAATATAGGACATTTTTGTCACCTCAGAAAGCTCTCTTGTGCCCCTTTGTGGTCACCACCCCCAGCCCTCAGCAGCCACTGATCCCGTGTTCCACCTGTATGGTTTTGTGTTCTGAACAAAGTCATATAAATGGAATTATACAGTACTTAAACATTTGCGTTTGGCTTCTTTCACTTAGAAAAATACTTTTGAGATTCACTTGTGTTGTTTCAGTAGTTCCTTTTTATTGCTAAGAAACATGCCTTTGTACAAATGTGTCACAGCTCATTCATCATTTACCAATCGGTAAACATCAGTCTATGATAAAGATGCTGTACAGCTGCTGTACACACACATGTACAGGTGTTTGAGCGTGTGTTTGTATTTCTCTTGGGTGAGTACCTAGGAGTTACAGCATTTCTGGGCCATACACTAAGTGCATATTCAGCGTTTATAAGACACTGCCAGCTGTTTTTTGAAGTGATTATACCATTTTGCACTCTGGCTGACAAGATATAAGATTTCCAGTTACTCCTCATCCTCACCTGTACTTTTGTATTGTCTCTTTTTTAATGTTAACCATTCTTTCGTGTGTGTCGTGGTAACTCATGGTTTTACTTTGCATTTCCATAATTTCTAATGATGTTGAACATCTTTTCATGTTCTTATTTGCCATCTGGTATCATATTCTTTCGGCCTAAAGAAGTTCCTTTAGCATTTTCTCTAATGCAGGTCTGCTGTCAATGGCTTCTCTCAGCTTTTGTTTGAGAAAGCCTTATTTCACCTTCTTTTTTTGGCCATGCCACACGGCATGTGGGATCTTTGTTCCCGGACCAGGGATCGAACCTGGGCCCTCAACAGTGAAAGTGCCGAGTCCTAACCACTGGACCTCCTGGGAATTCCCTTTGTTTTTTAAATTTTTGTTTTATTTGCCTGAAGATTGCTGAGATTCTTAAATAACCTTTCATCAACTTTGGAGCATTCTTAGCCATTATCTCTTCAACTATTTCTCCTATCTTATTCTCTTTTTCTTCTCTTTCTGGGACTCCAGTTATATATTGTTAGACCGTTTGATATTGTGCCCCAGCTGTTGGAAGCTCTGTTCTTCTTTTTTATTTATTTTTTTCTCTGTGTTTCATTTTGGATAATTTCTACTGACCTATTTTCAAGCGTGTTGATTGTTTTCTCAGTGTGTGTAATCTGTTTCTAAGCCCATCAAAGGAATTCTTCATCTCTAATATTGTTTGTTTTATTTCTAGAATTTACATCTGACTCTTTTTTGTAGTTTCCATATCTCTGCTGAAATTTCCAATCTGTTCAAGCATGTTGTCCATCTTTTCCCCTAGATATTTTCTGTCTGGTAGTTCTAATGTCTGGGTCATTGAGTCTGGTTCTGTGGATTGTTTTATCTCCTTTTTTAAAAATTGAGATGTAATTGACATATAACACTATTAGTTTTAGGTGTACAACATAATCACTCAATATGTATATATATTGTGAAATGATTACCAGATGTTTTATCTCTTGACAGTGTCTTTTTTTTAATATAAATTTATTTTTGGCTGCTTTGGGTCTTCGTTGTGGCACGTGGGCTTCTCATTGCGCTGGCTTCTCTTGTTGCGGAGCACAGGCTCTAGGCGCGCAGGCTTCAGTGATTGTGGCACACAGGCTCAGTAGTGGCTTGCGAGCTCTAGAGCGCAGGCTCAGTAGCTGTAGTGCATGGGGGCTTCACGGCATGTGGGACCTTCCCGGACCAGGGATTGAACCCGTGTCCCCTGCATTGGCAGGCGGATTCTTAACTATCGCACCGCCAGGGAAGTCCCGACAGTGTCTTTTATTTTCCTTTCTTTCTTGCTTGCTTGCTTTTATGTTTTGTGTGTTGTAATATTGTATCGAATACCGTACACTATACGTAGAAGGATAGTAGAGGCTGAGGAGGTGTATTTACACCTGGAAATGGGCAGGCCTGCTTGGTGTGGGGATTGATTTAGCCTTTCTATCAGTGGTCGAGCTGGGTTTGGGTTTCCCTGTTCCTGTCATCACCTGCAGTGCATGTCAACCTTCAGATTCCTCCCATGATGGCTGCTGTTACCTCATGCTCAGTGTGGAGCCTGGGATGCCAGTGGGGTTTTTTCATTGTTCCCATTCCACCCTCAACTTTGAGCAGTTCCTCCTTGCCCGTGACCTTTCCCCTCCCTTGATGGTAGACTTCTGCTGCTTGTTACTTGGCGCTGTGCTCGTGGTGTGGTTGGGGGTTCTTGGTTCTCCTGCCCCATCCTCCATCTCAGACACGTCGTGTCACTGGGCCTCAGGGATGGGGTCTTTCCAGCATCCCCAAATACCCCTCTCCCGGCAGCCGAGCACTGCCTTGTATCTGTGGGGGCTTCCGGGAAGAAGAGGGTCTCCTGCCCCTCCATTGGGTAGCAGACCTCTGCTTGGCATTGGTACAGGATCCTGGGGCTCAAGGCAACCAGGGACTGATGGCTTTTGCCTCTGCTCTTCCCCCAGAAGCAATGAGTCTTTGCCTGGTTACTTTGACAGGAACGAGAGAGTCTCCTGCTCCCTCCCCAGGGGCTTCTATGCTGGCCCTGGGAGCAGGAGGGTTTGCTGCCCCTCCCCTTGCAGCTTAAGGCTTTTGTTTCCTTTGAGAGGAGGGTCCTGGAAGAGGGCAGGGTTTCAGGCCTGTCCCCCAGCAGTGGCTCATCACCTCCTACCCGTCACCTTCTGCTCACTGGTACCACCAATGGGGACCCTTTGGTGTCCTGCCCTACCCTGGTCATTCTCGTGGGCCCTGGGTGGAGGCCTGCACAGAATTGCTTGCAAGTGAGTGCAGACTCCTGTTGTATCTGGGGTCCCCGGGCATCCTGGACTGAGAGGCTAGCCCACATTCAGCCTTTAGAAATTTGTTAAAATTTTAGCTGCTTTCTTCTTACTTACTTTCATGGCGACCCCCTCTTCCTCTTGTGCTCCGTCAACGATGAAACACTTTGTGTGGCCTGACTCTCCTCAGAGGAGCTTCTTACTTTTTAGAATTAAATTGCCTTGGTTATCTTGAGACCTCAGCTTTCTAATGCATTGAAGAAAAGTTCTGAGCTTTTTCTCATTGTTAGGATGAAAGCAGCTTTCTACATCCTAAAGGGAAGCAGAACTCCCCCAAAGCCTGCTTTTTAAATCCCAGCCCTACCCTCCCTCTTGAGGACTTTCATTTCCAGGATCTTATTTGCACTTCAGCACATAAGATACAGTGAAGTGTATCTGCCACTCAGAACCTGCCACTCAGAAGTGGGAGTCCAGAGACATCAAATGTGCTGCTGCAGAGTGATCAGTGAGCTTCCCCTCTGCAGAAAGTCATTTCTTGTGCCACAGTTTCCCACTTGAAAAACAAGTGTGGCCCCTCAAATGAGCCTCGCACCCCTAAGGTACTTGGGATGCCCTCGGCTTTTTACAACCTTACCTCATCAGTGCCCCCTGCAGAGAGGTCCTTTGTTTTCATGTGCTTTGTCTCATCTGTCCTCACACATTTATGTGATACAAGAGCACGTAGGTGGTGGTCTCTCCACTCTCAAAGCTGTGAGAAGCTAGAGGTCTGGATGTGAAGTATGGCCCCTGGGATCAATGGCCCAGCTGGTTCCGAACCCAGACTCTCTGACTCCAGCCTGGCCCCCGCCGGGGGCCGCACTGCTGTGCTGTGTGCTAACTTTAAGGTCTCCTGGGGAAAAAAAAAAAAGCCTCCAGTCATTTGTTCAGGGTTTAAGCGATTCATTCTGTGATTCAATCCTGAAACATGAGACAGTCTGGTTTTGCAGACAAAAAACAACATCCCAAACTGGATCCCATCAGCTAGGAAGTTTTGTTTGTAACAGGTTGAAAAGTGAGCCCTGTGGCCGAGCCCCAGCCTGAGGGCTGGTATCCTTTTGTCTCCTGCAGCTCTGGTCGGTGCCTGTGGTGGGAATTACTCGGCCATGACTTCCGTGGTCTATTCCCCCGACTTTCCCGACGCATACGCCACAGGGAGGGTCTGCTACTGGACCATCCGGGTCCCGGGAGCCTCCCACATCTACTTCAGCTTTGCCTTGTTTGACATCCGGGATTCCGCAGACATGGTGGAGCTGCTGGACGGCTACACCCACCGCGTCCTGGTCCGTTTCAATGGGAGGAACCGCCCACCTTTGTCCTTTAACATCTCTCTGGACTTTGTCATCTTGTATTTCTTCTCTGATCGCGTCAATCAGGCCCAGGGATTTGCTGTCTTGTACCAAGGTAAGACCTCGGCCTCCTTGGGCTCCCCTTGAACCTCATTGTGACGTGTGGACCTCGGGTGCTTCTTGCCAGAAGGACTGTATGTCAGGATCTGCCCACTCAACTTGCAGGTTTTCCCGCCTCCTATTTTATAACTTGTACCCACTTCATGATACAGAGACGAGGTGCCACCTGTGAGTTCTGCTGTCTTAGTCGTTCTCATGACAGTTTTCATGGGAGAGTTAAAAGACTAACTAAAAGAAAGAGCTGAGATTGGCAGAATCGGAAGGTTCCAGAGAGGTCATTTGCTCCATCCTCCTGCCTCTGAACATCCTAGCCAATCCCCAAAGCCTGGTTTACCATCTTCAGACCCTCCTAACATGGGGCTGCACTCCTGCCCCTGTAATGTGAACACACATGTGCTAGGCACAACTCGTTGCCCACACATGGGAACACAGCAGGTGTCCGTGACCTAGTCTCTGTTCTGGACGTCGAGGGCCTCAAGAAGAGTTCAGTCAGTGTGTGGCTACAGGAAGGAGGAGGAGGCCTCCTCACGGGTGGGACAGGCTGAAAGAACAGGTAGAATTGGGGCAGATAGATAGGAAGGAAGAGGGCCTTCGGGGCAGAGGGACCATAGCTGCAGAGGCACAAGGGTAGGAAAACCCTAAAGCACGTTCAGGGATCCATGCAGAGACACGTCAAATGGCTCCTTCGGAGCCAGAGCCTGGCAGGTTCTGCTTTGGGGCCAGCGGGGCCAAGAATTGCCCCCAGCACTGAACCATAGAAAACTGCCTTCTCTTCATGACCAGTGCCTCCTCCTCTTCGTTGTCTCCACCAGCTTTCCCCCAGCTAATTCCTTTTGATCTTCCAGCCGTCAAGGAAGACCCGCCACAGGAGAGGCCCACTGCCAACCAGACGCTGGCTGAGGTGTTCACAGAGCAGGCCAACCTCAGTGTCAGCGCTGCCCGGTCCTCCAAAGTCCTCTACGTCATCACCACCAGCCCCAGCCACCCACCCCAGACCGTGCCAGGTAGCAGTTCCCAGACACCATCAAAGAGGTGGGAGCCACAGAGCTTGGGGGTAGTGTACTTGGCGGTTACAGAAACAGAGCTCTCTCAGGTGTTTCTCTTTCCGAGATGGGCTGGGGGTCCTGGCTCCATGACTCTGTTTGTCCTGGCCTTGGAGGGACATTTTCCCTTTAGCTTGATTCCGTAGTCCTTACCTCCAGCATCTAACACGGCTGCGTTGAGTACGTGGTGATTAATCAGCTAACCCAGTGTTTCCTGCGGCCCCAGGTTGTAGCTCTCTGAGTGCATCAGCAGTTGCCAGAGCTGTGTTTATTCAGTCATTCGGAAGATGTGTAATTGCTTTAATGGTGTCAGGCTCTGTCTTAGGCACTGGATTGTACAGCGAACCACACAAAATCCTTGCCCTCCTGTGGCTGACACGTGGAAGGAGAAAGACAAAAAGCAAAAGAAGAGTCAGATAGTCACCAGAGCTGAGAAGGCAGGTCCTGCAGGAGACAGGTGGAGAGAGGGTGGTGATCTTATGGTTCAAGCTGGCTAACTTGGTCGGGTACGGACTGTGACTCTCTCTTTTCTGCCAAGGAAGTTGGAGGCTTTACAAGCTGGTAGAGCTGCAGATACCATTCGCAATTCCCTGGATTAGAGGTTTTCCCCTGCAAGACTCACAGTAGGAAGTCAGGGAGGAGAGCCCCTTCCTGTGTATCCTATTGTTTGTGTATCTGTAGGATTTCACAAGTCACACATCCCATTCCTCAGATGAGGAAATGAGGCCCAGAGAGTTTATGTAATTTGTCTGTGGTCGCACAGTGATTCCAGTGGTAGAGACAGAATGTGCACCACTCCTTTCAGCTCCAAGTTGAGTGTGCTTTGGACCACACTGCCTACCTCTCTGCAGGAGGGAGTCTAGAGCAAGTCGAGGTGCTCAGAAGGTCTGGGACTCCGGGCCAGCCCAGCTCGAGCTGCGTTGCATGGCTAGCCCCACCTGCAGGGAGCTCCTCAGCCAGGCCTGCTTCTCTGAGCCACCAGGGCTCACTCAGACTTCCTTCTGAAAAGTGAGCTCACACAACACAGTCCGATCACCCCTGTCTTTTGCACTTGCAGGATGGACAGTGTATGGCCTGGCAACGCTCCTTATCCTCACGGTCACAGCCGTCATAGCAAAGATGCTTCTGCACATCACTTTCAAGTGAGTATGAGAGCCATCCAACTCCAGGAGGGGAAGGCTCAGGGCTCCTTTTCTACTACGCTTCAGTTGTCTGAGAACACTTGTAATATCAGAACATGATTCCAAAGCGCTCAGTGCTGGGCAGCGTGAGGCCATAGACATTCCTCATTCTCTGTAGAGTGAAATGTACAACTGGGCAAATCTCACTAGGTTTGAGGAATTGTGTGTGTGCTCCTGGGTCTAAAGGATACGATTTCAAGGAGGATTGAAATAGTCTGGGCATAAAACAGGACAATTTCCATTTTTTGGCTTGTGCTGGCCCCCTGAAGAGATCTTTACATAAGAGCAAAGATTCCTAGGACAATACCAGGCATATTTCCTGATGCCTTCTAGAAACTGTGAGACATTCTTAGGAAGAGAATTCCAACATTTTATTAACTATTGCTTAATAATTATTTAAAAACAATTATTTAAGAAGCTTTTAAAAACTTCATCCTTCAGTTCCAACCAATTTGGAAAAAAATATTTCCTCCCCTTACTTCCGCTGTCCAGGTTTAACTGTTCTGCCTTCCAGGAAAGGGGTGATTGTTCATGCACTGATGTTTGTGTGCCTACAGAGGGGGGTGCTAATTTTCTTAGCCCTCTGCTCTGTCTTTCCTGTGGTTCTCAGTCCAGGCTCTCTCCATTTCTTTTCTTTTCCTCAGTAAAACTTTTTTCTCAGTTTTACTGAGATATAATTAACATAAGGGCTCTCTCCATTTCAAGGCCTTCCTGAGCATTGGTGTCCTGTAAAAGCTACCTTTTCCCTGACCTTCTGGCTTGCTCTCTGCCACAGACTTCTTTGTACATTAAATGTCGTCTCCTCCATTGCCCTGTAAAGGCTGCCCTTGGCCTCTTTGGCACCACCCATAGGCCTTTCCACCCTGCACTTTACATTTTTCAGTGGAAACAATGTCCTTGTTATTGTCTACTGGGCTTCTATATCTGTGTTTCTCTTTCTTTTTTTTTTTTAAGTCCCAGTTCACACATTCTGGGGAAGCCTCTCAGGCACACCCCGTCTGCGTGTCCCCCACAGCAGGGAGAGCGCAGGACACTCTCTCTAGGGTCCAGCACTTCACTGCACACTGAGGCACCGAAGCCCGTGTCTGACTTTCATCTGACACGGAGCCCCTCTGCAGCTTCCCTGTCAAGCAGTGCCAGGGGCTGGCACGGGGGCAGGGCAGGCGTGGGCAGAAAGGCAGGTCCCAGTCCAAGAAGAGCAGGCTTGCCTTCATCCTGTTTAGCTAGGTGGACTTCCGAATAAGTGTCATTTGAAAAGAGTTCTTCTGCTTAAAAAGAAAGAAGTATTTTGAAAACTCATAATCTCTCAGGCCAGCCCTTTCCAGATTTGAATAATCCTTCCAGCTAGAAGGTTCTTCATTACACTGAGCTGGAACCTGCCCCACTGCACTGCCATCCCACAGGGCGCAGGTCATCCAGATGACAGTCCCTCGGGTCTCTAAAGGCAGCTATGAGGTTTCCTGAGGCCTCGCCTCACCGAATGTCCCATTTTATAGGTGCAGGTATCTCATGAGATGGTAGGTTCTTTCGGACGCTTTGTTCTATTCTACTTGAAAAATTAAGTTATTTTTGTTTGACAGATCCCATCGTGTTCCTGCCTTAGGGGACCTTAGGGACTGTCGTCAACCAGGGACGTCGGGGGAAATCTGGAGCATTTTTTATAAGCCTTCTACTTCGATTTCCATCTTTAAGAAGAAGCTCAAGGGTCAGAGTCAACAAGATGACCGTAATCCTCTTGTGAGTGACTAAAACCTCCCCGCTCTGTGCCCAGGACGTGAGATCCCTCTGAGCTCGAGGCCCATGGGGACCACTTCTCCCGTGGTTTCCTTTGACTGACTCTTCCTGCCTCTCCCTTGGCCTCTTCTGGGGCACCGGCCACAGGGGCAGCATAGCCTGGATTCGACCTGCTTCATCACTGCACTTAGGAGAGAGACTCATGGTCCCACGGTCCGTGCCTCCTGCATCTCTCTCTCTCTCTGATCTAGGAATAGGGTGTCGGGACAGTGGGGCTGAGATGACAGAGATGGTTGTGTCCAGCACTGGGCTCAGGTACGTTCTAGACGACTGTCAGGTAGTGGGTAGGTAGTGCTTCTTCTCAGTTTTGTCCACACAGATCGCTTTCTCCTGGTCTTTATGGTTTGGAACAGGCTAGGCAGAGAGAGTTCTGAGGCTGTTCTGGGGGTTGGCCCCGCAAAGCATGACAGAAACCCACGCTCTGTGCTGACTCTGGGGCTTTGCTCCATGGGCTCCGGGAGAGAATGGGCCGCCTCCAGCCTGGAAGGGCCTGTCATGTCAAACCTGACACCTTCACCCATGGGCTTCTTTCTATGGCTTCTTCTGCAACTTGGTGACTAGCAGACAAGTTTGAGGGGTAGTCATAGGAAACATCCATTCATTTATTCATGCAGTAGACTTTACCGAAAGCTTTTCTAGGTGCTCAGTAGCTCCTTGTTGGGCTGGATTTGGTGACCTCTCCCCCAAGCTGCTCGTCCTGTGGAGCCTGAGCCAGGTCCCGTCTCGGGATTCCTAAGCTGACTCTCAGTTCAGAACAGGGAGTGTAAACATGGTTGAGCATCCAGGAAGCAACGTGTGACACAGGGTGCCAGCAGTCCCTCCTTTAAGTGTCCCTTATTTTAAAAGAGGATGAAAAATTTCCCATGGCCTGTGCTCTCTGCGGCCTCCATGCCTCTTCTTATGGGGACAGGGTGGGCTTTGGAATGGCTCAGTGGGGAAGGAGAGGCCTCTTGTCCCTACTCCCACACCCTCTGCCCCCTAGAAGGGGAGGGGAGCCGCAGAGAGTGGCATGCGGAGTGGGGAGGGAGGGTGTGGGAACGGGAGCCCCACTGAGGAAAGGCCTCCGAAGATTGAGAGCTGCAGCTGCAGCGGCCGCGAGCGGTGGGAGTCTGTGCCATCCCGTCCAGAAGCCCCGCCGTCTGTCCAAGAGCAGCCTCGTCTACAGCAGCCGGGAGGAGCACCTGGGACCCCGAAGGCCGGGCCTGGCCTCTGTCGGAGTGTGGCTCTCCCGCAGGCACTCGAGCCTTGGGCCTCGTTGTGCCAAGTGTTTGGGGCACTTTGCCCCCCTCGCCGAACCCCTGAGCTACTGCCTGCTGTGGCCTTCCCTAGGGGTCTGCCACACTGGCAGGCGTCTGCGCCCAGCTCCCAGAAAGACAGAGGGCCGCGTGGGGCCAGCTGGGAGGCGACACCAGCAACCAGGAGAGATGCTGGGAGCTGGCAGCGTGGGCCAGGGGCTTTTGGAGGGGGAAACGCCACGTGTCCACGGGAGAGTGGGGGCGCTGCCCCAGGCACCAGGTGAGTCTTTGATCTGGAAAGGGCGGTTACCCCAAGCAGCTGTCAGCAGGGTCTGGAGACAGGCCTGCCGAGTGCAAGGACCACTGGAATATACTGACGTGTGCAGTCTCCCCTCCAAGCTATTCCTGGCCTTTATGGAATCTCCTCTCAAACACAAGTGTCAGGTGTGTGCAGTCACAGAGGGCCCTGTGCTGTGAATAGGTCCGCGCAGCACAGAGGGAATGTGGAATCCCACCCGGGAGGGGTCCACCCGGCCAGGGGCAGTTGCTCGCAGCCATGAGCTCCCTCTGATCACTGGCCTTGGTGCATCCTGTGGGCCCGCCTGCCCTCTTCACATTTCGTGACTTCAGGTCACGGTGTGTCTGAGCACCTGGAGCAGCCCTTTTTCAGAGATCCCAGAAGGGCTGTGACCCCAGTGTTGTCCTTCTTGCCACCCCAGGCACAGCCCAGCACCCTGGGACCCACTTACCATCCCGGGAGCAGCCCCGGGAATCCCAAACCGGCCTCAGGACAGCATGGGGGGAGAGGGCCATAAATTGTCCCAGGCCGACTTCTGTAAGCCCCAGAGGGCCCCCCGTGGCTAAGTAAACACTGGAGGCATAAATTGTCCCAGAAGAGGGGAGATGTACACCCAGGAGCACTGAAGGAGGAAGCACTTGATCTGCTAAGAAACCACTTTAGAGGCAAGAAAGTGGGGGTTGGAGGGGACTGGAAAGGGGTGACCCTGAGAAAAGGGTGAGGCGCCCCTTTTCTGGGCATGAGCGAGGTAAACCAGGTTGCTGTAACTTCTGAAGTGTGGGCTCTGGCTCAAGACTCCAGCCGGCCAGAAACCCGCAGCGCAACGATCAAAGCCAAAGCACTCTCAAGCACAGCTGTCCTGGCCCTTAGGCCGAACCCATGGGTGGGCACGGCCCCACCCGCATGGCCCATCATCAGCCCCAGGCAGGAGTGGCCTGACCTGCTCAGTGTCGGGCCAGGTCATCCTGACACCAGCAGAGCATGCAGCCTGTCACCAAGCCCCCATGCTTCCTGGCACTTCATCTTCCCTAGCACTTACAGGGGGACGGCCTCCGAGGTCCCATCCCCTTGTCTGATGAGCACCCCAGGCCTCCTGCAGAGCCTGGTGGCCCCCACTCTGTAGCCCGATCAACTGCTGCCCTCTTGGGTTTCCAGTCTTCTCCTTGCTGTTTGATGTCTGCTTTTGCTACCACCTTGGGAATGTTTAACCTTTTGATTGTTTTCCTCTGGTGTCTTTGTTTACCCTCCTCACTGTTCTACCTCCTGGCCGGGGCTCTCAGCTTAGCTACCCTGGCCCAGGGTGTTTTTCAGACCTTCCAGCCCAGCTGCCTCCCCTCAGGCTGGCTGGCCCCGGGGGATGGGGCCTCACCCTCTGTTTGCAGACCCCAGGGGGCCCATCTCCAAGGTTCCCATCTTGCCAAGTTGAACATATTTAATGAGGCAGCAGTGGGGTGTGGAGGAAAGTCTGAGGTCAATCTACTGCTTCAGAAAGGACCTGTCCTCAGGAGCACATGGCTGGGGGGCTGCCGCCGAGGGGTCCACACAGCGCCAGGACCTGCCCACATCCAGACTCACCTTCCCGCAGGGATCCTGACTTTGGATGACATGGCTTTATTTGTAAATATGCTCTTAATACACAACTTTGAGAATAAAATAGAAACATCATGTGTTTTAAAATATAAGATGAAGTGTGGCGCACTGTATACGATTTAATATATATTTTCAGGATTGTTATTTAAGAAAATGGAATGTAACGGTACTTTTACAAAAGAGAGAAAAACGTTATTTTTACCGTCTGGAGAAAATAAATATTCTCATTGTTGTAGAAATCGTGATGGGCCCTAGGTTGTCGTGTTTATGGGAGGCTCCCAAGCCCGAGGCCAGGAAGGTGTCGCGCTGGGAGGACCTCGGGCTCTCACGGGGTCAGCGTCTTCCAGTCGCTCAGCTCTCATCGCGTCTCTGACCCACAGCCGATCTCCGGCCGGTAAGGTCTGAAGAGTTGGGATTCCAAACTCACATGGTGCACGGTGGACATAGGGTGGCCACGGGCAAGGGCACAGGGCTCTGCACTCAAAAAACCTGGGTCCGAAGTGGCCTCAGGTCGGTCGGCCCAGCTTCCCCTCCTGTAAGATGCACAGCATCTACGTCTCAGAAGGTCAAGAAGGCTTAGCATGCTGCATGATTATCGTCCACATGGGTTTCCCTGCCTTTCAGAGCAGCCAGCTCTTCCTCTCCCCTTTCCCCCCACCCCTTCCTTTTTATAACACGGAAGAAGCTCGGGTGTGACCTGCCCTCTCCCGTGAGGAGCTGTGCACCCCAGTGGCCCTTGCATTGGGTCCTGTGGTCCCTGTTTTGACGATGAGGAAGCTGAGGCTCAGATAGGAGTGCGGGGCAGTAAACTAAGAGTACGGCTGAGTCGGCCTGCAGGATTCAGCTCTCACCATTGGTTCGCTGTGAGGCCGGGGGTGTAAAACAGGGAGCCTTTGAAGGGTTTCAGTGGAGGAGCGACGCCAGATTCCCAGTGAGAAGGATTTCCTACGTGCATTTGGAAAACAGGTCGGAGTGGGGTAAGACCGAGGGCGAGGAGGCCAGTCGGGAGATGCCGAGGCCCCCACACCGGTGCCGTGGAGGGAGGGGAGGGCCTGAGAGAGAGCTGGCCACCTCCGCAGGTCAGGGGCCTGGCTCATCCCCCAACCCCACCACCACGTGACCTCGGGCACGTGCCCCCTCCCCAGGCGCCTGTTGTCTCACCTGTCAGGTGAAGGCAATTACAGTATTTATTTACCTCATCGAGTTGTGATGAGTTATTACCTGTGGTATGTTTTCAGTAAGTGGTGGCTGTTCCTTGTTATTTTAGAAAGGAGCTGGGGGGTGAAGAACAAGGGAGTGTCTAGGGTGATGCCCAAGCATCCTGACTTTGGTGCTGGGGAGAGAGAGAGGCCAGTCTTTTCGATAAAGGACATAAAAGGCACCGGAAGAGAGAGAAGACACGCTGAGTTCTGTTTGGGCTGAGTGAGATCCCGTGGGACATGGAGGCAGAGCTGTCAGGCCGGGACAGGCAGCCTGAGACCCAGGGAGGGTCAGACCTAGGTTCCACAGCCCATGGAAATGGGGACACAGATGACATCTCCAGGGTGTGTCTGGGGCCACCCAGGAGGCTGCTGAGGACAGTGTCACGGACACACTCAGGCAGATGACGGGGAGCCTGGGCAGGAGTGGGGTGGGGGGAGCTGGCTCGTGGAGAAGGAGGGGGGCAGCCCCGGAAGCCAAGCTTCGGACCTACCTGGTTCAGTCACACAGCCACTGCTGGTTCTGGGAGCCCCGGGACCAAATTCTCAGGAGGCAGTTTGCTGGGGGAGGTTTCCCTGCTCCAGCTGGTTATGGCAAGGAGAAAAGGGGGCACGTTACCACCGCCTCAGATGCAGACGCGTTCCTCAGAGCAGTGCCTGGACCACGTGCTTCAGAATCCCTGTTGTGCTTGTTCGAAATGCAGGTTCCTGGGCCCCACCCCAGACCCGCCAGAATCCCTGGGAAGCTTCTGAGTGTTGCCGACTCTCACTGAACTGTGACAGCCCTCTTGTTTGAGACGTTTGGTCGGTAGTCACCTTTTCCTCTAAAACGAATCATCCACTCATAGGCAGTGGCCTTAAGTTCCACTGGCTGCTTCCTCCACTATCCACAGTGTATTGGTTATTCGACTTTGAAGGCCATATCACTCCAGAGATTCATTGCGGAACAGAGAGGGGCAGGGGAGGAGAACTGCGCAGCACAGCAGTCATTCCAGACACTTCTCCAGAAAGCGCTGCCTTGACGTGGGGTTTGTGCCCCCCTCCTGCTGTCCCCTCCCTGACCTCGGCCTGCGCCCAGGCAGTCAGCCCTAACCTGCTGTGGCCGTTGCCACATGATGGCACCTCACAGGCCAGCTTCACTTCAGTGTTTATCTTCTCTGAGCTCTCCTCTGTTTCCCATATGTGCTTTCCGTCCCTGAAGGAAAATATTTTTAATGGCTGGTGGAAGACAAATGGAACAGCCTAGCTGGTGAACTTCTTAGAGATGGATCTGCCTGCAACAGAAAAATAAATACACGCAGCCAGGATGCACACCACTGTCCTGCCTAAAGCAGCGCCAGGAGGAGCCCCCAAAACCCATCTGAGTGGACTCCGGAGATCGCTGACCTTGACCTCATCTCCTTGTTCCGAACCTGCAAGATGGGACACTAAAACCCGCCCAACCGGGAGCCAGCACCAGGGCAGCATCAGCACCATCCTCTGTCAGGCAACCAAGGCCCTTCTTCCCATGGAGACGAAAGGGCTGGACAAGGGTGACCTTGTCTCCAAGCTTGGGGGTCATGTGATCATCCCCTCTCCCCACTGGGCTGTGTGTGCCTGAAGTTGCAGACGGTCTCTGGGATGCAGAGAACTGGGAAGCTTTTGTTCCTCTGGCAGGGTTGGGTCCCCGTGGGGGATTGATTGTTTTTGCTTGGCTGAAAGGGACACTTTGGGGATAGAATATTTCAACCTCAAGAAGCAGCAACATTTGCTTGTAGCTGGAGGTCTCCTGTCCTGGTCTCCAGCTGTTGTCTGGAGCCACCAGATCCCTGCTGAATGGGACTACACCCGGCAACTGGACGCAGACAGCACCGGGCTGGGCTGGCCGTGGACCAGCCTGTGTCCGAGAGGCCCGTCTCCAGGACAGCCCGGTGGCAGGGATGCCCTCAGCCCTCTCAGTGGTGTTTACCAGGCTCTGGAATGAACCTGCCCACTGTGGATGACTGGGCTGGGGAACCAGGCTCCACAGGGAAGCATTTTAGGGGGAAAACAGATCCAAGCTTGAGGTCCAGAGTAACTCCTTGGGAAGAAAGATGGCAGGATCTGAAACAGCCAAGGTTCTTGCAACAGAGAAGCGTCAGTTCTCTTATTTAGCTCTCAGGAACGTTTACCATTGTCCCTGTTCAAGTGAAGCCACTGAACTTCTAAAAACTTAATTGGGGACCTGTTGTTTTGCACACTGATCGTGAGAATATGTGTAATGAACTCGCCTTAGTCGCTGGTACCAAAGATAAAATCGGATCAAGAGCACTCAGTGGGAATTCAAACCTCATATTAGCCAAATGTGGGGCAGCTTTTTATAGGTCCCAGGTGAGCTGAGGAAATCTGAATGTGCAAGGATGCTGCTGCTGCTGATAATAATAATAGCTACCATTTCTGCGGTATGTGTGCCAGACACTGTGCTCAACCCTCAAAGTCATCCCTGGGTCAACCCAGCCTGGGAACCAAGGCTCAGAGAAGCAGTCTGGCCAGTGGAGGGCAAGGCCAGGACTGAGCCCAAGTCTGCTGGCTCCAAAGCCAAGGCTCCTGGTTCCTGTTGCTCTGCAAGCCCCTCCCACTTGGGCAGGGGGTTGGGGTCTGAGGGGAAACCCTGTGGCCCCCAAATATCTCCCCCAAATATCACCCCTGTTGCTTCCAGACAGCCCAGGGAAAATACAGATCAATTTGCCTAGGGTGAGGAAGGCATCAAACCTACACTTCTTTACCTATTTGGCAACCCAGACTCCTTTGGGAATCAGAGGAATGTCACGAAGCCTGTCCCCAAAAGACCTCACCTGCAAAAGCTACATAGAAATTCTGGAGATTCAGAGATGCTCCCCACCCAGCCCCAGAAACCCTTCCATGGACTTCAGTTTCAGAATCTCTCCATTAAGCCAAAACAGGGGTACCTGAAAGTTAAAACTAGACCAAAAGAGTAATAATCATAATAGTAACCATGCATACACTTTACTGATCACTTATCCAGTGTCAGGTACTCACACCAGGAGTTAGCAAACTTTTTCTGCAAAGGGCTAAATAGTAACTATTTTACCTTTTGTGGGTCCTATGGTCTCCAGTCTCTGTCACAACCTCTCAACTCTGCCTGCACTGATTGGGGGCAGCATCCACTCCAACCATAGCCTATTCCCAGGGACCCCCAAGGACCCCCCCCATCACCTCAAGTCCTCAAGCCTTCAGGTGACTGTGAGGGAGTGGGGATCGGCAGTGGGAGGCGGGCACCAAGGCCCACCCCTAAACAGCCACAGACAATATATAAACACATGGCAGCTTGTATGCCAATAAAAGTTCATTTATGGACACTGAAACCTGGATTTTGTATAACTTTCACATGTCACCAAAGTATTCTTCCTCTTTTTTGACTCTCCCCCAATAATTAAAACATGTAAATACCATTCTCAGCTCACGGGCTGTAGGAAAACAGGAGGCAAGCCCACAGGCCAGCCCCTGCACCATGCCAACCGCTTTTCATCCCTTCGAATGCTCACAACAGCTGGATGGGTTAGGCCTCGTTATTATCCCCATGTGTCAGATGAGGACACTGAGGCTCAGAGAGGGTAAATAACTCACTCAAGAAGCACAGCAATCGGGACTTGAACCCGCCCCCAAGCCTGTTTGCTTTCCTGAGAGACAAGCTGGGTGAGTTTAAATTGTGGAGAAAGGGAAGGAAAAGGTGCTGGTGGGGCAGAAAGGGAGACCCTAACGCACAGCAGCGCTTGCCCCCTGGGAGCACAAGGGAGGGCGGGGTAGGGATAGGGGAGGCTCTTTGCTTGAATGGGCTGCACTGCAGGGGTGGCGGCCGGTTTCCTCCAGAGGCCCCAGATCCGCGACAGCTGGTGGCCCTCACATTGGTTTGCGTCTCCCAGGTTCTCTTAATTATAACTAATTTGCCACCCTCAGCAATGCCTTGTTCTCCTTTGCTAATACCCATGAGTTGGAACCATGAGCCAGACTCCCAGCCAAATGTTGGGCAAAAATCACTTCCCTTTCCCACGTAGGGAGCCCCAGTCTCTTAGAAACTGGCCTTCTCAGTGCCGCAAGGCAGGCAGGGCGGCCCTTTTGCATGTGGCCTTGCTTGGCTGAGATTTGCGATCAGATCTTTCAGCAAAGGGGCTTAGCAAAGAATCTGCTTAACTTTCTCCAACCCCTTGGCTCCCCGGCTGACTCTCGGGGCAGGAGACTGGCTGCACGGGTGGCCTTTCTCTTTGGTGCTGTTCGCCTTTTCTCCATTCCCACCGAGTCATTTGCAACTTGGGCCCAAGTCTTGGGAACCCTGTACCCCAGAAACACTCCGGGCTGTGCCTCTGTCTTGTTTGGGGTGACAGGGACCGGACGCTAGGACTGAGGAAGGCGGCCACTGCTGAGGGGTGAGGGAAGGAGGCAGGCTTGCCAACATACCTGTGTAGGTAACCCTAGCCAAGCCACCTGGCTTCACTGAGGAAGCCTTGATTCCTCATCAGAGGAGCATTAATACCGTGAGCTCTGAACTTGTGGGAACTGGGTTTAATGCAGGCTCTGCTGTCACCAGCTCCCAGACCTCAGGCAAGTTATTTTACCTTTGTATCCTCAGTTGACTCATCTATAAAATAGGTCTAACAGTAGTTTTCTCATAGAGTTGTTGTGAAGATTAAATAACATAATAAAGGTAAAGTGTTCAGCCCTGGCACTGGCATTTTAATGATTTTCATCAGTAAACTAAGGGTGGTGACACTCTAACCACACGGGTCTGGAGAGGGTCAGCATGTCAAGGGCCTGGTCCATAGTCCCAAACGGGAGCGGAATCACACGGTTCTGCAGCCAGACCTCCCAGGGACCACCAAGAGCATGGGACCTCAGATGCGCCCTGCCTTTGGGATTGAAACTCTTGTTTATCAAATTCCAAGCACACAATGCACAAAGGGCAGTTCACTCCTTAGAAAAATAATGCCTGACTCGGTTCCTTTAAGTAGCTAATTTCCCCCAATATGTTCAATATATGGCCCTATTTTATAAAAATATCTACTGACCATCACCTTCTCAGTAACGTTATCTATTGGGTGAAAATACCCTTCTCCTGCAGGCCTCCTGCCTGCAGTGGATTTCTTCATCTGTGCCTTCAGGTCAGGAACAAATGCAGAATTTTGATGTCCTTTTATTTCCCTCCTGGCCCCAGGTGGGCAAACAGGCAGGCTAAAACCCCAGGCCCAGCTCTTTCTCCGCTTGCCCCGACTCTGCCTCCCACGCCCTTGCTTTCCTGGCAGGAGCCGCCCCTGCGCAGCCTTGCTCACCAGCGCTGCCCAGTGGTAATATCTGAGTGCTGCGGCAGAACATCAGCCCTGAACCGCCACCTCCGTTGCTCTGGGCCCAAACCCTGTTGACTAACCCAGGACACTCTCTCACCACGACACCTAGGAGCTCTCGGATTCTCAAAATGTCTGCTCAGAAGGCGAGTCCTCTGCGCCCTGACCCCACGGGACCCAACAACAGGAAGATCTTTATTTAAGAGCATCCTTTTTGTCTGCTTATAAAAGGAACACACCCCATCAGCAGGTAAGTGAGCAGATGAATTATTCTACTTCCATACCATGAAATTCTAAGTCACTGTTCAACACATTTTATTTGATGTGTTTATATGTAGCTTGAATCTTTTATATTATTGAATTACATGTGCAATTTGGGGGGGGGGAAGCACATTGATTTTTTTTTTTTTTAAATGGAAAGTGTAAAAAACAAAGCAACATTTGCCTCTCACTGACATACGACTCAGAAGAAAGCAGTTCTTTCTTCTGTCGAAGAGTCAAAATGCTGGGGTGTGTGTTTCCAAGACAGACTAAGCCTGAGAGGTAGCACTGCCCCTGCTTGGGGAAGTCACCTGGGCTCCCAGGGCCGGGCTGAAGCTGCTAGCCTGCCCCACCCCAACCTGAGCCACCCCCAGAGGCACCTGCTTGTGTAGGGGGCAACTCCCAAAAGGTTCTCCCTGAGGCCAGCAGAACACTTGGGCCACAAGCCAAAAGGTTCTTCTCTTTGTTAACTACAAAATAAACAACTCAAGCCCCCTGGGCTACTTGCAGTACAAATGTTTATGCCTTTGGAAAGAGAAAAAAGAAAGACTCGAGAGTTCTGGAGCAGATGGGCGCCAAGTTTGTAATTAACCCTTAGCAATCGGGGTGTCTGATCTTCCGCCAACGGGTCTGCAGCCGTTTGAGGGGGGTGGCTGATCTGGGCTTCTGCTATAACTTTGCTATTGATGGGCTTTTGAGGCCTTGGAATGCTCTCTGGAAATGACGCCAGCTACATCTTTAAAACTCTGAATTAGGCACTAGAGACTCACCCTGAGAAACAGCCCAACACCACAGCACCCGCTCCAGGTGAAGGGTTGTGAGCACCTACAGCATTCAAACCACTTGGGGCAAGACCCCCTAATGATGGGTGTGTACACAGAGTCGGGGGGAGCAAGGCCCACCCACCACGGGGCTAACATTTGCTGAAGAGCAGGTACTTTGTCATATCAATGGGGGA
This sequence comes from Phocoena sinus, assembly GCF_008692025.1. Classification (NCBI taxonomy): domain Eukaryota; kingdom Metazoa; phylum Chordata; class Mammalia; order Artiodactyla; family Phocoenidae; genus Phocoena; species Phocoena sinus. The sequence goes on along the minus strand of NC_045776.1, from coordinate 67,490,816 downwards.
CATTGATTAAATGCCCAAGGACCAGACTCTCTGCTAAACTCGACACACTTCATATTATTTCATTTGATCCTCCCAACCACCCAGTAGGGTGGGTATGGTTATATTCACATTTCACAGATGAGGAAATTGAGTCTCAGAGAAGTAAAGTCTGCTTTATTATTTTTTTTTGAGTCTCATTTAATCCTGGCTGCTTAGGTCCTCCTCTTCAGATGATAGGTGTCCCTTGCCCGAGGTCATCGACCTGGTGAGTGGTGGCAGAGCTGGGACTGAAACCCAGGGCTTTGCAACTTCAAAGTCACCTCCCGCCATCCCTGTCCATTTGTGTTCACTAACACAAATGACGGTTATCACCTTTCAGACTTCCAGAAGCAATGCCAAACTCAAAGGAGCTACCTGTGGGAGCTGAGTGCACAGACAAGCTCGCCACTTAGGGGTACCCAGAGGGAGTGAGAGGGGCAGCTGTCAGCCCCCAGGTCCCAAAGCCCATCATGAGAGGCTGGGGGATCTCAAAGGATCATCCTCCTCCATCTTTCCAATGGGGAAACAGGCCCAGAAGGCAGAATTCATGCCCAAGTTGCTACTATGACTTTGCCTCCACAGTCTGTGCCCTTTCCACAGCTGCATGGAGCTTCCTGAAAAAAAAACTGAAGGTGGTGGCAAGCACTGGACTGGGAAGATGGGGAGAAAGCTGATCTGGCGTGTTCCCTGGGCCCTCGGTTTAGATGGAGGGCATCACCCAGTTGCCAAGGGTGTTTCTTACTTTATGCAAAGTCAGCCGTGGACTGCTTCCATCTTTAGCTCCAGTATCTTGTGGATTCAAGGCACCCTTAATGTCACAAACAGGCAGGGTGGGGAGTGAGTGGGCAGAGGATCTCCAGGAGATTTTAGAGGCAGGACCCAGGAGTATACTCCTTCACTGTACTTCACTTCCTCCCACATCCCATTGGCTGTAACCAGTCACATGGGCTGGGCTGGATACAGGGGCTTCTGGGAAGTATAGTCCTCCTGCGGGGGAGGCGGTGTGGGAAATGAAATTAGTGAATCCACAGCACTGTCTCTGCCATGACTATTCAAAATCTCACAGTCGTGTCAGGGCCTGAAATGCCTCAAGATCTGAGGGAGGTCCAGTGTGAGTGCTGTTCAGCATAGCATGTAGGAGGAGCAAGTGGGTGAGGCTGGAGAAGTGGGCTGGCCCAGCTTGAGAAACACCAGTGGAAAAGTAGCAGGGAGAGAGGGTACTGATCTGCAACCAAGCCCCACGTGGCTAAAGTCCCTGACATCAATTCAGCCACGGCAAGAGAGGGACATGATGGTGCCAGACACATATATACAATGGAATATTACTCAGCCATAAAAAGAAATGAAACTGAGTTATTTGTAGTGAGGTGGATGGACCTAGAGACTGTCATACAGAGTGAAGTAAGTCAGAAAGAGAAGAATAAATACCGTATGCTAACACATATATATGGAATCTAAAAACAACAACAAAAAACTGGTTCTGAAGGACCTAGGGGCAGGACAGGAATAGAGACACAGACGTAGAGAATGGACTTGAGGACACGGGGAGGGGGAAGGGTAAGCTGGGACAAAGTGAGAGAGTAGCATGGACTTATATATACTACCAAATGTAAAATAGATAGCTAGTGGGAAGCAGCCGCATAGCACAGGGAGATCAGCTCGGTGCTTTGTGACCACCTAGAGGAGTGGGATAGGGAGGGTGGGAGGGAGATGCAAGAGGGAGGGGATATGGGGATATATGTATATGTATAGCTGATTCACTTCCTTATACAGCAGAAACTAACACACCATTGTAAAGCAATTATACTCCAATAAAGATGTTAAAAAAAAAAAAAAAGATGGTGCCAGAGCAAGAGGCAGATGAATGTTAAGGGAAACCCAATAGCCCTGAAGATGTCCAGAGGAGGCCACACCAGCCAAGAGTCCTGGCCAGCTTTCCAGAAAAGAAGAGGATGCAAGGGGGAGCTGGAAAATGAAAATAAAGAACAGAGGAGAAAAGCAAACACAAGGCACTGGAGAGTTCTAAGGCAATAGGGACTGGTGCCAGCAGGGCCCGCATCACACAAAGGCTACCTCTGCGGTGACACAGGGCCACACGTTCAGAAGGGTCCTGTGCTCGGCTCTGCTGTCACCATCTTGAAATTCTTAATAATTGTCAAAGAAGGGGCCCCATGTTTTCATTGTGCATTGGGCCGCACAAATTATGCAGCCAGCCCTATGTCTAGCGGTATCAGCATGATGACCCTGCCTCCAGGGCAGGGGTGCTGCTGAAAGAGGCTGCTTTCCAGCCTGATGGGATAGCAGGGCAACAGGAGATGGATCTAGAGGAAGATGGGGAGTGGGGGCTGGTCAGCTCAGGTGTGTCTTGTTCCTTAGTGTTCTCAGGTATAAATATTTAGGAGGGACTGGTTTCAGATTCCACTTGCTCAGGGAGCCAGATTAGGAGGAAACAGGTGCTTGCCAGTGAGAGATTTTTTTAAAAATTGAGAATCATGAGCTCTGTAAGAGATGTGATGTTGAGAATGACAGATGATAGATGAAGTCCAGGTGCCCAAATGGGGAAATGGGGACATTGGATTAAAGTGAGAGGGAGGGGCGTTAGACTAGGAGACTCGAGGTTCATCCTAACTTTAGGAGCCTCTACCTTCATAGACAAAGAGACATTCAAGGAGTCCTGCCTGTATGTTTTTTAAAACCAGTCCTGGTGTTGGAGACATCACAAAATCAGGAAATAGGTTAACTAGTCCAAGATGGAAATGCCTGTGGATGGTGGTGGTGGGGATCCTCTTCAAGTCAAAGAGGGATTCAGACACAGCTGGCAAACTGATGAGACCAGCCCTCCATTGCATTACCTAGAACAGCCCACAGCCTAAGGGAAGAAGGAACCTAGTACAGTGAGCTCAACCTAGATACAAAGCTTGATTCCAAAGGAGAGGAGTGACTAATAACCGTGCCTTCCTATCATTTGTTGAGTACACGTAGTGCCAGACACTGTGCTGCACACATATATGAGTTATACTCTGCTGTGTAACGTACCCCACAGTTTAGCCGCTTAAAACAATGAAAATGTATTATTGTCAGTTTCTCTGGGTCAGGATTCAGGAGCAGTTTAGCTGAGTGGTTTTGGTTTAGGGTCTCCCACAAGGTTATGATCAAGATGTCAGCCAGGGAGGCCGTCATCTGAAGGCTTGTCTGGGGCTGGAGGATCCATGTCCAGGATGGTGCACTCATGCAGCTGGCAAGTCGGTCCTGGCCCCCTCAGTTCCTTGCCTCTTAAACCTCTGCATGGTACTTCTTAAGCATCCTCAAGATATGGTAGCTGGCTACTGGAGCATGTGATGCAAGAGAGAGGAGGATGGAAGCCTCAATGTCTTTTATGATGTAGCCTCAGAAATCACACTTGGTCATTTCTGCAGTGTCCTGCTGGTACGGAGATCAGACCTATTCGGTGTGGGAGGCAACTACACAAAGGTGTGAATACCAGGAGGTGAGGATCATTGGTGGCCACTGTGGGGGCTGCCTACTACAGCATGTTGCTTGCATTATCTCATTTAATCATGACAACAGAGTTGGTAATAATATTTTCTCCTACTCGGAGGAAGAAAGTTTGTTCAATATCAAAGAACTAATAGCAGAGCTGGGATTTGAACCCAGCTGTCCCTTGGATATGTCTGAGCTCTATGGTGAGCAGGGATGATGTAAGCGAGGACTGACAGAAATGCCCACAAACCCTGTTAGACCCTGGCCTCCAAGCAGGAAGATGTTGCATTTCTCTCCTTTGGAGAGTCCCAAGTGGGAATGGCATCTTCTCCCCGACTCTCCCACAGGCCATTGGGAGCTTTGGCCCCGGGAGGGCACCAGTGAATAAGAGGTAGAGAAAGGGCCTGCATCTCTCCAACCCCTCCTCAATTCTCCCCAAGAGAGGGGGCTGCTACTTCGAATGAGTCTGATTCCAGAACAGTGACTGAGTAGAGTTTACTAGTCACTGTTAGAAGATTCACATACACATACATTACACACATGCACACACACACTGTCTCTCCATACACACATACCACATGCATGCACACAACCACACGTACACAAGCATGCCCACACTGTCATACAAATGTGCTTATCATGCAGGTGCACATCTGACACACACACATGCACACACACCACACACTCTTCTCTTAGGCTTTCTGCCTCTAAGTGACCACATGGTTCATTTTTTCCGTAAATATTTATTGAGCACCTACTTATGCCTGGCATGGTGCTGGGTACAAAGGATACAGTGGCATTAAAAATAGGTGTGGTCTCTCCTAGCTAATGCAATAAGACAAGAGAAGGAAATTAAAGGTATACAGAGTGGGAAGGAAGAAATAAAACTGTCTTTGTTCACAGATGACATGATCATCCATGTAGAAAATCTGAAAGAATCAGTAAAAAAAAAAAAACTCCCAGAACTAATTAGTGATTATAGCAAAGTTGCAGGATACAAGATTAATATACAAAATTAATTAGTTTCCTATATACTAGCAATGCACAAGTGGAATTTGAAATTAGAGAAATAGTACTGTTTACATGAGTACCCCCAAAATGGAATACTTAGGTATAAATCTAACAAAATATGTACGAAATCTATATGAAGAAAACCAGAAAACTCTGATGAAAGATATCAAAGAATAACTAAATAAATGGAGAGATATTTCATGTTCATGAATAGAAGGACTCAATATTGTCAAGATGTCAGTTCTTCCCAACTTGATCTATAGATCCAATGCAATTCCAATTGAAGTCTCAGCAAGTTATTTTTGGATATTGAAAAACTGACTCTAAAGTTTATATGGAAATGCAAAAGACCCAGAATAGCCAACATGATATTGAAGGAGAAGAACAAAGTTGAAGGAATGACACTACCTGATGTCAAAACTTACTGTAAAGTTATGGTAATCAAGACAGTGTGGTATCAGTGAAAGAACAGACAAATCAATCAGTGGAACAGAATAGAGAACCCAGAAAAAGATCCCCATAAATATAGTCAACTTCTCTTTAACAAAGAAACAAAGACAATATAATGGAGCAAAGATAGTCTTTTCAGCAAATGGTATTGGAACAACTGGACATCCACATGTAAAAAAAAAAAAAAAATCTAACCACAGACCTTATACCTCTAACAAAACTTAACTTGAAATGAATCACAGACATAAATGTAAAATGTGAAACTATAAAACTTCTAGAAGATAATAAAGGAGAAAACCTAGATGACCTTGTGTATGGTGATGACTTTTTTAGATACAACACCAAAGGCATGATCCATGAAAGAAATCGTTGATAAGCTGGACTTCATTAAAATATAAAACTTCTGCTCTGCAAAGACATATCAGGAGAATGAGAAGACAAGCCACACACCGGGGGAAAATATTTGCAAAAGACACATCTGACAAAGACTGTTATCCAAAATATATTTACAAAGAACTCTTAAAACAACAATAAGAAAATAAATGACCTGATTTTTAAAATGGGCCAAAGACCTTAACATACATCTCACCAAAAAAGATATACAGATGACAAATAGCATGTGAAAATATGCTCCATGTCGTATGTCATCAGGGAAGTGCAAATTAAAACAATTAGATACCACTACACATCTATTAGAATGAACCAAATCTAGAATACTGACAACACCAAACGCTGGTGAGGAGCAATAGGAACTCTCATTGCTGGTGGGAATGCAAAATGGTACAGCTACTTTGGAAGACAGTTTGGTGGTTTCTTACAAAACTAAACATGCTCTTACTATATGATCCTGCAGTCATGCTCCTTGGTATTTACCAAAAGGAATTGAAAACATGTCCACATAAAAACCTGCACTCAAATGAGTATGGCAGCTTTATTCATAATTGACAAAACTTGGAAGAAACCAAAATGTCCTTCAGGAGGTGAATGTATAAATAAACTGTGCTACATCCAGGCAATGGAATATTATTCAGCACTGAAAAGGAATAGTCCATCAAGCCATGAAAAGATGTGGAGGAAACTTAAAAGTGTTTTACTACGTGAAAGAAGCCAATCTGAAAAGGCTACATACTGTATGATGCCAACTATATGACATTCTGGAAAAGGCAAAACTATGGAGACAGCAAAAAGATCCAGCAAAAAGACAGCAGGGGTTAGTGGGGAGGGAGGGATGAGTAGGCAGAGCACAGAAGATGGTGAAAATACTCTGTATGATACTTTGATGGTGGATACATGTCATTATACATTTGCCAAAGCCCATAGAATGTACAACACCAAGAGTGAACTGTAGTGTGAACTTTGGACTTTGGGTGATAATGACATGTCAATGTAGGTTCATCGACTGTAACAGATGTCCCACAACCATCTGACTTGCTTGAGACAGGTCACAACTTTCTTACCTCATCTGGGACCCCCGGAGGTCCCACTGTGTTCTCTCAGTGAGACAGCACACAGCAAGCCACAAACGCCAGAGCAGACAGCAGGAGGGATGCCCCAAAGGAATCCAGCCCTGGTCGCAATATGTTTTATCATCTGCACAAGCACATAAAGCCTTGTGTGGCTTTTGCTCAGGATCAATGGCCATAATCATTTAATGGCAAAGCAGGACTTGTCACTCGGTGACGTCAAAGGCCCCCAAGCCCAGTGCGGGCTCCTCTGAGACTATTCCAGAACCAAGTTATATATCATTTTTCTGTTTGTCAATGTCTTGGTGTGTATATTTCACTGGGCAACCTCACGGGAAGCAAGATTTGGGCACCCTGGACCTCCCGTCCGGACACCAGCCCTGAGGACCACAGTCCCACCATGCCTTCAGCCACAGGCTTTTGTCACCAGTGGGCAGCCTGGGCACCCAGCAGAAGACAAGGGTAGTGGGTGAGAACAGGTGGAGTGTGCACCTGGTGGGCAGGCCCGTGCATGCATGTAAGAGAGCCTGGAGGCCCTCAGACAGCACGTTGAGACTTTGAGGGAGGCTAACCACCCCATCTGTGGCCCAGGCCTGCCTAATTTACCTCTGGTTACAGATGCTTTCCTATATGCCAGGACCAAGTAATTTAAGTCACAATCTGGAATGTCTGTCAGAGCTGGAGGTCGTGCTCTGTCCAAGTGCAGGCACCCCCTGTAGCATCCTCAGCAGGTGGCCCTTTACCCCTGCGTTCACCTTCCTGCGGCAGGAAGCTTGTTCCTCTGCAGGCAGCTGCTCCTGCACTTGACAGGTGTGACTCTTACCTATCCGGCCCTTGGACTCTTGTTGGCCCAGAAACGTGGGCCTTGTCCCAACCTTCCTCTCAGTCCCATCTACTGCCCTTTATCCCTCTGCCACTGCCAAGGTCAAGCCATAAACCACCCCTTGCTGGGTGACAGCAGTAGTGTCCTTGGTGGTTTTCCCCCTCCCATCCATTCTCCACCCTCCCACAGGGGGGCCCTCCTAAACCCAGGGCTGACCAGCTCCTTCCTGCCTAAACCCTTCCATAACCGAATACCAGCCCTAAGAACCCCAGTGCTCCCAGGATAACGGGGCTTCCTGGGCTTTTATGATCTGCCTTCAACTGACCTCTCTAACCTCATTAATAATAAGAAGAAGAAGAAGAAGAAGAAGAAAAAGAAGAAGGTGATGATGATTGCCAACACTTAGCACCTACTGAGCTCCAGGCACTGTTTAAATGCCCCAGACTGCCCTGGTGACACCTTGGTTTTGGCTCAATGAGACCCATTTCCAACTTCTGACCTTTAGAATGGTAAGAGAATGAATTAGTGTTATTTTAAGCCACACAAAATTTGCGGTAATTTGTTACAGCAGTCATAGAAAACTAATACTCCTATTAGAAATTTAAATTGAGAACTTAAAAAATCTATTAATTTGTTTAAAAATAACAGTAAGTATATTTTTTGTTAGCATAAAAATATTTTTATTTTAAAGTATATTTTTAAAAATATTAGTGAGAAGATGGCTTTTAAAAAATATTTTCGTAAATCTTTTCATGTCTGGCTCCACAGATGATAGCTGGATTCCCATGTCTGCTCGTGCATTCTGTCTGTTGTGGTGTATTGTTTTGGTTGAAAATATGAAGAAAATTCAACCTCATACAGATAGGAAGGTGGAAAAAAAGAGGAGCATTTCAATAGCTTTTTCAGACAACAATGGCTATTCTTCTTTGATATAAACTAAAACACAAAATTGGCAGTTTTTCAAAGGTTAGTTGCAATGTGGAATCTGAAACCATATCAATGGTCTTTGTTATGACGGCCTTTGAATGATTCTGGCCTTGATGCCTTTTTGCTACACAGAGGAGCTGACAGTCCCCTTGCTGGGGAGCTCAGGAAAATGCTGAAGGTAACTCAGCCCTAGTAGGAGCTGGGCCAGGGAAAGGACAGAGGTGACAATGGGGTGGAAGTGGCAGAGCAGTTTAGGACAGTGGCATTGGACACAGCCAGCTGAGACCTTTAGAGGCTGCCAATGACAAGCTGACACTGCCCTGTCCTCTCCCCATAGCCAATTACAACTCAAACAAAACTAACCATAAGCTCCAAACCTTCGTGCATGTTGGAATTAAAATAGCTTCTTTCTAAATCTTCTGCTATCTTCTAGCCAGATTCTGGCTAAGTTTGTCAAAGCCCATCTCTGCTAATTGGGTATCCAGCCTGCTGGGAGTTAAGACAAGCTGAGTATGAGTGCAGGTCCTGCTATGCACCAGGCCTGTGGCCCTCGGTGTCCTCCTCTGTACAGCAGGTATCTTAACAGCAGGGTTGTGAGGACCCTGAGATGAGGCTTGTGAGGCACTTTAGCCAGCGCCTGGTGAGTGCAAGTTCAAGTTTGCTGTTATTATTGCAGGAATGCAAGTGACCTTCCAGGTGCCTCCAACTGGCCCCTGCAGCCCAGATCTTTCAGCCAGTGCCCAGGGCTTAGTGAGGTCGGCTGAACTGTCCACTCTCTCCCCAGCTCCATAACCTGGGGTTTCCCTGGAAGCCTCAGGGCTGGGGATGGAGGTGTTGATGAAAATAATCAACAAACAATTTATAATAAGAATAGCAAAGAGTTTTATTTGAGCCGAACTAAGGACTATAGCCAGGAAGACAGCCTCTCAGATAACTCTGAGAAACTGCTCCATAGAAGCATGGTTTTCAGCACAGTTTTATGTCTTGTCAGAACAAAGAACATCAAACAAGTCAGGGATACATTCCTTCAAGTTAAAAAAAAAAAAAAGATCAGCATGTACACATCAGGTCAGTATGGCCTTGGCACCTGGGAAGGGAGTCTTAGCACCAGAGAAGTGACATCCCAGGAGGGAGGCATTTAATCTTTATTTTTAGCATGGGCATTCTTTACTTCTGGTCAAAGTGCCCTTTTCTTGAATCAAAGCAGATGTACAATGTATATTTAATAGGCCACAAACGGGCTGTACTAGTTAGCATAAAATTCAAGTTAACTCATGTATAAGCCAGAATGACTTCCCCAGACCTCAATACATGAACATTTCTTTTATCAGAGGAATACAAGGAAATGTCTCAAACACAAGCAACTTTTCCATTTCCTCTTCCCGCAGAGCCCAGAACCACTGCAGCTGCTTCCAGGATAGGATCTGGGAGGCCAGGGGGAGGAGGGGAGCAGGTCAAAGAGGCAGCACACTTGTCCCACAAACTTGAAGCTTGTGGTGGACACTCTGAGGGGGACTGTCCAGATCCCCCTTCCAGGCCGGGGCACCCAGAGCTCATCCCAGCAGCCCGCCCCAGGAAGCGGGAACACATGGCTGGTTGTCCTCCTTGTCCTCCCTTGGGGGACCTGGTCTGCCTTCAGTGGCTCACTTTGCACAAGTCCAAAGGTCCATACCAGCAGCAGAGTCCCAGTGGCCAGCCAGCTCCCCCTGCCTAAGCCTGCCTTCCTGCGAACAAGCTCTTATAACCTGCTCTCAGATCTGGGGTCTCTGAGCTGCCCTCGGGGAGCCTGCCAAGGGACCTGGGTCCTGCTGGGTGGTCCAGGTGAGCCCCTCACCCTTCCCAGTCTCAAGACCTCCCGCAAAGGACTGGAGGAGCCTCTAGTTAGGAAGGGAATGTGCAGCCAGTGGCACATATGTCACACCTCCTTAGCAGACCCCTCCCCACCCCACCTGAGTCAGAGGCTTAGTCAAAGGAGAGGAGGGAAGTCTCCTTGAAACCTCCCAAGCATGCGGGGGAGAGGGGAGGGATGGCGACAGAGATGGGGATGGGGCCTCCTGCCCTTTCTGCAGACTTTGGGGACAATCGGCAGAGTGCTGGTTTCTTCTATCCAGCCTTTGCATCTTAAGGGGAACAGAACCCTAGCCTTCCCTGGTGGTGGAATGCCACCCTCAGCTGCAGATTTTCGGGAGGGTGTCTCTGAGGTATGGTGGTTTTGCCCGAAGGGGCAGTTCTGCCCCTGGCACAGGGAGGTGGACAGGGGAGCCAGGGCAGCCCCATGGATCTCTACTGAACTAAAAAGGGGAGTTCAGAAGGGAGATGGGTCAGACTACCCTTGGTTTCCAAGGGTTGGCCATAAAAGGTGTTGCAGTGCTTGCCTTCCTCTCTCTTGGATCACTTGCTCTGGGGAAAGCCAGCCGCCATATTTTGAGGACACTGAAGCAGCCCCATGGGAGGCCTGAGTGATGAGGAACTGAGACCTCCAGCCAAGAGCCATGTGAGCAAGCCATCTTGGAAGTGGGTCTTTCAGCTCCAGTCAAGTCTTCAGGTGATGGTAGCCTTAGCCAACATCTTGACCTCAGTCTTATGAGTGACCTGAGCCAGAACAGCTCAGCTAAGCTGCTCCGGAACTCTTGACCCACAAGAGCAACAGATAACTAATAAAGAGTTCCTCAGAATTTGGAGGATCAAGGTGTGGAGGAAACAGGTTCTGCTCCAACCTTTGTTGGTGGTTGGATTCTTCAGCCCTCAGATCCTTGGGCTGTGGCCTCTTGGCTCTGCCAGGAACCAAAAAGATCTGCATCCAGCTCTGCAGACTGGCTGAGGGTATGGCTGGGCCACCTCCCTCGATGGGTAGAAAAGCTTGTTGTGTGTGTGATGAGGGGATGAGGGGTGATGATTAATTTGCTAGGGCTACCATAAGAAAATACCACAAACTAGGTGGTTTAAATAACAGAAATGTATTTTCTCACAGTCCTGAAGGCTGAAAGTCCAAGATCAGAGTGCTGGCAGATTTGGTTTCTCCTGAGACCCCTATTCTTGGCTTTCAGATGGCCACCCTCTTTCTGCCTCTTCACATAGTTGTCCCTGTGTGCATGTGCATCCCTGGTATCTCTTTGTGTATCCAAATTTCCTCTTCTCAAAAGGACTCCAGTCATATCAGATTTGGGTCTACCCTAATGACGTTATTTTAACTTAATTACCTCTTTAAAGACCTTAGGTCCAAATGTGGTTACTTTTTGAGATACTGGGAGTTAGGACATCAACATATGAGTTTGGGGGTGGGCATGGTTCACCTGATACAGGTGCTGAGAGCTTAGTTTTGTCTGAGCCAAGGGGCTGCTGGCAGTGGGGAGAAGCATAAAAGAACTGGGTGTGGGAACAGGACCCATGATCTGAGGAGGAAGAGTGAGGCTCAGGGTAGGCTGCCTGCCACAGATAACTTTCTGGGAAATAGAGGAGCCAGGACCCAAACATATAGTGCCTGTACCCCACCTGAGTGGACACAGAGTCCAGTGGGGGGTCTCTCTGTGGCCAGAGTTTCATTAGTAGGCCCAGTGGCCACGTGAAGGCCTGGGGCCTTGATGAAGGTGGAAATTGGAACTTGGATATCAGCCCAGCCCAGCAGAGGGGACCTGTGAAGGAGATAGCCAGGGAGGCAGCCATGAGGGCCACAATGCAGACAGGCCCAGGGCCAAGATGACATTGAACCTGCACCTCCCTCCTGGACCTCTCCTTGCCAGAACCAGGTGTTTACCCACAGACCCTGGACAGACCACCTCTGTACAGCCTCAGCCTTCCCTATGACTGAGAAATATTCCTGCAGTTTCTGCAACAACCCTTGACCTCTTCACTGCCTGGACTCATTCAGGGTTTTTCCACACTCTTTTCAACTTAATTGACATTTATACAGCTTCCTACCCCAAAATAGCAGAATTCACATGGAACGTTTACCAAGATAGACCATATTCTGGGCTATAAAACAGACCTCAATGAATTTTAAAGGATTGGAGTGAGCTTTCACCTTAAGAAACTAAAAGGCAAGAAGAAAAAGGAGAAGAGCAGAAGGAGGAGATGAAGAAAGGGGGTGGGGGAGGAGGAGGAGGAGATTAGTGAGACCCCAAGTAAGTAGAAGAAAAGCATAAAAATCAACATGGAAATCAAACAAATGGAAAACAGAAAAATAATAGAGAAAATCACTGGAAAAAAAAAACTGGTTCTCTGAGAGCAATAAAATTGATTAACCTCCAGCCAGATTGGCCAATAAATAAGAAAGAAGACACACTACAGAAGTGACATCACTATAGATTTTATAGATATTTTAAAAACAAAAAGGGAATATTTTGAACAACTTTGTGCCAAAAATTTTGGCAATTTAGATGAAATAGACAAATTCTTTGAAAAGACATGATTTACCAAAGATCATTCAAGAACCAAGAAATAACGCTGAATACCTCTTTATCTATTAAAGACTTTGAATTTATAGTTAAAATCCTTCCTACAAACAAAACTTGAGGCCTAAATGGATTCACTGGGCCCGCAAATCCCCCCCAATATTTAAGGAAGAAATAATACCAATTCCATACAAACTTTCAGAAAATTGAACAGGAAGAAATATTTCCCAATTCATTCTATGAGGCCATTAATTCAACTGATACCAAAACCAGACAGTAGTATTTTAAGAACAGAAAAATTACAATATCACTCATGAACATAGAAACAAAAAATTCTTACCAAAATGTTGGAAAATTGAATCCAATAGTATACAGCAAATTCTCTTGTTTTATTGTCTGTCTGGGGATGTCTTTATTTCACCTTCAGCTTTGAAAGATAGTTTTTGCTGGATATAAGATTCTTAGCTGACATATTTTTCCTTTCAGCACTTTGCCTCCATTGTTTCTTTCTCTTTTTTTTTTTTTTTTTTTTTTTTGCGGTACGCGGGCCTCTCACTGTTGTGGCCTCTCCCGTTGCGGAGCACAGGCTCCGGACGCACAGGCTCAGCGGCCATGGCTCACGGGTCCAGCCGCTCTGCGGCACGTGGGATCTTCCCAGACCAGGGCACGAACCCGCGTCCCCTGCATCGGCAGGCGGACTCTCAACCACTGCACCACCAGGGAAGCCCTCTTTCTCTTTTTTTAAAAATAAATTTATTTATTTATCTATCTATCTATTTTTGGCTGTGTTGGGTCTTTGTTGCTGCGTGCAGGCTTTCTCCAGTTGTGGCAAATGGGGGCTACTCTTCGTTGTGGTGCTCACACTTCTCATTGTGGTGGCTTCTCTTGTTGCGGAGCACAGGCTCTAGGCATGCAGGCTTCAGTAGTTGTGGCACACGGGTTCAGTAGTTGTGGCTCACGGGCTCTAGAGTGCAGGCTCAGTAGTCGTGGCACACAGGCTTAGTTGCTCTGCAGCATGTGGGATCTTCCTGGACCAGGGCTCAAATCAGTGTCCCCTCCACTGGCAGGCAGATTCTTTTATTTTTTTAATAAATTTATTTATTTATTTATTTTTGGCTGTGTTGGGTCTTCTTTGCTGCATGCAGACTATCTCTAGCTGTGGTGAGCGAGAGCTACTCTTTGGTGTGGTGCACGGGCTTCTCATTGCAGGAGCTTTTCTTGTTGCAGAGCACAGGTTCTAGGCACATGGGCTTCAGTAGTTGTGGTGCACAGGCTCAGTAGTTGTGGCACGTGGGCTTCAGTAGGTGTGGCTCTTGGGCTCTAGAGCGCAGGCTCAGTAGTTGTGGCACACAGGCTTAGTAGCTCCACAGCATGTGGGATCTTCCCAGACCAGGGCTCGAACCCATGTCCCCTGCGTTGGCAGGTGGATTCTTAACCACTGTGCCACCCGGGAAGCCCTGCCTCCATTGTTTCTGATGAGAAGTCAGCTACTAGTCTTATTGAAGTCCTCTTGTATGTGATGACATACTTTTCTTTTGATGCTTTCAAGAATTTCTTTTTGTCCTTGAACTTTTTTTTTATTATGATGTGTTTGGATGTGGATCTGTTTGCATTTTTCCTACTTGAAGTTCATTAAGCTTCTTGTATATGTAAATTAACGTTTTCATCAAATTTGAGGAGTTTTCAACCATTATTTCTTCAAAAAATTTTTCTTCCCCCTTTTCTCTCTCCTCTCCTCTGGTGCTCCCATTATACATGTGTTGGTGCACGTAATGCTGTATCACATTTCTCTAACTCTGTTCATTTTTCTGCATTCTTTTCTCTCTCCATTCTTCAGATTGTATAATCTCTGTCAGTCTATCCTCGTTTGCTGATTCTTTCTGATCTGAAATGGGTGGGGGAGGGAGGGAATGTGCCATGTCTCAAATGCTACAAGGTCTTGCTGTTCTGAGATTTACTAGATTTTCTTGAATAAATGTTTCTTTGTTTGCTGTATGCCCTTAAGGCAATTTCCAGAGACTTTAAGTGTGTTTTTTGTTTGTTTGTTTTACAAATAATTGTTATCAATTATAGTTGTTTATCTGGGGAGAGGGAGCCACAGAGTTCCTCACACCACTATTCCGTAAGCCATCTCTGAATATATGACATGTAAAAAGAGTAATACATCACAACCAAGTGAGATTTCTCTAAAGAATGCAAAGTTGCTTTAATATTGGAAAATCAATCAGTATGATTCACTGTATTAATAGACTGAAAAATAAAAACTGTAAGAGCATCTCAATAAATGCAGAAAAACATGCATTCCTGTTAAAAAAAAACTTTAAGCAAACCAAGAATAGAAGGGAAATTCCTTACCTAATAAAGGACATCTACACAAAAAACACCAAGCAACAACAACAAAAATCCTACAGCTAACATCATCTTTAATGACGGAAAACTGAATACTTGCCCCCAAGATCATGAACAAGACAGGCCTGTCTACTCTCACCACTTCTATTCAGCATTGTACGAGAGGTTCTAGCCAATATAATCTGGTAAGAAAAAGAAATAAAAGGCATCTGTATTTGAGAGAAAAGGGGGAAACTGCCTTTATTTGCAAATAACATGTATGTCTACATTGAAAATCTGATGGAATTTACAAAAAAGCTATGAGAACAAGTAAGTGAGGATGAAAGATACAAGATCAACATACAAAAATCAATAGTATTACTAGCAACAAACAATTGGAAATTTTAAAAAATTTATTTACAATAGTACAAAAATATGAAATACTTAGGGATAAATACAACAGAAAGTATGAAGCATTGTACAGAACATTGTTCCGAGAAATTTAAAAAGTCTAAATAAGTGGAAAAGTATGCCATGTTTGTGGATCGAAAGACTTAATATTGTCAAACATGTCAGTTCTCCCTAAATCAATCTACAGATTCAACATAATCCTAATCGAAATCCCAACAGGGCTTTTGGTAGACATTGACAAGCTGATTCTAAAATTTATATGGAAATGCAAAGGACTTAGAATAGTCCTTTCAACAACTTTTTAAAAGAACAAAGTTGGAGGACTTAAATGCCTTCAAGATACTATAAAGCTACAGCAATGAAGACAATGTGGCATTGGTATAAAAATAGACAAGTGATTTAATGGAACAGAACAAAGAATCCAGAAATAGACTCATGTATGTATATGGTCAATTGACTTTCAACAAAGGTGCAAAGGCAATTTCATAGAGAAAGGGTAGTATTGATATTTTCAACAAATGGTGCTAAAACAATGATAGTGTGCTGAACCTCCACCCCCAAGATACGTCCACATCCTAATTCCCAGAACCTCTGAATGTTACCTTATTTGGGAAAATGGTCTTTGCAGATGTAATTACATTAAGGATCATGAAATGAGAAGATCATCCTGGATTATCTGAGTGGGCCCTAAATCCAATGACAAGTATGTTTATAAGAGACACACAGAGGAGAGACATACAAGGAGAAGGTGGTATGAAGTCAGAGGCGGAGATGGGAGTGATGTGACCAAGGAATGCCAGGCAGCCACCAGAAGCTACAAGATATGAGGAAGAGATTTTCTCACAGAGGCCCCGAGGGAGCACGGCCCTGCCAACATCTTGCTTTCAGACTTCTGAACTCCAGAACTGTTAGAGAGTTGTTTTAAGCCACCAAGTATGTGGTAATTTGTCATGGTATCCTCAAGAAACTAATGTAGACATCCATATGCAATTTTCTTTTAAAAAGAATTTTGATCCACACCTTGCATTGTATATAAAAATTAACTCAAAAATAGATCATAAACTTAAATGTAAAACCTAAAACTATAAAACTTCTAGAAGGAAGAAAGATAGGAAAAGAAAATCTTTGCAACCTTAGGTTAGGCAAAGATTTTTTATTTATATGCTCTTGCATATCCAACACCGGACCTGAACTCAGGCTCCGAGTGGCCACTCAGCAAACGTGTGTGTGGGAGGAATGAGGCCATTCCCTGTACAGGCCCGGGATGCTCAGGCCACAGAGCCAGCATTGAATCTCCTGGGGATTCAAGTCAGCCACGTTCCACCCAGCAGGAAAAATTCAGAGCTGACATTAATTCAGACCCTACATACATGATTCTTACCGAGTGAGGCATTGAGACAATCTTGCCCTTTGTCAGAACTGTGGGAGTCTTACTTACACGTAGAGAGAAGCCAGTCTAAAATCAGTCGCTTTTTGAAACCATCAACTCAAGAAATTAAGGATTCTGTCAGCGTGCCCTGAATTTCTGAGCCCAGCAATTAATTCCTTCTAGATTAAAGGATTGTTGTGTTTCTAATACATTATTATGCGGAGTGGGCTTGCTGTGAATTTTAAAACTTTAGCTAGAATCCTCATTAACTGGGACCTTTTATCCGTGTGCAACTTCTAGAAGAGGCCAGTGGCTAGAAAGTGAGCTGACACATGCAAAAAGAAAAAAAAAGCCTCCAAGGGGGCGTCCCAATGCACATTCAGCCTGGGCAGCTGTCGTCTCGCCTAACGGTAACAGGGCCATTTCCTCATAAGGCACCAGGCTCAGGCTGGACATTGTACATCACCCCATGAATCCTCGCCTGCCCTGTCAGGTGAACACGGTTATTATCATCTCCAGTTTACAAATGAGGAGACTGTGGCTGGTGAAGGGAGGTGAGGACCCTTGCTCAGACCCGTGGTGGCCCAAGTCTGCCTAACCTCCAGGCTCCATGCTTGGTCCCATTTTCCACTGCATCCCCTACTACCTGGACAGTGAAGATCGCTGTGCAGAAGGATGACCCCAAGGCCTTTTGAGTTCACCATCCACCTAAGAACCATTCTGTTGTGGAGTGGTACCCAGGGCCATTTACATGCTGGGAGGGAGCCATGGAAATGCAGCTGTGCATGAGGCGGAGGGTGACCCAGAGGCCAGGATCTCCATCCCATGTCTGGGAACCTCGGGATTCTTTCAGGCAGGGTCCAGCCTGGCTGCACTTATGGCAGAACCTGAACTCAGATGCAGCCCTTGAGGGGAGATTTCTAGGACCTGGGTCAGACACTGGCTGAGCCACCCCACATTAACCTGGGTCCCCTCAGTATTTTAGTCAATCCTCGTTTTTAGTTCACACGGGTTCATATACATAATGTGTGTGCACCCAGCCATCTCCTCACCCCACCCCAGCCCGCGGCAGGCTGGGAACCAGTGCCCACCTCCCCTCAGTCCAGTGCAGGTCCCTGGAACCCTGGGGTCTCCTCCTAGAAACTTTAGAAACTCACAAGGGAGTGGGTCAGGAGCTCCAGCCCCCCTAATAAAATGCCCCTTTCCAGCTCCCCAGACGAGAGGTCGGGAGACAGGCAGCCCCGAGAGCAGACCCATCCAAGGGCCTCCTTCCTCTGGGCCCACGGCACCTACCTAAAGCAGAGGGGCTGCTCAGCACCTCCTGCCAAGGTGGCTGGAGCTCACCACCGCACAAAGCCGCTCACAATATTTTTGTTGTGAAAAATAAAATCTAAAGGAAATTCCGATACATGCTGCAACATGGATGAACCTTGAGGACATTATGCTGAGTGAAATTAGCCAGTCACAAAAAGACAAATACTGTATGATTCCACTTATATGAGGTCCCTAGAGCAGCCAAATTCATAGAGGCAGAAAGTAGAGTGGTGGTTACCAGGGGCAGGAGGGGAGGAGGGATGGGGAGTTAGTGTTTAATGAGGATGGGGTTTCAGTTTTGCAAGATGCAAAGAGCTCTGGAGATGGATGGTGCTGACGGTTGCACAAAAAATATGAATGTACTTAATGCCACTGAACCATATATTTTAAAATGGTTAAAAAGGTAAATTTAAATGATGTATATTTTATCACAATTTTTTTAGTAAATTTATGTATTTTATTATTTTATTTTATTTATTTATTGTTTCTGGCTGCGTTGGGTCTTCGTTGCTGCACGTGGGCTTTTCTCTGGTTAAGGCGAGTGAGGGCTACTCTTTGTTGCGGTTCCTGGGCTTCTCACTGCGGTAGCTTCTCTTGTTGCGGAGCACAGGCTCTAGGCGCACAGGCTTCAGTAGTTGTGGCACATGGGATCAGTAGTTGTGGCACGTGGGCTCAGTAGTTGTGGCTCGTGGGCTCTAGAGCACAGGCTCAGTAGTTGTAGCGCACAGGCTTAGTTGCTCCACGGCATGTGGGATCTTCCTGGACCAGGGATTGAACCCATGTCCCCTGTACTGGCAGGCGGATTCTCAACCACTGCGCCACCAGGGAAGCCCTACAATATTTTTAAGTTAAAAAAAATATCTAAGATTTCCCTTCATCAAGCATCCTGCTATTCCCATTCTCCCCCTGAATGCTGGCAGCAACATTTGGAAGTAACTTCTACTGTTATTCTCATTTAATAGGTAAGAAAACAAAGACAATGGAGGTGACATGAGTGGCCTGAGTTCACCCAGCAAGTAAGTGTAGAGCTAGGGCTTGACCCAGGGCCAGACTGCAGGACCTGCTGTCTCCCACCAGGAGCCCTGGCCACAAAGAGAGCCGCCCCTCCCTGATTACTTGCTACAGCTCTGCTCTGATTCCCCTGCCAGGGGCTGCAGACAGGATCCAGATGGTGGTTCCCCTGCTGACCAGGATGGGGCCGAATTGGAAAACCCCTCCTCCAGTGTTTCCAAATGCATCCCGGACTTCTGTCCTGGAAGCGCCTGGTGCCCTCTTGCTGGGACAGTGGGGGGCAGAGGGGCAGCCGAGCCTGGCCACTGGCCTGGACGGTGACTGTTGTGGACGACAGGGGTTGGCACCAACCCAGGCCCTGGAATGCCCAGTTTCCTTGGACCGTGAGACTCACCTTATCCTCACCTGAGCTTGTGCCCTGGGGCTGCAGTAACAAAATATCACAACTGGAGGGTATAAAAAACACACTTATTGTGTCACAGCTGGGGAGGCTGGGAGGCTGGGAGTCTGCAGTTGAGGGCTCAGCAGGTGCCTTTGTGGATTGGGAGGGAGAATCTGTTCCATTGCTCTCTCCACCTTCTGGTGGCCTCAGGCGTTCCTTGACTCATAGGTGGCCTTCTCCCTGTGTCTTCACATCATCTTCCCTCCATCTGTCTCTGTGTCCAAATTTCCCCTTTCGTAAGGACACGGCCGTAGTGGATGAGGACCCACCCCAATTATCTCATCTTAACTTGATCATCTTCAAAGACTCTATTTCTAAATAACGTCACATTTCAAGGGGTGGGACTTCAACATCTTTTAGGGGGACACCATCCAACCCATAACTCTGTTCCACTACGCTCTTACTCCTCTCAGCCTCCCTGGAGGCCAGTGGGGAAGGTTCTGAGGGCTGGGGACGTTTGCAAAGTGAAAGGGTATTTCACATACTCTCTAAGGTTTTGTGAATTTATAACCATCATCGCATGTACTGAATGCTCACTGTGTGCCAGGCACTGGGCATACACATTCCCCCATCCTTAGCTGCAGGGCAGCTGTTACCATCCCATTTCACAAGTGGGTGACACAGCCCTCAGTTGAAGGAATGAAGCTTAGATCACTGCAGTTGGAGTAAAAGGCAATGCCTGGGAATTCGGGTAGGAGGGGAGGTGTGAGGGGAGGTTATTTCTACCTCCTAAAAATCTTCGGATCTGGTGACTTCTCTCCTTCCCCACGTGCCTGCCTGTATCTGTGTCCTGGGGCTGCTGTAGCAAATGACCATAGACTTGGTGGCTTAAAACAGCAGAAGTTTATTCTCTCACACTTCTGGAATCGGAAGTCAAGATGTCAGCAGGGCTCCCTCTGAAGCCTCTAGAGGGGGATCCTTCCCTGCAATGTGCAGCTTCTGGTGGCTCCAGGCATTCCTTGGCTTGTGGCTGCATCCCTCTCCGATCTCTGCCTCTGTCTCCACATGGCCTCCTCTTCTCTGTCTCTCCTCCAGTGTCCTTTATAAGGACAATTTGTCCTTGGATTTAGGGCTCACCCAGGTAATCCAGGACGATGTCACTTCAAAATCGTTAATTACATCTGCAGAGAGTCTTTTCCAAATAAGGACACATTCACAGCTTACAGGACGTGGACATATGTTTTGGGGGTCACCATTCAACCCCTTCTTATAGTCCCAGCTGCCATCATCCAAGCTGGGCCACTGCAACTACCCCGTCTCCCAGCCTCCAGGGCGCACAGCCAGAGGAATCTTTCAGAAGCAGAGACCAGACCCCAGTCCCTTCCAACTTAAAGCCTCACAGGCTCCCAGAGCCTCAGGAAGCTCCCTTGGCCGGGCCCTGCTGACCTCTTAGGCCTCGGGTCTCCCTGCTCCCCTCCCCACACCCTGTTCCCACCACACTGACCTGCCCTTGGTTCCTGCAAGGGTCCACACGCGCTCTTGCCTTCAGGCGTCCCCCGTGCGGTTACCGCCGCTCCCTCTGCCTGGGACTCTTCGTGTGGGCTTCACCTGGATGACTTTTGCTAGTCTACCAAGTCTGTTTAGAGAGATTCTCCTGCACTCTCCTTGACAAGTGAATCAGGGGCCTGAGTTCCCACAGCCTGTCCCCGTCAAGTCATCCCAGGGGGTTATAAGGTGGGTTCACCTGTCTTTGCTCTCCGGACCGCGAGCTCGGCTGGAGCAGGGCCCACTTCACCCACATCCATCCTGCTCACTGCAGAATGGCCGCCACCCGCCGCAGGGCACAGCTGGCATCCTGCAGTGTGTCTGGGGGAGCATGGGGATCAGACAGGGCTGGAACTTTCCTCCCACCTCCCACCCCTGCCCATCTTCCTTCCTCAGAGTCTAGGGAAACATTTTTTTCCCACCTTTAAAATCAAGTTCTGTTTGAATGTATGTATGTGTGTTTTCTATATAATAGCTTTATTGAGATATAATTTACATACCGTACAATTCACCCAAACTGTACAAGTCAATAGTTTTCAGGGTATTCAGAATTGTGCAAGCATCACTACAATCAACTTTAGAACATTTTCATTATCCCAAAAAGAAATCCTATACATATGAGCAGTCACGACCCATTTCCCTCTGACTGCACCCCTTCCCCAGCCCCAGCCTCAGGCAACCACTAATCTCTCTGTCTCCATGGAGCTCCCTATTCTGGACATTTCATACCAATAGAATCATACAGTACGTGGCCTTTTGTGTCTGGCTTCTTTCACTTAGCATAATGTTTTCTAGATTCAGCCACATTGTAGCATGTGTCAGCACTGCATTCCTTTTTATTGCCTGAATAATATTCCATTATATGGATAGACCACTATTTATTCATTCATCAGCTGATGGACATTTGGGTTGTTTCCACTTTGGGGCTATGATGAATAGTGATGCTGTGAACCTTTGTGTGCAAGTTTCTGTGTGGATATATGTTTTCATTTCTCTTGGGTCTATACCTAAGTGTGGTGAATGTGTTTTTCTTAATTAAAAATAATTTATATTTTAAATTACAAACACAAAACACGAGAGATCACCGAAGCCACAAATTAGAAACAAGAAAATACAGACACACCCATAATCCCTACAACAAAGATATCTGGTGTCCTGCCCTGGAAACATCCCTTTGCTCTTGTTTACTTATATGGATCATGAACGGGAGGCCGTGTATGTAGAAACTGACAACTCCTGGCCCTTGCATTCAGCTTCCTCTGATCTCTCATGTGACTATCAATAAAGAACCATTCAGCGCAGATTAGAAATGAAACCAGCTTTAACTTCAAAGGACAAACAGCTAAGAGTTTAGCTAACAGCTAAGAAAGAAGGAGGATTTTCAGCTGTCTGGAGGTGGGGGAAAGATTTTCAATGGGGCTGGAACTTCTCATTCTTTGGCCAAAAAAAAGAAAAGCACTAAAAAGAAGGGAAACCCAAACCCCAAACAAAAATCTAGGGAATCATTACATCAAGATAGATGGATTACAAGTGATTTATTTTCTTTTTGAAAAAATTTAATGATATTATATTATTATAATGTTTTACCACTAAAAAGATTCTAAGAAGGCTTTGAGGGATTACTGATGAAAAAGAGTGATTTTATAAAACCCAGCAATTCTTAAGGAGAGTGCGGCGAAAAAGGCCTTTTTTGTTCTTTTATAGTTTCTTCCAAGAATGGGCTCACTGAGACAGAGGCCAAGTGAGCAGACAGCCGCAGACTTGAGGGAAGCTGTGAACATCTCAACTCCAAGAATGAGAGTTGCCTGTGCACACATAGGAAAAAGCAGGTAAGAAAAGGCATTAAAGGTGTCTCTCTTTAAAAGGATTGTGGGGGAAAAATGGAAATTCTTAACCATTCATGACTGGTGAGAAAGGCTGAAACTTCATGTTTGCTGTCTTAAATATCTTGCTGCAAACCTTTTCCCAAACTATATGTTCATTATTACAAAAATAATTCTTATAAGCATCCCTTCTTAAACAGAGATTAGTAATTCTAATATTCATGATCAAGTGTTTTAAAGATTTCCACTTATTCTGAAAAGTATCATTAAACAGAAACACATTCTTGTCTACTCAGAAGCACAGTCTAGAGGCGGCTGGATGCCTGGCACAGAAGCTGCTGCTTTCCACTCCTTCACCCAGGGTAGACATTGCTAAGTGATCACAGCACTCTTTTCCACCAAACTATAGACTGTCTCTGTATCCCTATCTATTCTTCTCAAAAGGTAACTTCTAGGAGTGAATCAGAGGGGGCAAAAAAACAAAAACCAAAAAACACTCATTAATGTGCAAGTACAAACCCAAGGCGCCACCTAGTGTCAGAGCTTCCTAATTGCAGGCAGAGTACAGCAAACTATCCCCAGTTTTAGAAAGAACCGGATCCCTGGGCCAGCAAAGCCAGTCACGATGACAGTAAATAAACTGTTCAGTCTAGTCTTGAGCAAATACAGTAGACCTCCTAGAGAAAAGTTTTGTATTTCAACATGGGTTTTCCTTGCTTTAGCCCAAGAGATTGGCCAATAGAAGAATGTCAGGCAACAACTAGTAGCAACAAATGGCCTTTAGAAAACACCAAATTCTTCCCCAATATTCTCTTTGCCAAAGACTGACTCTTCTGTCTGTCAGGTTCCCAAGCTGCCCAGATTTCTCATTCTGCAAATTACATACACCATGCCTCAGAGTCACGTGGGTACTTTTTCCTGAGCAGAATATGCCAGGCCCTGCATAAGGAGCTCATCTGAATTCTCCTCTTAGCAACCTACCCTGAGACAAATGCTGCTATCCCCATTTTCCAGGCAAATACACTGAGGCTCAGAGAGGGGAAGCAACTTGGCCAATGTCACACAGTGAGGAAGATACAGGCAGGATTGAAACGTCCTCCTGGCCAAGCTGGGGCTACAGACCCCACAATGTCAGCCCCTTCCTGACAGCAGGCTGCCCTTCTTGCTGGAGGAGTCTAAGCAGGTCAGCTGTGCTCCTGGGAACATACCACTGGGGCAGGGCACAGGCAGCCCAGATGGGCCAATGGGCCCCGTCAGGAGGGGGCTGGGCACAGTGCAGGCTCTCAGGGCCAATTTCGGACCTGGACTGTCCCGACCACCTGCTCCAAGGTTCTGCAGCAAGACATTGAGTCGCCCTCTGTGGTCACTCGCTGTGCAGTTTATCAGCCTCCCCGGCCTCCCTTTCCTGGGCAGAACACCTCTGCATGGGCAGCTGTGATAATGCATGCCGTCTGCAGGCACATAGATACAGGCTCAGGGCTGACTCAGTAGAAGACAGGTCATTTCTGCCCACCCCACTCCCCCTGCTCCTGTCCACCATCCTGTCCTCCTGCTGTCTCTCTGCTCTCTCCACATCGCTGTCTGCCTGTGTGGCTACTCTGAGCCCCACCTCTTTCCATGTCAGGCCCGGCTCCTCCCTGCTGACCACAGGGCTCAGTCTCTCTGTCTCTGTGTGTTTATCTCTGTCTCTAACATTCTCTTTCTCTCTCTCTCACCCTCCTCTTCTCTATCTCTGTCTTCCCTCCTCTTCTCTTCCTCTTCTTCCCTCCCTGGGATCAGGGGAGGACACAGTCAACTTCAGCTTCTTGTGGCTTCAGCAGGCAGACATGGGGGGCAGCCCCGGCTCTCTGTCAGGTCCTTCCCTCTGGACAGGGCCCCCACCTCCCCATCACCTCCCTGAACAGCCTCCACTCAGGTGTGTCATGAGTAACCAGAATCCCTGGGCCAGGCCTGCTGAGGACCCGGGAGGGGAAGGAGGGGCCGCCTCCCAGGGTACAGCTGGTTCAGAGGCGCAGCTTCTGATCCAGCCCTGGCCCTTGTGGATCCTCTGCCTGCCCAGAGGTGAAGATCCATGTTGAAACTTCACCCCAGCACCCAGGGACCCTCCCAGGATGAAGGCAATAGCAGCTTCCAGAGCTGGAATTGTAAGAGTTGCCATTTCATACGTGTGCATGAGTGGGCGCACACACACATGAATTTAATTCTTAGGGCAGAGGGTGAATATAATATGTATACTTTTTGGTATTAATTTTTTTCAAACCATGCAAAAGGATTCACAGTGAAAACTAACACCCTCAGTCCCTCAGTTCACCTTCCCAAAGGCAGCCAGTTAGCAGTTTCTTGTGAATTCTTCTAGAGAAAGTAAGTGCATGATCTGAGTACTTACGGGTAGATATTCCTGCGATTTCCCCCCAATGGCAGCATCCTTTACACACAGCTGCACTTACTTTTTTCACTTAACAACTGATCTTAGAAGTTCCATAATCTAGGGACTTCCCTGGTGGCACAGTGGTTAAGAATCCACCTGCCAATGCAGGGGACATGCATTCGAGCCCTGGTCCAGGAAGATCCCACATGCCATGGAGCAACTAAGCCTGTGCGCCACAACTACTGAGCCTGAGCTCTAGAGCCCACGAGCCACAACTACTGGGCCTGCGTGCCACAGCTACTGAAGCCCGCATGCCTATAGTCTGTGCTCTGCAATAAGAGAAACCACCACAAAGAAAAGTAGCCCCCGCTCGCTGCAACTAGAGAAAAGCCCGTGCACAGCAACGAAGACCCAACGCAGCCAAAAAAAAAAGTTCCATAATCTCCCTCATCTTTACATATATAAATATATATATAAGCCTCATCTTTATATGTATATGTATATATAATTCACATGCCACAAAACTCATTCTTTAGTATGAACAATTCAGTGTTTTTTAGTATATTCAGAGTTGTGTAACCATCGCCACTAATTTTAGAACATTTTCATCACCCTAAAAAGAAACCCCATACCCACTAGCAGTCACTCCCCATCCCCTGCCCCCAGCCCCTGGCAACCACTAATCTATTTTTTGTCTCTAGGGATTTGCCTATTCTAGACATTTCATATAAATACAATATGTAGCCTTTTGTGTCTGGCTTCTTTCACTCAGCATGATGTTTTCAAGGTTCATCCGTGCTGGAGCATGTATCAGTACTGTGTTCCTTTCAATGGCTGACTAATATTCCACTGTATATGTATGCCACATTTCACTTATCTCTGTTCTTTTTACTCGCAATACAGCATTCCACTGATGGGTGTACCTTAATATACTAGTCTCCTGCAAGGGGCATTTAGGTTGTTTCCAGTCTTTTGATACTACGTATAGTACTGCAGTTAATTTCCTTCTGTTCTTTGCAAATATACATGTAAGAAACTTCCTCACTGTGGAATTACTAGGTCAAAGGAAGACACACTTTACCTGCTATTACATATTACCAACTGTGCTCCAAAGAGGGCATATGTGAAGTGACAATTTCTCCACATCCTTGCCAACTCATTTTATCAAAGATTTTAAGTCCTTACCATCAGTTTTGGAAGGTGCTATCTCATTGTGGTTTTCATCTGCAATTTTTTCTTTTGAGTGAAACTGAATGCCTTTTCATTCTGAGTTGTCTGTTCATAACTTTTGTCTATTTCTCTATTGGGTCATTGATTGATGTTATTGATTTGTAAGAGCTCGTTATATGTGGAGGAAAATAGTCTTTTTTTCTGATTGATATGTTGAAAATTTTTTCCACAGTTAATCATATTATTCTTTTTAATGCAGAAATTTTTATGTACCCAGTGTATCCTTTATGGCTTCTGGGGTATGTAGTTTTCTTAGTACTCTTAGAAAGATTACGGAAAGGGCCTAGCATCTATTTATGATCCATTAGGGGAATCAGACAAATCAACAGATGGCTCCTGCATAGAACACTGTGAGTGCAGAAGCCCAGTGGACATGTGATCCAGTCTTGGATCCAGTCTTCGTTTGGGACACCTTCCCAGAGGCAGGGAGGGAGTGATGTCTGAGCTGTGACAGAAGGGGGAGTGGGCATTGGTAGGCAGAGGGGATGGGATGGGATGGGAAAGCCCTGCAGTCCAGCTGGAGAGCACAGGGTTGGCTGGGAGGATGGAGACTCGCTTTGGTGTCCCAGGGTCTGGGACACAGGGAGGATGGGCAGGCCAGGCCACATTCAGTTCCCACCCTGAGGGCAGCAGGGACACTGAAGGTTTCCCTCACAGGGAAATACCTCCAGTCACCTTTGGGAAGATCCCAAAAGACTGGAACGGTCAGAGAGGAGGTGAGAAGCCACCAAGGAAACTGAGGCCAAATCCCATAGAGGGTGGGGAGGCTGGAAGGGACAGAGCCGAGGAGTGGGCAGATGGAGAGGATCCAGACTTGGCACTGCAGGGCTGGACAGGAGGGCAGGGCAGGGAGAGCCTGGAGTCCAGGTGCTCCAGGGGTACACATCCCCCATATGCTGTCCATCCACTTATGACTCCCTGGGCCAAGCCACAGGCTAGAAATCCATCTCTTCTGGGTCCAGCAGCTCCATCTGCCTAACAGGGCTTCCCAGGCACAATTTATACCAATGCAGGCAGCCCAGAGCCCATTGGTCAGCCAGTGCCAGGCAAGGGCAGCAGATGGCAGAAGGACCAGCTCCTGACTCTTAGGGGTTTGGGAGTGTGGGTCTGAGGGAGGCAGAGCCTGTCGTGCAGAAGATGGTGCTGGGCTGGCACCCTGGTCCTGCCCCCTCTGCCTGGTCCCCACAGGAGCTGAGACCGACAACCTGGGGTCCTCTTCCCCAAGTGCTCTTCTCTCTGTGTCTGTCTATCTCTTTTTCTGTCTCTCTGTCTTTCCATCTGCCTCTCTCTACATCTCTCTGACTGACATCTCTCCCTCTGTCTCCAGCTTGCTGGCTCTCTTTCTCCCTTTCTATCTCTCTATATCTCTATATATCTCTCTGGCTCTTTCTCCCTCTCCTCTTCCTCCTCAGAATCGCTTCCTCAGAGTGGAACCCATTCATCCTGGGGGTGTCAGGTGGGGCAGGCCCACATGCTCCTGGCCCAGCAGGCACCTCCTGGGACTGGCAGGGCTGGCAGGCAGCTCCAGGGTCTCCGCTCTAAGTGGCTCCTCTTGCCTGTCCTTCGTGCCTGCCAGGTCCATCCAAACCACATGGACTTGTGGCCACCACTCCAGATGCATCCAGCAGGGGGTGGGTTTCACCTCACTGTGGCTGGGAAAAGGACATTTTCCCACACAGAAGGCCCTTTCGCTTGGCAGACCTTGTTCCTAGATCCTTGGTCACCAAACATCCCCCTTACTAGCCTAGAAGTGATTACTAGCCCACTACTAGTGATTTGGGGTTTAAATGAGGAAGAATCCCTGTTAACTGGGCCCCAACATTTAACAACACTCAATATGTCAGTCATTAACACTCTAGTGTAAATGAGCCAACCTCTACCGCCCCCCCCCAGCTAGGTGGATGTTGCCTAAGGAGACCTCATTAGTCTGTTTTTGCAGGAGGAGAGATGTGGAAAAAGAAGCAGAGCCAGGGATACCCAAAGAAGGGAAATAGGGCAAAGGTGGGGGGCAGAAAGGAGGGGATTTGTGGGCAAGGAACCAGAGGAAGGGAAGTGGGACAAACATTGTTAAGGAGAAGGCCTCTTATCTGTCCATTTCTTCACAGTCAACAAAGCACAGTCACAGGAAAGTCCCCAAGTCTTGTATCCCTCCCTCCCCCGGTTTCCAGATGGGGGCACTGAGGCCCAGAGAGAAGGGACTCACTGTAGATCATGCAGACATCCAGGTGTCCTAACTTCAAATACAGGTGCCCTGGCTGCCACCCTGTCGTCCTCCCCTGACCCAAGGTGCCGGTCTCTCCCCCTGAGGATTCCTGAGGAGGGCAGGAAAGCCTTCTCTCTGAGCCCTAATTTATGATTTTCCGACAGCTTCCTTCCTCCCATCACTCCTTCTAGCTCCAGTCCCAGCTTCATGAGGAAGGAATGAACTGGGTGAGAAGGGCAGCTCCATGGAGCATAATTAACTTGGCTGGGCAGCTGCAGGCTCTCCGGGTCCCCCAGCATCCCCGCCCTGGCCCGGCGAGGGGCCGCAGGGCCAGGCCTCCAGATCAAAGGCACAGAAAGCGGGCATTGTTCCCTAACCTGGAAGGCCGGCCCACTGGCCCTGCCCTTTGTTTGGGCAGAGGCTTAAATGGCGCTGGCGCTGACTGGGCCCCTGGGGGCTGCCGCCACAGGCTCCGGTACCCCCAGGCCTCTTGGGCTGCTCCCTCCCCTGTAGAATGTGCACGACATGGGTACAGATCAACTGGGGCACCTGGACTCACACAAGCTGGTGTGCAAGCAGGGCTAATTTTATGCACCCCACCCCCCACCCCGAGCTGGGGAGACTGTCCTTGGGACATAGGCAGAGGGAAGAGGTCCTTAGCACAGGCTCCAGGGGCAGTTCACAGGGAAGGGAGGCTGCAACCCAGGTTTGTTTGCTGTTAGAAAAACAGCATTTCCTGTTTGGATTAGGCCGGCTGGATGTGTCAGTGAATACACACCAGAAGGGCTGTGTTTCCCAGACCCCATGGCCTGCTCCCAGTGGTGTGTGTGTGTGTGTGTGTGTGTGTGTGTGTGTGTGTGTGTGTGTGTGTGTGTTTATGCATGTGCTCCCTCTCACGGGAGTCTAAATCTGAGCTGAGTTCTCTTTTTGCCCAAAGAAACACCCTTGCAGGTTCAGAGGGCAGCAGTGTGGCCTAATGGGTAAGTGCAGAGGCCGGCACCCATCACTCACCAGCCGTGGGCCCCGCACCTGGGGATAATATGGAGGCCTCCCGGGTGTGAGAGAAGAGGGCAGGCGACAATGCAAGCAAAATGCTTAGCACAGCGCCTGGCACACGGTCAGCGCTCAGACCGGACCGGAAGCTACTGTTGTTACTGGCGGTTGTGGTTCCGTCTTGGCAGCTGAGAAGATCAGCCCCCCAGGGAAGAGGCCCCACCCACAGAGGCCTTGAGCCAGCGGGCCCCTCTCCTCCCCATCTCAGCAAACACTGAAACCTCAAATGACCAAACCCAGGTCCCTGCAGCATTTCCTGCCCTTCCTGCTCAGTGGGGAAAGAGGACCAGAAAATAAGCTGATATCCACCAGGAGAATGCGTCCTCAAAAGGGGGCTTCATACTGTGCCCCAGGACCACCGCGCAGAGACCCAAAGCTTTAAAAACTGCCTTGCTTTTTGTTTGTTTAATTGAAGTATAGTTGATTTACAATGTTGTGTTAGTTTCTGGTGTACAGGCAAGTGATTCAGTTATATATATATATTCAGATTATTTTCCATTATAGCTTATTACAAGATATTGAATATAGTTCCCTATGCTATACAGTAGGACCTTGTTGTTTATCTATCTTATATAAAGTAGTGTGTATCTGTTAATCCCAAACTCCTAATTTATCCCTCCCCCGCTTTCCCCTTTGGTAACCATAGGTTTGTTTTCTATGTCTGTGAGTCTGTTTCTGTTTTGTAAATAAGTTCATTTGTACCATTTTTTTAGAATCTATAGGTAAGTGATATCATATGGTATTTGCCTTTCTCTCTCTGACTTACTTCTCTTAGTATGATAATCTCTAGGTCCATCCATGTTTCTGTAAATGGCAATATTTCATTCTTTTTTATGGTTGAGTAATATTCCATGGTGTATATGTGCCACATCTTCTTTATCCATTCATCTGTCGATGGACACTTAGGTTGCTTCCATGTCTTAAAACTGCCTTGTTTTTTCAGGCAAGGAAATGAGGCTCCGAGAGGGGAGGTGACTTGTCCCGGGTCACACAGTGTCCAGTGGTTGCTCTGGAATTGACACTTAGGCCTATGGGGTGCTGAGCCTATGTGGTAACCACCAGGCTGCACTGGCATGGGGGTCTAGCTGTAGTTTTAAATAAATACGCTGGACCACGGGACCCCAGCCTCAGTAAGGATAGGACCCTTTCTGATGTCCAAATGTTGATAACAGCTTTTCCTGGGAGCATCCATTGCTGGAGAAATTCGCAGTGGCCTGGAGCGCCCACGCGTTTGGTGATAAAGGAACATGTATGCCATTCATCACAGGAGCATCTCAGACACGTTGCAAAAAGATGTGGTAGTGCCTCCTCATTCTGTGGCCCTCCTGAGCCTTCCCAGGACAGAAGCCACTGCCCAGCACTTCCCCTTCCTAAAGAGCTGCATACCCTCCAAAGTGCCCTTTGGGGTGTTGGGTTTTGATCGTGGCCACCTGACCAGGCCTCAGATGGGCCTGGGACCATCTCATGAGATGGCCCCTTGAGAGTGACAAGTTATCTAGAGGATTAATTAACTGATCTAGTTGTGTCAAAAATAAGAGCTAACCAGAGAGGTGCAAAGCTGCTTTTCTTGGGGGTCAGACAGACAGCACATAGAGGTGCCCAAAAATCACAGATGGCAGCTCCCCTAGGGGGGCAAAGTTGGCACCGTGATGATGTGATGATGTTGTTGGAGGATGTGAGGAGCCCTTGGGGGAACCACGTGAAGCAGGGGACTGTGGGGGTCAAGGCATATCTCATTCCTGCACACACCCCATAAGGAACGTGCAACTGTTCTCCTTACAAAGAGAAACTGAGGCTCAGAGAGGGGCAGGCCTTGCCCAAGCTAACACGGGCAGAGGGGGCAGAGGGAGGGTTTGAACCCAGCTCTCACTGCCTGCCCTCTCGGGGGACAGGAGTCGGCTCTCTCCACTGGCACACCCTCCCCCCTCTGACTCAGCCCAGGGCCCTGTGCTGCTCTGGTGAGTCTAGGAGAGGTAGTCCCAGGAATCAGAGGTCAGGGCCAGCATGCCCTTCTTGCTGGAGTGTTTCTAGCAGAGATCCTAGATCTGGACAAGCCACAGCAGGATCCTGTAGGACAGGTCACCGGTGCACTGCTGGGGTGGTAGGGGCTTCACCAGCCTGGGACTGCCTGCTGCCCATCAGTTCTGGCAGAAGGGGGTGGGGGGGAGGTCAGAGACTGTCCTGGAGTTTGGGGAGGGTCTGGGTGCCCTCTGATGAGAACATAAACATACACTCCTGTCACAGACACATACATCACACACATGCATACAGGCATCACACATTTCACATGCCCCCATCACACCTGCACACATATGTATCACACACACATACCATACTTTCATACTCTTTGGTGGAATTCACATGTACCCCAGATTAAGTAACTCCACGGTAAGCCAGTCCTTTTCTTGTCACTGATGGGGAAACCCAGGCGCAGAGCAACTGATGTCTGCACTCTTCCTTAATTGTGCTAAAGAGCTGACACCCCCTCTGAAGTCAGGAGACCTGGATTTGAATCCTAGCTCTTCCAACCACTGATGGGGTGCTTTAAGCAGATGACATCTCCTCTCTGCCTCAGTTTCTCCATCTGTAAAATGGTGATAAAAGTGGACACTGACTTTATGGGGTCAGCCCAGCTCTTCTCCCAGGGGGACTACGAGTGCCTGGGCCTCCTTTTTTCTCTCTGTAAAATGGGGATCATTGTGCCCACCTCACCCAGAGTGGTTTGAAGATTAAACCGAGAGAGGATGTGAAGCGGAGGTGAGGTGCCCTGCACACAGTGGCGTTCACTGCTCAGGAAGCCTTTGTTGCATGGATGGACCGTCCCTCGTGGCTCGGGAGCTGGAACCCTCAAAAATGTCGAGAGGGGATGAGGCCCCCGCATCATTAGCCCAGGCTTGTTGGGTTTGGGTCCTGGCTGCGTCTGAGACCATGGCCCGGCTTCAGCTCCCCACTTTGCAACACGTGGCAGGGCACCTCGAAACTGGCACTGCGCCCCCAAAAGGGCCACGCAGCGCAGGGCGCCAGGCTCAGGTGGGCACCTGGTGGCCTTCCTGGCGGGGGCGCCCGACCCCCGGGGCTTCTTCCGGGTTGGCAGCGGCGGCGCAAGGGGCGGGGGCCCGCGCGGAGGGGCCGGGCGAGGCCGGGAACGCGCGCCCCCGCCCCGCGCCCGCCTCCCGCCCGCCCTCCCGCCGCTGCGCTGGGAACCGGGATCCGCGCGTCCTGGGCGGCTGGCTGCGCGGGCGGGGACGCCAGGCTGGAGGCGACGGCGAGGGTCCGCGCGCGGAGGGCGCCGGGCGCAACATGGGCGACCCGCGGGCCTGGGCGCTGCTTTGCTTCGGGCTCCTGCTCCCGGGAGGCAGCGCCGCGTGGAGCGTTGGGGGAGCCCCGTTCTCTGCACGCAGGTAAGGGCTGCCCCTACCCCCCGCACCACCTCTGTGCCCTGCCAGCCCGGGGTTGGGGACAGGGACTCCAGGCACCGCCCCCCCACAAACTCCGTGCAAGCCCGGGATTGGGAAAGGGACCCGGTTCCCCACCTCATTGCCAGCCCGGGTTGGGGCAGGAACCCTGGGCCTCCCCGCTATCTGGCAGAAGCTCCAGGCCCTGCGGGGGTCACCTACTTCACGTATACAGAGCCGGCAGTCCCCCGACAGCCTTCTCCACCCCCCACCACTTCACCTCCAGAGCCCCTGGGGGTGGTTTCCCCCAAGGGAGGAAACCACCAAGACTTCCCCCACCCTCTCCCTAGGGCCCCCTTCCTGCACATAGGAGAAGCCCAGGACACCCTCTAGCTGCCACTTGGGGGACCCTCCTCGCTTTACTCTGCTCCTGGCTTTTTTTTAGTATCCCAGCTATTTATTTCTCTCAAAGGAAGAAGACTGGGGTGGAGTTTCACAGACCGAGGGTCAGTGTCGGCTCCCAGGGACCTGGCATTTTGGACTGTGCTGGGAGCAAGTGCTCTGTCTTCCTGCTGCTCTCTCAGGAGCAGGGAGCATTCTATCTGGTGGTGTTTATGGAGCATCTCCCAATACCAGTGAGGGGGCCCTTTATGTGCAGTGTTCAAGGATTGAATGAGGTAGGGAACACTTGTCCCCATTTAGCAGATGAGCGAACTGAGGCCCCAGAGAATTAACATAATCTTCTAGGCTCATTGACCATTAATAGAAGAACTGGGATTCAAATCTGTGTCTTTCTGGCCTTGGTGACACTGTTTGGACCTACCCAGGTCCCTGTCCTGGCTGTAGCCCCTGCCCCTGCTGGGGTCCTGTTTCGAGGGCCAGCCGCCACTGTTGTCTGAGGCAGACAATACGGAGTAGCCAGGCCTCTCCAGGCCTTTTCATCCCATTCAAAGGCCTGCCGGGCCCCCACCCCCTACGGGCTCAATTCTTTAATTCTTTTCAGAAATTCCCTTTTCCCAGTGGTCAGGGGCCAGCGTGCCCCTGCTGGGCTAGCAAGAGCAGGTGACATGGGCAGGGCTGGAGGGCAGAGGTGGCCGTGGCATCAGCGGCCAGAGGAGCAGTTGTTTTGAGACAGGGGCTGACCGCTGGCAGATGTCACAGCCACCACCATGCATGCTGACCTGGGCTGGCATTTCACCTGTACCTATACCCTCCAGAATCTTCCCAACTGCCATGGGAGGCACACATTTTTATGGTCCTCATTTCATAGAGGAGGAAGGTGAGGCTTAGAGAGGGGACATGACCTGCCTAGGGCAAGGATGTGAACCCCCAGGGTCCCCCGTGTCAAGCTCAGGATGATGGTTGAGAAGGCATAAGGCTTGGACTGCCCTTTAGCCAGTCCACTGCCTCCCAGCCTGGGCTCCTTGGCCCCCCAGGACTTGCTATGTGGGAGCAGGATGGTGTCCGTGGGCAGGTATCTGGTGGTCACTGGGGACTGTCACCCCATCTGGTCATAGAAGGCTCACAGTGGCCTGAGCATCACAAAAGCTCTGTAGGCAATGCTGTTGCTCCCATTTTACAGATAAGAAAACCAAGGCCCCCAAAAAAAGAAAGCCAAGGCTTAGAGAGGAAAAGATACCTCAATCTAAGTCAGTCAGTTTCCAGATCCAGTGTACTTTTCACTCCAGCAGCTCTCCTGGAGGAGGGCGAGCTTTTGTCAGCTTGGGGAGCTGAGAAAGGTTTGCAGGTCATGGTTAGGAATTAGGGGCTCTGGCCTCAGAGCAGCGTTTTATTCCTGGCTCTGTCACCCACTCAATGTGTGACCTCAGGCAGGTCTCTTCAGGGCCCCAGGTCTCAGTTCCCCTCTTCCCTCCCCTCATCCCCTGCACAGATGCCTGTTCTGAGGACAGTCCCCCATGGGAGGAACCAGTGCAGGGCCTGATGTACAGTGGTTCCTGCTATGACCAACATTAAGTGAGGGGAGGGACCCCTGGCCAGAGGAATCTGGTTCTTGGCTGCAGGGACCTCCCCTTGTGGCCCTGTCCCAGCATCATTGGAGACGGATGGGGATGTTGCTCCCCATCAGCCCTCCCTCCACCCCTATCCCGGTGCCCCAGGCACCCCTTGGCAGCTGAGAGACCACAGGGAGAAAAGAGGCTTTGTGCCTGGGGAGGGGGAGGCCCGGGAAGGCATCCAAGGGGCCGCCCCCAGGCCCAAGAATGTGGCAAGACTTTGAGACCCCCGGAACCAGGGTGTCCAGGGCTGTGCAGAGCTGCCTTGTCTCGCCTTTGCCCCTGTCTGCCCCCCCAAGTCCCTGCTGGGGGTGCTTCCTGCCCCTTTGAGGGCCCTTCCAGCCTTTAATGACCCATCTCAGTGTCTCAACGCTGTGGCTCTAGAGTTGAAGCCGTCACCGGTGTCCTGGTCCAGGCTTCTTTTCCTGCAGTACTGGCTTCCTTTGGGCAAATCTAAGAATCAAGGAGAGTGGAGAATTTTCTTCCCCACCCACTCCGTTGGGAGCTCAGATCCCAGCGCTATACCCACAGGGGTGACCTGGGTAGGTGACTTCTCTTGGGGCCTCAGTTTCCACTTGGTAAAATGCAGAGCCTGACAATCCCTATCCCAAAGTCAAGGGGGGGACCTTGTGCGGAAGGTACAGTGCTGGTGTCCCTCAGGGAAGCCCCTGGACCACAGCTGCCTGGTGTGGGCCCTATGTCACGGTCCAGGAACAAGAACTACCAAAAGCCGTCAGCGCTGCGCTAAGGGCTTTACGTGAAACCTCCCTTACAGGAGGAGTGTCTGCTGTCCCCATTTGCAGATGGACAAAGTGAGGCCCCGAGCGGGTCAGGGCCTTGTCCAAGGTCACCAACTTAGGAAGCAGCAGAGCCAGTGTGTGGGGTTCACCTCTGGTGTGGGGTTCTGGCTCTGTTCACCCCACCCCCACCCTGTGGGTCTTCTTTCTTTCCTCTCCTTTTCATAGCGGCCCTTGGCCCCCAGCCCGCTTGGCTGCCTCCTGCAATTAGCCCCTATCACTGTTCCGGATCACAGCCCTGGGCCCCGTGGAGACAAAGTCCCCTGAGCTCCTCGTGGCAGGGGGTGGAGGGCAGATGGGGGGGGCCCCCTCGTGGGGGCGGCCAGTGCCAGGCCGAGCTGGTCTGGCCTGTTTTCTCTCCTCCCGGCAGCCTCTGGAGGCCCAGGAGGTGCTGAGTGGGCAGAAGTGGCAGGCCCAGGAGAGAAGTGCTGCCTCCTCCCAGCCCCTGCCATTGTCCCATCCCACAGGAGGTAACCCAGCGTCATCGGGTTCCTGGGTGGCTTATCACCAACCACGTCCCAGAAAAGAAGCTCCCAAGGGCAGCAGGATGGGGGCGGGGCCTCCAAGGACTGCGCCCATCTCTGGGAACCTGGGTCCCGGCTCCTCTGCCAGGGCCACTGTCTATTCTCAGTCATTCAGCAAACCTCCCTGAGCGCCCCCGGGCTGAGCCCCATACTGGCTTGGTCCCCGCCAGCGCCCTCCCCCAGCGCCATCGGGGGAAGAAAAAGCTCAGGGCTGCTGTGAGTGGCTGAGGGGGGCCCCTGCAGGTGCCCAACTGTGCCCAGAGCCTCAGGACTGAGACCCAGAGGATGAATAGGAGTTTGCTGGAGCAGGGAGAGGGCTTTCCAGGCAGAGGAAATCTCCTATGCAAAGATCTGAGGTGGGGAGAAGATGTGCATGGGAGGGAGGGCAGGAAGGAGGGAGAGCAGCAGCGCAAGTGTGCAGGACCCAGCGGTCAGGGCGACGGGCAGCGTGGTGGGCTGTGGACTTCAGGCCAGCAGCGCCCCTGGAAAGTGGACGGAGGGGTGGGCGGGTGGTGGAGCCAGGCTGTGATCCTGCGGAGGAGCTCGGGCTTATCCTGGCAGCAGTGGGGCTGGGTCTTCAAGGCCAGGGAGGGGCAGCACGTAATTATTGGTGACCCCCCAGGTGGAGGGCACGAGGGGCTGACCTTGAACCCCACCTGGCCAGAGTGTCCCCTCCTGTCTAAAATGTCTGCTAGCCGGCCATCAGCTCCGTGTCTCCTAAGCAGGGGATTCAAGCAAACTCCAGCTGGTGGGAAATAAGCAGGGAACCAGGCAGCAACTCACATGGGGGAGATTTTAAGTAAGAAAGAAGAAAAAAACTGTTTTCTCTGGCTCCTCCGTGGTCAAAAGAATTGCTAGGGCAATTGTGGGCAGTCACAGGCCCGCCTCCCCCAGTCCAGTCCAGGGGCTGGGCATGGGGTGTGTGTGCACACTTGTGTGTGAGGGTGCACGGCTCTGTGTTTGCAGGTTTTGGCCCGAGTGCAAGTTGGACAGTCATTTCTGTGGTTATATGTCCTGCTAGATTGACCTTGGTCTGATTGCGTGCTGTAGTGTGTGTGTGCATGCACACACTTATGTAGGTGTGTGTGTGCACATGGACACGTGTGTCTGGAAGTTGTATATGTGAGCGTGTCTGTGTGCTTTCATGTCTGCATGTGTGTGTGCATATTGATGTGTATGCATGTGTGTGAGTCTGTACACTGGCATGGAGTCTTCAGTCCGTGCCAGGGCCCTCCTGTGTCCCATGCTCTGGCCATCCTCTGCCCAGGTTGCTCCCTCCCTCCCTCCTTCCTCCACTCACAGAGCCCCTGGGCTAGCCTGGGGGACATCACACAGGCTCAGGGAGCTCCTGAGTCCCCCTGAACTTGTACCCCACGTTTTATGCATTTTTGGGGGGAGGAGCGACAACTCACATCAGTCTCCAAAGGGGCTTATGTCCCCCTAAACAAGATCCCAGTGGATTTTAAACCACAGCTCTGGGGACCCAGAGGCTCTAACGGGTGGGGGACCTTTTTTTTTTTTTAACATCTTTATTGGAGTATAATTGCTTTACAGTGGTGTGTTAGTTTCTGCTTTATAACAAAGTGAATCAGCTATATATATACATATATCCCCATATCTCCTCCGTCTTGCATGTCTCCCTCCCACCCTCCCTATCCCACCCCTCTAGGTGGTCACAAAGCACCGAGCTGATCTCCCTGTGCTATGCGGCTGCTTCCCACTAGCTATCTATTTTACATTTGGTAGTGTATATATGGCCATGCCACTCTCTCACTTCGTCCCAGCTTACCTTTCCCACTCCGCGTGTCCTCAAGTCCATTCTCTATGTCTGCGTCTTTATTCCTGTCCTGACCCTAGGTTCTTCAGAACCATTTTTTTGTTTTTTAAATATGGAATGCTTCACTAATTTGTGTGTCATCCTTGCGCAGGAGCCATGTTAATCTTCTCTATATCGTTCCAATTTTAGTATATGTGCTGCCGAAGCGAGCGCTGGGGGGCCTTTTTGAAATGCATCTTTTTAAACTTATAAAATCCCCACTTGCTCATTAGGAGAAACATTTCCAGCCTGTGGTTAAGAGCACAAGCCCTGGGGTTAGAAGAAGCTGAGTTCCAACCGTGACTGTGTCACTCATCGTGGGTGCCTGGGGCACATCCCAGACCCCAGAGCCTCAGTCTTCCCATCTGTAAAGTGGCACTTATAATTAGGTGTGTGGAAGGCCCTGGGCACAGCTCCTGGCATGGTAAACGGAGGCTGCTGTGAGCACAGGGGACTGAGTGGATGGAACTCATCTAGGCATGTGATTTTTCCTCACTTAATACACACATAGGGAATTCCCTGGCGTCAAGCGGTTAGGACTCCGTGCTTTCACTGCCAAGGGCCGGGGTTCAATCCCTGGTTGGGGAACTAAGGTCCCACAAGCTGCATAGCGTGGCCAAATAAAATTAAAAAAAAAAATACACACATAGCTTTATATGTACATACATTTACAGTCTTTTGGCTTTCTCTGCTTTTCATGTATTAATAGAAATGTCATTCTCTTGGTCCACACATACTTTTTCCCCCTTAAGTAGGCACATGGAGACCTCGGACTCTGTTACAGCGCCTGGTTCTCTGTGTCTAGGGGTCCCACTTAGGCTGTTCCAGTTTTGCGCCGTTCCTGACAGTGCTGTAACAAGCGCCTGGCACCTCTGCTGTGGGTTCCCTGGCCGAGGGCTCTTTTGAGCTCCTGCCCCATCACTGGGCTGATCAGAGCCACCCTTCTCTGGCTTTCC
Source organism: Phocoena sinus (assembly GCF_008692025.1). Classification (NCBI taxonomy): domain Eukaryota; kingdom Metazoa; phylum Chordata; class Mammalia; order Artiodactyla; family Phocoenidae; genus Phocoena; species Phocoena sinus. The sequence goes on along the minus strand of NC_045776.1, from coordinate 67,451,716 downwards.
CACCTCCATGCAGTCGGCCAGGGTGTTTCCTCCTCCTGGACTGATTTCAGCGTGACACAGAATGGTGAAGGGACTTCTGCAGAGTCCCATAGTGAGTTTGTCAACTGGTCCCCGCCAAAGACTTTCTCCTTCAGGTGGTCTGGGTGGGGGTGGGGCCGCAGCTGCAGGGCTGGGTTTCCGAGGTGGCAGGCACCTCCGTGATGGCTGGAACATTCCAGGTGCTCACCGGCCCTCAGCTCTGCACGGGGTCACGGGCCTGCGTTCTTTTGCTGGTGCTGGGAAAGGAGTGACCGTTTCAGGTGACCCTTCTCAGCTTGAGCCCCCACCCCACCAGACTTTCCTTTGTGGCCTGGAGCCCAGGGTCAGCAGGTTCCCAGGCTGAGGCCTTCACAGAGCCACAGACCGTGGCTCAGGAGGTGGGGAGGAGACGGGAGCTGACGGGGCCTCTGGGATGGAGGTGGGGGCCAGGCTGAGCCGTCCACATTCCTGGGTTCAAATCCAGATCCGCCATGCACCAGCTCTTTAACATGAACAATTGTCTTCCCCTCCCTGAGCCTCAGTTTACCCCTCTGTTAAATGGGGGGGGGGTTTCCTGGTTCCCTGTGGGAAGATGATGTAAATACCTTTAGCATACAGTAGGTGCTCAGTATGTGCAGTGCAAGGTGATTATTTGTTGGCATCTGAAAAAGTCAGTCCTCCATGCTTGGGATATTGATTGCGCATCCCAGCTGTCACACAGAGGGGACCTGAGGATAAGTGAGACAGAGCCTCTTTCTCACATGCCTCAGGGAGGGAGAGGGCAGACATGAATCACCAGCTTAATTCAGCATGACAGGGATACAGAGTGCTTAGGATCCCTGGCAGGGAACCATCGCTTCTACTCAGATGGGGGTGGAGGCGGAAGAGGACAAGGGAAGAGGTGACAGCACAGTGGGGCTTTGAAGGTAGGAGGTGTCAGGAAGAGAAATGGGGGAAGGGTGCTGCAGGCATCAGGTCCAGCATGAGCAAAGGCCTGGAGGTGAGGGATCCACAGCAGGAGTGGGAGCAGGAGACTTGGAGGGCTGAGGGTAGGGCTAGGCAAGGGACACCGCCAGGTTTCCATTGTCTGACCCTCCCTCCGGGGAGAGAGTGAGGGGAAAGACGCTCACTCACTGCCCTTGTCCAGGTGGGAGGTGGGAGGCAGTGGTGGCCTGGAGGGGTCAGGGTTGGAAAGGAGATGCTGAGGAGGAAGAGCCCCAGTCAAGATGCCCTGCTCCCATCTGGGCCCCTGCAGCTCATTCCCCAAGACCTCTGAGAGCACCCAGCACAGCTGTCCCCTCCAGGGTTCTGGAATTCACTGCTCAGCCACTTCAGCTCAGAGACTCCCACCAGGGCCCAAAGAACTTGGAGAGCTTAGGGGTCTCCCTGCCTGGAGACTCGGGGCTCCCAGAGAGAACATGGGCTGCACGTGGCACCTGAGCTTCCTCTCTGCTGGTCTGTTTCAGGAACTGGTGCTCATACGTGGTGACCCGCACCATCTCGTGCCACGTGCAGAATGGCACCTACCTGCAGCGCGTGCTGCAGAATTGCCCCTGGCCCATGAGCTGCCCTGGGAACAGGTGAGTGAGACCGTGTGGAGTAGAAGCTGCTAGCGTTCCCACGGTGGGCACGGCCTGGTGGAAGAGCTGGGGCTGGGGCTGGGACTCCGTGCAGGAGATGCCTGGGACCCCAAGGGTGGGCGGACAAAGGGACCATTGTCCATTCCCAGCGCCTCCCCTTGGCTCTTGGGCCTTCCTGGGGGAGGGATTCCAGCATTCACCTGCACGCCTTCGCTCAGTGAGCGTTCACCGCTGGGGACAGTCTAGCCCAGCTCGCAGGGGCTTCCTGTCCAGTTGGTTTCTAGATCCCCCCGGCTGGGGGCTGGGGAGGGAATGGAAGGGCTGAGGCCCAGAATGCATTAGGAAAGAGGCTCCAGAGGGACCTGGAGGTGGCAGAGGACCCTGGAGGCTCTGAGCTTGTCCCCATGGATGGTGGGAGGGGTGGCGGAAGGCCCATCTGAACCGGGCCACCTGGGCGCTCTTTCAGCTACAGAACCGTGGTGAGACCCACATACAAGGTGATGTACAAGACAGTGACAGCCCGCGAGTGGAGGTGCTGCCCTGGGCGCTCGGGGTCGAGCTGCGAGGAAGGTAGGACTGCCCCAGGCGCAGACCAGGTGCCTCCCCTCAGGTGTGTGGGAGGGAGCTGTAAACCATAGCTGAGTCGGTAGGTGCTCAAGGGCGCAGCGCCACACTTACCGGGGCTGCTGCACAGAGCTGCCGGCCAGACGCAGCTGGGCCACAGTGGGTATCTGCTCTCCCATGGGTGTTGACCACCTGCCTCTTGGGACACTGTCAGGACCCCTGGAGGAATTTCATACATGCTGGGTAGCTCACGTCTTAGGTCACACATCCCAAGCCTTTCCTCCAAACTTGGGGACATTTCCACGGGAGGTGGTAATGGTGCAGGGAAGCAAAGCACCACTTAGTGCAGTGGGTCAGCAAGGTCGGGATGGCTACACCCAGTCTGCAGGTGAGGAGAACAAGGCTGTGTGATGGGCACACAAGGGCGTGTGATGGGCACACAGCTCCTAAGTGGCAGGATTCAAACCCAGGTCTGCCTGGCTTCCCCCAGGCCCTCAGGGATGGGAGGACTCAGCTGGGCACCCTGTGTGCGGAGTGTGTCCCAGGCAGAGGCCCCCCTCTCTCCCCCCACCTCCTCTGCGTGCAGCTTGGTGGTTTGGGACCAAGCACCCAGCAGGGGCGCAGAGGAGGCAGCCCGCCCCTCCCCTGGCCACACAGCTACTGGCAGTGCCGTCTCCTCGAGGGCGCCTACCTCTGCTGAGGGGTCCAGGCTGCATCCACACTCACTGCCCGGCTGAACCCAGTGTGCTCCGAAGAATGACTAGAAAGAGGATGGACTGGCCTAGAGCCAGCCTGAGAACCAGGCCCATAGGCCCCTCAATAGAAAGAGGATGGACTGGCCTAGAGCCAGCCTGAGAACCAGGCCCATAGGCCCCTCAATAGAAAGAGGATGGACTGGCCTAGAGCCAGCCTGAGAACCAGGCCCATAGGCCCCTCAATAGAAAGAGGCATTCGGGGCCCCCAAGTAGCACATTAACGTGACTGTCGGTCGAAAGATGCATTCTGATTCCAGAAACACCGATGTGTGAAACACAGCCTCCGAATCAAGGGAAGGTGATGCTTATAGAGCCATTCATAGGTGTTTCTTGAGAGATTTACACACTTCACCTCCCTGGGACCCCACAGCAGCCCTAGTTCACAGATGGGGCAACGCAGGCCCAGAGAGGTGAAGTCACACGGGGTGGGGGCAGACTCCCCATGGAGTGGGGCAGGGAGGGAGCCTGGTGGTTTCCATGTGGGGTGGGAGAGCCCCCAGCACAGCGGGGGAGGAGCAGGGCAGCCAGAGGGAGGGGGGAGCTGCTCGAGGTCCAGCAGGGGTCCGGTACAGAGAGGCAGCCCTTTTTACGGATGGAGAAACTGAGGCTCAGAGAGGTGAGGGGGTTGACCTGTGGTCACGCAGTATGTGAGAGCTGGGACTGGGACCAGCCTGACCAAGCATCCATGTGTCAGTGCCTCCAGGCCTTGGGGCTGGATGGCAGGGAAGGAGACTAGCTGAGACTCACCAAGGCAGATGTGGGAGGCTGGGAGGGGCAGACAGGGAGGGAAGGAAGGGGGCCAGGAACAGCCCCCTTCCTCCCTGCATGCTGGGAGGAAGAGGGGCAGGCAGAAGGGCCCCAGGGGCAGAAGGGGAGCCAGCCAGGAGGGACTGTTGCCAAGGAGGCCACAGAGGAGCTGGTGGTAAGGAGGGGGCGAGTCCCCAGGGTACGGGGGCCCCCTGGGTGCAGAGCACCTGCCCATACATAGGCCACTCTGTCCCTGGCTCCCCTCCCAAGGGCAAACCTTCCCAGGTCTATGGGGCCATCGTGGAGCAGGTGTTGGCAGCGACCATGCCCTTGAGTGCAGCAGCTGTAGGCTGTGCATCCACGACCAAGCCAAGGGCTGTGGCTCTGCCGCGGGGGTGAGGTGGGAGTGCGAGACAAGGACTCGGGCCGGGCCAACCCTGACGTCTCCCTCGGCAGGGCCTTGGGGTTCCAGCCTGGGGACGGGACAGCTCTGCCACACACCAGCTGTGTGGCCTTGGGCCGGGTACTCCCCGTGCACCCTGCGAGTAGTTGTGCAGGGGTATCGGGCCGGGGGGCGGGGAGGCTGCAGTTCAGGCGGCACTTGTCTCGTGCCCTCTCAGAGGGAGAGGCACCTTCTCTAAAGGGCACCAAGCTGCCTTGTGCTCTTGCAACACCTGGGGCTCTCCTGCCCTGGGCCTCAGTGTCCTCACCTGTGAAATGGGCAGGATCATACAGTCGGCCTCCCAGGGATGTTGCAAGGGTGAAATGAAGCAGGTGGCGCCACAGCCCATGGAGGGCAGCACGTGACGTGATGCCCAGTGGGACAGGAAAGGAAGGGCCTGTCCACACCCATGAGGTTGGAGCCAAGTAAAGGGATGCCAAGGCCTGGATATTCTAGAAAACTGCTTTGCTGGGGCCCTGGGAATGGGGACGGGGAAGCATGAGGACATTGCTGACCCACGCCGGGCCCTGCCCTTCCTATGACAGCCAGCTTCAGGCTGGGCTCCCCCAGCTGTTTTCCCTGCTGGTGACTGCCCTCGCAGTCTGTCTGGTGTTGTGACATGACCTGAGGTCAAAGAGCTCTGTCACTAGGGGCAACAGGGCCCAGAGTGAGCTGAAGAGGGAAGGGAAACACCTGTCATTCCGGAATCCAGCCTTGGATCAGCTGTGCTCTGCTGTGTGACCTGGGGCAAGTCACTTCACCTCTCTGAACCCCGTCTCTATCTGAAAGTCACCTCAGATGGAGAAGTGCCTGCCTCACACCTTATTATGAGGACCAGAGACATGCCTCCAACATAGCTACTGAATAAATGTCTTCCTTTCCCCTTTGGCCCCCTGTGCTGGGGAGTCTGCCCTGCCTCCCAGCTCTGAGACCCCATTTCTCAGTCAGCTGCTCAGCAAACAGGCCTCTACTCTCTGGACTGGATGTTTGTGAGGTGAGCAGACTGCATGACTTTTAGTTCTGGTTTTCCCATCTGTACAGTAGGAGTGTTCACTCCGTGATAATGAGTGAGGATGGTTTCTCTGATGTTCTTGACAACCGTGAGGAAGGGGCTAGAATGGGTCCCTTTTTACAAATGGAGAAACTGAGGCTCAGAGAGGTTGGGGGGGGTTGGCCTGGGGTCACTCAGTATGTGAGAGCCGGGACTGGGACCAGCCTGACCAAGCGTCCATCTGCCAGTGCCTCCAGGCCTTGGGGCTGGATGGCAGGGAGGAGACTGGCCCAGGCTCTCACCTGGCTGCCTGCTACCACCAGAAACAATGGGCAAGGAATGGCCAAGGCCAGAATGCATCATGTGGGCTGGTCCTGATCCCCTGAGTGGCCTGGGCTGTTGGGCTCTGCTGAGGGTAGGGCTGTAGTGATCACCCTGCCTCTAGGGGCTCCCCACAGACCGATCTCTCACCCAACAACCCCATTGTCCAGATGATGAAAGTGAGGCTCAGAGAGGGTATAGGCCTCACACAAGGTCACACAGCAAGTAAACATCATGGCTGGGATTCTCCCAAGGGCTCTGACCTGAGGTCTACGATGTCGCCCTGCCTCAGACCCTCCTGCAGTCATAATGATGTAGACTTTATGACTGCCACTGACATAAATGGGGAGGAAAGCTGCCACTGTCCTCTGTGCTGGGCACCATGATTTGTACTCACCTGCATCGTGCCACCATGTCATCGTACGGAAGGTCCAACTGTGGAAACTGAGACTGGGAGAGAGGAGTGCCTTCCTCTGGGTTACAGCTGGATTCAAAGGCCTTGCTCTGGGTTACAGCTGGATTCAAAGCCCTTCAGTCTGACCAGAGCCGAGGTCTTTCCTCTGCAGCAGCGCTGGCCAAGGACTTCGTGGGGCACGTGTTCAGACAGCTGGGACTGACGGAAGCCAGCCTCAGCCCCAGCTCCTCCCAGATAGAAAGATAGAGGAGAGGGGACTCCCTCACCTTCCCTCCCCATGGGCTCCCCCAGAGCCAGGCTGCCTTCACTTACCCCTCACTGTCCCCATCTGTCCCTCACACCCGTCCCTTCCCCATCCGTGGACCCCCACAGCCCTTGTCTTCTGTGGTGGGGAACAGCAAGGGAAGAAGTTTGCCAAGGGTCACATAGTAAAAAAGCTTAAAAGCAGACGGAGATTCCAGCCCAGCACTTTCTGGGCCCCTCGGCCTCTCCACCGTCCAGGGCTTGGCCCTTTCCAAACATGGCTCTTGTGCTCTAACCAAATGCCAGGTGCAGTGCCAAGCCTGTGCCTTACTCTGCGGATTCAGAATCCTGCAGGTTAAATGCTGTTGGAATTTGCCCATATCTGCCACCCGTCTACTCCACTCCTGTCTGGGAGGCTTAGAGTCTCCCAGACAAGAGTCTGGGAGACTCCCACCAGTGTATTCTCCACCCCCAGCTGGGAGGCTCCTCCTCTGCCCTCCCAGCTGCCCCAGCGAGGTGCCCCAGCTTTGCCCTCCCTCCGTTTTGCCCGGGGCCCAATATAGCCTTCTCTCCCACCTCAGAGCCTGGGCAGTGGCTGTCCTCTCTGCCTGTAACCTTCTTGGCGCTCCCGCGTGGCTCCGAGGATCCCCACCCTTTCATCATTAATCCTGTCTCTCTGGTTCCTGGAATGGGTCTGGCGTTAAGTGGGTGCATGGGAAATGAGTGGGAACCTCATTTTACCCACAGAGGGACCAGGACAGACACAGACCAGGGCTTCCCAGAGGGCTGCTGGAGAGTTCTTGGAGCTCCCAGCCCCAGCCCTGACCCCAAACCCTGGCTCAGGCCAACAGTAGCAAATATTTACATTTGCAAAGTAAATTCCAGGGAGGGGAGCTGGGCTGGGGCAGGGGAGGTTGCGCTCATGTGGTCTGTGGTCACTGGACCCAGCAGACCTGGGGGGGAGGGTTATGAAGGAATAAGCCCCTCAGAGAGAAAGTCAGAACTGGAGCCCAGGGACACCACCAACGTCTCACACCCCTGTTCCCAGCTGAGGGTGGGATTTAAACACCATGCTCTGCTCCCCTCTTCTCCTGCCCTGGTCCTGCTGTGTGGACGGGCAGCCTCTTCTCTCTGGGCCTCAGTGTTCTCATGAGGATCTGTTGAGAAGGAACATGAGACACTGGGCAGAGGGAAGGGCGGCTGCTTAGGGGGGCACAGGACTAGAAACTGCAGATGGCACTGGCCTTGTGGAGTTCAAGATGGAGTGATGAGAGCTTGTTGGTGGGGGGCTTTGGTGGGTTCCCTGGTCTGTGCAGGAGGTGACATGGGGGCAGTGGCTGTGGGGATGAGGAGGCAGTGCACTCGTGTGTGTGTGTGTGTGTGTGTGTGTGTGTGTGTGTGTGTGTGTGTGTGTGTGTGTGTGTGTGGGGCTGGCTGGGACCTCCCAGATGGTGGGAAGTGGCCCACAGTCAGGGTCCCAGGGTGGATCCAGGGTTTGTGGTCCTGGGACTAGCGGGGAGCTCCTTGGAGGGTGAGGTTGGGGCTGGGGAGGGGCCCTTCAGGGTGGACCACCAGGCTGGGGTGAGGGGGGCTCTCAGCCCACTGGGGCCCGCTCCAGGGGCCCTGGCTCAACACCAGTGGGAGGGATGTGACATTTTTATCCTACAGGAGACCTCCCCCAGCCCTAGACTTTTTTACGTACTGGAATTTTGTGTGGTATAGGGCCATTTACAACCTGGTTCATCCCTTAAAGTATTTCTGTCCGTTTCTTAGAATTTAGGGAGAGCTTGGGGGGCCATTTTTTGTGAATCTTGAATCCAGAACCAATATTTTCTGGTCTTTTTGACAGTTTTTGTTATTTAAACTTTCTTTTTTTTTTTTTAATTTTAACTCACAATTTCTTTGAGCCAGTTATGTCTGCACTGCTGGTCAGACCGTGCTTTCATTAGTTTTTCTAGTTCTCTCTGGCTCCCAGTGAAATGTCCCAAAGCAAGTGGGTTGAAAAAGAATTTCCAACCATATGTTCACAGATTAAAAACTTGGGGACCCCCTGGCGTGACATTAGAACCCTTATGTTCATTTTCAAGACAGTCATGTCTGCCGTCCACATTATTTTGCCTTTTATTTTGTTTGCTTGCTTTAAATTCATTTTCAGCCAGTGATTCATGCATTCCTCAACAAGAGGTTTAGTGAAGCCCTGAGGCCCTACTGCGCACCAGGCACTTTCCCCAGCCACTCGCAAGACGGATGAGGTCCCTGCCTGGTGGAGTTCATGTTCCAGCCTAGGAGGGCGGAAGATCAGACCGGGGGAACTGGCAAGCAGATAACATGTTAGAGGGTGGAAAGTGCCATGGAAAAAATGGAAGACGATAGCAGGGTGGTGCGGAGGATGGGCAGGGCGGACGCTCTGCCTAACTTCATCCCAGAGAAAACCCAAACTTCCATGGGGTTGGAGGGACGGCCTCTTCTTTTGGTTGACTTCCTGGAAGCAGTCATCCAGTGACCTTTTACATCTTCACCTGGGAGCAAAGGAGGTGCGGAGGGCTTACCGAGGTCATTCTTCTAAGGAACCAGCATTCTTGACGGGCGCCGGGCCTCCCTGCCTCTCTGCCAAGGGGAACCTGGGGGACTTGCAGTGCCAGGTGGCCCAGGAGAGAGGAGGACGGGCCCTGGAGTTAGACTAACCTGGGTTCCAGTCCAGGCTCCAGCCTTCAGCTGGGTGACCAGTCTCTTTACCTGTCTGCCTTGTTTCCCCCCAAAGGGAAATATTCATATTCACTCATCCATTTATCTGAGCATGGGGTCGGGGGGCAGAGGAGTGATAATACCAAGCTACTCTGTGCCCATTTCCCCATCTGTAAAGCAGAGGGGTTACTAGCACCCACTCACAGGGCTTCGTGAGGACAGTGAGTTAAGACTGTTTATGAGAAGTACTTAGAATGTGCTGGGCCCAGCATAAGTGCTGCACAAGCATTGGCTGTTATTATTATTACCTACCTTGCAGGATCGAGCTGGGCTTAGCACCGGGCGTGGCTCATGGTGGCATTATCACCTCCCCACTGCTGTTGTTCTGCCCACAGAGCCCCTAACCCCTGCCCCAGTCTTGGGCTGCCAACCCCCTTCCTCTATCCCAGGTGAGACTTACCCCCTGTGAGAGGGCAAGTCGCAGGCCCCCAGGGAAGGCATGCTGGGGATGCGGGCCCAGCCTGAGCGAAGGCCCCGTGGTGGGACCTGGAGAGGGTCTGGCAGCCACCGTGCTGGGGGTTGGCCAGAGGGACCCGTCTGGTTTGAATTCCCGGCGCCTCTCACTCCCTGCACCAACCCACAGCCTGGCTCTGAGCTGCCAGGCCCGTGCCTTATTTGGGTCTTGTCTCCCCCCAGGCAACGCTTTGCGGCCTTAAAAGGCAGGCCCGGGCTGGGGGGTGGGGCAGTTGCCACTGCTGGCTTCAGAGCCCCTCCAGCTGCACCCCCCGCCCCTGGCTTGGCCAGTCCAACCCTCCAGCTATGGAGAGAACCTGGTCCCCAAAGCCAGACCAGCCAGGATGGCCTGCTCCTCATAGGGGTGGCTGCAGGGGTGGCCTCCTGGAACAGGCCCCCCGTGCCCTCCCAGGCAGCCAGCCTCCCTCTGGTTTTCATTTAAAACCAGAGCTGGATCCACTTCAGTGTCTTCTTACCAAGTGGGGCAGGGAGAGGGTGGATGGTGACGTTGCTGTGTTTATTGAGCACCTACTGCATACCAGGCCCTGTGTGTGCTCATTAAGCCCTTTGCATGCATGTCCATCCTCAGGCCTTACGCCAGCCCGGGAGGTGTAGAGACCTTATGATCCCATTTTACAGATGGGAAAATCAGCAGGTCCAAGGAGGACAAGTCACATAGGTCAGCAATTAGCAGGGCTGGGACCTGACCTTGCATCTGTTGACTCTAAGCTGTTAACCCATGCAGCTTGCTGGGGTTGTTGGAGAAGCCCCCAGCCTCATCCATGGCCCCCACCCATTGCCAGCCCCCCTCCCCAGCCCCGTCAGGTTGATAGCCTTGTCCCAGCTCAGCCCAGTTCATGCTGTGTGACCCAGGCAAACTGCCCCACCTCTCTGGGCCTCTCTCCCTTTGCACTAAGGGGAGTAGGGATCCCTCTGTGGCTGCAGTGGCAGGTCGGGGGGTGGGGAAGGGGACAGAACAAAATGTCACAGCCAGCAGGGCTCTCACCCTCACTGTCCCTCAGTTGTAGGCTCCTCTGGCTTCGTGGAGCCCAGGTGGTCGGGCAACGCCATGTGGCGGATGGCAGTTCGGCCCACAGCCCTGTCAGGTGGGTCCTGGGGCAGCTGTTTGGGGTCCCCCTGGGCTAGGGGAGGCTGGAGGGGCTGGTGGTGACTGTCCTAAAAACCAGCTGGGCCCAGCAGTGGAGGGTCAGGGATAGCACCCTGCGCTTGTCCACTGCAGGCTGGAAAGAAAACTGGAAGGTAGAGGAAAGGCCCCCAAGGGGAGTCTGACCTGGGCCCAGGCACCTGAGACCCAGGACCCCCAGAGTCTTGCAGACATGGGTCCAAGCCCCCACTTTCCTTTTTTTATTGAAACGACACTTTTCTGAGTGTCTGTAGGATGCGGGGCACTGTGCCAGGAGCTTTCCATAATCAACTTTGTGTAAACCTCACCCCAGGAAGGCATCATTGTTGCCACTTTAAAGAGGAGGCTGAGGGTCAGAGAGGGGACGTGCCCTGCCGGGGGCCCCGCAACCAGGAAGGGGCAGCGCTGGGCCTCGACCCAGGGTTTTTGCCTGTTACACACTCACTCCACCCTTGCTCTGAGCTCAGCCTTTCCAGGTGTGAACGGGGTGACACTTGTCCTAACATGCAGGATCATGGTGAGGACCGGAGAGGCGAGCTTGTATCGTGCTCGGTGGCTGCCCGGCACTGTTATGAATAACGTTGGGGTATCAATGAGGAGGCCAGGGAGCTGGACAGTGGTTCTGGAAGAAGGGTCAGAGCGTGACACCTAAGGCCATCCCAGTCTGGACTATAATGTGTCGGTCCCCAAAGCTTCAAGCCGAGGCCAGCCCCGCCCATGTGGGATGCAGTCGTTTTGGATGAGGAGTCAGATCCCTGGTCCTGCTCTGAGAGAAACAGTCCCCTTGGAGGCTCTGGAGCCAAAGGACACCCACAGGGCATGGCTCACCTTGGACAGGCTGTGACTCTTTAGCTCCTTCCCTGTGATGGGCTATCTCATGGGTTAGGGTCATCAGGTATCTGTCCCCTCCCTCCATCCTGCCCCCAGGGGCTGAGGGGCTCCAAGAGGAACCTGGGAGCCCTGGCCCAGCCTGCTTCCTCCCTGCAGGTTGTCTCAACTGCAGCAAAGTGTCGGAGCTGACGGAGAGGCTGAAGGTTCTAGAAGCCAAGGTGGGTGAACAGCTTCCGGGCCAGGCAGGCACCACCCTCCCATTCAGCTTTCTCAGCCTCCCTTCCAGCGCCCACCCCGGGAAGCCTGCGCACAGTCAGGCAGCCTGGCCTGCTCTCCTTCCAGGAGATCCATGAGGTTCTCCTATCCCCATCCCACCCAGAGACTCCTAGACACCCCCCCAGAGCTTGTGGCTGGGTCCCCTCATTGCCCCGTCACCTTCATCCTTTATCCCACCCACCCATAATGCCATTTTCCCAGTTCCAGAAAGAAAAACATCTATTGCGTGTCTCAAATTATCTCAAGATAAAAAGTTTTTAACCATTAAAAAGTAAGACATTCTAAATTTAGAAACATGAAAAACTCAGCACCATGAAAAACCATTGGCCTCTGTCGCCTGTGCCCCCAGAGAGAGCGATTGCCAACATTTAAGCATCTTTTCTTCCAGATTTTCTAAACACACATAGATGCATTTACGTTAATCTCCATATCCATTCCCTCCTCTGGGAATTTATCTTAGGAAGATTAGCTGCAAAGATGTTCATCCAAGTGTTAATTAAGAGGGAAATTTGAAAACCAAACAACAGAAGGGGTGGTTGTATAATTAGCAAGTGTGGCTCAGTGGAATACTGGACAGCCGTTAACAACGCCTCCATTTTCCAACACGAAAAGATGCCCCTGATCTATCAAGTGGAAAAACCAAGCTTCTAAACAGCATGGGTTAAAACCCCTGTTATGAGGTGTGAGCACCCCAGGAACTCCACCCTGCTCCCCAAGCTCCCTCCCAGAGGAAGCCAGCATGAGGGGCAGCTCAGCTCAGATCTGGGGGCTAGGTCTCAGTTCCGGGTCAGCTTCTCTCTGGGCACGTCTACACGGCCCCCCACTTCCTGGTCTGCGGACGTTCCGGCCTCTCTTAATCCTCAGTAAGTGGCTCAGGGGACACCGCTGACCCTTCAGGCTCTCCTCTCCACTGGGTCCAAAAGTGGTTTTGTACACATCTCGGCACCTCTGTTTCATGCCAGACCCTCCCAAATTTCCCTTCAAATTTAGTAAAAATCCGTGCAGCCTGTGGTGCTTTAACAGACCAAGAGAAGTTTAATATGTATGCATCTAAATGTATATAAATATACTTATTAACATGCAGGTAAGCATAGGAAAAAACCGCACGGCCCAGCAAACACGAGGACAGTCTCAGAACTCAAAGTGGGTGACTGTGATGGTGTGTGATGACTTTTCTACAATGAATGTGATGAATTGTGCATTTTGAAAGCCATGGTCACTTCTGATGAAGTTCGGGGCCCCTGTGAGTCCGGGTCTCCACTCCAGGCTGGGTTCCGCCAGCCACGTGGCCTCTTGCCCCCCAACACCAGGGCCCCGAGCTGGCCTGACCCTGGCGAGACCCTGGTACCCACCCCATCCCTATTGTCCTCTTCCTCCATAGGTGGCGGTGCTGACTGTCACTGAGCAGGCAGTGCCCCCGACCCCAGCTGCCCCTGAGGACCCCGCCCCGCTCTGGGGTTCCCCAGCTGCCCAGGGCAGCCCCGGGGATGGAGGCCTCCAAGGTGAGTGGGTCAGTGGGGAACACGCTCCCATGTGGCAATTAGTTGGATCCAGCCCCCTCCCTGCTGCTGACTCCCAGCTTGACCCCCTTGTGGGCCTCAGTCTTCCTAGTTTTCCCTTGGGCCTGAGGGGATGGTCTCCAGGGGCCCCTGAGCACTGGAGTCCTGGGAGGCCCAGCAGCTGGTGGAGCAGGGGTAGGAACTCTAGACACCACTGACCCCTGCCTACCTCTCCACCCCAGGGCTACCAGGAACCAGAGAAAATGTGAGGGCCCCTCTGCTCCCCCGAGATGGTAGGTGCTAGCGGGGCGGGCAGGGCCGGGGGCAGGCCAAGCGCAAGGCTGGAGCTGTGGAGCTGATGAACTTTCTCCCCCAGATCGAGTTGGTGCCCGGGGGCTTCCTGGGCCCTCTGGCCCCAAGGGAGACCCTGGCAGCCGGGGCCCAATGGGGATGAGAGGCCTGCCAGGTGAGTGCCCACAACACCGGCCCTTCCAGCTCCCCTGGCCAGCCCTGCTCAGGTGAGCCCAGGCTGGGGCCTTCCTTACCAGACCCTGCCCTCCTGGAGCTCCCAGACCATGAAGGCTAGTGGGGGTGGGCCTAGTAGGCAGGGGAGAAATAGCAGTGCCCACCCCATGTGACCAGGGTTCTTATGGGGGATGTTGCAGCTAAGGGAGCCCTAAGTAAGGAAGCCCAGACCCAGCCTGGATGGAGTGGGGGACAGGGAGGGCTTCCCAGTGGGAGCTACACCTTAGGTGAGGCCTCAGAATGACCAGAAGTGCACACCAGGCAGCGCTAAGGGAGGACTGATAGAGGGAGCAGCTCGTGCAAAAGCCTAGAAGAGAGAGGAGAGAACATTCTGGAAATCAGCGTCTGCTAGGCACCTGTTGTGTACCAAGTGTCCACTGTCCTGAAGCCCCAGGGGAGGGCTGTGTTCATCCCCCTCATAGACAGCCAGGGAGGGAGTCTGGTCTGTGGCCTCTGGAGCCATCTCGTACCTGCTGCCCCTGGCTGCCTCATCCCTGGGCCACCCTGGGCCTCCCTGCCTCTTGCACACCCACCAAACCCCCTGGTTCCATTGCAGGTCCGCAGGGCCCCCCAGGGAGCCCTGGCCAGGCTGGAGCTGTGGGCACCCCTGGAGAGAGGGGACCTCCAGGCCCCCCAGGGCCTCCTGGCCCCCCAGCCCCACTTGGACCACCCTACGCCCGGATCTCCCAGCATGGTGAGTCCCTTGGGGTCACAGCAGGTCCAGGTGGTGGTGGGGTGAGGCTGGCATGACCATCTGCCAGGCACCTTCTGTATACCAGGCTTGGCCTTGGCCCATAAGTCACCTGATCCTCCAGTGGGCGCTGTTGTCACTGATGAGGAAAACTGAGGGCCAGAGAGGGGAGATCACACAGCCAGGGCACAGGGGGGCCGGCTTCAGATCCACGAACCCTCCAGAGCCTGTGCTGGGAACCACCAGCATCAGGCCCTCCCACCAAGCCTTGGAGCTGGCCGGGATCCAGCCCTCAGAGCACTGGGAAGCTCAAGGCCTAGCAGCAGGACGTGAGCCCTGAACTCCCAAGGCCACAGCCCTGCCTCTGTGCTCAGAGAGGCCCTGCCCCCTCCGCCCAGCTGGGCCCTGACGCGCATCCTTCACCTTCTCCAAAGCCTGACTTGCACACGCACTGCCAGGGGTCAGCGCTTGGAGTGCCAGGTTCAACCCCATCTGCATCATACCTTTGGTGCGTGACCAGGCACCATTCATTCATTCTCCCTCTCCAAGGGACTTCCCTGGCGGTTCAGTGGTTAAGACTCTGCCCTTCCAATGCAGGGGCACGGGTTCGATCCCTGCTCAGGGAACCAAGATCCCACGTGTGGCGGGGTGTTGCCAAAAAACAACAACAACAACAAAACATTCTCCATCTCAGAGCCTCAGTTTCCTTATCTGTATGACACCCATGCACAGAAGCTTGGCACAAAGTAAGTGTCAAAAATGGTAACTTTTATTATTATTCCCATTAGGCACATGACAGTACAGGCTCAGCAGGGTAGACACTTGCTGGATGTCACTGGCTAGACTCTGGCAGTGTCTCCCTGCTTCCTGGTCCTGCATGGCCAACAGTCTCCTGACTCCCCACCCTTGAAGTGGGTGCCTCGTGGCCCCAGCCATGCTGCAGGCTGTCCCACAGGGCAGTCAAAGCTGGCTTGGCAGAAGTGACAGGTTAAAACTGACTGCCCGGGCTTCCCTGGTGGTAGAGTGGTTGAGAGTCCGCCTGCCGATGCAGGGGACACAGGTTCGTGCCCCGGTCCGGGAAGATCCCACATGCCGCGGAGCGGCTAGGCCCATGAGACATGGCCGCTGAGCCTGTGCGTCCGGAGCCTGTGCTCCACCACGGGAGAGGCCACAGCAGTGAGAGACCCTCGTACTGGAAACAAACAAACAAACAAAACAAAAAAACTGACTGCCCCACTCTGCCCCGCCCAGCCCAGCCCTGCTCACTCATCTTTCCTCCCCCAGGGGACCCATTTCTGTCCAACACCTTCACTGAGACCAGCAGCTACTGGCCCCAGGGACCGACTGGACCCCCAGGCCCCCCAGGACCCATGGGTAAGTTGAGTCCAGGTCTAGGGTAAGGGGCAGGGTTGAGGGATGGCAGAGAGACTAGGGCTGGCTATCAGGAGGGAGCTGATGATGGACTTTCTGGCATTGTACTGTTGAGGGCGTCATGTCTTATTCCAGGTCCTCCTGGACCTCCTGGTCCCATGGGCATCCCTGGGAATCCTGGACATATAGTGAGTATTTCTCCAAGTACTCCCACTCTTCTGTCCGTCCATCCACCCACCCACCCCCGCACCCAGCCCATCCATCCACTCACCTATCCACCCACCCACCCACTCAACCACCCATCCATCCATCCTTTCATTCATTCATTCAAGCATTTATGAAGTACTTAATGTGCAAGATACTTTCCATAAATCTTCTTATTCAGTCCATGTAACAAGAAGCAAGTATTGTTATCACCTAAGGCCAAGAAAGGTGGAGATTCTTGCCCTAGGGCTGTGGCCAGCACATGGCAGCTTCCAGATCAATGCAGGGACTGTCTGACTCCAGGGCCATCGCTCTGAACACTGAGCTGTATGCACTTCCTGTTGTGTGCTAGGCATTGGGTGTGTGGAGAAGGGCCCAGAAGCCCAGGGCAAGCTGGGGTGCCCTTCCCTACCCCTCTGCCCCCTAAGTCCCTGCCCCCTCTACCCTGCCCCAGCACAAGGCTGAGGCCCTGTCTTGTTGCTCAGGGACCCCCAGGCCCCACTGGACCCAAAGGAATCTCCGGCCACCCAGGAGAGAAGGGCGAGAGAGTGAGTATTGAGGTGGCCCTGGGTGGAGGATTCTGGGGAGTCCTGGGCACCCTGGGTCAGACCCTCTGATAGCGCACTCCATTCTTCTCCTCCCTCCTACAGGGACTGCGTGGGGAGCCTGGCCCCCAGGGCTCCATGGGGCAGCAGGTAAGTGATGCTGCCCACCCTGCAGCACCCCCTCCAGGATCCCACAGGCCCAGACCCCTGCTATGGCTCCATCTCCTATGGCCAGAGCCCCTGTCCCTCCCTGTCTGGTCCAGAGCAAGCTCCGTCTCCTTTCTCACCCCCTGTCTCAGGGTTCCATCAGCCTCTTAGGATCAGGCTGCCTCCATCTCCCTCGCTCTCGCTCTGTGTCTCTGTACCTGTTTGTCTTTCTCTATCTTCCCTCTGTGTCTCCATCTCTCTGACTCTTTGTATTTCTCTCTTTCTCCATCTCTCCAGCTATGACTGTAGATTTGTCTATTTCTCGCTCTAGTTTGGTCAGTTTTTGCTCCATGTATTTTGAAGCTTTGTTATTAGGTGCATACACATTAAAGATTTTAATGACTTCTTGGTCCTTTTATCTGTATGAAATGAATATCTTTCTCTCTGGTAATACTTCTTGTCTTGAATTCTATTTTGTTTGATATTAAAATAGCCACACCAGCTTTCTTATGCTTGGTGTTTGCATGATATATCTTTTCCAATCCTTTTACTTTCAACTTGTTTGTCTTTCTATTAAAAGTGCGTCTTGGGCTTCCCTGGTGGTGCAGTGGTTAAGAATCCACCTGCCAATGCAGGAGACATGGGTTCGAGCCCTGGTCAGGGAACTGGGATCCTGCATTCTGCGTGGTGCAGCCAAAAAAAGAAAAAAGACATACTTGAGTCTTGCTTTTTTTGTTTTAAACAGCCTAACTATTGAGTTCATTTACTTTTTTTTGTTTGTTTTGGCCACACTGCCCAGCTTGCAGGATCTTAACTCCCCAACAAGGGATTGAACCTGCGCCCTTGGCAGTGAAAGCATGGAGTCCTAACCACTGGACCACCAGGGAATTCCCCATTTACATTTATTTATTTGGTTGCACTGGGTCTTAGTTGCAGCAGGCAGGCTCCTTAGTTGCAGCTTGCAGGCTCCTTAGTTGCAGTTCGTGGTCTCCTTAGTTGTAGCATGTGAACTCTTAGTTGCAGCATGCATGTGGGATCTAGTTCCCTGAGCAAGGATCGAACCTGGGCCCCCTGCATTGGGAGCATGGAGTCTTTTTTTTTGTTTTTTGCGGTACGCGGGCCTCTCACTGCTGTGGCCTCTCCTGTTGCGGAGCACAGGCTCCGGACGCACAGGCTCAGCGGCCATGGCTCACGGGCCCAGCCGCTCCGCGGCATGTGGGATCTTCCCGGACCAGGGCACGAACCCGTGTCCCCTGCATCAGCAGGCGGACTCTCAACCACTGCGCCACCAGGGAAGCCCAAGGGAGCATGGAGTCTTAACCACTGTGCCACCAGGGAAGTCCCTCCATTTACATTTAGTGCTGTATATTATTATTGATATGGTTCTGTTTAAGTCAACTATCTGGCTATTTGTGTTCTGTTTACCCCAATCTCTCCTTTATTTCTTGTTCTCCCCTTCTTTTCCTGCCTTCTTTTTTTTTATTTTAGATTTTTAAAAAAATTTTATTGGAGTATAGTTGATTTACAATGTTGTGTTTCAGGTGTGCAGCAAAGTGAATCAGTTATACATAGACAAATACCTGCTCTTTTTAAGATTCTTTTCCCATATAGGTCATTACAGAGTATTGAGTAGAGTTCCCTGTGCTATACAGTAGGTCCTTATTAGTTATCTATTTTATATACTGTAGTGTGTATATGTCAATCCCAATCTCCCAATTTATCCCTCCTCCCCCCTTTCCTCCCTGTTAACCATAAGTTTGTTTTCTACATCTGTGACTCTATTTCTGCTTTGTAAATAAGTTCATTTGTACCTTTTTTTTTAGATCCCCTGCCTTCTTTTGGATTGAGAATTGTTCTGTGTTGTCTCTACTAATGACTTTTTCACTATACCTCTTTGTGTTACTTTTTTCATGGTTGCTCTAAGGATAATAATATGCATCCTTTTACTTGAATTAGTATTATACCTCTTCATGTATACATAAGAACGTTACAACTGTATAATCCACTCCCTTCTGTCCTTGTGCTATTGCCATCATATATTTTACTTCTGTATTTGTTATAAGTCCTCAATACATTGTTGTTATTGCTTTAAACAGTTGACTTTTAAAGAAGTTTAAAAAACAAAGAAAAATAGTCTTTTACATCTCATGATGTATTTATCATTTCTATACTCTTTATACCTTCCTGTAGATCCAGATTTTCATATAGTATCATCTCTCTTGAGCCTAAAGAACATCCTTTAGCCTTTTTTGTAGTGTGGGTCTGCTGGCAACAAATCCTCACTGCTTTTGTTATCTAAAACTGTATTTAACCTTAATTTTTGAAAGATATTTTCACTGTATATAAAATGATAGGTTGGCAGTTTTATCCCCCTTTATTACTTTAAAGATGTTGTTCTGTGGTCCTCTGGCTTACGTAGACAATTACAATTTCTCATGAGAAACTGACTGTCATTCTTATTGTTTTTCCCCTGTACATAATATGTCTTTTTTTCCTTTGGCATTTAAGACTTTCTCTTTACCCTTGGTTTTCATCAGATTGATCATGATGTGGATGGCTGTGATTTTCTTTGTGTTTATCCTGCTTTGGGTTGGCTGAGATTCCCGGATCTGTAAGGTTGCTGGGTTGTGTTTTTCGTTGATTGTTTTGTTTAATGAATAAAATTCTTTTTTACAGCATTTTTTGAGTTCACAGCAAAATTGAGTAGAAAGTACAGAGAATTCTCACATGCTCCCTGTTCCCACACGTGGATAGCCTACCCCACCATCGACATCTCACATCACAGTGGTGCATTTGATACAATTGATGAATCCACATTGTCATGTCATTATCCCCCAAAGTCCATAGTTTACATTAGGATTCATTCTTGGTGTTGTACGTTCTATGGGTATTAATAGATGTATAATGACATGTATACGCCATTGTAGTATCATGTAGAATATTTCACTGCCCTAAAAATCCTCTGTGCTCTGCTTATTCATCCCTCTCTCTCTTCTAACCCCTGATCTTTTAACTGTCTCCACATTTTTGCTTTTTCCAGAATGTCATATAGCTGGAATAATACAGTATGTAGCCTTTTCAGATTGGCTTTTTTCACTTAGTAATACACATTTAAGGTTCTAGCATGTCTCTTCATGGCTTGATAGCCCTTTTTTTTTTTGAATAATATTCCATTGTATGTACCACAGTTCATTTATCCATTCACCTACTGAAGGACATCTTGGTTGCTTCCAAGTTTTGGCAATAGTGAATAAAGCTGCTATAAACCTCCAAGTGTAGGTCTTTGTGTGGACATAACTTTTCAATTAATTTGGTTAAATGCCAATGAGTGCAATTGCTGGATCATATGGTAAGAGTATGGTTAGTTTTATAAACTTTTTTGTAAGTTTTTGTAAGAAACTATGGTCACCATACTATATCTTAGATCCTTAGATTAGAACTTAGTCATCTGGGAGTTCACTGGCAGTCTAGTGGTTAGGACTTGGCACTTTCACTGCCATGGGTTCAGTCCCTGGTCGGGGAACTAAGATCCCTCAAGCTGCACGATGCAGCCAAAAGAAAAAAAAAGAACTTAGTCATCTTATAACTGAAAGTTTGTACCCTTTTACCAACCTTTCTCCATTCCTTCCCTCCCCACAACCCAGTCCCTGGCAACCACCGTTCTACTGTTTCTCTGAGTTCAACTTTTCTTTTCTTTTTTTTTTTTTTTTCCGCATTCCACGTATAAGTGATACCACACGGTAGTTGTCTTTCTCTGTCTGGCTTATTTCACTTAGCATAATGCCCTCCAGATTCATCCATGTGGTCACAAATGGCAGGATTTCCTTCTTTTTTAAGGCTGAATAATATTCCTGTGTGTGTGTGTATAACCCACATAGTATTTATGTGTTCATCAATCAATGGACACAGGTTCTTTCCATATCTTGGCTATCATGAATAATGCTGCAATGAACATACCTCTTCAAGACAGTGATTTCCTTTCCTTTGGATAGATAACCAGAAGTGGGATTGCTGGATCATACAGTAGTTCTATGTTTAATTTCTTGAGGAATCTCCATACTGTTTTCCATAATGGCTGTACCAGTTTACATTTCCACCAGCAGTATACAAGTGTTCCCCTTTTTCCACATTCTCACCACCATTTGTTATCTCTCATCTTTTTGATAACAGACATCCTAACAGGTATGAAGTGATAGCTCAAGTTGTGGTTTTGATTTGCATATTCCTGATGACTAGTGATGTTGAGCATCTTTTCACATACCTATTGGCCATTTGTATATCTTCTTTGCAAAAATGTCTATTCAGGTCCTTAGCCCATTTTTTAATTGGCTTATTTGGGGGTTTTGCTATTGAGTTGTATGAGTTCCTTATATATTTTGGATATTAACTCCTTATTGGACATGTGGCTTGCAAATATCTTTTACGATTTCATAGGTCGCCTTTTCATTTTGTTGATGGTTTCCTTTCCTGTGCAAAAGCTTTTTAAATTGGGTTGTTTGTTTTCTTCTTGTTGAAGTTTAAGAGTTCTTTGTATATTTTGCATATACAGAGATACACCTTTGTACACCTTTATCAGATGTATCTTTTGCAAATATTTTCTCCGAGTCTATAACTTGTCTTCTAATTCTCTTGACATTCACTTTTGCAGAGCAGAAGTTTGTAATTTTAATGAAGTCCAGCTTATCAATGATTTCTTTCATGGATTGTGCTTCTGGCGTATCTAAAAAGTCATCATTAAACCCAAGATCATCAAGGTTTTCTCCTATGTTATCTTCTACAAATTTTATAGTTTTGCATTTTACATTTAGGTCTGTGATATATTTTGAGTTAATTTTTGTGAAGAGTATGAAGTCTGTGTCTAGATTCATGTTTTTGCATTTAGATGTCCAGTTGTTTCAGCATCATTTGTGGAAAAGACTACCTTTGCTCCATTGTATTGCCTTTGCTCCTTTGTCAAAGATCAGTCAACTATATTTATGTGGGTCTATTTCTGGGCTCTCTATTCTGTTCCATTAATCTGTTTGACTGTTCTTTAGCCAATACCACACTGTCTTGATAGTGTAGATTTATACTAAGTTCCCTCTAAGCACCGCTTTCACTATCTCCTACAAATTTTGCTAAGTTGCATTTTTATTTTCATGTAGTTCAAAGTATTTTAAAATTTCTCTTGAGATTTGTTCTTTGGTCCACCTGTTATTTAGAAGTCTTTTGTTTAATCTCCAAGTATTGGGGGAGTTTCCAGTTATCTTTTTTTGTGAGGGGGGCTGTGCCTCGCGGCTTGTGGGATCTTAAATTCCCTGACCCGGGATCGAACCCATGCCCCCTGCAATGGAAGCTTGGAGTCCTAACCACTGGACCGCCAGGGAATTCCCTCCAGTTATCTTTTTGTTAGGGATTTCTAATTTAATTCCATTGTGGTCTAAGAGCATACATTGTATGATTTTTTTTTTTTTTTTTGCGGTACGCGGGCCTCTCACTGCTGCGGCCTCCCCCGTTGCGGAGCACAGGCTCCGGACGCGCAGGCCCAGCGGCCATGGCCCACAGGCCCAGCCGCTCCGTGGCATGTGGGATCCTCCCAGACCGGGGCACGAACCCATGTCCCCTGCATCGGCAGGTGGACTCTCAACCACTGCGCCACCAGGGAAGCCCCATTGTATGATTTTTATTCTTTTTAATTTGTTGAGTTATATTTTATGGGCCAGAATGTGGTCTATCTTGGTGAATGTTCCATGTGAGCTTTAGAAGAATGTGTAATCTGCTGTTGTTGGATGAAGTGGTCTATAGATGTCAATTTTATCTGGTTGATTAATGGCATTGGCGGATTCATATATTTCTCTTTGCAGTTCTATCGGATTTGGCCTCACATATTTTGATGCTCTGTTGTAAAGTGCATACACATTAAGGATTGTTATGCCTTCATGGAATGCTGACCCCTCTATATCCGTGATAACTTTCCTTGCTCTGAAGTGTGCTCTGTCTGAAATTAATATAGCTACTCCCACTTTTGTTAAAAAATTAATTTATTTTATTTTATTTTTGGTTGCATTTGGGTCTTTGTTGCTCCATGCAGGCTTTCCTCTAGATGCAGCGAGCGGGAGCTACTATTTGTTGCAGTGCGCAGGCTTCTCATTGCCGTGGCTTCTCTTGTTGCGGAGGACGGGCTCTAGGTGCGTGGGCTTCAGTAGTTGTGGCACACAGGCTCAGTAGTTGTGGCTCGTAGGCTCTAGAGTGCGGGCTCAGTAGTTGTGGTGCACAGGCTTAGTTGCTCCGTGGCATGTGGGATCTTCCCAGACCAGGGCTCGAACCCATGTCCCCTGCATTGGCAGGCGGATTCTTAACCACTGCGCCACCAGGGAAGTCTGAGGCTCTGTTAATTTTTTAAAAAATCTTTCTTCTCTCTGGGCTTCACTTAGAATTATTGCATTGACCTGTCAAGTTAGTTGATTCTTTCTTCTGTTATGGCACATCTTCAATTAATCCTAGCTAATTAATTTTTTATTTCAAGTATTATCTTTTTTATTTCCAGGATTTCCATTTGATTCTCTTTTCATAATTTTCACATCCCTCCTGAAATTCCCCATCTCATCACCCATTGTGTCAATTCCACTAGATTCAATTTTTTATTTTTGGCTCCGTTGGGTCTTAGTTGTGGCGGGCGGGATCTTCACTGAGGCACGTGGGATCTTTTGTTGTGGCACGTGGGCTTTTCACTGCAGTGCGCGCGATTCTCTCTAGTTCTGGTGTGCAGGTTTTCTCTTCTCTATTTGTGGCATGCGGGTTTTCTCTTCTCTAGTTGTGGCATGCGGGTTTTCTCTTCTCTAGTTGTGGCATGCTGCCTCTGGGGTGCATGGGTTCTGTAGTTTGTGGCATGCAGGCTCTCTAGTTGAGGCGCGCGAGCTCAGTAGTTGTGGCGTGCAGGCTTAGTTGCCCCACATCCCCTGCATTGGAAGGTGGCTTCTTTACCACTGGACCACCAGGGAAGTCCCTCCACTATATCCTTTAACATAGTTGTCACAGATATTTTAATCTCCATGTCTGGTAATCCCAGTACCTGGGTTGGCTATGGATCTGTTTCTACTAACTGATTTTTCTCTTGCATATGGGTCACATTTTTCCATTTCTTCACATGTCTAATAATTTTGTATTGCATCTTGGACAATATAGACAATATAGTGAAGACAGTCTTCCTCTGAAGAGTGTTGAGTTTTGCTCTATGGTGTGGCTCCAACTCAGCTCTGTGACTTTAGCATGGGCATTTCACGGACCATCCAAGGATTAGAGTGGAGTATTTATACAGATTTTGCTCCCCTACTGTGGCTCCCTGCTTTCCAGCATTTCCCCTCAGTTTCCTCCTTCTTTGTCAGTCTTGACCCCGACCTCTGATTCCTCAGGCCAATAAGACTAAAGCTTGCTGCTTGAGCTGTTTGCCAGGCAGAGGGGGTTGGGATGAGCCCTCAGAGGAAAAGCCGTAA
Source organism: Phocoena sinus (assembly GCF_008692025.1). Classification (NCBI taxonomy): domain Eukaryota; kingdom Metazoa; phylum Chordata; class Mammalia; order Artiodactyla; family Phocoenidae; genus Phocoena; species Phocoena sinus. Next base: position 67,427,737 of record NC_045776.1, on the reverse strand, counting down.
ATATACTGATGCTACCCAGTGCAATTCCCTTCTTTCTAAGGTCAGATATCCTTCAGTTACTGGCTGCTCTTTATCACTTTCCATTGCCTTCAAACAGTTGTTTTTTTGCATTTTTATCTCGCCCAAACGAGCTACTCTCTGTCTCACCCTTGCTCAGCCTCTCTTCCTCTCTCTATCCTCGCCTCTCTCACTGTTCCTACCTCTCTCTCCTTGCAGGGAGAACCTGGCCCCAAAGGAGACCCTGGTGAGAAGAGCCACTGGGTAAGCCACTAGCCCAGCACTGCCCTCCCGCTGCCTCCCCGCCCTGGACACTCAGGAGATTATTTGGGGGTGGGGGCACCCCATCCAGATCCCCTTTGCAACCTGGTCTCCAAGTGGGGAGCCTTGCCAGTTCTCAGCCCCAGCGTCCTCCCCTACCCTGTCCCTCCCCAGTGGGCAGGGCCAGCCTTATCAGCAGACCCTACATTCTTTGTCTCTGTCTTTGTCCCTATCTCTGCCTTCCTTCTGCGGCCTTTCCAGGCCAGGGTGACCCTGCCAGTTCTCCTGGGCAGTTTGGGCTGACCCAGTCCAGACTGCATCCCCTGCCTCCATAGCCCCCTCCCAGCAAGGGCTTTGGCTTCTGCTTCCCTGTCTGCAAAAGAAAGGGAAGCATGAAAACAATATCCACACAGAAGAACGGGACAGGAGGCCTTAGGAGAGCCATGGAGCAGAGGAAGGGAGGTGTAGAAACGCTGAGGTACACAGGAGCGCTTTGGTAAAAGGGACAGGGCGCTAGACACCACCATACACATAGGAATCCGTGAATCACAGGAAGGGAGACCTGGAAACCACCATGGACACGTTGTACATGGTAAATGAGGTCAGGGGACCTAGATCCATTGTACCCAAAAGACCTATAATTAACATGAGGTCCCAGACACCATCACATACACAGGAGACCCATGAGGAGTGGGAGGAGAGGCCTAGAAACTGCCATACGCACCAGAAAACCATGGAAAATGAGATGGGGGATCTGGAAACCACTGTACACAAAAGAAGCCCATGAAGACTGGGAAGGGAGGTCTAGAAACTGTCACATACACAGCAGACACAGAATAAATGGGAAAGGGGACCTAGAAACCACATGTGGGATCCTAGAACCTTCACATCACGAGAGAGACTTGCAGTGAATGAATTTCAGGGCCTAGAAATCACCCACCCAGGAGACATGGTGGGAGGACTAAAAGCCCCACGGTGCAGGGACCTGGAAATCATCACTGATATAGGACACATTTGGAAAACTGGATGGGATGGGGGCAGACAGGAGAGGCAACTGGGGAGTTCTTTTGGAGGCTGGTATTGTGCCTCCCTCCCTCGTCCACCCCTCTCCCTGGTGCAGTCTGGCTGGGACGCCCTACTTCCTGGCAGGCATTAGTTAATGAAGACATGGGAAGTACTCAGCGCCTGCCCTGCCCTCTCTGCTCCTGATTGTGGGGTCAGTGATGGATACAGCCGTGGGAGCCCCCCACCCTGCACGAGCCCTCCCCCATGTCTTTCCATGACTTCTGGGGTCCTGCTACCTCTCGGGCAAGCCTCTCCCAGCCCCTTACTGCCACCCCACTCCCTTACCCACCCTCTACCCACTAGTGGCTCCAGAGCCTCTTAAGCATACTGCCTGCTTAGGCATGAGCTGGGCTGGGGGTCAGCTAGACCCATGTGATCCCAGCCCTCTGCCGCCTCTAGGCCCCTTCACTGGTCTCTCCCAGAGACCTTTCGTTTGGAAACACATTTTTCACCCCGCCCAGAGGAGGTGGGAGAGGTGGGATGAAGGCTGAATTAGGCTGGGCAGCCCCATCCCTATATGGAGGTCCCAACAGGAGAACAGATGCCTGAACTCTCCCAGAACAGACTTGAAACTCAGGACCACCTGTGGGAGGGGCCCCCACAAGAGGTAGCAGGGCCCCTGCCCATCTACCTGCTTTCCCCTCACCCACCTGCACTTCTGCCCCTGCTTGCCGCCTGCCTGGGAGGCGACCCGCTGGGCTGGGGGCTGCATGAGGCTTTGGGGGCTGGGGGAACAGCTCTGTTGGGGGCAGGTGGGGATGAGGTCTGTGTGGGGAAGAGGCCTGAGGGCTCCTATACACACTCCACCTACCAACCCCCACTTAGTGAAGCTTTTGGAGCCACTGACCTGGCTGTAGCTCAGCATTGACACCCAGTGGTCATGAGGATGCACTGCAGGCACTGCCTGGGAGTGACAGGGCTCAGCTGGCCCATCTAGACCAAAGCTCATACCCCTTATTCAGACAGGAAAAACTGAGGCCCAACTCCACAGAGTGAATTGTTGGCAGAGGTTGAACTGAAGCCCAGGCTTTTCAGCTCCCAGGACTGGGGGAGCCAGCTAACTTTCCCCAAGCGCCTCCTTGGTGGGTGTCAGGCCCCAGGCTGGGCACTGTGGACATAGATGTGATTTGGACACAGTCCCCATCCTCAGGGTGGTCACAGTGGGGTGGGGGGAAACAGACCAGTAACCAGCAGTGACAGGACAGGGGGAGCTCAGCTATGATTGTGGAGGGGTAGATTTAGCATCTTCTTGGTTAAGGAGACCCAGGCCGAAGCCTGGCAAAGGGTGTTCACGCAGAGGAGAAGAAACATCACATGCAAAGGCCCTGGGGCAAGAGTGGGCCCAGGGTGTTTGAGGAGCTGCAAATACTTTGAGTGACAGAGTGTGACAGGTAAGGAGTGAGACAGAGGTCATAGAGGCTTTTAGGACTTAAGAGGCCATGCTGAGGAATTAGAACTTTGTTCTATGGGCAGTGGGGAGTCATTGAAATATTTATAAGTAGGGAAGTGACATGGTCAGATTTTTGTTTGCAAAAGATCCCTCTGATTGCCATGTGGAGAAAGGATGGGAGAAGGGAGCAGAAAGAGAGACTAGACAGGAGGCTGTCCTGGTCACCCTGGCAAGAGGCTGTGGGGGCCGGAACTGGAAGGGGGACAGTGAAGAGGGACAGATGTCAATGGAGCTGAGAGACACTTGGGTGCTTGTCTGGCTATGGAGGGGGGAGCGAGAAGTTAAGGGAGATGTTTACAATAGTAAAAGAGAGAAGAGAGCCAGGAGAAGCTGGCCTGCTGAGTTTTCTCCATGGAGAACAGGAAATGTCTACATGACAGCCGAGTGGGGGTGTCCAACAGGCCCTGGACACTCAGGCCAGGATTGGAGAGCACTGGGACGTCATTGGTGCAAGCAGCAGGCCACCCACCCAGAATATTTTTTTGGCATTTTCCCCCATATTTTTACTTTGAAAACTTTCAAATATATAGAAAATTTGCTACAATGACTATCCTTGTACCCTTCTTCTAGACTGACCAATTATGAGTATTTTGCTGCCTTTGTTCTTTTGCTCTTTATATATCTATAGATCTTTTTTTTCTAATCCATTTGAAAGTAAGTTGCAGACCTCATCCACATCTTCCCTAACACATCAGCATGTGTCTTGAAAGAATATGGACATTCTCCCAAAGAGCCACAGTAACGCTGTCACACCTGAGAAAGCTGACATTAATTCAGTGAAATGATGCCACTTAATATACAGCTTATATATAAATTTTATCCATTGTCCCCAAAATGCCTTTTGTAGCTAGTTTAAAAAAAAAAACAAGATCAATCAAGATTCATGTGTTGCATTTGGTTGTCACGTCTCTAGGTTCTTTTTTTTTTTTTTTTTTGCGGTATGCGGGCCTCTCACTGTTGTGGCCTCTCCTGCTGCAGAGCACAGGCTCCGGACGCGCAGGCTCAGCAGCCATAGCTCACGGGCCCAGCCTCTCCACGGCATGTGGGATCTCCCCGGACCGGGGCACGAACCCGTGTCCCCTGCATTGGCAGGTGGACTCTCAATCACTGCGCCACCAGGGAAGCCCTCTAGGTTCTTTTCATGTAAAATAGGCCCCCTGCCCTTTTCTTCTTTCTCTTGATTTTGTCATTTTGTGACTGTCCCACTGTCTAGATTTGTCTGACTGTTCCCTCGTGATGAGATGCAGGTTAAATACCCTTGGCAGGTGCACTAACTGGGGATGTGGTGCCCTCTTATTGCATCTCCTCAGGAGGCTTATGACATTAGCTTGTCCCATTGTCGATGCTGGCAGTGGCTTAATGTAATTTTGAAGGTCATCCATGTTTAGATGGGTGTAATACTTGAAGAGAGATTACTTTAGTGTGACCCGGTGACCCCCAGGCCCAATGGCCAGTCAGTGGCCCCATCCATGTGATGTGGACAGGACAGCCAGATCATAAGGGACAGTCTCAGCATGGCCACAGTGGGCTCGCTCAGAACAGACATGTTGGGAGGACTCTTGATTGTTAGATGTTTTTGTGGGAACAGCTTCCTTGAAGGTAGTAATTGTACCAGGATGCATATTATACCTCATCCCTTCATTTAATCTGTACTAAGTGAAGCACTCTGAGAGACTCCCAGATGTGTCAGGGTGGGAATAGTTCTATTGCTATCCTGGTGCTCTGTCAGAATTAAGATATCTACATTCCAGAAATAGCTTTAGTCTGGACTCGGAAAGAGGAAGGAGTGAGGGAGTGTGGAGTTTTGGCAAGACCGTGGACCCTGTGCTGGGGGAGGAAAGGACAGACAGACAGACACTGGGAAGAAGTGAAGGCGAGGGCCAGCTGGCGGTCCCTGGCCAGCACCGGCACCACTTGAGACAGGAGACCCCAGAGCAGGGAGGCCTAGGGGAGGGGTCTGAGGGCCGCTGCCACATCCCCGGGCCTGGGTGCTGGAGACTCAGCTGAGAAGAGAGGGCGGGGCTGAGGGCTGGGCTCCGGGATGTGCAGCATATGGACCTGGAGTAGTCAGAGCCCAGGGAGGGATGGGCTCAAAAGGGCTGGGGCAGGGGCACCTGGGCCTGAACTTCAGCTTTGCCGGCATTTTAAGCCTGGCTTCCCAACAGCGATGCCACACAAACATTTTCTGATTTTACTCTTACATGTTCATTTGGACATGAGTGGGAAGGACATCGGTAAGTAGCCTGATCCCACCAATGGAGTTAATTAGGGTGAGACAAATACAGTATTTAAGGCAAAATTGAGTCAGTTTAAAAGACTGTTAAGTAAAGAAGAGTACAAGTGGCCCAGGGATGTGGCAGGAATCATGCAGATGATGTGAGACCAACTGGTTTCAGGCAACAGGGATGGAGGAGGGGCTGGGGCTCTGCGGCAACGTCTGGGCAGGTTCTGTGGCAGGCTCTGGGACAGCAGTGCCACCCCTGCAGACTGGCCTCCGCCCGCCCTCAGTGCAGCAGGATTTGCAGGGGTGTGAGGGAAGAGCAGCCAGCTGGGTGGGATCCTACTGAGGAGGTTGCTTCTGCCTGCCTTGTCCCCCTCCCGTCCTCTCCTGGTCTTGTCCCTGCTGTCCGTGGGCCCTGGGCTGTGGCAGGTGGTGTGGAGCTGCAGGTGCATGTCCAGGGTGGGGCATGGGCCTCCAACAAGCTTTGCAGGGCCCCCTCCCCTGCCCCCTTCACGGCTGCATCTGTCTCTTTCCTCCACAGGGGGAGGGGTTGCACCAACTACGCGAGGCTTTGAAGATTTTAGCTGAGAGGGTTTTAATCTTGGAAACAATGATTGGGCTCTATGGTGAGTAGAGACAGACAGACGGACAGACAGCCCAGCCCCCGCCTGCCAGGCTTCCCCAGGCCCTCCAGGGTGGAGCTGCCTGGGTCCAGTCAAGAGGCTGGATAAGGTACCTGCCCTTCTCCAGGTGGGGACCTGAAAGGTCAAGACCACCCATCTTTCAATGACTGGTCCCTTGTCCACGGGTGAAGGGGGGGGCGCTAGAGACACAGGCCCCCACCCCTGTGGTAAGACCTGGGGCTCCAGACATTGTGGGTAATGTGGTTTCCAGGCCTGCAGGGGAACCAGAGGTGACAGATTTCGAGTCTGAAAGGAATTATGGGCAATGGAGCCAAACTCCAGAACTGCAGGGGATTGTGGGTAACAGAGCCAGACTGTAACAGTGCAGGGGGTTGTGGGTAATAACGTCAGAGCCCAGGCCCCCAGGAGGATTATGGGTAATGAATCCAGACCCCAGTCAGGCCTCAGCTCAAGAGAAATTGTGGGGAACAGAGCCAGTCTGCAGGCCCACAGGACAACAGGTCATGGGGCTAGACTCCAGAAGTGCAGGGGACTGTGGGTGACAGAGCCAGGCTCAGGTCCCAGGGTACTCTGGGTAATGTACCACCCACCAGTTCTGACCCCAGAGGCTCTCACTGGGCAGGCCATCCTGGCCCCAGGGTCCCCCTTTAGTGGCCTGAGAGACCCTCCCCCAGGCATTCACCCACCAGTTCTCCACCCATCTGGTCACTTGAGGAGACAAGTGAGCCCCATCCCCACTTAGAAGGAGCAGCCAAGGTCCCAACAGAGACTCACGCCCAGGCTCCTGCCCGGAAGCCAGAAGGAACTGGCCCCGCCCCCCACCCTCGGTGCCCAGCCCAGCCCCTGGAGGCCGGACACGCACCGTCTGCTCTTCTCGATCTCCCATCAGGCTCCTAGCTTACAGAGCTTCCTGCAGCAGCAGGCTCAGCTGGAGCTCCTGGCCAGACGGGTCACCCTGCTGGAAGCCATCATCTGGCCAGGTAACGGCAGGGTGGGCAGGCAGGGGCAGCCCCTGCCAGGAAGGGCCTGGGAAGGGCCTGGGGACACAGAAGGCGCCTCCCAATACTGGATCCAGACTAGCAGACAGCCACTCTTCAGCCCTTCCATCCGGCCAGCAGACGGTGTCTGGCACAGAGGAGGTTCTGGTAACTAGTTCTTGAGTGAATGAGCACCTGCTCTGTGCCAGGTACCTCGCTGGCACAGGCTCCAACAGATAAGACAGACAGGGTCCTGCTCTCATGGAGCTTAGGGTGCTGGGGGGAAGCCCTGGAACTGGGCGTTAAACCTAGGGTGAGGAATACCACAGTGGAGTGAATACAGGTGGCCACCAAAGCCCACAAGTGCTCCTGATGCAGGCTGGGGGGTGGTAGAGGGCATCTCAGGAGGGCTTCCTGGAGGAGGAGGCATCTAAGTGGAGACCTGAAAGGCAAGGATCGGGGGCAAGTGAACAGGCAGAGGAACAGCATGGACAAAAGCCAGGAGACCAGAGAGAACCTAGAGGGACAGTTCCATGAGGTTGCTGAGGGTGAGAACAGAGGCCAGAAGATCTGGTAGGGCCCCATTTGAGAAGGTCCTTGAAGGTAGGTCAGGGAGGCATGGAAGGAGGTTAGACACCACCTGGCTGTCACAGTGGGCCTAAGGAGGTCTCTCCATGTTAAACTGGAGCCTGTGGCTGGCCCTGGAGAGAGTCAGGGATCGGCCACCCCGTTCCTCACCTACCCGTGAAGAGGCCCCAGCCCTTCTCCCAGCTGCCCCATCTCTCAGCCCAGTCCTAGCACATCAGTGCACACAGCCTCAGACATAATGTCCAACCTCCCGTCTATTTTACAGATGGGGAAATTGAGGCCCCCAGCAGGAAGGAGAGCCAAGGTTAGAGCCACGCCTCCTTCATTTGGCAAAACTGTAGGGCACACCTACTGCAGGCTGGGTCTGAGGCAGATCTCAGGGTACCCGCCTTGGGGAGCTGCCCATTGGGTGGTGGGCAATCCTCAGCATCTATAGAGATGAGGGCCATGGGGTACAGGAGCACCAAAGGATGTGTGTGAGGAGAAGCCTTCCTGGAAGATGGGACCCTTGCGTTAGTCATGGAAGGTCCCTACGAGTGTGCCAGGAGGAAGTGGTGGGAGGGCAGCCCCCGTGGAGACAAAGGCCTAGAAGTGGGAAGGTGTGTGGGTTCTGCTTCCAAAGCTGCTCTCGCCATGCCACAGGGCTTCCCCAACTTGTGAAAACTCAGACCATCTCCCAGACCTCCTCCCCTCTCCCAGAGGAAGGACCAAGGACCAAATCCCAGGCGCTCAGCTCCTTGTCAGGTGTCCCCTGACTCCCCTCTCAGGAGGATTGGGAGGGGAGCCAGAAGGGACACATTGTGGCCTTGGATCTGTGCTCCGCCCCCCTCAGCTGGCTCTGTCTCCAGCAGCCCAGGGAGGAAGTGCCAGGCACCTGGCAGTGTGGCCAGGAGGGGGGGGAGTAGAGGAGATGGAGCCTTCCCCATTGGCCCATCATACACAGCAGGTGCTAACAAAAGACCCAGATGGGGCTCATGTTTAGATTATAATCAATAATGATGATAATAGTAACAGCTGTCACATATCCAGTCCACCTGGGCCGGGAAATTTACATCCATCATCTCTAGTCCTTGCAACAAGCTTTCTAGGTGGGCAACACTGTGCTCACTTCACAGATGAAGAAACACAGGTTCAGAGGGCTCGTGTGACTCCCCCGGAACATAGGGATAGTAGTGGTGAGGCCAGGGGTCCACCCTAGGTCAGGCCTCTAAAGCGCCAGCTCTTTGGGCTCCATCGGCAAAGGTTCCCTGACCCCTCTGCTTTGCTAGGCACTGAGTGGGGCCCGGGGGAAACCAAAGCCCTGAATTTGATCATGTCAGAACAGCATCTCATGACTGATTCAGTGACCAGACCTGCAGGAGCCCTGGGTCGAAAACACACCAACCTAGTGACCATAATAATCCAACATTTACTGTGAAAACCACTTTCCACTCTTGGTCACATTGAACACTCTGCAAGGGTGTGACAACAGGAGTGTCATCCCCACATTCCAGATGAGGCTTAAAGGTTCTGGGACTTGCCCAAGGCCACATAACCGGGACATGGTAGGGCCAGGACTTGGCCTGAGCTGATGTTGGAACCTGAGCTTTGTGCTACCCTCCTCCTATGCTCCCTGTTTTAGGGCATGAAATGTTCCTTGACTGTGATTGCAAATACCTGTCTGCCCCAAGGGCGCCAAATCTCAGCCCAGAGGTGCATGAGACACAGGGTCAGAGTGCTAGACAGTTATGAGTATGAGGGTATAGCTCCCTCCCTGGCATTGCCTTCAGTGGGAAGCTGGTGCTCACCAGAGTCAAAGTGTCTCTCCTGTGAACAGTGTTTCGAAGGCTCAGCCAAGTCCTCCATCCTGGGGCCCTCCCCCTGGAAAAACAACCCGTCCTTCCGAGCTGCCTAACCCCTCATTTAACTTTGAGAGGGACTGAGGTGATAGTTACATAAGGCTTCCTGGAAGAGGTAGGTCCTGATCTGCGTTTTAAAGGTTGAGTAGTTTTCCAGGTGGGAAGAATGCCAATTATCCGGTTTTACTCTTGGGCGCCAGCTTATTTGCAGGTTGGGGCATATCTCACCATAGCTAAATCGAAACTAACTTCAGTAATTACTGGAGTTGGCCAGGGCCTCTGTATCTGGAACTGTCCCCCTGGTTTTAGAGATGAGACAACTGAGGCCCTGACAGAGGTCCAAAGCCACACAGTAGGTCAGTGGCAGAGCCTGGCCTTCCTAAACCCTTCCCCACTACAGGTGGCCTAACCTGAAAAGAGAGGAAGAGTGAGGCTGATGCCTGGCCTTAGTTTATGCAGCTCTGAAATGGGAATGATTCAGGGCACACCTCTGCTCCAAGATATGTTAACGAAAAAAAGAGCTATACTGTTTATGGAGCATCTACTACATGCTAAGCATTTCAGAAACATGGTGGGTTCATTGATCCCCACTTGACAGAGAAAATCAAATAGAGGCCCTGAGTGTTCTAGTTGGGTTAGGGGCTAATAACTCCTGGGGGGAGGGGCACTAACCAGCTTTGCAGACCCCCTTCTTTCCCACACCTCTGCCTCTCAGACTTGGGCAGAAAGCCCCACCCTCCACCCCCTCAGAGGGCCAAGGGAAGGTGGGCACCTCACACAGACGTCACTAACCCGGCCTCTTTCCTTCCCTCCCGCAGAACCAGAGGGGTCAGGGGCAGACCCTGCCGGCACGGGCACCCCCAGCCTCCTGAGGGGCAAGAGGGGAGGACACGCCACCAGCTACCGGATCGTGGCCCCCAAGAGCCAAAATGAGAGAGACTGAGTGTGGTGGTGGCCCCTTGGCGAGGGCCAGGCCAGGCTTCCCTTCCCAGCCTGGACTTGGCCAGCTGCCTCCAAGGTCCGCCATCCGTATTTATTAATATCCTCAGGGTCCCTTCTGCCACCTAGGCCTTTGGGGTGGGCATGTCTTGGTCCTGGCAGCCCGTGCGCATCTGCCTCCTATGAGGCTGAGCCGGGACTGGAGCCTGAGAGGGAGGTGTGGTCCAGGCAAGAGGTGAGGCTTTGCTCAGGGCCGTGGGCCTCAGTTTCCCTCTGTGAAATGGGGTGATGCAGGCCTGTGGGGAGGGGCGGCAGGTTTGGAGCTTCTGTCTTCTCATCAACCGCCCGGCCATCCAGGCCCCAAGCAACTGAGGGAGTTGGAAGCTGGGGCTCTGCCCGGCCCTCAGCACACCCAGGGATGATGAGGGCGGGCAGTCTCACCTCCCCACTCCCCAGCCAAACCTGGGGGGCCCACCTGTACCCCTCGTCTCCTTGTTTTCTGGTGCTGGGTTCCTGGCCCTGAGGTCAAGCTACCTGATCTGACTGGACATTCAGGGCTCCTTGTCTCAGTTCTGACCCCTGAACCCTCAGTCCTTCTCATGTCCCAGGCGGAGGGGGCATGGAGAGGGAGGGGCCACCTGCTCCTACAACGGCTTGTGACAGACACCAGGAGGTAGATGTGTATCGGCCAATAAAGGCCCCCAGCCTCACTGCCCACCGGCCTGGTCTCAGTGTGTGCTTAGATGAGGGGCAGCCGGACAGGGCCAGCAGCCTCTCTTCTCAGTGGCCTTCACTGTCCACCTGCAAAGCACGACTGTGAGGCCAGGGCTCCCCTGGCCATCACCTGGGCAGCTGGGGAATGGGGGTAGGTGAGCAGAACAGAGGCTCAGGCCATCCCCACCCCCTGGCCAGGTGTCCAGCAGGAGCTACCAGACCTCAGGGCAGCTTCCCTTCTCTGAGCCTGTTTCCTCACCTGTAAAATGAGACTGATGGTGTAGTCCTCAGGTTTCCCAGTCTGTTTCTGGCCCCTGGCTGGTGACCAACGGCAGGGTCAGTCTCTGTGGCCCCTCCACTCTGGCCCTGGCCTGGGGTACAGCCTCACGGGTGACCAGAGCACAGGCCAATCCGGGGCCTACAGCCCCCTGTACTGCCCCTCAAAGTCCAGCTTCCTGGCCCCTCTGCCTTGCAGAGTTCCCATCGGTGACTCACACCCATGCCCCACCCTCTGTCCTCTAGGCTTTGGCTACACCTCCCCTCCCTGGGAAGGGGGCAAAGACTGAGAGGGGCCAGGAGGGAGGAGCTGCTTCTACAAAGCTGAGGAAGCTTCTCCCCAACAGCACGGCCACATTGCTTCCTGCCCCCGGCCACCCCCCACCGCAGGGCCCAGCCACCGGCCTCAGAGCCTGCCCTGGGGCTCTGGCCCTTGTCGCACTGAACTGGCCCTTGTCCAGCAGGGACACAGGGGGCTGTGGGCAGTGAAGGGATGCTGTTCCTGGCGAATCAGGGAAGGCTTCCTGGAGGAAGGTCTCCGTGTAGGCCAAGACCTGAGGATGGGTAGAAATTAGCTGGGGAACAGATGATAAATGCTCCTTGGCAGAGGGTCCAGCCCAACAAAGACCCTGAGGCGGAAGCTCGGTAACACTGTGTCTCTGGACATCAGGGAGCTGTTCTCCTGCAGTCGGCTGTTCATTCACTGCTCGTTCATTCTTTCATTCATTCATTCATCCCCCTGATGCTAACGTAGAAGAGTCAGACACAACTGCTGCCTCCAAGGAGGTCCAGGTTGAAAAGTGAACTGGTTTTTATTCTAAACAGTACCAGGGCAGGATGCTGGGGGGCCACCTCTGAACCCACCCTGACTCTCAGCAGACAGGGCTGGGCTCTGACTTCCTACCCACAGGCCAGGCTTCTCACCTGAGAGCCTGCCTGTGCTAGGGGGGCCCAGGACCCTCAGGGTGGGTGGGCCCACCCCTCCCCTGAGTCACCAGCGCCTCGGTGCCCACCTCCCCACCGACCAGCAGTGACACGGCACCCTCCACACGGCCTGTGGCTGCCAGGGCCACCACCGCCTGCTCCGTGGGGAAGCCCATGCGCTCCAGTTGCTGCAGCCTGTGGGAAGGGGGGACAGGGAGGGAGTGTCAGGGCCGCCTCCAGCCCCCACACCAGGGGACCCCACCCCTACTTACCCCACCTTACCGCAGGGAGGAGACGGAGGACTTAGACAGCCGGAGTGGGCTCTCGGGACCCTGGACTGGCCCCTCAAGGAGCGAGGCCTGGATCCCCTTCTGCAGCATCTGCTCGTCTAGGGCTGCCCACAGCGGGTTCCCTGGGGGGAAGCTGGGCCCAGACCAGGCCAGTCCCACCTCTGAGGAGCCCTCCCAGAGCGGTTGCATAGGCCCCAGGACTGGCGGGAGCGGGGCTGAGCCTTCGCTGAGGGGCCAGAGGCTAGGGGAGGCCATGTAAGGAGGTCCAGGGGTGGGCGGCCTGGAGGAGCAGAAGCAAAAGGCCTGACTGCCAGCCACCGGCATGGCTTCCACCACCGGGGCCAGTGTCCTCGGCATCACCCTCACCTCACTCCGGCAGGATGGGTGACAGGCAGCTCAGCCAGGCTGCCTGGGGTGGGAAGGAGCTGGAGCGGCCAGCACCCCGCCAGGGCCCTGCACAGGACACCCTCCTGCAGTGCCTGCAGCCGCTGCTCAGAGATCTCCAGCCACCGGAAGGCCCCAGCCGCGTCTATCTGCCCAGGGCAGGGCGGCGGGTCAAGGAAAACCACATTCAGCCAGGGGTGAGCCTGCGCCACATGCCAGGCCACGTGCCAAGTGTGTGATGGGAATTCCCTCCTGTCTCCTCACTGTGGCCCTGCCAGGGAGGTGTCATCACCCTCGTCAGCAGTGGAGGCTCAGAGAGGGAAAAGGGCCCCTGCCTGAAGCTACCCAGCCAATGCCTCATCCCAAAACCTGTCTCATCCCCATTCAGCTGCCCCCTGCCCGCTGTCCCCTGAGGCCTGTTGCTGGCCTGCTCAGGCCTGTGACACCAGGCCCACCCCTGGGCCCTGCCCCAGCCAGGGCGACATGCTCCCCTCTCCAGGATTCAGCCGGGTGTCCCCAATCCTAAACGACTCCTGGGTCAGCCTGCACCCACTGTTCCCTCTGACTGCACTGTTGTCCCCGACAGGCATTAAGCATCTTTGGAGCAAAAGCCTGTTTAACACACCTGCACCACCGGCCGCAGGTTGTTCCCCCTTTTGGTGCCAGGAGAGCCGCAGGCTCACGCTCACCCTGGTCCTTAACACTCTCTGTACTGTCTGCCAGGCCCATGCTCTCCTTTTCCACTTCTCGTCACCTGAACCCCTCCTTCTGCATGGTCTCGGCGTAGACCCACCTCCACTGGGACGTCCAGATTAAGTGCCTCCTTGGGCCCCTCAGCTCCCAGGCTCTCCTTTAAATTGTAATCGGTACCTCTACATGGCCACAAGCCCCCAGTTCCCAGCCCAGAGCCAGGCGAGAGGAGGACTTGGAGATGCTCCTGGGATGTGTGTGAATGTGGGGGCCCGACCCCTTGTGCCAGTTCCTTCCCAGGCACCCTGGGGGCCCAGCCACAGAACCCACACGTCCACATGAGCCCTGGGCCCAGGCAAAGGATACAGGCCAGGCCAGCCAGGAGGCCACAGAAGAGCTGCAGGAAGGGCGGCTCGGAGCTGAGCAGTGGTGTCAGGGCGAGCAGCAGCCACGGCAGGAGCCATGGTGGCAGTGCCCCACGGGGCCGTCTAGGGTTGTAACCCTGCCCCGCCAGCATGGCCAGGTGGACAGGCATGTATCCACAGCCCCCGGCTGCACTGGACACCCCGAGGCCTGCCAGCAGCACAGCCATCAGCCCGGAGGCCAGGGCAAGGAGGGTAGAGACATGCAGGAACCGCAGTGTGCCCAGGTGGCACTCCTGCCGCCAGCCCAGTGTGGGCAGGAGCAGCAGGCTCAGCAGCAGCCCTGGGAGGGCCTTGTGGCCCAGGGCATGTGTCAGCAGCCGGTGCGCTGGGAGAGAGAATGGGCTTATGTGCCAGGTTAGTGGCCCTAACCCCCAAGGCTGGCCCCAGTGTGCCAGATGGGGAAACACCCTCCGCCAGGGCCGCCCACTAAGCCAGCACCCCCTCCCCGGGAGCCAAAGTCTGCCCACTGCCAGTAGTTTAATCACTGGTGGTGGGGACCAAGGGCTTCCAAACACTGTGACCGGCCCCCTGCTGCTTTAAGTAGAACAAGCCAGACCCAACACTCGGTCTTCTTAAGAACAACCAACCATGGATAAGTCACTTCACTTCTGTGAGCATCATTTGGGTTCCTCAAATGTAAATGGAAGCTGTCATTCTTGGGAAACAGGTGTTCAGCTGGGGTCACTCTTCAAACCCCGAGTGCCTCCTTCCTGTTCTTGGGCTTAGCTGAAAGTCTTAGTTTATTTTAAGGGAAAGCCACCCAAAAGGGGAGCCGTCTGAAAAGAATTCCTACTTACAGGCTCCCACCCCTGTGCTGGCCCCTCTGCCCAGGTCCTCGGCCCTCCCTTCTTGGCTGTAGTTGAGCTGGGCATGCTCCCATCCAAGGCTGACCTTCCCCGGGGCCCTGGGTCCTGTCCTTGCCTGACAACTGCAGGATGCATGCTGCTCCTGACAACTGGTCTCAGGCCCTACAGCAAGTCTCCTGCCTCCTCCAAGGCCCATGTGGCCGGCCCTCACCCTGCCAAGGGTCCAGCAGCAGCTCTGGGGCCAGGACAAGGCTGGGGCCAGCTCCCAGAAGCCACAGGCCGCTCATGAGCAGCATCAGGACGGAGGAGGCGAGAGGCAGCGCCGGGGTCAGTAGGCCAGGGGGACCTCTGGCATGCATAGCTTGTCTGAAGGTGATCAAAGGTGATCTTGGGGCTGTGTGCTAGGGGTAAAGGAAAACAATAACAAGTTATTATTGCAGCTTTTATCTGACTTCCTTTCGGCTACCATACCAACAGTACCATTTTACAGAAATAAAAACTGAGGCTGGAGAGGCGGGTGCAGCAACTTGGCCATAGAGGACCTCAGAGCCTAACCATGTGTTTAGTAGCCATCTTGCCATCCCACTGATGTGTGAGGATGGGAAGAGGCCAGGCCAAAAGGTCCCTGAGCCCTGATGGGCCCTGGAAAGGGGCCTGGAGTGGGAAGCACAGGGAATGGGAAGTTGAACGGGAGCCCTGGACTCCCCAAATTTTTTGGATTTGTGTAGCCCCCCAGGGCAAATTCAGGGCCATCTCCAGCTTTCCTCTGCCTCCCTCTTCCCTCAGGCTACAGACCAGCTACCTTCCTCCCTCCCTCCTCCCCTCCACTGACTTAAAGCTCCAGGTGGCCTGAGCTGCCCTTGACAGAGGGGGTAAGGCCAGCCAAAGGGCAGGCAGATTAGGGAGGGGGTGGAGCAGAAGGGTTGGAGGAGAGGCAACAGGAGTCTCACACCCTGAGTGCACACAGTGACACTGGACAGAGACGTCCCCTTCCTCGAGCCCCGACCACAGCCCCTCTGACCCTACCTTCCCTTTCACAGAAAGGTTTCAGTATCCACTCCACTTCTTCCTGCTGTTATCTCTCCCTGGGCAAATCTGGAGCTTCTCCTTCCTCATCTGTAAATTGGGGATTAAGAAAATCCATTCCTCATAGAATGAGAAAAAGGAATGGACTTAGGCAGTCCCACAGCTCCTGCTGGATAAACTGTAGCCATCCTGGCTGTCCCCAACAAGGGGAAGCCTGAACATGGAAGCAGCTGCTCCAGCCCTCAAATGTGCCAATTTCCTGCCCATGAGGCAAGGCTTTCTCTCCCATTCTCCCTCCTCACATCCAGCCTGTCCTCTAGGCCCTGCTGGAATCCTCTCACTCCTGTACCCTAGCCTGTCTCTGGACTCCCACTGAGCTGATTTTATAGGGCAGGAAGCAAAATCCCAGAGACAAGAAGGCTGCTTCATCTGCTCCCTTGTCATGGGCATCCTTGGCATCAAAACCCACCCGGCAGTTTCCTGCAGGAAAAATATAGGAAACTCCTCTGCCTGCGACGTCCTTCCCTTCATCTAACAGCAAACTCCTATTCACCCACTGAAGCCCAGCTCAAAGGTTCCCTTCCCCTCCTCTGGTCCCTCTACATCTTGGAGCCTAGCCTATCCAGTGAGCACCGCTTGGCCTGTTTTTCTCTAGGCAGGTGGTCTGAACTGTGGGAGGAGGGGTGGTCCTCCTACTCATGGTCAAGTTCCCCAGGGTGCTCCTAGCACACAGCTCGTGCTTTATGTGTCTTCACTGAAAGAAAGACACTAGCTTTGCTCCAGGTCCCGCTGAAGGATTTGGTGAGCGCTGCCCTTCGCTGGGCCTGGGCATCTGCCTAGGGAGACTGGGTTGAGTCCAAGAAGTCAGGCAGGTGCAAGCCTTGCGGGGAGCCAAGGCACCCACTGCCAGCCTTCTCCTGCACCTTCACAACCATCCCGCCCCCCCACCCCGTGTACTTTAGCAAGAGTGAGAGACTTGCCCATGGACCAGCAGAACTGGGATCTGAACGCCCCAGGTCTCAGTCTCTTTATCTATAAAACGGGGCTGTGCAGCATCAGGCCCTGCCTACCTTACTGGGAAGGCGGGAGGACAGAATGTGAAGACAGGACGGGGACAATTCTTCCGGGTGATGGAGAGTGTGTGTGGGGGGTGGGTGGGTGGGTGTCCCAGGCTGTGGGTGGGGCTCAGCTTTGTGACTTTAGGAGAAGTACCCCAAGTCCTTGGGCCTCAGTTTCCCCTTCTGTAAAAACAAGGATGTTGGATGAGAGGTGATTAAAGGGTCTTCTCAATCTCGACCGTTACTGGGGGGCTCTCGGGCCGGGCGCTACGTTCGGGGCCTCCCATCCAGCCCACCGGCCTTGGCCCCCTCCCCCGCGGACCGGGCCACGTGTCTGGGGTACTCACAGCGCAGCGCGCCCCCCGCCCCCATTAGGCTGAGTGGAGCCCTTGGCTGGGAGTCGGTACTCTAGCTTCCCGCCGACACCCGAGCGCCCCGAGCCCATTCTGCTCGCCCTCGGGCGCGTGACCCGGGCCGACCGGTCGGCAGGCCACCCCCTCCTCCTCCACCACCGCCCGCCGATTAGTCAGCAGTTGTTCTAGGCCCCGGTCCCTTCCCCCAGCCCTCCCGCCGGCCTCCGTTTCCCTCCAAGGCCGACTCTTCAGAGACGGTCCCTAGAGCCAGCGGGAGTAACCATTCCAAACAACCTAGCATCAACCGGAGAATCACTCCGACTTGTTACCAAGATCCGCTCGCCAGCCGCTCCCGCCCCTGCGGTGCTATTTTGGCCCACACGTCACATCCGGTGCTCTTTAGAGAGGATTAGGACTAGGTTTGCGGGCGCGAAAGCTGTGGTTCGTCCCTCCCTCTCCCACCCCCGTGGCCTGGCCCGATGGTAGCGCCCGAGGTTGCGGGTTTCGCGCCTGCGCAGTGCGGTGCCTAGAGGGAAAGCGAGAGGGAGACGGACGTTGAGAGAACGAGAAGGAAGGAGAGAGAAAATGGCGTCCACGGGTGAGTGTGGTGGAACTGCGGTCGCTCCGGCGACGGCCGGGATGCCCAAATTGGGGGCCGCTCGTTTCTCGGGGTGGCCGGGACGACTGAGTGGACCTGCCAAGAAGGGCGTGAGGTACCCGTCGCGGCGTGAGAAGCTCGACGGCCGGCGTCCCCCTCCGCTCCCTCCCCTCCCCCAACTGGGCAGGCCGGTTCTGGAACCTTCCGGCGCCCCCCGCGCGCGGGGGGCTCGAGGCGGCGGGTACGCGCGGGGCCTGCTTTAGTCTCCATTGTGTGATGGCCGTCGGGCCCCGCGCCCAGGGCAGCCCGCCACGTGGGCGGGGCCTGTGGCCTCTGGGCCCCCGCGTGGGGGTGGGGGGAGGGTTCGGCTAGGCTTCAGGCCCGGCACCCCGAAACCGGAGGTGGGGGGGGCCGGCGGCGGCCCGAGAAGCCGCAGGCCCGCTGACCCTCTGACTCTCCCCACCCCAACCCCATTTCCAGGGCGGCAGCCCAAGCCCGAGCGCTTCCTCTGCCTCACCGAGAACACGAGAGAAAAAAGCAAATAGAAAAGGTTTCGCGGATTTGTGAGCCGAGGGGCGCCGACCTATGAGCGGGAGCCCCGTCATTCTTAAAGCCGGGTCGGCTGGGGCGTCCGGGGCCGCAGAGCTGCGTCTAAGGCGGGCTCCAACCCCCAAGCCGAACTTCTGCCCGAACTGGGGTTTAGATGGAGTGCCCCCCCCCGCTCCTTTACAGCCCCCCAATCGGCTGCCTCTTCGGGATTCGGTTTTTACCATTATTAATTATCCTTACCGCCCCAAAAGGCAATTCCCAGAGCCATTTTTCAGCAAACGCCGAGGGAGATTTTTTGTATAAGGCCAACCCGGATCGTGTGGCCAGAAATCCCCACCGAAAGAAATTTCTGGCCTCTTTGACTTAGGGGAAACAAAAGGCCCCAGTCGGCGTTTGAATTATACTTAAGTAATCGTTTCGCACGTCTATTCGCTTAGGTTAAGCCGAGAGGCTTGTTTATTTCGTGGACTGATAGAAGAGAGCGGAAGGAGGCGCGGACTGGACTTTGAAAGCCCGGGGTGGGAGCTGGAATATGATGTCTGGGGTGGTCCTTGACGCCCGGAGTGTGTAAGAGAGTAGCCTAAACGTGACCTGCGGTTTGCAGCCTGTTCCTGCACTAACTTGTGGTTATTGGTTGAGTGGGGCATTTTTGCCTCCGGGGGTGTTCTTAGGCAGCCTGACTCCAGGCCTTAAGAAGCAGTTGGAGAAGATGGAAGATGGGAAAAGCTCTGGGTGCTTCAGAGTTTTAATTTGAAAAGGGTCCAGAATCCAGCAACGGAATGACAGTTTCAGAACTCTCCGCAACTATGTGGTCAGTAAACAAGCAGGTAGATGCTGGCTGTTAGTGCCAGGGTACAGAGTGCCCCTAGAAGAAAGAACTCTGAAATAACCACAGTCTTACACACATCTTGGTGGGAAATGGTTTCCTCAAAGCCCTTTCCACCTTCCTCTTCCCTGCAGTGTTAGGATTTTGTAAGGAGGAGTGCTACTCCTCCCTTCCCTGTTAACGTTTGGGGAGTAAATATGTGTGTTCAAATTTGTGTGTGGCTGGACTTGCCCCTTTTTCGTTCTACTTTGCTCAACCTCTTTTTACTGGTAACCACCACATACTATATTAGAATTACAATTATGGATTATGTAGACACACAGTAGTAGGCCTGGCTGGGGGCCCTTTGCGGGGGGGGGGTGGGGTGTCACTAACTTATCTGGACTTTGGTTTCCTTTCAGTCCAAATGAAGGGGTTAGGCTAGACCTTTTAAGAGCTTTTTCAGCCTTTAGCTTCTGACCTTACAGCAAAGTATTTTGGCTCCCACAAAGTTGTCCCATAGTGACTTTAACTCATGATGTTAGTCTGAAACTCTAAATCTCTGCAGTTTCTTGATCGTGACTGCCTTAAAGTGTCTAAAAGCCACCACCTTGGGTAATGTTAGTTGTTTTTCCTCCTCATGTGTAGCATATATAGAAAAGTACCTAGAGTATATGTCCACTTTAACGAAGAGTTACAACGCGAACTCCCAGGTAACCACCATTCAGACCAAGAAATAGAACATTGTCAGCACTCTGGAGGTCCCCCACCCCCACCCCAGTCACAGCCCCTTTTCTCCTCAACCTGTCCTGTATTTTTAGTGTAGTCTTCAGCTGCAGATTTGGTAGTTAAAAAAACAAAACAAAAAAAATAATTGCTAAAAAATCTGACAAATGTGTAACTGTAGATTTTTGAGGCCATATAATGTTTGTATGCTGTAGGTAGATAACATAAGTTCTCATGAAGCACATTTGCCACTTTCTGTAGCCCACCAGTATGGGGCTAAATCAGCTGGTTTCCCATGGATCTGAGATCATTCCTTGTTCATGTCAGCTTCGCCACTTTGATGTTTTACATAACTTCTTGTGTAGCAGTCCTCTTGCAGACATTGAGCTTACATGTCAGCTATTTAGAATCATTTCTCATACAGAAGCTTCTGCAGAAGGTAGTTTGAAATATTTGATTTTTGATGCTTCATTGGTATGTTTATTTTGTAACTACAACATGGAAGAAGTGATTTGCATTTAGTTTTTTATATGTCACATACAGAGCTAAGATTGTCTTGAACAAATCAATTTGTTCATTATACATAGCCTTTGGCCGTTGATTTGATAATGTTGATGATTCAGGGTTCTGAGTTAAGGGTGTACAGAGGAAGGAAAGTGGTCAAGTGAAGTGTAGAGAGATGAAAAATGAGCTAAGTTAAAGAGATGGATTCAGCAAAATGCTCTGGGGGCAGGCCAGGTGAACTGTGAAGCAGGCTTTGAATGGAGTGGGATTAGAAACTCCTCCACAAAGAGCTGTCAACTGTTGCTTTCAGGTGAGGGACTATTTTCTGATTGGAGAAGAAAGGACCCTTTGGTCTGCCTTAATGACAGTGTTGCCTTATAGAATAAGATACATAGTTCTTGTGGAGAGCAAAGAATTGGGCAGAAAAAAAAAAAGAATTGGGCAGGATTTAAAAAAATAATTACTTTAACTTCTTTAAAAATACATGTTTGATTCAGTAGTGCCATGAAAACCTCTTAACCATTTTGTTTTCTGTTTTCACTACTTGCAGATGCCTCAGTGGACCAGAGGGGTTTTTTTTGTTTTCATTTTTAGTCCTTTTTTGTGCGTGTTGTAAATTTCTTATGAAAAGGAAAGTTGTAGGAAGCTTTACTTAGAGAGGAGAGGGGAAGATAAGTTGTTTTTTTTTTTTAAGTTGAAATCACTTGAGTTTAAAAAGATGATGTTACTTAAAACCAAGTTATTCCCCCAAAGATTAAATGCTTTCTCCTCTGCCAGTTATCATGAGTCTGCCTTGACTGCTTCACTTGTACTTACAATGTGTCTAGTTTTTTAATTATTCTACAGATGTAGCCCTCATATAGTCAGCAAACCCTTTAGAACACTGGATTGAGATGATTGTCCTCTTGTTTTCTGCCATTTCATTTCACAGTCCTCCTCGGGAATTATGGTTGGTCTAACTTGCTAAAGTGAGGGAGTGATTTTTTTTTTTAACTAGTTTTTGAGGAGATGTAGCTACTGGTATAACCATTCTGGTATTAAACATTGTTATATTGTTGCATGCCTCCTTTTTATATGAAGGTAAAACTTCCGATCCTCTTGAGTTTATCTTGTTCTCCTGTTAGTTTTAGGATGATGATCATATATTTGAAATGACAGCCTACAGTTAAGGGAAGTTTGTAGTCATGGGAACATGCAAAGTATCTTTGCCAAATCAGATGATCTTGACCTCATTAGCTGGCACTTTGTTCAAATTTTCTGTTTAACTGGCTCAGATTTTTTTACTTTGGTGTTGAAAGATAAGAGGTACTCATTTGGACCTGTGTTGTCCTGTAGGTCCTCTCAATACTGGTTTTTTTTTTTTAATATATATATATTTATTTTTGGCTGTGTTGGGTCTTCATTGCTGTGTGTGGGCTTTCTCTGGTTATGGTGAGCGGGGGCTTCTCTTGTTGTGGAGCACGGGCTCTAGGCACACGGGCCTCAGTAATTGTGGCGCACAGGCTTAGTTGCTCCACGGCATGTGGGATCTTCCCAGACCAGGGCTCGAACCCGTGTCCCCTGCATTGGCAGGCGGATTCTTAACCACTGTGCCACCAGGGAAGTCCCTCAATACAGTTTTTAAAATTCATCTTCCTGCCACCTGAATTCCTTCCCCCCTTTTTTCCTTTCTCCTTGTAAATGTTGGCTTCACACTATTTTCTCTCCTTGTTTTCTCTAGATTACAGTACCTACAGCCAAGCTGCAGCCCAGCAGGGGTAAGTCAAACTTTTACAGCAGTATCTTGGGTGTGATTTGTTGTTTTTTAGAGTACAGAGCCTCCTTTAATTGTAGAGGATTTAGTAATGGAATCTGGATTTCTATATTCAGTTCTTGCATTTAATTTCTCTTACAGCTACAGTGCTTACACCGCCCAGCCCACTCAAGGATATGCACAGACCACCCAGGTAATCTTTAAGATAATTATTTGTGGCTGCATCCCCAAGTTAAATATTTCCATCAGCCATTGAAACAATAGCTAGCACAAATCTTCTTCAGAAATTAGGTAGTAGAAGAGTATAATGTGCTTGTAATCATAAAATACACAGGTGTTTAAAGTTTCACAGTGGGAGTGCCATTGTAATGAAACCATCAAACTGGGAGTTGCTAGCTCTCCTTTCCTCCCTAGTATGGTTTCTCAAGTTAGGTGTTTTGCTCCATGCTTGTTCCTTCTACATATTTTGTGTTTAAATTTATTTAACTTAATCATACAGCAGTTCTGCAGAGGAAGGTGATATTATGACATTTTGCAGATGAAAAATTGCAGTGCATAGATATTACACCATTCGCCACTGGTCACATTAAGTGATGGGTTAACTCTTATGGGTGCCTAACTATAGGGCTTTTGAGCTCTTTCTAGTACGTGAGTCTATTCTAAAGTCTAGGCTAACAGATACTAGAAATTAGCCACCTAGTGTTCTCAATATCATCTCAAGTTCTGAAACGGTCTGTGGCATAAAATGGATACAGTAGCTCTGCCATGGAAACATTATAGGACAGGCAGAATGTGATGTCTCTGGCTGATCTTACATAACTGGTCATTCACATCTAGAATGTGATCTTGCTAATATCTGAAAAAACAGTTCATTCCTTGCCAGGTTTTAAGTATTACTGATGTCCAGGTTCAAAAGACAGCAGTCTTGCTGTCTTAAGAAGACATGCAGCGATCTTGTTCATTTTCTTTGAAGTGGTATGATAATTTTTAAAATTTTGTCTCAAGGTGAAGATATAGTTTTCAAGATTGTCTGACAGATTTTAGTCCCATTTTCATTTTCATTGTTCATTTTATCTTCCTAGCATTTGTTTCCGTTTGCTAAAACTGCTACACTAAGTGCTGGCAATTATACACCTGTTCCCTCATTGTTAATCATTTGAGGGCATCTTGTTAATCTCCTGTATCGTTAAACTGTGGTTTTGCCCGATTATCTCAGGAACTTTTTTGTAGTTTATGAAAATATGAGTGGATTAGATAAGGAGAAACAAGCATTCATGATACTGCGGTCACTTGTCTGTTTTTTTTTTAACCTTTTTATTAGAAAGCATATTTTTGACTTTGGTTTTCCAATTTAGGAACTTAGAAGTCAGTCCATTTTATTGCTAAAATGCAAGATTCATATATGAAGTTCTTAAATCCATTTTCTTTGAGCAGGCATATGGGCAACAAAGTTATGGAACCTATGGACAGCCCACTGATGTCAGCTATACCCAGGCTCAGACCACTGCAACCTATGGGCAGACCGCCTATGCAACTTCTTATGGACAGCCTCCCACTGGTAAGACTCTAGAGAGACTTTGGGGTTACATTAGCTAGGGTGTTTGCTAAGAAGCTTGTTACTTGTGCTCTTGGGTGTATATTCTGGTTGATACCTTGGCGTTTGGGAATCCTTTATTCTTAGGAGGAGCTGGGGGTTTTTGTTTTGTTTTTTTCCTTTTCATTATATTCTCCTTGAGGGATCTCTGATAGAATGTGGGTGGGATAAATTCCAAGGGAAAAAAGAACTTTTCATGCTAGCTATTTTATACAGTGTATTGAGTAATCTCACGACAAAATAGAGAATATATAAGAGATTCTGCTAATGCTAATACTGGGAAAGAATGAGCCTTCTTAAACTGAGCTGCTTAAAAATCACTGATTTTCACATCTGTTTGCTTCATCTGATAGTGTGCCCTCTACTTTTTGCTTTGTGCTTTCCACAGTAGAAGGGACCAGTACAGGTTTGACTATCCTGCTCATTCTTGCATGGGAATTGCTTTCCATCTTGTCTAACCCTGTAATGTTAACCCTTTAGGTGTTTTCATTTGTTTAACCCTCAAACTTTCTAACATCACACACAATAAGGTGCTAATGGAAAACTGCTTCAGGTGCCATTCGCAGATTCATGTCCCTTTTCTTTATGTGATTTTGGGAAAGGTTTCGCTTTGTTTTATTTTACATTATTTTGTGTCAAGCCTTAATAATAGTTGTTCACCTTCTCAAAGGTATTTCAGGTGACTACTCCCCAGCTGATTTCCCCCTATTCCCTGAAGGATAGATTGCATGATTAGATTTATTCAGAGGAACAGATTGCCACCTTGCATGTATTATGTTTGTCTGTTGGTTGGCTTCCGGTCCAGACACATTTTATTTTCTGTTTAAATGTTAATGAATTATTTTTATCCATAGTATGTCTTAAATATATATGTAACAGCATTCCAGGGAGCAAAAAAAAAAATTATTTTAAGAATTAGAATAAATTGTATCCTAATACTAGGGTTGAAATGGAGCCTGTGAAAATTTTACAATAACTTTTTTATGTTTGGTGCTGTGTGACATTTCAGGATCCCTACCTTTAAGATGTAAAAACTTAGATTTTTCAAACTATCTTTAATCCCAAGTTATATATGGTCTATCAGAGTCATTAGTAGGGAGAAACCCACCTGTAATTTATCTCACTTCGTGACAGTGTCCTGGATTTGATGCGAAGTATTTCCTAATCTATCTCAATGCATATCATTGAATAGGATGGGAAATGTTTAAACTTTCTGTGGGTGTTGGCAACTGTAGGAAGAGCTGGAACTGAGACTCTGCAGTTTGTATTTTTAGCACAGAATTTTGAAATTGTGAGATGAACTTTACGTTTTCAAGCTATTATGTTTTTAATGAGATGTAATTGACATATAACATTAGTTTCAGGTATACAACATGATTCAATATTTGTGTATGTTGTGAAATCACCACAGTAAGTCTAGTTAACATGAATTACCACACATCCTTTTGATGAGAACTTTTAGGATCATCTGTCTTAGCAACTTTCAAATATATAATACAGTATTGCTAACTGTAGTCATCATGCTGCACATTACATCCCCAGGACTGATTTATTATAGCTAGATATTTTGTATCTTTTTGACCTTAACTTATTTTTAAAATAAGTATCATCTGAAGTAATACAGCTTAGATCTAGCCTTTGGAGCCTTTGGATCATTTTATAAGAACATGATAAAGTCATTTATAGGAAATACAGTAGTCTTCTAGATTCTGTGGAGCCATGTTTTCACTTTGTAGTTTATGGAAGACCTTTCATATCTCCCCAAATTCTTCCATCAGCTTTTGGAGTGTAGGAACTAAAATTAAACCTAGTGAGCAGATTGAGGCTGAACCAAACCAAGCAGGACCCTGACAGTAGTAAGTAGGTTCAGGAACACTTAATGCTTTTTTCCTTACCTCTTACTGTCTTTACACATAAAAGTCACTGGATAGGGCTTCCCTGGTGGCGCAGTGGTTAAGAATCTGCCTGCCAATGCAGAGGACATGGGTTCGAGCCCTGGTCCGGGAAGATCCCTCATGCTGTGGAGCAGTGAAGCCCGTGTGCTGCAACTACTGAGCCTGCTCTCTAGAGCCCATGAGCCACAACTACTGAGCCCACGCACTGCATCTAAAGCCCGCCGCGCTCTAGAGCCCGTGCTCTGCAACAAGAGAAGCCACCACAGTGAGAAGTCCGCGCACCACAACAAAGAGCAGCCCCTGCTCGCTGCAACTAGAGAAAGCCCGCACACAGCAACAAAGACCCAACACAGCCAAAACTAATAAATTTATTTTTAAAAGAGTCATTGGATAATTATTGGAAGAAATAAATAAAAAGACACTTATAGAATATTTTAAAATTAAGCTTCATGAGAGGGAGCTATATAAATCTCAACTCTTAATTGGAATAGAAATCTTAGACTTTAGTTTTTACCGTTGAAGTTGAACAAAAATTCTGGTTGGTTTGTGTGATGTTTCTTACTACCCTTTTCCTTAAATTTATCAACACATAGTAGATACGTTGTCTTTTTGCTATTGGTCTTTTTTATTGTCATTAAATCATTTTGCTCTGTTAATTTTTGCTCATTTTGATTGGCTGCTTGTGCAGGTACTACAATTAATTAAAAGATTATTAATTTTTAAAAAAAATGATTAATTAACCAGTGTCTATTTGTGTAATCTTTAGCACTGCAAGGCTCTGTTGCTGGATACTTCTATGACACGAGTTACTGCCCTTGTCACTTTTTGTTGTTGTTTTTTAATTGTTCTTCTTATAAATCTTTTTTTTTTAACTGTATTTATTTTTGGCTGCATTGGGTCTTTGTTGCTGCCTGCGGGCTTTCTCTAGTTGCCGCAGGCGGGGGCTACTCTAAGTTCTGGTGCGTGGGCTTCTCATTGCGGTGGCTTCTTTTGTTGTGGAGCATGGGCTTCAGTAGTTGTGGCTCGTGGGCTCTAGAGCACAGGCTCAATAGTTGTGGTGCACGGCTTTGTTGCTCTGCAGCATGTAGGATCTTCCTGGACCAGGGCTCAAACCCGTGTCCCCTGCATTGGCCGGAGGATTCTTAACCACTGCGCCACCAGGGAAGTCCTCTTCTTGTAAATCTTATAGATGGCCTGTCATGTAGGGGAAAAAAAAATCTGTGTAGGAGTAATAGGGTAGGTGGAATTAGATTCCAGTAAATAAATGAGTGCTTTATGTGGTTGACATTAGGATTCTGCAAAGAACTTTTAAATTAAATAAACAGTTCAGATGAATAATATGCCAACTTGAAAAACTTCCAGTGCTTGGGGCTCCCTGTTTGAGAAGGAAATATGTGTATAATTAATTTCAGAATTTCCCTAAAATGTTTGGGATGGAGAAGAAAGTAGTATACTCTGTGCTACAAAAGATGACACTTTAGATTGTACAAAGGGAAGTTGGTATTTGTTTTTGGCTATTTGTTGGTATTTGGCTAAGTTGGTATTTGTATTTATTTTTGTGTATATAGTGAGGACACTTTATTCTAACTGAAGTTTAAGTACTGAAACATTTTTACTTTAGTGAGATTTGGGTTTTTCTTTGATGGACATAAATGCTGACAGCTAGACCCAACTTTTTATTGCATGGCTTACTTGTGCTCGTTGACCGTGAGGGAGGAGTAGGAGGGAGGGAAGCCAAGCACCAGGAAAGGTTATAATACTTTTTGTAGGAAAGGGACGCAAGTTAGGAGCTGCAGGTCCAGGGGTGGGAGTTGTCACATTCCAAGCCCAAGTTCCAAATGAAAGGGCATGGATCCCAGGAATTCCCTGGCAGTCCAGTGGTTAGGACTCCAGGGTCTGGGTTCAGTCCCTGGTCAGGGAACTAAGATCTTGTAAGCCGAGCAGTATGGCAAAAAAAGAAAAGGGCATGGATCCTGCCTGGTTTGGCAGAGGCAGGAACTAGGGAAAGAGCCTAGCTTGGTCTCTGCACACCTGTGACAATAGGTCTGTAACATTTGGTTAGGGAAATAGCAAGGGGGCTGCAGAGTCCTTCTCCAGTATTGCTGAGCAGGAAAAAGACTCATTTGCTTGCGGTGGGTAAATAAGAGAAATGGGGTGGGTAATTTGATGACAGGCTTAGAATCTCAAATGGTTTTATTATGTGAAAAACATTTACCTTTTCATTGTTTATTTTGGGAATGTTAAGTTTAATTTAAAATAATTTATCAGAAAAGTTAAATAGGGAAAGCCTTTGTTGGTCATGTACATAAGCAAATGTAACTTGTAGTATGTCTTTATTACTAATGTGCCATTTCAAATCTTAGTGCCGGTAACAAGCATTTTCTTAGTTGTTCGTTACCCGAAACAAAATTAGCAGTTCTTAGAGTGTTTAATCAATTGTTAACATCTCACTGAAAATTAAACACATGTTCTCTGCAATTTCCAGTTTCCTTAAACATGAACTGCCCATGATGCTTGGGGCTGAAAGCAGATAGTTCCAAATGATAGGTTTTAATGCTAAAACTTGTACCTGGATCATTATTTTATAGCTACTTACAGATGTTGTGTCATTTGCCTTTTACCTCCCTTTCTGTGACATTTTATTCCTGTTGGATTATAGAATTAGTGAAAGCAGATTTGTCCCCTATTGAATGCTTTCGAGGTGGGGGCAAAGGGAGCCCTTTTTCCTATACCAGCACTTTCTGTGGCCTACTCTCTCTCCTTTCTTTTAGGTGTGGTTTAGAGCAAAAGAGACAGTGCTTTGCTGAAAACTGAGTATTTTCAGAGAACTTAGGCTTTAAATATTGGTTTATTGCTATTTTTACTGAAGGGGAAATATTTAAAGGAGCTAAATATCATGATGGTTGAAAGTAGGTGGTTTACAGATTGTCCTGTTAATGAGTGTCTAGGCAGGTCTCTGAGGAGCCAGAAATCTGACGTAGCTCTCCTTTATTCCAGGATATTCTACTCCAACTGCCCCCCAGGCATACAGTCAGCCTGTCCAGGGGTACGGCACTGGTGCTTATGATACCACCACTGCTACAGTCACTACCACCCAGGCCTCCTATGCAGCTCAGTCTGCATATGGCACTCAGCCTGCTTATCCAGCCTATGGGCAGCAGCCAGCAGCCACCGCGCCTGCAAGGTAAGGCCCCCTCACCTATTCCTAACACAGCATCCTCAGGCTTTCAGAAAAGAGAGCAAGCCTCACTTAGAGAATGTATGACTTGGTTCCTTTGTAATGCTTACTCACATACTTAGGTGTTAATTAATTGTTCTTCACCCGCTACAGTCACACCACAAACAGTACTCTTCATTTAGTAGAGAAATGGTGCCATCCAGGGGCCAAAATGAGGAATGTCACTGAGTGGGTTGTTTCAGAAGAGTGGACTTTTCGGTAGGAGGAAGCTGGTTATTTACTTTGCTAAACCCAGAAGAAAATTGAGTGTGGTTTCCTCACAACAACTGATAGAATTGTACTTTGATGCTTTTACCTTTGGTTTTATTGACCCTGTAAATGGGTAACACCTTTCTCTTTGGGAAGAACACTAGTTCACAGTTGGGATGGGGGTAGAATCATGTGGTTCAAGAAATAGTCACACGATCCAGTTGTCAGTAAAGGGTATATCCATATCCAGAAGTCAGACGTCGGTGACATGATTTTCTCTGTATTATGTATTGGGTTGGTAATCTAACTATCCCAGGCAAGTATAAATTCTTAACTGGGTGCCCTGCTATAGGGTGAATATTTGAGCAGAGTTCATACTCCGTGACTGATTAGCAAGTAAACAGTATTAATTATTACTTAACAGAAGATTTCAGGTCTTTGCTTTAGGCAATGCACTTAGGTGGCTTCTGCATACAGTCTTGAAGGAACATTGAATTCTGGTTTGAAAGAAGACTTTTTAGGGAGTAAACAAGAGATCAACTTGTAACCTAGACTTTTTGTCTGCTGTAGAGGTAAGAAATTAGCTCTGGCAAACACTCATGAGATTACTTCTAAAATGCACAGTGAGTAATCAGAGCTACTTGGTAATTTACCTCTTCTAGACAGCCTGTGCAGTGGTTAGTGTTAAGCTGATTCCTGTAGGGTCCCAATTCAGTTGACCTAGAGTGTTCTCAGATGTTTGAAGTCCCATTTGATGCTCCATTGCAACAGTATATCCAAGCCATAGCTGGGGGGCGGGGGTATATACTAATTGGTCTTTGAATAAATCATCCTTTTTGGTTCCTTTTAATTTTTCGATCCTTAACACTTTATAACAGCTGTCTTGTGATCAGTGATAGCTACTCCCTTTTCCCCTAGAAAGAGGGGGCTTGTGACCCGTTTCAGCTCTTTGGAGAAACCAGTGCTTCCACATCCTCCCTGGTCTGCCTGCTGATTCTTGGGCTTTGCTTAAAATAGCATATGCTCACTTTGCTACAACCCTGTTATAAACTGTTAAGGTAAAGGGATAATAGAAACCTTTTTTTTTCCTTGGGATTAAGATTGGCTTTCGTCATTTAACAAGGATATTTTCCAGTTCACCTGAGCGTGAGAGGAGTGTGTGTGTTTGTCTGTCTCCATCCCTATGTGTGTCCCTGCCCTACTCTGGTATTTCCATTATGGAGACTGAGGCAGGGTTAGATTAATTTATGGCAGTTCAAGTTAGGAAATGTTTTTTTCAGGTCTGTTCTTAATAGATGAGAAACATAAAAAGAGACATAAACCTACAGATTGTCCAAACTTATAAATGCCATGGACTTTTGTAAATGTTACTCTGACCCAGAATTTGCATTATTGTTAAAGTTTCTTGCTTGTCTTTAATGGTCCTTTTTAAGAAAAGGCATTTTCTTGCCGAACAAACCACCTCCCCCCCACATCTCTTAAATGGGCAGCACAAAGTATTGTAACCGCCTTTTTTTTTTTTTTTTTTTTTTTTTTTTTTTTTTTTTTTTGGCGGTACACGGGCCTCTCACTGTTGTGGCCTCTCCCGTTGTGGAGCACAGGCTCCGGACACGCAGGCTCAGTGGCCATGGCTCATGGGCCCAGCCGCTCCGCGGCATGTGGGGTCTTCCCAGACCGGGGCACAAACCCGTGTCCCCTGCATCGGCAGGCAGACTCTCAACCACTGCGCCACCAGGGAAGCCCGTAACTGCCTTTTGTAGCTGCTGATATGGAATGAATGGAGCATGTTGATGTCTCTTCTGTGGATGAGATTAAGTCTCCCCCATCTTTAGTGTTGTCTTCCAGCAGAAACAGTTGGACCGACATTGGGTTTTGATGTAGTTCGCTTTGCAATTGTATATATTTCCAAGCTCAATACTAACATTGCTTATTGCTCATAGATTGTAGAGTTCTTACCCAAGAATTTTGTGGTTGAGAAAAAAGTCTCACTTTTTTATTTCTCCTTTTAGACCGCAGGATGGTAACAAACCCGCTGAGACTAGTCAACCTCAATCTAGCACAGGAGGTTACAACCAGCCCAGCCTAGGATATGGACAGAGTAACTACAGTTATCCCCAGGTACCTGGGAGCTACCCCATGCAGCCAGTCACAGCACCACCATCCTATCCTCCTACCAGGTCAGTCTTCTCATTCTTGTGTCCAGTGAGCTAGTAGAATAATAAAACAGATTTTTTTCAGGCTGACCAGCTTGCTTCTGCTTCCTCAGGTGGGCTATGTTATCTGACTCTCCCAGTGATAAGCCTGACCACATATTATACATTAAAACCTCAGTCCTAAAAAAAAAAAAAAAAAAAAAAAAACCTCAGTCCTAAGTTCTGATAGCAGTGCCTGACAGTCAAAAACTCTTCTCTCTAAATACGTTTTTATCACTCTAGGTTTTTTCTTTGAATTTTTTTCTTTTAGTTTATTCAGATGAGAAACAATGAAAGCAGGTAAACAGAACCACAGAAGCCACATTCTCCGATACATTTGAGCTGGGTAAAGTGCAGGGCATTATTTTTTCGAAAAAAAGAAAGTTCACCTTAATCATTTTATATTTAAAGGTCCATTCATGCAGCAGGCTTTTTTTTTAATAAATTTATTTAGTTATTTATTTTTGGCCGCATTGGGTCGTCGCTGTGTGCCGGCTTTCTCTGGTTGCAGCAAGTGAGGGCCACTCTTAGCTGCAGTGCGCGGGCTTCTCATTGCGGTGGTTTCTATTGCTGCGGAGCACGGGCTCAAGGCATGCAGGCTTCAGTAGTTGTGGCTCGTGGGCTCTAGAGCGCAGGCTCAGTAGTTGTGGAGCACGGGCTTAGTTGCTCCACGGCATGTGGGATCTTCCTGGACCAGGGATCAAACCTGTGCCCCCTGCATTGGCAGGCGGACTCCTAACCACTGGGCCACCAGGGAAGTCCATGCACCAGCCTTTTAACGGCCAAGGCCCTTCCTTTTGACTAAGAGTTTACTTGTTCTGTATTTTGTCTTACATTAACCACACCAGCAGCTACAATGTCCAGTTTTGGTTTCTTTAAAGTAGAGGAAGAACTGCAAGTTCTCACATTTAATTTGATGCAAGTTTTCAAATGAATTGTCTGAATTGTGTCCTAAAGTGTTAACTTAGTTTTGGTAGAATTAACAGTTCCCCTTTTTGTACTCATTTCATTGGTTTATACATTAAAGTACAGCAGACATGAGCAGGCTTATGAGCCAATACAGCTGACTGGTAAGTGTCTCTGTTCAGCTTGGAGCAGCAGTGGGCAGGGCTCTAGCAGTTCTTCCACAGGGCCCACCCACAGCTGTCATGCTGAGAGCACTTAATCTGGCTAGTGGAATAGGTGCACTTGGTGTGAAGAGAGGCCTTTGAATCCTTACAGCTGTGGTGAGGGAGGTGGTGATACTTAAAATTGTTGTTCTTAGAATTAAAATTGTAAAATGTGTTGTCTTTTTGGTTTTTCATTATGGTTCATCCAGAGTTTAATACCAGTTCTTTCAAGCTTTATTTCTGTGTAAGAATGTATCTTTGTTTAGTTTCCCTGCCCTGTAGTTGACATGTGTGAAGATGAATATCAGTGTAATATTCATCTTTCATACAATGCCTTGATACTGACGTTTCCTTGTCCATCTTTTCTTTATTAATGCCTGGATTTCGTAGATGATCAGGCATGTCTGAAAGTTTGAAACTGTATACATACCAAAGCAGTTTGAAACTTAGACTTATCCTCAAGAGAAAAGTGGCCAAACACACACCAAGTGGCCTTTTAGCTTCAGAAAAATTGTCATCACTCAAGGGAATTATTGGAGGCAGCCTTAGGACTGAATACCGCACTTAACTGCCTCATTTTTCTCAGTGCCTTTTTTGCTGGGGCAACCTTCCCTGGCAGCACATCTGCATATTCTTCCCTTAATACAGGAAGCACCTAAACTCCCCAATTTGCCTTGAATTTGGTTGAGAATAACTATTGTTTTCATGAGGGTGGGGGTAAAGGAGAGGCTCTAGGGTTGTACATTTTATAAATGGGTTGTTTTTAATAATATCCCCTCCCTTCCATTCAGAGTTTTATTCTGAATACAAAGATATTTGCTTATTTTAAATTCATTGTATGTTAATATGTAGAAAGTAACTGCATTTTTAAGGATTTCTGTGTCATGTACTATTTATGTCTCATGTTTAGGGGACTAGAAAAAATAATGTCTCTCCTTCCTAACAAGTTTTTTTTTTTTTTTTTTTTTTTTTTTTTTTACTTTCAGCTATTCTTCTACACAGCCGACTAGTTATGATCAGAGCAGTTACTCCCAGCAGAACACCTATGGGCAGCCGAGCAGCTATGGACAACAGAGTAGCTATGGTCAACAAAGCAGCTATGGGCAGCAGCCGCCCACTAGTTACCCCCCCCAAACTGGATCCTACAGCCAGGCTCCAAGTCAATATAGCCAACAGAGCAGCAGCTACGGGCAGCAGAGTGAGTTGCTAAGAGAGAAAACCAAATAAGAATGGTTATGTTTGGAGTTTCTGAAATGGGGAAATGCTCTTTACTATTGTGTACTTTTGAACTCCAGGATGCATCTTGAAGGTATCATATCCTGGCTAATATCCTGGCTTTTCTCCAATTTAATTGTTATTAGTATGCCTTACAAGAAAAGAGAGTTTGTAACTGACCAGAGAAAATGTTGTAGACTGCCAGCCCTGCTCTCTTTGGGGAGGTTATATACAGTGAGTGAAGCCAGCATTTCTTATGGCCTGCCCACCCCAGCTTATTAAGAGAGAGTGAGCAGGTAGCTATTGAAGACTACTGCAATTTTGATAGTTAACAAAATGCTATGTTTTGTTTTTATTTACATTCATAAAACAAAAAAAGTTTCACAGAATGCTTACGGTTTTATGTGGGAAAGCAACCAAAAACTCAAGAAACTGTCTTCACAGTTTAATCTCTTACCTGGATTATTGTTGTCTTTTAACTAAATTCCATCCTGAGTGTGTCTCATTATGACAATGAGATGAGTAGTGCTACTTGATGGAGACTACCCCTTAGCAACCCCCAAGAAACCTGGCTCCATTTTTGTTTCTTGAGTTTGGTTTAAAGAAGCAACTTTTTAAAGACATCTTAGGATACAGAACCCTGTAAACTGTTGACCAGAGTCCTTTTTTTGTTTGGGAGTGGTTTATTCTAGATGAACTATATGAGGTTACTTCAGCCTTAATGAGCCAGTTGTTCTTGTTGAACTTTAAAAAGATCAGGAGTGCTTAATCAGGTGTAAAGAAGATGGTACCTTGGTTTGTGCCTTGCAATTGAGAATTCTATGATTCCAGGAGAAAGTACAACAGGCAGTGGTGTAAATGCTGGTCCACGGCTTACAGATGTGACTCTTTCCTCAGGTTCATTCCGACAGGACCACCCCAGTAGCATGGGTGTTTATGGGCAGGAGTCTGGAGGATTTTCCGGACCAGGAGAGAACCGGAGCATGAGTGGCCCTGATAACCGGGGCAGGGGAAGAGGGGGATTTGATCGTGGAGGCATGAGCAGAGGTGGGCGGGGAGGAGGACGCGGTGGAATGGGGTAAGAGCAAACCTTTTCTCCTTTTACCTAATTTTGTTTCATCCATAGGATTTTCAATGGAAAGAAGGGACTGAAAGACATAAGAAATTTATTTCTGCATTTCCATGGATAATCTGATGAGCCCAAGCCATCTTCCAAAACATGGAAATGTCATCTCTGTGGCATATCTAGAGGCAGTTTGCTTTTTTCAGTGCCAATCTACTTGGTTGGGATGGGGAGAACAAAGAATGGTTTTGAAATTAGAGCTTTCAGTTCCCTTCATGGTTTCCAGAGGTCCAAAGCCTCTGTGGGTAATAAGACTTGGGATGGAACACACACAACTCTTAAAACAACCCTAGGTATTTAACTAATTGCTTCTGAATGGTTGTCTTGAAATACCTGGTATATATACTGCAAAAAAGGAATGCAGCTGTCTTCCACCATGTTTGTCCCTAACTTCTGTTTGTACTCGGAACTGTTGAACATAACGATGAAGATCTTGGTTCCATAACCCTTGAACTGTGGCCTGAGGTGCACCTGGTACACAAGAAGTCCAATAGCTTTTTGAAGAGTAATGTATATAATTATGGGATCACTCTTCCCATTGGAGATTTTGAGAAGTCTAAATCGGTTTGACCATTTTAATTGATGGCACAATCTGGTTTAGAAAACTTTGTTTAGATCAGTAACATAACCCTGCTACCTGTGCCTACCCTTCCCCTCCCTTCTCCCATACCCTCTCCCCTTTCTGGTGTCTATACTTTGATGAAGGTGAGGTATAATGTTGGTTAACATAATCCAGAAGGCTTAGTTCTGTGTGTGTTCTGTCCCTATATAAATA
Organism: Phocoena sinus; assembly: GCF_008692025.1. Classification (NCBI taxonomy): domain Eukaryota; kingdom Metazoa; phylum Chordata; class Mammalia; order Artiodactyla; family Phocoenidae; genus Phocoena; species Phocoena sinus. The sequence continues at coordinate 67,392,546 of NC_045776.1, read as the reverse complement.
GTAAAAAAGTTATGCAGAATGTTAATGTAGGTATAAATTGGATTTGGTGCCACTGTAGGTTCAAGGAAAAACTGAACAGAATTTCTTCAGAAATGTACTTCAAGATTAAAAAGTTGGTCTTTATTTTTTACATTAGCAATCTGTTTACTATTGAACAATACTGGTTTAAAATACTGTTTTGCATATTCTGCATAACTTAAAAAGTCTTCGGTGAAATCTTTATTGGAAGAAAGTCATTTTACAAGATGCAAAAACTTATGAATAATTTGGTATAAAGTAAAATTAATATTCTGATTTGAAGAATGTCATTCCATTATAAAGGTTTCACCTTCTTTATGGATGTTTTAAATAGATGTAGACACTTGAAATCACTATCATCACGTTTCCAATCACCTAGAATCCTAGTATTTTTTGATTGCAAAACCAATTTCAAGTTTATTCATTTTAATTCTCCAGAAGTAATAATTCTACTAATTTTGCTAGACTTTGCTAGTAGAGGGGTTCCCTCTTTCTGGGTTAGAAGTCTCTCCTGAAGCCATAGAAAACATCATGGCTTTCCTCATAGGTTTTTCAACAGACTGTGAAGCAGTCGGTTGGATCCTTTGGGGACAGGACAAGGGCTTTCCCCTCTCCCCTCTTTTTTATTGTGGTGTGGTGATGGTTTTCAGTGTCTTCTGCAGGTAAGGCACTCAATGTTGTTAACATGCCCTTTTTCATTGCCTCAGTATTTTGATATTTTCGTTGGCTGTTAAACGTGGAAACTTTTTAACATGCTTTGTCGCATTTATATGCTACAGGTTACAAAGTGAGAGCCTTGTATACACTTCAATACTTAAAAAGTACCCGTACTCAGTACTCAGCCGGCAGCATAATGAAAAGTGGGACTAGACACGGTGTCCATATGGAGAGGACAAATATACATAGAATATTTTTAACAAAATGTATTCATTGTATAAATGGAATCCTTCTGTAACTTTGGTAACTGCATACTTGTTGTTTGGTAATGAACCAGAGGAGGTATAATACTCTAGAATTGTGTAACATTAAAGTGTAAACTTTTGTGTTTAAAGAGAGAGAACATTTTATGGTGTGTACTTTTAAAAAGGAAACAAAGCTGCATGCAACAGCTTGAAATTGTATATTCAGGTATTAAAGGTGCAATACTGGTTAGAAAAAGCTCAGGGCCTCCCACTGAGGAGCTGCCTTTATTTAATTTTTTAAAAAAGAAACAGGCCCAATTCATATTTCTTCTCCCTTTAAAATACATAAGGCGGTGATTTTATACTGCCATTGTCATTGTTTTCAACTGGTATGTCTATAAAGTTGCACCCCCATTCCGTGGAGCCTTGGTATTTGTTGTAAATTCTCCTTTCACAGCGATTGTTAAACCCATTAGTGCCCTGAAATGTATGGCTTTATGCTGAAGATCGGCTGGATGCGTCCTCTGGTGTGTGTTGTAGGCCTTTACTTTGGTGTCTCCTGCTTTATTATACTGTGACTTGTTAGGAAGCCCAGGGCCTCACTTGGCTCTCCCCTGGGAGAGGTTGAGGGTGCACCTTTATGAACATGAAAAGATTCAGTTACCCCAGCTTGCTACTTCTCTCCACACCAAGCTCTCCCTGTTTTTCAGCTGACGGGGTGGGTGTTTGGGATGTATTTTTTCCCCAATTTGCCAAGTATTGCACTATTAATACCAGCCCCCCGAAATGAAAGGAACCAACCACAGTGGTGTGTACAATCAGACAAGCAAGGTTGTATATAAAGGAAATTTGAGCGAGCTGCCCTGAAGAAAGGCATAGTGACAAGATGAGAGAGATGCATTGTTTGGAGATGTGTTTAGCCAGTGCCCTTCTTCCCCACGAGCCCCCACAAGGCTCAGAGCGGTACTGGCTTTTAAAGGGAAAGGCCTTCATTTCTTCGTTTATCCCCCCAGCAGCGCTGGAGAGCGAGGTGGCTTCAATAAGCCTGGTGGTAAGTTTTTGAGTATTACCATGGATAGTGTTTAAAAAAAAATACAGTCAGTATTTAGAAAACTATAATTTTATATTAGTTTCATAAGCGGTTTAAAAATGATCTATACAAAAGAGACTAATGGGTACTGCCGGCATTGTCTTAGGGGTAATAAGGTTAACCTATGGTTACAAAACAAAGGGTAACTTGAAGTATTGAGCAACTGCTTCTGTAATATGGGGGAGAATACAGTTTTAAAGTTTGGTTTATTTGGAGGAAAAAATTTGACTTAAATTTAACACTAATTTGGCACATAAGCATTGAGAGTGTATTTGGTTAATGGTTTAAAAGCAAACCAGCAAAGAAAAAGCAAACCCTAGCAAACCTTTCACAGATGTTAAAGGGGCACTGCTCCATTTTAGCAGTGCGGGTCATTTTGAATTTAATGAAGCCCCATCAAATGGTGGTGTAGTAGATAGCTATGTGTGTTTGTAAGGTTTGTAGCTTGCAAGACGTGCACTAACAGTATTTTATATGATCTTTCCTGGTTGGCAGGACCCATGGACGAAGGACCAGATCTTGATTTAGGTAACTCCAAATTCCTGATTTTTATATTGTGCTTTATAAATGAATAGCACAGAAGCAAGTGCGTGTTGGGGTTCAACAGCCTGGTAAATCAATGGGATAATCTTGCTGTCAAGAGCAGTTTGGGGCTTCCTTTATCAAAGTAAACCAAGAGTTCCATGTCATTCTTATTAGTAAGGTTGGTAGTTCTCTTAGCTTTGTGATGAATACCAGTGGGCAGTAGTGACCATTGGTTAATAAACTCTAATGGATACATGACAAATAACTCCCTTTGTCTACTTTTCTCTGGAAGGCCCACCTGTAGATCCAGATGAAGACTGTGACAACAGTGCAATTTATGTGCAAGGATTAAGTGACAGTGTGACTCTAGATGATCTGGCAGACTTCTTTAAGCAGTGTGGAGTTGTCAAGGTAAGTGAAAGCGTGACCATGTGATCTGGCAGATCTTTCAACCACTTCCTTCTGGACTGTCCATATTGTGGTTTGCTCCTTAAAATACAAAAAGCAAAACACAAAAATTTTTTATAGAAAAGAAATGCTAAACATGATTTAAGGTTACTTGATAACTCAGGGTCATTTTTATAATTATCATGTTAATTGTAAGAATACTTAACACGAACATTACTTATTGTGAAATATAGAATATGACATAGTTTTAAAAATAACACTTACGTATCCATATCCCCAGCCTAGGAAGTACGGCTTTATATGAGTACCTTTGAAGTACCTGGTATATGTCTTCCCAGTTTTACCTCTTCTCTCAACTCCCTTCCTGAAATTTATCATTCCCTTTCTTTACTTTATAGATGTCTCCCTTTCTTTACTTTATAGATGTGTCCTCAGTAATATTTTGTTTTACATAATTTTTGAAGAGTATTAAACACTATTGTAAGGCAAGTATACTGGGAAACAAACAGATAAGAACCCTTGGAGTTTACATATAGTGGGGAACATACTGTAGAAAGGAATATAGTTGTACTGTGTTCAGTGATCGTGATTTGTTAGGGAGGAAAATAAATACAGCAAGATAGAACAGGGATAAAATGAGGAACAGAGCCACTAGGAGCAGGGAAATAATTTCAGAATAGTGGAGGGAATAGTGAGGCAGGAGCTTGCCTGGTAAGCTCAAAGAAGCTAGTGTGGCTAGAATGGTTTGGTCTGAGCTGCTGTAATGGTGGTGGGGTCTGCAAGTAACCACAAAAAGTGCCACAAGCATTGATTTTGGTAGGCAAAATACTGATGAGTAGGCAGATTTGCAAATTTGAATCCACGGATAATGAGAACCCACTATGTCCAGGTGTAGAACTGCTGGTTCTTAAGATGTGTACAGTGTTTAACCTCAAAATAACTGTCTGGCTGACCAGCTTAGACTCCCACTGGCACTCTGACTGCACACCTGCCACAGCCTCACCGGGAATCGCCTTTTTTTTAACTTTCACTAATCTGGTAGAAGAAAATGGAAATGTAATTTAATTTGCTTTTTCCCTGATCATTAATAATGTTACAATGGCACGCTATCTTCTTTGAAATACCTGTTTGTGTTTTGTACGCATTTTTCATTGGGTTGTTTGTCCTTTGTTGCAAATACAGGTCTCCCAGTTTGTGGCTCACTTTTTTCTTTTTTTTGGCCGTGCCACACAGCTTGCGGGATCCTAGTTCCCCGACCAGGGATTGAACCTGTGCCCTCAGCAGTGAAAGGGCAGAGTCCTAAGCGCTGGACTGCCAGGGAATTCCCTGTGGCCCACTTATTCATTTTTTTTTTTTTTTGATGAGTAGTTCTTAATTTTACTGTGGTTGAACTTAGAGGTCATTACCTTACTGGTTTGTGTCTTTATTTTTTTCCATTTGCAAGACCTTTTATTCCGCAACATCTTTTGAAAGAGCCATCTTCTTCCTGGTGGTGTATAATGCTTTCACATAGAAAGTACACCTCTACCTGGAGCTGTTTCTTGGCTGTTTTGTATACTTGGTTAATTTGCGTGATCCTATGCTAGTAGCACTGCTAATTACTCTGTGCTCGATATTGATACCTAGTAAGGCAAATTCTTCTGTTTTATTCTTTTTCTTCAGAAATGTTTTGTTGTTTACTCCTTGCTCTATACATTTTATATATATATACATTTTAGAACCAGTTTATGAAGTTCCTTAAAAAACCCCAATTGGAGGAATTCCCTGGCGGTCCAGTGGTTAGGACTCCACACTTCCACTGCAGGGGGCACTCGTTTGATCCCTAGTCAGGGAACTGAGATCCCATATGCTGTGCAGAGCGGCAAAAAAACCCACAAAACCTATTGGATGTTTACTGAACCTGTAAGAATTTTATTTATTTTGGCTGCATCGGGTCTTCGTTGCTGCATGTGAGGGCTCAGTAGTTGTGGCACACGGGGTTAGTTGCTCCGTGGCATGTGGGATCTTCCCAGAGCAGGGATCGAACCTGTGTCCCGTGCATTGGCAGGTGGATTCTTAACCACTGCGGGGAAGTCAATGAATCTATAAGAATTTGACCCATTAACATCGTATTTCTCCATTTATTAGGTGTTTGGTAAAGCCAATCTCCTTAAAAGTTTTGCAGATCTTTTTAGATTTATTTTTTAGTTAATGGTCTATTTTGAATGGCATTTTCTGATCCAGCGATTTTGGTAAATCTTAAATCATATAAGGAGATTTCTCTCTACTTGTGAATATGTTTATTTGTGTATGTGGGGTTTATGCGTAGTTAAGAAAGCAGTGTTTACTATCAAAGTTTTGTAAAATTACAGATTTTAAACTGACATACCCCAACATTCATACCACTATTTCGCCACATTTCCTTTCAGTGTTTATATGTATGTCCTTTATAAAAACATACGTATCAGCATATATATATATATATATATATATATATTATATATAACATATATATCGTAATTTATCTATAAATGCAGATAAGAGTTTGATCATATGCAGAAAACACATAAAGCCATATTCTTGTGCAGTGTGGCTCTTGAATTCAAGCCACTTGCATCTGGTGTTGAGCTGAAAAACTAGTCATCTCTTCTGTCTCGAAAAACTGGCTGTGTTGAACTTGAGATAACCAAGATCCTTTTAGAACACTCACAGCCCTGTATGTTGTACTTAATGATTGTAATTTTTACTTTATGTGAGATGTGTCTTATATGATGGCATCAAAGCCTGCCTGAGTCCTAAGAGGTGGCTGCTCACTGGGTGCCTGTTAGTGTGACCTACAGGGTGTTGGGGCAGGTGCAGGGACACAGGAAAAGGTGGCTGGGGGAGGAATGGGACCTGTAAAGTTCATTTACACAATTTGGAACTTTGGTTTTATGATAAAACCTATTTTGGTTTTATGATAAAACACATCTAAGAGGGAAAGTCTCCTAAGTACAGATTTGTGGTAGCTATTTAGGAAATAAGTCACCCATAATTCCACCACTCAGATAAGCTAAAACAACATCCTTCTGAATGTGTGTCTGGAAAATTTACTGCTTTTTGACAGTAAAGAACTTGGATGGAAAAGAAAAAGAATTTCACATGGATTTTCCCCTGAAAACTATATTCTGGTCACAGCTTCATTATGCTATTTTATGCCTAGATAAACAAGAGGACTGGACAACCCATGATCCATATCTATTTGGACAAGGAAACAGGAAAGCCCAAAGGCGATGCTACTGTATCCTATGAAGACCCGCCAACTGCCAAAACTGCCGTCGAGTGGTTTGATGGTAGGAACCCTAGAGTGGTTTGATGGTAGGACCCCTAGGTCAACAAGGGTGTGCTCCTAGCCTTCTTAGCTCTGCCTCCTCTGGGGCACACAGAAGGTCTGGTAGCAAGTGTTGCCTGTGTCAACTTGTGGGTAAAGAAAGGGTCTTGCTCTAATGTATTAATTCTGGCTGTTAAATGTTGTTCTCTTAAAGTGGTTCTAGGGACCGGGGACAGATAGGTTCTCCCTCTGTGTGGCTATAGGACATGGCAGGAAGGAGGACCTCAAGAGCCAGAGGAGCAAGAAGACCCTCTGTCTGCTCCTGGAGGAGCACTGGATGGCTGCTGGGAAGTGCTTGTCACGCTCCCCTCAGCCACGTGAGGGCCTGGGCGCTGACCATGGGTTAAGAGATCCCTTACTTTCAGTCATTGTTGTTCAAAGCCTCATGCTAAAGTTGTAATTCTTCTCTAAGGATGTCAGAGGTGCAGAAAGTCCCACAGACACCTTAGCCGTTTACATTTGCGTTTACATATATGTGTGGCTTTGACATTGATCCTGGAAATTCACTTCGCACAAAAGTGTCAGAAAGTTCTGCCTCTCCTATTTTTTTGTTTTCTGTTTGTTTCTTTTAAAGGCTTTTCTGGCCTTGCCTGTAAAAATCTTAGGGAACATCATGGGTGGGCACACTTGATGAAGCAGGAATGGTTGGTTTGATATAGGGGGCGGGGTTGGTGAAAGGAGTCATCTCACCTTGCCTGGTCCCTCAAGGGGACTAAGAGTTGGAAGGTTGGGAGTAATTGGTGTTCTTTTATCTTGTTTCAGGGAAAGATTTTCAAGGGAGCAAACTTAAAGTTTCTCTTGCTCGGAAGAAGCCTCCAATGAACAGCATGCGGGGAGGAATGCCCCCCCGTGAGGGCAGAGGGATGCCGCCGCCGCTCCGAGGAGGTATTTACTGGATGCTGTCTCTGGGCTTTTTCTGTGTTGCTTTGGAAGTTTAGTACACTTGTCTTTGAGGAACTTGGTTTCTAGAGTGAAGACAAGCCCATTAGCAATACTGAAAAGGTATCTAGATAGATATTAGACTATTGGGAACCGCACTGCCTGGGGTTTAGCCCTGGGCTGTTCTCTTCATCTGCACTCCCCTCCTCAAGTTGTTGTGGAGCTAACCGCAGTGATGATAGTGACTAGCCTGTGGGAAAGTATGGGCCAGGTGATGGGGCAGCGACAGCTGTGATCTCTGTTTCTGTTTCCCTTCATGAGATGTATGCCTGTAGCAAATCTGGTGCTGCAAAGAGGTGGTTTATGCTTATTGCAGGTCCAGGAGGCCCAGGAGGTCCTGGAGGACCCATGGGTCGCATGGGAGGCCGTGGAGGAGACAGAGGAGGCTTCCCACCAAGAGGGCCCCGCGGTTCCCGAGGGAACCCGTCTGGAGGAGGAAACGTCCAGCACCGAGCTGGAGACTGGCAGTGCCCCAATCCGTATGTACTTCTCGGGGCACACTGATAGCCTACTAGTGCAGTCTCCCTACATCTTGCTCCATTCCCATTCTGGGGAGGCCTGCTGGATTCTTTTCATCCGCAGGAGAGTAATGATGACCATGATGGCTCTGCTGGGGGCGGTGGTGGTGGTAGTCGGTCCTTTACTGGCTGTTTTGGAGCCTTCGGGAGACGGTCACAGTCCACTGGACTCAGGCCCACATGGTTGACTTTGCTGGATCAAACTCTGGTGCTATGTGTGTTGCTGCCTGAGGCTCAAAAGCCATTTTCTGTGGACTCAGTAATTATGGTGGTTTCTGCTCAGCCTTTACTTGTTCACTTAAGTGATACTGTTGTGATGTAACTTTATGCAGGGGGTGTGGAAACCAGAACTTTGCGTGGAGAACAGAGTGCAACCAGTGTAAGGCCCCAAAGCCTGAAGGCTTCCTCCCACCACCTTTCCCACCCCCAGGTAGGTACCATCAATTGGCACTAACCTTTTGTGTTGCCCAGACCAGGTTGGTGATTTCAGCAAGTTCAGCCCTGGACACTGGGGCTCTTTAAGTTACATGGTTGACCCTTGAACAATGCAGGGGTTGGGGCGCTGGGCCTCTGCGCAGTCAAAAAAAATCCACTTAGGGGCTTCCCTGCTGATGCAGGGGACACGGGTTCGTGCCCCAGTCAGGAAGATCCCACATGCCGCGGAGCAGCTGGGCCCGTGAGCCCTGGCCGCTGAGCCTGCGCGTCCAGAGCCTGTGCTCTGCAGTGGGAGAGGCCACAGCAGTGAGGCCTGCGTACAGCAAAAGAAAAAAAAAATCCACTTTCGGCCCTCCCTCCACATCCTCAGATTCTACCAACCTCAGATTAGAACTCTGCCAACCTCAGATTAGAACTGTAGTATATTTAGTGGGAAAAAAATCGATGTATAAGTGGACCCATGCACCTCAAACCTGTTGCTGTTGTTCAAGGGTCACCTGTAGTTCCATCAGTTCTAAACTGTGACCCAGGTGTTTGGGGTAAAGTATCTTCTGCGGGGGGAAGACAGCAGATCCTGAGGGGACCTCTGCGTTCACCCATTCTCTCTGTCCTCTCCTGTACTTTCCCTTACCTTAGGCGGTGACCGTGGCAGAGGTGGCCCTGGTGGCATGCGGGGAGGAAGAGGTGGCCTCATGGATCGAGGTGGTCCTGGTGGAATGTTCAGAGGTGGCCGTGGTGGAGACAGAGGTGGCTTCCGCGGCACCCGGGGCATGGACCGTGGTGGCTTTGGTGGAGGAAGACGAGGTGGCCCTGGGGGACCCCCTGGACCTTTGATGGAACAGATGGGAGGAAGAAGAGGCGGGCGTGGAGGACCTGGGAAAATGGATAAGTATGTGGTGGTAGAAACAGCTGTGGAGCACAGGGCCCATCGGGCAGCAGGTCTCACCTGTTCTGTGGGAATGAGGCTGGCAGCTCGGCTCAGGGCTGTGGAGGGCTTCCTTTCCTCTCCCCATTTTTAACACATCGCCCCCTTTTTCCTTTTTGCCCTGCAGAGGCGAGCACCGTCAGGAACGCAGAGACCGGCCCTACTAGACGCAGAGACCCCGCAGAGCTGCATTGACTACCAGATTTATTTTTTAAACCAGAAAATGTTTTAAATTTATAATTCCATATTTATAATGTTGGCCACAACATTATGATTATTCCTGTCTGTACTTTAGTATTTTTCACCATTTGTGAAGAAACATTAAAACAAGTTAAATGGTAGTGTGCCGAGTTTTTTTTTCCTTCTTTTAAAGATGGTTGTTTAACTAAGACTAAACAATGGGAATCCCTTGTGAGCATGCTCAGTATCATTGTGGAGAACCAAGAGGGCCTCTCTAACTGTAACAATGTTCATGGTTGTGATTTTTTTTTAAATAAAATTCCAAATGTTTATAAACCGTCATCCTTCTCGGCCTCTGTTCTGCAGCCACTGCACATCTACTTGGAGCATGTCCCCAACCCCCCAGATCACAGCTCATTCAAGCGTCATGTGTGAGGAAATCTGAACGGTCAAGATGTGACAGTGCAGTGTTGGTCATGGTGCTGCTGGCAAGGAAAGGGGGTTCGAGTGTCACTTTGACCCTGAGCCGTGTCTCAAGGGGACGTCATAGCCCAGGTCTGTCGATTTGCAGTGCGGGGGGGGGGGCACTGTGTTGGGGATCTATGGCTGGGAGCCCTCTGAGGGAGCTTTGGGTCACAGGGCCCTCTGAACACCCCTCCCAGCAGTGGCGGAGTTGGTGGGCCTCTGAGCCTCCACACACTTCAGGACGCAGGTCTGCCTTAGTGACAGCTAAGGAGGGGAACCGTTTTTATATTTCCTACTTAAGTGGTAGTGGTTGTTGTGCTTCCTTGATGTTATGGGGTTAGAGTTTTAAAGTTAAACAGCCTAAAACTAAAATGGAGGCCTTGGTTAAGACTGCCTTGGTTGCCTTGTGTGGGGTCAGAGCACATTTCTGTTGTCAGGGAGGAGATGTGAAGAGCCCCAGACCCATCACCTGTTGGCCTTGTGGTCAGTCTGGTCTCTTCTTGGAGCCGCATGAAGATAAGTATCCAAAGCAGGCCAGTAGTTTTCAGTCATTCAAAGATCCAAGGCTCTTAACACGTCCATCTGGGAAAAGCCATTTTCCAGGTAAACAATTGTAACTTAGTCCATAAATGTGTCCCCAGGCAGATGCTCAAGAAACAAACTTCGGCCTTAACACACCCACCCTCTCTAGGAGAGATTGTCACCTTCAGCCAGGGGAAGGGGCAAGGGTTTGGAGTGAATTTTCCCTACCATCCCCTGCCCAGTGAGAGCAGGGCCTGGGGAAGTGGGTACACTGCTCACAGCACCCTACTGGCCCCACGGTCTGACCATTCACCCCGGGTCTTCTCTCTCCCCAGCCCACCTGGACGTACTTTACATACAACTGTGTGGTTTCCCGTTTCCTCTTTTTCTGCATTACCAGCCCATCTCCCAAATGAATACGCATTGCGCTTGCACCTTTGGAAAACCCTCCCTTACCCCTCGTTAATCCCCCTCCAGCCACCAAGCCATTTTACTGTTTCCTTGGCATCCACCTCCTCTCCCTTTCTAGAAACCACTTCCAACCGGTCTTGCCTCTGCGGAGACAGTAGCAACCTCCATGTCACCAAATCACTGGTGGTGCCTTCCCAGCCTCTGCTGCCCTCCTTCACTGCCTGACCTCACAGGGGCTCCCAGGCTGTGACAGGGCTCCTCTGACCCCTCACTGCTTGGCTGACCGCCCACCCTTCTCCCAAGTGCCAGCTCTTCCTGGGATCTGATGGGCTGAAAGGGCTGGATCCTGCCCCGCACCTCCCTCCACCCCATTCTCAGCAAGTGGAAGAGTTTGTTCCCTCATCCTGAACCTTGGAGTTCCTCATTGACTCCTGTTCTCTCAGACCCCAAAGCAAATCATCAGGCTCTCCAAGACGCAGCACCAAAAACACCCATGCCTCCCATGGCCCTCTCGCAGGGCTCCCAGCTTCCCTCCACCCCTCTAGCCCTTACCCCATGGAGGCTGACCGACCTCACCATTCTCAAAACCCTCCGGAGGCTCCTGCCACGCTGGCCATGACCCATGAGATCTGGCCTCCCTCAGGCCCCCATGACCCAAGTTGCCCTCTCTGCCTTCCTCTCCGCAGCCCCGCCACACAGGCCAGTGCTATTCTCGCAAGGAGCCAAGGACGCTCCCACCTCAGTCTTGGCAGGTGTCAGAGCCAGAGTTCACACTCCTGAGGCCCAAACGCACCCACGACATCACTGGGCTGCATTGTGCCAAGTGCACATCAGCCCCTGAGGCAGTGTGAGCACCCCGTGGCTCAGGTGAGGAGATGGGACTTGCCTTCAGGCCCGAGGGGGCTCCTCAGAGCCTGCGCTCTCCCCCTCCTGACCTGCCGCCCACAGGCATCCTATTTCTAAAGGGCTGGGTGCCCGGTCCACCCCCTCCCCGGCCTGCAGCCCAAGCTAGGGGATCACGAGCAGCCCTCCCAGCAGCTGCTGCAGGGACAGCCACCGAGTGTGACAGGTGTTGCCTAACTTCTGCCCAGAGCTTGAGGCGCCCTGCGGGGGCAGCCTCACATCCCTGGCGCCTAGGCCCAGGGTGGAGGTGCTTATGTCAGGCAGGCCAGGTCCTCCCAGCCAAAAGAAACGTCTGGACTGCACTGACCTCAGATGCCCTCAGGAGGCGTGGGTTCCAAGCCCTGTCTCAAAGGGCTGCGCAGAGCTGGCTGAAGCCTGGGGATGGGGTGGGGAAGGGAAACCGGGCTCCTCACGCCGCTCCCAATTCTCAAGAGCTCCTGGTCAGTCACACTTAAAATAAAAATTTTCCGCACACCCTCGTGGTCCCACAAGGCCACAGCCCGCAGACCCAGGCCAAGGTTCAGGGGTCAGTGGGAGACCGATCTCTGCCCCTACGCGTGGACAAAGGCTCACAGGGAGTGGCTCACCTCCAAGGGAGGAAATTGGAGCCGAGGACAGTGCAGTGACAGGGCCTCCCCTAGGCCCAACCACGGGCCCTGGAACGCCCCATCCTGCTCCGCTCCTGACAGAGAGCTGCCGGGCGCAGAGTGAGCGTGAGCACAGAGAGATGGAGGCTGGTGGGAAAGCGGGCCTTCCAGGCTTTCTGGTCCTGCTTCTCCAGGCACAGGAAGCAGCTCAGGGGAGCTTGGGGGCACTCACCCCACAGCCGGGGCAGGAGCAGTCGTCATGGTTGGACCCACATCTGGACAAAGCATCCTGAAGCCCCCGGCGGGTCACCAACTCATCCTGGGCCATGCTCACAGGTCAGTCTAGCCCAGAGGGCATCGGATGGAACCAGCCAGGACCTGAGCTGCCCAGTGCCAGGGCTGGGGCCTGCCGGCAAGCCCATTGTCCAACCTCCGGCTGCAACCAAGGCCAGCAGGCTGCACTCTAGCACCCAGTAGCTAAGGCTGGAAATCCAGCCATGTGCCCATTGCCCAAGGGCCAGCCCGAGCCTGCACTGGAGCCACAGCATTCTGTACTCAAAGGTGGCCTGTGGGGTCTGTGGGGATGGGCTCAGGACAACCACAGCCCAAACCTCTCGTCCCACCAGCGGTGTCTGTGCTTCCCTTGGTCCTGCCAGGAAGAGGAGAGGATGCCTTACGATACAGGGGATCAAAGCCAAGGCCCTCCATGGCCTGGGCCGTGGGTCTGGCCACACCAGTGGGGACCACACCTGCCATGTGTCCTAGAGTCAGAATATTGGAGTCTCTGGTCTGCAGCGGGCCTCTGTGATGGCAGGCCACAGCTCAGGGGACTGGAGATAGAGAGGAACAATCCCCCCTCGGCTCCTCCTCCTCAGAGGAGCAGTGGATGTATGCCCTGGCTGCACTCGGCTGAGTAATAACATTTTCACAACTCTGTGGTGTGACTGCTGTTGTCCCATTTTACAAACAGTGCAACTGACTCAGGGAGCTTAACCATCTCACCCAATGACCAACAGAAGGGCCTAGGTTCAGTCTGACCTCTCCTGTGTCCAGGGCCCTGCAGAGACACGAGGTAGATATGAGCAGGGGTCAAATTCCTGCACAGCTGCTGACCACACACATCCCTTGCCCTCTCTGGGCCTCAGTTTCCCAAAATTGCAAAAGGAGAACACAAAAAGGCATTGAGAATTTAATTACTTAGTTTCCATACCCTGATCTTCCCCTGCCCCATCTGCAGCAATCCTGTCCTCCCCAGGTATCAGTGGCCCCAAACCTGTAACTCTGTCCTCACCTTCACACCCGATTCACCAGCATATTCTATCCGCTGTCCCCTCAAAATACAGCCAGAATCCAACTCCTCTCAACACTGGCACCACCTGGTTTCCTCCAGGGCCCCTGCCCTGCCCACCACAGTACCACAGGGAACCTGTTATGACCTAAGTCAGGTCACCCCTCCCCTGCTCTAATTCCCTCCCTGGCTCCCAGGTCCCTCAAAAGAGGTATGGCCCCCTCAGCCCCACCTCCATCTGCCTCCACCCAGCCTCACAGGCCCCCTCCCTCTTTCTTGAACACACCAGGCACCCGCCTACCTTGACCTTTGCCCTTGCTATTCCCTGAGCCTGAAACACTCTCCTTCCAGATATCCACACAGCTCCCTCCCTCACCTTTACTGTTCACTGATCAAAAATTACAGGCCTGGGACTTCCCTGGTGGGCCAGTGGCTAAGACTCCATTCTCCCAATACGGGTGGCCCGGGTTCAATCCCTGGTCAGGGAACTAGATCCCACATGCCGCAACTAAAGATTCCGCATGCTGCAACAAAGATCCCTCCTGCCACAACTAAGACCCAGCGCAGACAAATAAATATTTTTAAAAAAACAAACAGGGACTTCCCTGGTAGCACAGTGGTTAAGAATCTGCCTGCCAATGCAGGGGACGGGGGTTCAATCCCTAGTCTCGGAAGGTCCCACATGCCGTGGAGCAACTAAGCCCATGCACCACAACTACCTAGTCTGTGCTCTAGAGCCTGGGAGCCACAACTACTGAAGCCCGCGCACCTAGAGCCCATGCTCTGCAATAAGAGAAGCCACTGCAATGAGAAGCCCTCACACCACAATGAAGAGTAGCCCCCCTGCGCAGCAACTAGAGAAAGCCCTCACACAGCAACGAAGACCCAATGCAGCCAAAAATAAATACTAAATAAATAAATTAAGAAAAAAAATTGCAGGCCCATCCCACCCCCACTCCTGCTCCCCACTCCCTTCTCCCCAGTGCCTTGTCCCTGTTGCAGCCCAGGAGCCACCTCTAGACTGTGAGCCTGGGAGCTGGCTCTGTTTTGTTCCCTGCTTTTTGCTCTTGGTTTGCAGTGCCAAAAGACACAGCACCCAGTAGGCTCCATGTCAATGTCAGCCGTTAGTTACTACTAGACACGGGCCTTCCTCACTCTACAGTGGATGGAGTGGGCTGTGGAGAGGGTAGAGTGGGACCTGCACGACCTGGGTATTGGGGTAAGAGTCCACCTTTTGAAAGGTCACGAGGACTCAGTGAGATGATGTAAGTAGTCTGCCACCAGGAGGTCAGGCACATAGTAGGTAACAAATGCCCCGATCCTTGAATGAAGGTATTCCCATAATAGTCATTGTTCAAATCCCTGTGCCACCAGCTACTCTCCTGACTCAGCCCAAGTTTGGGCATGAGTGTCCCTCATAGAGGTGACTCATTGTTTCCTTCAGGTCAAGGGCACACAGCTGGCCTGGCACACAGTAGGAGCTTTATTAAAGCTCTGAGCATCGGGCGGTTGGTGGTGGTGCTTCCCCGCAGCAGCCCCGCCTGGCCAGTGAGGCTGCTGCCCAGCCAGGCCTGGTGTCCCCGCCCAGCGGCTGCAGTGGCAGGATTTCCCGCTGGTCCCAGCCAGGTCTCTCCTGTGCAGTTTGAAAAGAAACCAGCGGGTCTTAACTCTCCAGAGCCAGGCTGCCGCCTAGCCTCTGCCGTTTATTCCATGGCCCACCCCGATAGCCAGAGGTGGTCCAGGACTGGCCTGTCCCCACTGCAGTGTATGGGCCGCAGCGTCAGAAACGTGGGCCTCAGCCACCCACCTACCCACCCCCAGCCTCAGTGTCCTCATCTGAGAAACGGATTCCCCTAACCTGAGGGTTAACAAAGAGCATTCGATAAGGAGCCAGTGGTTAAGTGGGGGTAAAACGGAGCCATCCTCCCCCTCCCCCAGGCCGGTGTTGCTGATAGGAAGCCCGCCACCCAAGGCTGGACGGTCTCATTTATCTGAGCTAAGGAGGTCCACTCCGGCCGGAGGTGACTTGCATCCCCGGCCCCTATCGCTTCCTGAGTTCGTCTTGGGAACTGCCCGTTTGTGCTCACCCGGGGAGGCCACTATCTGGGGAGGCAGAGCAACTAGAAACACCCAAACCCCTCCCCAGGAGACCAAGGAGGGTGGAAGGGACCGTGGGGACTAGCCTGGCTGGGGATGGGACTTCTGGGCTGGAAGCGTCGCCTGGGGGCCGTGGTCCCGCCTGCACTCAGGGCTGGGCCGAGTCCCTGGCCCGCCCCGCATCTGGAGACTCCAGCCCCTCCCCAGGCCGGGGAACAGCGCGTCCCCTTTAAGAGAGCGCGGCCCCGCCCACCCCCTCCGGCCGGATCCGAATTCCAGAGAGGCGGGGCGGAGACTGCAGGCGCTGATGAGGACGCGGTGGTGGGACAGGGATCCGCTGTAGCTCGGGCGGCGCCTCCCTGCGGCGGCCCGGCCCGGCTCCGGCCCCGCCGGGGCGATGCTCCCCGAGGCCGCGGGATGAGCCAGGTGAGCGCGGGGACCCCCAGCACCCACTACCCGGCGCACACTGAAGGGGACCTGGCGGCGGCAGCCGCGGGCCTCTGTTCCCCAGGGCTGTGTGACCTTGGGCAGCCCCGCACCCTCTCTGGGCCGAAGCCCAGAGGACAGCCAGGACTGGCAAAGGCCCTTCTGAGTCCCGGCTCACAGGCACCAGCCTGGGGCGCTAGCGAGGCTCCTTGGAGGAGGCGGGCGGGCCAGCCGGCTGCCGGATCAGCAACGCGGGCAGGTCGGCCCCGGCTCCGCCACCCACTGCTCTGTGACCTTGAGCGAGCTCTGCGCCTCAGTTTCCTCATCTGTAAAATGGAGATAATATCACTGCACGCTCAGACCTGGCCAAGGTCACTGTGATTACTTTACTACTGCTGCTGTTCTGTCGTTAGAATGACACAGTCCTTACGGAAGGGAGGCTGAGGGAGGACCTGGGATCTTTCCGGAGGAAGTGGGATCGCCACCAGCCCTGAGCAGTCGACCTAACCCCTCTCTGAGGTCGGGACCGGGGTTCCTACTGTGAGTCCAGGGCCGTGGGCTACATCTCTCTAGGGCTCATCTCTTTACCTATCACAGGGGCAGTAAGGATGGGTGCCTCCCTGCCTGGTCAGGAGGACTCTGCCAAGTCTTTCAATCCCCCCTCCCCCAAAGAACCAAGCAGCAAACACTTATGGACACTAAGTCATTTATAAAAATCATCCCATTAGTTTCTATGAGAAAGGTACTATTATTGCATCCATTTTGCAGATGGGAAAATTAAGGTGAAGAGTTTCTCACAGCCAGGGCTCAAACCCAGGCATTTGGTCTGAAACGACAGGCGGGTGCAGGTGGTCAGCGGCAGAGCCTGTACTGAGCGCCTGCTGGGTCCTCACAGCCATCCTGACCCGTGTCCCTGCCCACAGTGACTCGGCTGGCCTGGGCATGGCAGACCCCGTGGTGGGCATCGCGGGCTCGGCAGCCAAGAGCGTGCGGCCGTTCCGCTCAAGTGAGGCCTACGTGGAGGCCATGAAGGAGGACCTGGCCGAGTGGCTCAACGCCTTGTACAGCCTGGGTCTGCCCAGCGGTGGCGATGGCTTCCTGATGGGGCTGGCCACGGGCACCACCCTGTGCCAGCATGCCAATGCCGTCACCGAGGCCGCCCGCGCGATGGCCGCCGCCCGCCCAGCCCGTGGGGTGGCCTTCCAGGCACACAGCGTGGCACCCGGCTCCTTCGTGGCCCGAGACAATGTGGCCACCTTCATCGGCTGGTGCCGCGCAGAGCTGGGTGTGCCCGAAGTGCTCATGTTCGAGACCGAGGATTTGGTGCTGCGAAAGAACGAGAAAAGCGTGGTGCTGTGCCTGCTGGAGGTGGCGCGGCGCGGGGCCCGCCTCGGCCTGCTGGCCCCTCGCCTCGTGCAGTTCGAACAGGAAATTGAGCAGGAGTTGCGCGCCGCGCCCCCGGCCCCCAACGCCCCCAGTGCCGGGGAGGACGCTGCCACCGCTGCTGCTGCTGCTGAGATCGCCACCACCCCGGGGGCTCCCTCCCGCGGGCCCCGCATGACACCCAGCGACCTGCGCAACCTTGACGAGCTGGTGAGTCCCCGAGAGTGCATATACCCGGTGGCCTGGCTTACTCTCCCCAGGGACCAGACAGCAGGGTGGTGCCTGCAACCTCCAGGGGCCTATCCTCGTATCTGCAGGACAGCCTGCCCCATGGAAAGAGTGCTTATGTTGAGCACCAAGTGGATACCTGGCCCCAAGGAGTTGAGCAGGCCCAGAGAGGGAGAGGTGCTGGGTGAGGTCACAGGGCCCAGCACGGCCTGGGAGAAAACTCGGGTTCCATTGCACGATCTCCCTGCTTCCTTTTTGTGGTAACCATGCACCAGATAAGTGCTAGGTGTTCCTTTATCCTGGGGGCCGTGTGATTTGAGCCCCTCCTGTATGCCCTCCCTGCGCTCAGCTGCTAGACATTTGCATTCACACCGTCACTGAGCTCGAGGTTGAATGGGTGCCTGTGTTGTTTGGTCCTGGGCAAGGCGTTTGGCACACAGTAGGTGCTCAGTGAGTGCCTAGGGAAGCTCCCAGGGGCTCTGCAGGTCCCTCCTTCTCTCCAGGGCCCTGCACACATCACTTATCTGGGAACCCAAGCCTGGAGTAGCTGCTGCTACTGGGGGCTAAAGTCCTTTCAGGAGCTGCAGGATTAGTTCTACCCTGAGCATAGGAGGTGCCAGACCATGACCCCAGCTTCCTCCTCCTCTTCCCAGGACCTAGGTGTCCCTAACACCCCCACAGCCGGGCCAAGAGTTTCCTTCTTATCAGGAGGTTAGAACATGATGTCCCCTTCCTGGAGGCCGGTAGCTGGATGGCTGTGGGCAGAGGTTGCCACCCCACCCCATCCTGCACCAGGGTCACCAGAGGCTCCACCTGCTCATTTTCTCAGCAGCTCCGCTGTGGGCAAGGAGGCAGGCAGGCTGCCCACACAGCCAGCCTGGCAGCTCCCAGCCTGGGGGAGCATGTGGGCAGATGTGTGCTAGCTGGGCGGGTGGCCTGGTGTGCACGTTGGTGTATGCGTGTGCCCCGTATGTCTGTGGCACTCCTGCCTCCATGGGGTGTGGGTCCTGCCTCCACCCCAAACCTGGCCTCTCTGTGGGTCTCAACATTCATGTCTGTGAAGTGGGCGAGGGGGAGTGAGGACTCCCCCAGGGCTCAGGGACTTTAAGAATGTGCCTTGTTGGGGTCCCAGGCCCTGGCCCAACCACAGTCCCTCCATCTTTTCCTAGTCAGCTCCCTGACCCCTGGTAGCCAAAGGGGAAGGAGAGCTTCCAGAAGGGCTTACTTCCTTCTGACCCTGGAGTTGCTGACATTGGGCCAGGGGAGGAGTGACCTGACCCCTGACCACCAGCCTCTCTCTGGCTTCAGGTGAGAGAGATCTTGGGGCGCTGCACCTGCCCAGACCAGTTTCCCATGATCAAAGTCTCGGAGGGGAAGTACCGCGTGGGAGACTCCAGTCTGCTCATCTTTGTGCGGGTGAGAGCCAGGGGCTACCTGAGCAGGTGGCAGCCTGGGAGGTGGGGGGGCAGGCCGTGACCTGCCCACGCTGGGCTGCCACAGGTGCTGAGAAGCCACGTGATGGTGCGCGTGGGCGGCGGCTGGGACACGCTGGAGCACTACCTGGACAAGCACGACCCCTGCCGCTGCTCCTCCACGGGTCAGTGCCCACGGCGGGGGCGGGGGGGGGCACCTCTGTGGCCCCACCTCTCATGCGCCACCCGTCCTCTCTCCCTGCAGCCCACCGCCCACCCCAGACGAGGGCCCGCACCTTCTCCCCACAGCGGGTGTCGCCCACCCGAAGCCCCCGAGCTGGTAGCCCAGCCTCCGGGGGTGAGCGCAGGGGCTCCCGCCCGGAGGTGACACCCATTAGCTTACGCAGCTCGAAGGAGGGGCCCGAGACCCCGCTCAGGTGAGAAGCAGGAGGACGCGGGGTGAGGGGTCCAGGGGGTGGGGGTGGGGGCGCCCGCCCTAGGCTGGATGACTGTGCTCCGTGACTCACACCCTGGGAAAAGTTCCCGGGGGTGGGGAGGTGGCGGCAGGCCCGGCTTCCCGTCTCCATGGCAACCCAACCAAACGAACAACACAGCTGGGCGGGCCTTGGGGGCTGGGTGGCGGCCAGTCCAACCCTGCTTCCCGATGGCCTGCCCAGGAAACTGGAGGCCCGGGGAGGGGGAGCTTAGGGCCTTACTTCTTCTGCTGCCTTGGGGCGGCGGGAGTGGCCGTGGCTGCAGGAAGCTGTGGCAGAGCCTCTCACTTCTCCCTGGAAGTCCCCAGGGCAACAGACACCCTTGGCACTCCCGTCACCACACCACAGGTGCCTCTCCCCCCCCCCCCCCCCCCGCCAAACCTCGCGGCTGCTGGTTCCTTACTCTTCCTGCCCTTTCTGCACGCCAGTCCCCTCTGCGTTGCCCCAGCTCTCTCTCTTGCTCCCCTGCCCCAGGGCCCGGGACCAGCTGCCCCCCCATCCCCGCTCCCGCCGCTACTCCGGGGACAGCGATTCCTCAGCCTCTTCAGCCCAGAGCGGCCCCCTTGGTGCCCGCAGTGAAGACTCAGGCACTGGCCCCCGACGGGAACGGCCCAGCCGTCGGGTGACCACAGGCACTCCGGCCTCCCCGAGACGCCCCCCCGCCCCGCGCAGCCAGTCCCGAGACCGGCTAGATCGGGGGCGGCCGCGTGGGGCCCCAGGAGGCAGAGGAGGCCAGCTGTTGGGCCCCAGCCCTGCCCGGCGGGCCCGGAGCCAGAGCCGTGAAGAGCAGGCTGTGCTGCTGGTGCGTCGGGACCGAGATGGGCAGCACTCGTGGATGCCACGGGGCAGGAGCAGCCCCCAGACTCCCCGTGCCCACAGCCCCGCAGCCCCCCGGCCTCCCCGGGTCCCCAGCCCCAGTCCAGAGTTGAGCACCACCCCGGCCACTGTCTTCCGCACACCCCTGCAGCTTGACCCAAAGGAGGAGCAGCAACTATTCCAGCGCCTGGAAGAGGAGTTCCTGGCCAATGCCCGAGCGCTTAAGGCTGCTGCTGGCGGGACCCCGACGGCCCCAGACCCTCCAGCTCCTGACTCAGCCTACTGTTCCTCCAGCTCCTCCTCTTCGTCCCTCAGCATCCTGGGTGGCAAGTGTGGCCAAACCACAGACTCTGGCAGGATGGCCAATGGGCTGCCCGGGCCCCGAGGCCCAGCTCTGTCTAGCTCTTCGGATGAAGGCAACCCCTGCCCCGGTGTAGGGGGCCCACCAGATGCACCTGGGAGCCCCATGGCCGGCCCAGAGCCCCTGAGGACCTGGGCACGAGGCCGGATGGACACACAGCCAGACCGAAAACCCTCACGCATCCCCACCCCGAGGGGCCCCCGCCGCCCATCTGGACCCACGGAGTCCAGGGCCTGGCATGCCCTGCAGTCAGTCAGTCCAAGGGCTGAGCCAGATTCCTGGATGTGATGGACCAGCCCAGCTGCCCCCAGTCCCCCATTCCTTCTCCTTTTCCTTTGTGGCCTTAACCCCTCTGCATCAGGGAGTCTCCCCTGCCTCTTGGGGACCAGACCTCATGGGACCAGACCCCTTGGGACCACATGGCACAATGGGACCTCTGTTGTACATTCCGGTTGGGGGATGAGCATTGCTATTTAATTACTAATATTATTGAATGCCTTAGAGGGGGTTGGGCCAGCCCAATAAGGACCCTTCCTGCGGTCCTGTGGCCCTGCAGAGCCTGACAGTAAAGTTTTGTTCCAGATACTTGTGTCTGCTTCTTGGGGACTCTGCCTTGGGGCCATCACACCCATTTGGGGGCCCTCATTACAGGTTGGGATTCTGGAGTTAATTGCCAGGGGGCAACGCCTGGCAGCTCTGACCTTCAGGCTTAAGATTGTCCTGCCATCCCAGAAGTGCCAGGTTCACTTGAGTTGTTTCCCCCTTTATTTCCTCCTGAGAGGCGGGATTTAACTGTTTGTCCAATGAAACTCCAAGAGCAGTCTGAGAGCTTCCAATCAGATGCATAACCACGTCCCTTCCATCCAATGGGATCGTGACCCAATGAGGTCCCAGAAAGGACTGTCCAATGGGGCCTAGCCGGGTCCAATGAGATTCAAAGAGAAGCCTGTCGCCCAGGAGACTGGGTGGGAGTGTTCCTCAGCCAATCAGAGAGGAGGCTGTCCTGTCCAATCCGAGAGAAGTTGGGCAATCTCGTCCAATCCGGGTCCCCAGTTGTTCCAGTCAAATGGAGGACCCCTCCCCGCCATCGGTCGTGTCGTCCAATTCAATCACATGAGGCTGCAGCGCGCCGGATGCAGCGCCCCCTGCAGGCGCAGAGCCGGATGCGCAGGGCGTGCGCGCACCAAAGCGCAGCGCAGCAGCTCGCGGAAGAGACGCAGCACGTGCCAATTGTACTTGGCCGAGCACTCGAGGTATCCACAGCGCCAGCCCCTGCGCACTAGCGCAGCCAGTGCGCGCCGAGGCCCGAACCGCAGCCGCTGCCGGTCCCGCTTGTTGCCCACCACAAGGATGGGCGCCTCGGGTGCGCCCGCCGGCCTGGGGGCCAAATGGGGAAGAGGGTCGCGGTGCCACGGACCCCATGGCCGGAGAATCCCCCCAAGTGGGTATATACATTCCCCTCTTGCGGCCAGAGACCCTCCAGCAAATTACCAGAACCACAAAGACACAAAGACCCAGGCCTAAAGACCGCATAGGGCTAGAGGCCACGCCCGGAAGGCCTGAGACCAGGCCCAAGATGGCGGAAGAACCCCCTCACTCACCTCAGGCAAAGGCCTGGCCAGACCCGCAAACACTCCCCTCCGCCCTGCCGCTCACCTACCTGGTCTCCGCGATGCGCTGCCGCAGCGCCTTCACATAGTCAAAGCTGTCTGGGCTGCATATATCATAGACGAGCACGAAGGCGTCCGTGTCCTGCAAGCTCCAGTCTTTAGGGTCCGGCCACTCCTGGGGGCGGGAGGCCAGAATTTGCCGGAGCCCCCCCCTTCCCACTCTCCCATGCCCAGGCCTCCAGCAGGGGCCTTGACGCTAAACCCACAGTCCATGCTCAGGCCTTGGCCAACTTCATCCTCGTCTGTGCGCTCTCTCTCCCAAGCTCCCTGGGCCCTACTGTCCTTACGGACGCTGGCGTATGAATTTTAAAACCGTGCCTGAAGCCGGTCAGCCCTCAACCCTCCTTCACTCTGGGTCTCCTCTCCCCTCACTCCTATCTTCTTCCTCCTCCTCCAGTTTCCCACAGTTCAACTCGGGACAAACCCCGCCCCTCCCCAGACCCCCTCCTTGGTAGTTATGCCTCAGCCTAATTCCAAAGCCCTTGGCCGGTGTTCCCCCAGCCCGCAGAGACCACTAATTAGCGGCAGCTGTACACGTTTAGGCCTTTGGCCTAAGCACATGCTGCTCTTTCCACCTGGAATGCTTCCACTACTTCTTTTCATCAAAAGTTCACTCATCCTTCCAGGTTTAGCCCAAATGCCACCCCTTCCAGGAAGCCCTGCTTAATCCTGCCTGCTCTTTCCTCTTCACCTCTCGAAGGCATCAGCTCCAAGGATTCAAAAGTCTGTCCTGGACTTTGCAAAATTACTAGACGAGTCTTTGCTGCAGGTCACAGGAATGAGGGAGCAGAGAATGATCCCCCTAGAAAGTACACCACTATGTCTGGCTTCAACCTCTCCCAGTGCGGCTCTGCTCAAGGCCCCAGACCCACAACGCTCACCCTCAGGGAGGCAGGACCATGCTCCCCCACGCACGGATCCCCACCCACCAGCGGAGGCAGGCAAATAGAAAGGCACTTAAGCGAGCTAGAAAAAGCCACCTTGCAAACTCGCCGGGTCTCGGGCCTGATTTTGGGCAACTTCAGGCCAGCAGAAGGGGTGAGACACACAAACGCCAGGACACACATTCATTCTTCGGCCCATGAACACAGTCGGGCACCCCTGGGCCGTCCACGCGGACTCGCACGTTGTGTACCGAGCACCCACACACATGCTGTCACACGCCCCTGCCCACTCCTCGAGCTGCTACCTCTAGCCCCCCGGGGCTCTGACCGGGGCCAGCACCGTCGCCGTCGCGGATGCTCAGGTCGTAGACGGCGCCGTCGAGCAGCACCGCGGGCCGGTAGAGGCGCGGCCCGTCCGTGGGCCGGTGGCGCTCGGGGTAGTCACCGAACAGGAACTGGCGGATGATGGCTGTCTTGCCCACGCCCGGGGCGCCCAGCACCGCCACCCGCAGGCTGCCCCCCATGGCCCGCGCGTGCTGCCGCGCCCCGCGCTGAGAAGCCTCATGGGCCGACGCCGCTCGGCGCGCGCCGCGCGCCCTGCCCGGTACGCCCCGGCCCCGCCGCGCTCCTCATCGCCCCTCGGAGGACCCGGGGCCCAGGGAGGCCAGGCCGGAGGACGCAACTGGCGGTGGGCGGGCAGACAGCCGAGCAGGCCGACGGAAGACGTGAGAGCAGCTCCGGCGGGTGCCAAGCTCGGAAGAGAACAGACCGAGCGCGCCGCGCACAGACACGGCCTCCTCTCGCAGCGCGACTGGAGGCGCCGCCCGCAGCGCGGGGCACCGAGGTCGGACCCCCTGCTTGGGTCCCGCGGCGGAGAGGGGCGCTGGGGGCGGCACTGCCTCTCGGCGCCTCCGTCCCTCTGTCCTTCTCTAGCTCCGGCGCCTGGAGTCGCCGCCCCAGCCGGCGGCGCGAGAAAGCGAGCGAGCGGAGCCTCCCGGAGGCGGCGATGAGGTAACCGCCTGCCCGCCCGCCCCTCCCACCTCCCCCCTACCCGCCCGGGACGCCCCTCCCGGGAAGGGTCGCGGGAAGGTGACTGGGACTCGGGGAGCCCGGGGAGGGACCCAGCCCCCTCTGCGTTCCGCACTCCTGTCACCCGCTCCAAAATAGAAGTCCTTCCCGCCCACATCCTTGTCCCCTCCTCCAAACACCGCTCCCCCAAGCTGGCTCCTCACAAATCCGGCCCGCTGGAGTCAGGGCGCCCGGGTCGGATCCAGCCCAGCTGTGTGACCTTGGACGAGTTGCCGCACTGCGCCGGCTCTGCTCCACATCCATCAAACGCAGACACCGTTTCTTGAGAACCTACTACGTGCCAAGCCCTATACTAAGATATGTGATCCTTGAATCAAAGCCTCAACCTGGTGTCTCTGAGAGAGGAAAAGAAACCTAAGGCTGGAGAGGGGACTCTCCGAGGTTGGGGGGCAGTGGGTGGCCCCTGACCCGCCGCCCTGCGGTCTCTTCTGAGGAGCTCTCCCACCTCCCTCCTGCCCACAGGGGTAAATGGCCAGCACTAAATAACATGTCAAATGGCATCATGGAGGGGGGCGTGGGACAGAGGGTGCTGAACCCGGCATGCACCAGGTCCCAGCAGCTCAGCCCCAAATCCCTGTCCCAACAATGCTGAAAGATCCAGAAATTGGTCGACACCACCACCTTCGTCACAGCTAAGGCCAAATTTTCTGCCTAAGTCTCCACTGTAGCTTCCCTCAAACCCTGCAGCCTCCACGCCAGATTGTCAGAGCCCAAATCCCTCCCTGGAGCTGGCCGGAAGCTCCTTCCGCATCAGGGCTTGGGAAGTCTGGGTTTACCAGCCCCATCCTCTGCCTCTGC
The DNA here is from genome assembly GCF_008692025.1 of Phocoena sinus. Lineage (NCBI taxonomy): Eukaryota > Metazoa > Chordata > Mammalia > Artiodactyla > Phocoenidae > Phocoena > Phocoena sinus. Next base: position 67,367,423 of record NC_045776.1, on the reverse strand, counting down.
TTGCTTACCCCCTACAGTGGGGGGCTCCCACATCTCTGATGCCCAGGTACTGGGGGAAATGCACAGGCATGTCTGTTTCTGCACTGAACAAGGGTTTTTCTTATCTGTCTCTTCAACAAACATCTCCAATCTTACTGCTTGCCAGGATGCTGAGATAGGTTTTTTAAAAAGTCCTGCCTTAAGAGAGAACGTTCTAGGGATGGGATGCAGGAATTGTAAGAGCACAGACAACGTGCCCACCCTAGCCTGGGAGAAGTGGGAGAGGGAGAAGGAGCTGAGTCTTGAAGTGGAGAGTGGGGTTCATCCTCCTGGGAGCAGGTGATGGTACCTGGATCAGGGATATGGGTCTGCTTTCACTCTTCTTCTCAGCCACTAGGGAGAGCAGAGCCAGAGTTGTGGCTACATCTAACAGGTGTTCCAGGTCTTCAGGCCCAGTGAGTGGGGACCCTTGGCTTTATTTTACTTTCTGCTGTGATTTTTCCCTTCACCCGATTTCGCCTCTGACTTTTTAACTTTTCAGGCATCTGGGTTTTGTGAGCCGCCTCAGTTCCTTTGGGGAACAAGGCAGGGAGTAAATAAACTAGGCACCACTTTCCCTGTTGGCACTCAGCAGAGTGTGGGGCTGACATCATTATGGTCTTCCTTGGGGCACTCGGGACCACCAGCCCCTGCCTGGAGCACCCTCCCTCCCACACGTGGGAGCCAGCTCTGGGTGTCCTGGAAACCTTCCTTGCTTCACTTTCTGACAGAGAGCCCTTTTCTTGGGTAGGGCTTCTTTGGGAACCACAGACAGGGCTGTGTGTGAGGCATCTCAGGGCCCCAGCGTGTGGTTTTTGGAGTGACGGAAGATACTCTGGGCAGAGTACGTCCAAAAGCTCCCACAAAGTCGTCCACACTCCACAGGGGTGACACATTCCCAAGGGAAGTCTCCCAACAGTATCACTAGCAGCCATTCCCATTTATCAAGGACCTGTGGGGAATTCCTTGGTGGTCCAGTGGTTAGGACTCCAAACTTCCACTGCAGGGAGCATGGGTTCGATCCTTGGTCGGGGAACTAAGATCCCACAAGCCACAAGGTGCAGCCAAAAAAAAAAAAAGGACCTGTGATGTGCCAAGCCTTGACTGTAGCTATGCTCATTGAGGCCCAAAGGGATGAGCAGGAAAGTGGCAGCACAGGGACCAGAACCCAGGACCTTAGGCCACTGAAGCTGACTTTCTGAGAAGCCCAACTTCACTGGGGCTCAGAGACCAGAAGGGCTTCAGGAGGAGGTCAGCTGGAGCCTAGGGCCCTGTAGGGAGGGACTCTGAGGAAGCCCCTGTCACTGTGGGAGCTGAGCTGAGACAGAAGTGGGCCGCCCAGGGCCAGGCTTCCCAAAGACTAGCTAGCCAGAGAACTCGGGCTGCCTGTTGGCCGCTGCCTGACATTTGCCCAAAAGGTTTCTTCCCATCCGGCCTGATTCCAGACCTTCTCTGGGGTTGAGCACCGTGGACCACGTCCAGCTCCCAGGGGTATTTGCTCTGGACTCCTCTCACCCAGCCATCTGCGTCAGTCCACTGACCATTAATCATAGTCTGTCCTGCCTGTTAATCACTTGTCCCAGCTTAACTCACTCCCCCAGAGTCCTGATGGGGGAAACCCTTACCATTTGGATGCTTCAAGCACGGTGGGTCCTTGGTGGCCATCGTAAGACTGCCCATTGATTGTAGCCGGTCAGCCCCTTGAATGCCATGGGTTTTTGTAACCATCAGGACACAAGGAGGCAGCACAGGGCAGGGCTTCCAGGCCTCTGGAGTGAGACCTCTAGGGTTTGAAACCTCCTTCCTGGAGGGGTGTCATCTGCACAAGTTATTTAAGCTCTCTGAACCTCAGTTTCCTTCTCTAAAGGGGATAATGATGGTCTTGACTTCATATAGTTGTTGTGGGATGAAATGAGATGATACAAAGAGGAAAACAAGACAATTTAGTAAGGCTGGTGGGGGGACTAAGTTTGTACATATAAAATAATTTCATTTTATATGCTAGTTTACCAACTATAACGGAGGCATATGTGTGTACACAGAGGTAAGTATGTAGACAGATATTTCCTAGTTCTGTCTGCCGAAAGGGCCTAGAAGTGCCACCCCAAGAGCAGCACACACACCCAGCACCCAGATCTTGGTTTCTAATTCTGTTCTCCAGGCTTCCTGGAAAATGGCTGATGCTAGGGTTGGAGCAGGATGAATAAAAGATGAGCCTGGAGCATCTTATAGTACTGGAAAGTAAGGAAGTGCTCAAAAGAAGCCAAAGGATGGGGGCATGTCAAAGAGACACAGAGCCTACTTGAAAGAGCTCCCAATAGCCAAAGCTTAAAAAATTTAAGCAACAAGATAAATAATGCACTTTTGGATTAAACCCAAATTATAAAATAAATATCCATGAGTCCAAACTGATATAAAATGATTGAATTAATACATAAATGCAGGAGAAGAAACAAATTTTCCTTACAGAAGAATTCTAAACGTTTTATGTAGCTGCTCCCTGCCCCCACGCTCTTTCCCGAGTGTAGGCTGCACTTCGTGACTTGCTTCTGAACAGTGTGTGGAAAGGGGAGAAAGTAACTTCACAGTGGAGACCACTGGAAACACTACCTCGGCCAAGTGATCCAGGCTGATGTGACGGCGATGACTCACGTCGATAGCGTGGACCCCTGATATGATGGGACGAGAAGGGCGCCTCCCTTGTCTCCTTCCTAAAAACCTGTAACCCCAGTCTAACTGTGAGAAAAACATCAGACAGACCCAAGTTGAGGGACAGTCTACAAAATACCTGACCAGCACTCCTCAGAATGGTTAAGGTCATGACAAACAAAGAAAGTCTCAGAAACTATCACAGACCTAAGGAGACTCAGGAAACATGACAACCACATGGAACGTGGGATCCGGGAACAGAACGAGGACATGAGTGGGAAAACTAATGAAAACTGAATAAAGTCTGGAGTTTAGTTTTAAAATTATATGTTATATAATTTGTTATTTTATATTATAAATATATATTATTCTTATTCTTGTGTATTATATATTAATAAACATTTACATCATAAACATTATATATATAGAAAAGAATAGAAAAGATCCCATTTACAAAAGGAACAAAAAAATAGAAAAAACTCATGTATCTATGAAGAATAAATGTGCATGCAAGAATTTTTTTTTTTTTCTGGCACACCACAGCTTGCAGGGATCAAACCCGGGCCCTGGCAGGGAAAGCGCCGAGTCCTAACCACTGGACTGCCAGGGAATTCCGCATGCAAGAACTTTTAAATGAAGAAAACTTAAAAGGTTATAGAGGACTTCCCTGGTGGAGCAGTGGTTAAGAATCCACCTGCCAATGCAGGAGACACGGGTTCAATCCCTGGTCCAGGAAGATCCCACATGCCACGGAGCAACTAAGCCCGTGCACCACAACTACTGAGCCTGCGCTCTAGAGCTCGCGAGCCACAACTACTGAGCCTGTGCTCTAGAGCCTGTGCTCCACAACAAAAGAAGCCACCGCAATGAGAAGCCCATGCACACAATGAAGAGCAGCCCCTGCTCGCTGCAACTAGAGAAAACCCACGCGCAGCAACAAAGACCCAACGCAGCCAAAAATAAATAAATAAATTTATATATTAAAAAAAAAAAAAAAAAAAAAAGGGGGCTTCCCTGGTGGCGCAGTGGTTGAGCGTCTGCCTGCCAATGCAGGGGACGCAGGTTCGTGCCCCGGTCCGGGAAGATCCCACATGCCGTGGAGCGGCTGGGCCCGTGAGCCATGGCCGCTGAGCCTGTGCGTCTGGAGCCTGTGCCCCGCAATGGGAGAGGCCACAACAGTGAGAGGCCCGCGTACCGCAAAAAAAAAAAAAAAAAGGTTATAGAGATGTAAAAGAAAGCATGAACCAATGGAAAGGCATCGACTCCTATATTTGGATGTACAGATTAATATTATTATTATTTGTTTTGGGTTTTTTTTTTTTTTTTTGGCGGTACGCGGGCCTCTCACTGTTGTGGCCTCTCCCGTTGTGGAGCACAGGCTCCGGACGCACAGGCTCAGCGGCCATGGCTCACTGGCCCAGCCACTCCGCGGCATGTGGGATCTTCCCGGACCGGGGCACGAACCAGCGTCCTCTGCATTGGCAGGCGGACTCTCAACCACTGCGCCACCAGGGAAGCCCCTGTTTTGGGTTTTTAAAAAATTTATTTATTTTGTTTATTTGTTTGTTGTTCCACGGCATGTGGGATCTTCCCAGACCAGGGCTCGAACCTGTGTCCCTTGCGTTGGCAGGCAGATTCTTAACCACTGTGCCACTAGGGAAGTCCAGATTAATATTATTATCCTCACATCGTTTTGAGGATGTCAATTCTCCATAAGTTAATATAAACATTTGATGTGATCCAAACAAAAATAATACCATCATTAAAAAAAAAGAAACTTAGTTCTAAAGTTCAAATGGGACCAAAAGGGTGAATAAGAGGGTACTATAAATTATGAAAATATAAAGGTACAATACTTTTTTAAAAACTCAGTGGTGGGGAGTTCTCTGGTGGCCTAGTGGTTAGGATTCTGGACTTTCACTGCCATGGCCTGGGTTCAATATCTGGTTAGGGAAGATCCCACAAGCCACACGATACAGCCAAACAAAAACAAAAACAAACAGAAACAAATGCAATGACCGATGAATAGACAAATTCTCTGGTACTGAACAGAGTCCAGAAAAGCACTGATATATATGTGGAAATTTAGTATATGATACAAATGATATTTCAGATCTGTGGGGAAAAGATGAATTATACAGTAAATGGTGTGGAAACAACTACATAACCATCTGGGAAAAGAAAGTTGAATCCCTACCTCGTTCCTAACATAAAGCCCACATGGAACAGGCTCAAAATGCAAAAACTGAGATAATCTGACAAGCACTGGAAAGAAAGAAGAGATTAGGACTTCCCTGGTGGTGCAGTGGTTAAGAGTCCACCTGCCAAAGCAGGGAACACGGGTTCAAGCCCTGGTCCAGGAAGATGCCACATACTGCAGAGCAACTAAGCCCGCGAGCCACAACTACTGAGCCCACGTGCCACAACTACTGAAGCCCACACGCCTAGAGCCCGTGCTCCACAACAAGAGAAGCCACTGCCACGAGAAGCCCGCGCACCGCAACGAAGAGTAGCCCCCGCCTGCCGCAACTAGAGAAAGCCCGCGCACAGCAACGAAGACCCAACACAGCCAAAAATAAATAAATAAATTTATAAAAAAAAAAAAAGGAAGAAGAGATTAAAAGAAGACAATGCCCAACACAATTTCAGCATGGAAAAGTAAAAACTAACAAAATGGGGAGAAATAACGACAAATCGGGAAGAAAAGGACCGATAACCATGTCAAAAAAGGGCAATAAACATGAAAACGGCTCACAGAAAAGGACACACAAATGGCTCAAAAACACACGAATGGAGGCATGTTTAAAACACAGTAAGGTACAGTTTTTTGCCCGTCACTTAAACACACCGCGATATGCTGAGTGTGTGAGGGTGTGGGGAAACAGGCTTCACATTTCTGGTTGGTGGGGCTGTAAACTAGAGAAGTTTTAGCAGTAGCTATCAAAATGATGAACGCACCTACCTTCGAACCAGCAATTTCAGTCTGAGGAATTTACTGACATGAAAATGAATGTTCTTTGCAGTATCAGTTGCACCAACACCACCAAAGACACAATTAAGAGGACATCACGGCGAGGACTGGTTCATCATGGTGCCTCCATTCAATGGAAAACCACACGGCTGTTATATAAAGGCATGAGGCCGCTCTCTATAATGGGCTAATAATGGAAAAGTCTCCAAGATACAAGTACGATGCAGATCGGGGTGTATTCCATGCTACTCTTTGTGTATAAAAAGGGAAAAAATCGTATTAGACGTCATTGAGTCTCTTTGGAAGGTAACACTGGTCTCTTTAGGGAGAGGAATGAGAAGGATTATTTCACTTCTACATTCTTTTTGCCTTTCGGATTTTGAACCATGTGAATGCATTACCTTTTCAAAACAAGAAAATTTAAAATGTGAAATGCTTATACCCTCTGGTCCAGCAATTCTGGGGCTAGATCCTATAGCTGCATTTGTGTCTACGAGCAAGGATGTCTAGAAAGATATTCACTGCACCTTTGCTTGGACTCCAGAAGATGGAAACAGCCAGAATGTCCATCTGCAGACACCAGCCCATCTGCACAAGAAATTCCAAGGTGGCTCTATTTGTACTGATAGGTAAATAAAGCAAACTGCTGGTAGCGTCTAGGGTGTGCTATTTATTTAGTAAACACGTCCCTGGATTTGCTTTATACAGGCACAGAATTATTCCTGGAAAACCAAAATGTAGCAACGAACTTTGCCTCTAGGGAGGAAAATAAGAACTGAGGAAGTGTGGAAGGGAAAACTTTATCCTTTGTGTGACTGATCTCACCGTGGTCCAGAATCACTCTCTCCATAAAACAAACCACTAGTTGAAGATAAAAAAAATGTACAATGAGGTCACGCCGCAGGCCTTGGCAGGGTGTCTGGCACACAGGGAACCCATCAGGCCCCTGGGTGTTTGTTGGACCCTCTGAAATAACTAGTTGCTGTGTTGAATTCCCCGACTGGCTGGGAAGGCTCAGGACCCTGGAGAATCTTCTGCAAAAGATGCCAAGGCCCCTGAGAAGCATAGAGAGCTGAGAATAAGGACACCTGAGCACACCAGGACTGGGGAGAGCATGCGATGGGTGTCACTGGGGTGAGGGAGGGACAGGAAAGCTGGAGAGGGACAAAATCATGGTAAGTTTCCTCCCACGACCACCTGAGGCCTGAGCACACGAACCCAAGGTGTCCGATGACGGTCCAAGGGCCTCTGTCTGGCCAGGACAGCGTTCCTCACTGGCACTTCCCCCTCACCTCAGGGGCTTGGTCCTGGGCCTCATCATCGCCCCACTGGGGACAGCAGTGCACTCACAAGGCTGGGTGGGCGTTGGGCCTCAGCAGGTCAGGACAGCAGGTGACAGGGCAGGCTGCGCTGAGTCCACAGACGGAGGGGACTCCAGCTGCGTTTGTGTGTGGCCTTCTGAGCTGGGGACTTTCAGGTGAGGCGAGAACTGGGGTTGTGCGGTCAGGGGCCTTGGTTGGTTCTAGACTCTGGGGTCCCAGGGCAGTATGGTGACACCCCAGGGGTCAGAGGTGGGGCAGTGGAAGGCCAGGCGCCCCTAACAATGCCTACAGCAGTGTGTCCAGCATGGGCAGGGTGCAGGGAGTGGCCATGGCAAGAAGGGGCTGAGGGCCCACCAGCCACGAGGCACTGAGAACCCACTGGCAGCTCTGCCCACAGAGCCCTGCCCAGAGTCCCCCCACCTCCCTCCCCACCCCGGGAGCCAGGCCAGTGCCAGAACTGGGGCCACATGAGGTGTCCCTGGTGGTGGCTGGGGAGGCTGCTGCAGATGCAGGGCGGGGAACAGCCCGCCCAGACAGGCCTGGTGCTGGGCCTCCCTGCCGCTCCCAGGAGCTGAGGAAAACCAAGATGGGCTCGGCCCTCCCAGCATCTAAAGGCAAGATGGCGTGGGCTCGGGTGGAGCTGGGATCAAGGGTGGGAGAGGTGCTGGGAGACCAGCAGGCCTCAGCAGGCAGTTTCCAAGGACAAGAGAGGGAAAGGTACTGTCAGCAGGGCTAGGCAGGGGCTGACACAGCTCAAGCCCTTGACCCTGGACCCCAGGAGATCCAGGACCCTGCCCAGAAGAGCCTCAGGACCTGACACACTGGCCAGGAACACACTTGATGTCATCATTTTTATTCACTTTCTCTTTCTGAAAATAAGAGTAAACATACAATATATAGTCTCTATTTATATATATTAGACATCGTTACTGCAGGGCTCAAGAAAACCATCCTCAACCACTTGGAAGCAGTTTTTAATTCTGACATTTGGTGGAAGAGGAAAAAAGTGTCCGTGATTGCCAAAAGCAGAATCTTTCTTTATTATTAAACAGCAGTAACAGGAAAACCTAATGCTCTGTCAGACACAACTGAAGGAGGCCAGGAGGGGGGCAGCAGATGCTAAGGAGAAACCCCAGACAGGATGCACCACGCTCGCCCACATGCCCCACCTCTCAGCCGTGTCTCGGCTCCAGGAACCCTGGACACATCGAGGAATGTATCAGAGGCAGAGACCGTCCTCACGGGCAAGAGGGGGAGCGGGCGGGCGTGTCTGCCAGGGGAGCAGGAGCCCAGGAGGGGCTCTGGGAGCTTCTGCATGGTCTTCCCCGAGCGGCTCAGTGCTCGGGAGGGTGGGGTTGTAGGCCCTGGGAGCCCCAGACCCTGACAGAGCAGCTCTCCTGGTACCCAGTGGACCCTCCACACACACCAGGATGCCTGCCAGGGTCCATCCCAAGAGAGGGGCGGTGAGGAGGGCACCACCAAGAGAGACTAACACCACCCCAAGAGAGACTGGGGCAGGGGGCTTCCTGGGCTGGGAGCCGAGGAGGGAACTGCGTGCTCGCCCTCAGGTGCTGGGAAAAGCAAGAGAAGAACCCTGGATCTCCCCGTCCAGCTCTTGTGCCGCGCTGGCTCCTTTGGTCCCCTCCTCACCTGACTCTAAACGTCAGCAGCAATGGAAAGAGGGGGGTCTCAAGCACGCGAGTATCCCGAGGACCCAGGCAGGCCCTACTGTCAGAACCAGGGAAGCCCGTGGGTGCCAGGAGCCTCGCCCGGCCCCTCCCGGGAGAAGGAGGTGCTGCCACCTCCCAGGGGGCTCCTTGACGCGGCTGGTGGAAGGCTGGAGCGGATGCTGGACGGGGCCTCAGTTCTTGAGGATGGTCTCATAGGCCTGGTACACGTGCTGGGACACCTCCGGTGCTCGGCACTTCAGGGACAGCTGCAGGGAGAGAGGGGTCGTGGGACAGGGAGCGCTCATTCCCAGAGCTCCTTTCCAGGGCTGGGAAGGAACAGGCGGGGAAGGCAGAGAAGGAGGGAACCAGATGGGAGAGGGTGGTGTGCACACGTGGCCTGGTTGCAGCAGCGGCTGGGGCAGCTGTGTGGTTTAGGTGAGGGGGCGGCCGCTGCAGCCAGCCGGGTGGGGACCAAATTTACTCGCAGCCCACATGCCTGCTGTCCGCTCACCACCATGGCCCTCTGCAGCGTGAATCACGAGCCCGAGGCTGCCAGGCAGTGCTGGCCGCACCCTGCAGAGCTGCCAGGCCCCCCAGAGCCCATGGAGGGCAGAGGAGGTTTGGGGCCAGGAGAGAGGCCATGGGGACGCTGGGTGGTCTTTCTGGTTTCTTGCACAGGAAGCAGGCACATCAGACTTGGCTCGGCTCTAACTGTGGGAAGAGCCTGGAGAGCCCTGGCAGCGGAGACAAGCGCAGCCACCCCTCCTGCCAACATCACTGCTCTGAAGGGGGCCGTTGGGAAGGGGGAGGGGCATGTGGCGCTCTAGCAGTCAGGGTCCCAGTCTCCTCTGAAGGGCTCTGTGCACACTGACTGTGTGAAGTGAAGGCACCAGGCTGGGGAGCACAGGGCAGCCAATCCTCCTGCCTGCAGCCTGCATGCATGTCTGCCCGGCTTTGGGGAGCAGCGGGGTGAGGCCAACTCAGGAGAGCCGGGCCAAGAGATGGGGTGTGCGAGGTATGGCTGGGAGGATGGAGGGGAAGAGGAAGAGAAAAGCAATCCGCTAACCTCCAAGTCCTGCACCACGGGCACCAGCAGGGAAGGTGGACATGCAGCAACCGAACACAGGGAGACGGAAATTACCACCACCGAAGCCACCGCCGAGGCCCCACCCGACCTCTGCGCCCACACCACCAGCGGAGCCCAGGGAGCAGTCTCTGGAGGGTCATGCCTGCCCGAGACTTGGGTGCAGGGAGAAGCAAAGTCTGGACTCTCTGGGGCCTGGAACAGCGGCTTGGCCTCTGGGAAGGCACGTCCTGACTGAGGTCTGACTCAAAGGTCAGGAAGGATGAGTTGCTCAGAATCTACGTCCTCCCAGGAGGACACTCAGGTGGGGAAGAGCCGGAGGGCCAGGGCCGGGGCCCAGCGGAGCCACTTCCCAGTCAGACGGGCCTTGGGCCAACTGGGCCACCTCACAGGGCCCAATTTTACAGAATCTTCTGGTCCAACTCACTGTTCTGAGACCCAATTTGGTGTCTTATCTGAGAAACTAGATGGGACTGAGTTGAAAGCTTTCTAAGGTCAGAATTCTGATGATCCTCCAATGCCAGGCTCAAAGGGATCCCAGCTCAGCTAGGCTAGAGTGCCCCCCGATCAGGGCCGACCCCTGGCCCGGGAAGGAGGGGGACGGGAGAGGCTGCCCAGATAGGAAGGCAGAGGCCGCATGGCAAGCAGGCAGGAGCGGGGGCCCTCACCATGAAGCTGGGGTTGCCGGGCTGGATGCGCAGCTCCGCCAGCACCCAGATGCCATTGGTCAGCTTGAGGGACTGGTAAAGCATGTCCTGGCCCTCCACGTTCCTCTTGGCGATGGTGAAGATGTTGCTGCTCTGCAGCCTACTGCTCACGGCCTCTGGGGGTCAAAAGGCCCCCAGTCAGAGATGGGGAGGCCTGGGGCACAGGCGAGGGGCAGCATGGAGTGGGGGCGGGGCTCAGGAGTCCTACCCGCATTCAGGGGGCAGTCTCTGATCTGGAACTGGGCTTCGTTCTCATTGGGAATGTCCTTCCACGTGGCCAGGAACATCTGCCGGTCTGGAGGGGTAGAGGTGGGATCCTGATACACCTTTGGTCCCGCTCAGTAACCCTCAGCAGGAAGTGGGTCGGGGGGCAGTGCCACCTTGCAGCTGAGGACAGGACTGGCTCTGCCACAGCCCCTCCTGCTTCCCTGAGCAAACCCTGAGCTCTGTGAGGGTGGCCACTTGTGCTGTTCCCAAAAGACCCAGGGTTCCTGCCTCTGGGCCTCGAAGCTCTCCCCACTACCACCCACATCCGACCTCCTGCTGCTCTGGAGCCGAGCACCCTGCTCATTAGTCACAGCGGTGTTACAGAGCTTCTGATGTGACAGAGGTGTCGTGGGCAAAGTGCTCCATGCCCTCTGGGTGCTGGGATGAGTCTTCCCAGGGGTTCCAGCTGGGGCACAGGGGATGGGCATCAGGTGTGACACATGGCCGAGGCTCCCTGCCTCGGGGGGCCCATGTGACGACTGTCTAGAGGCTGCAGGCAAGACTGAGGGGCAGAGCTGGCCAGATAAGACCCTGGGGGCCCCGGTGAAGTTGTGACCCTCACTCCAGACTCTGCAGGGGAGCCGGTGACTCATGGACTCTATCGTGGGGCAAAGCCAATCCATCTGTTCTAGGGATCCCAGGGGCACCCTCATGACTCACCCATCTTCCCATCCTCCACAAAGAGGATGTGCAGCGGGTACAAGGTGCTGAAGTAGAAGACGTCAATGTTGTTCTTTACGGCCACCTAGGAACAAGGGGGTCCCCGATTAGTCCCTGATGCTCGACACCCTAAGGCCCCAGGAAGTGCCTGCTCCCTGTGAGCCCACCTGAGCAGGTTCCCTCTCATGACTTCCCTGGTAGCCATGCCCAACACCCCCTCCCACCGGCCTCCCCACTCCCCATCCCTGCCCCCAGTCTGTGTCTAAGAGCAAGATTCCACAGACAGCCCTTTGCCAGCACCAGCCAGGCCCCAGACGGTTCCCCCAGGCTCCTCCCCGGGGCAGGTGGGTAAGGACTGGGGTGGCAAGCCCTGCCTGGAACACACCTGGAGGTTGTTCAGAGGCTCCATCTTCATGACTGAGCCCACCGTGTTGAGAGGCAGGGAGATCTCCACAGTCTGGTTGGGGCTGAGCGGCGCATGGACCTGGAGGGGGGCGGCGGGGGCCAGGCCAAAGCTGGGGAGAGACAAGCCCCCGTGGGGGTGGCAGGGGAACAGGTGCTGACACAGGACAGGTAGGCTCCTGGGGCTCCGGAGCCTGGGCAGCAGCTGGCGAGAAGCCTCTCCAGTGAGCCGGCCTCATCCCAGGCCCAGACCCAGGCCTGAAGGACAAGCTCCTGACCCCCACTCCCCACCCCTCAATGGCCACAGGAACAGGAAGAGAAATCTGGGACAGCTGCAGGCCTGAAGCCCATCTCTGTTCCTCTTTCTCCTCTGGGTGAGGCGCTGGGCAGGCCCAGGTAAGAGTGCCCCTGCCCTGCCCTCAAGAAGCTCCATTTAAAACCAGGGGAAAAAACAAAACAAAACAAACCAGGGGGCCTTTAAGCTTCTTTTAATTTGAAAACTCTGTGACTGCCCAACTCTCAGTGACCAACCTCCATCTCCCAGGAGGGATGTGACCATCCCAAACGAGACACTGGGTTTTACTGTCTGGGCCAGAACTGGCTAGATCATAAGATGGCCACAGAGATTCAGAAAAGCCCTGCTTCTTGGTATAGCAGCATGTGAGCAAATCAGGAGGATGCCCAAGAGCGTAAAAGACACTGGAGTGTTTCTGTGGCCTCTAGGGTCTCCCTGGTCTGACAGAGGGTCGGAAACCACTGGCCCACAGGCTCTCCCTGAGGAAACAGCCCCTTCAGTCAACTTCTTAGAGGCTCAGTTTGCTCATCACTAGAGCCGCTCAGGAAGAAGGATCATCAGGAGAGGCTGCTGGGGTCCCCCAGAGAGCCCTGGCCTAGCTGGCCTGGTCCATGAAGACCCTGATGGTGCCAGACAGGAGAACTTCCCTGCTGACAGGGGACCTGGTAGGGGTTAGGGCCTGGAGCAGGCCCTGTCTGGTGGTTTAATCCTGCCACATGGGGGAGGCTGGCGGCCAGGCCCACTCCCCATCCTCCTTCTTAGAGACTCCTGAGACGGGAGCTGCTCAGATCTGGAGATTATGTCAGTAAAATGCCCCCGGGGCAGTGGGGGAAGGCAAAAATAAAGGGAGGTGCGCTGCCCCTCCACCTCATACTTTGGTGTCCACATAAAGAGGTTACTGTGGGGAAAAATCACTGCTTTAGAGAGTTTTGGCCTGAGCTGTGGTTGTGAGGAATATCCTCCTTCACCAGAAAGAGGCTCCAGGCCCACAGCCCTCAGCGCCTGCCTGCAGTCACCAGCATGGGGTCTCAGCAGGCTGGCCTCAGGGAGCTCACCTGTTGCGGTTGAACTGGATGGCGAAGTCGGTCATGACCTGCAAGGCCTTGTTGGTCAGCTGCAGGTCCATGGAGATGGACCCCACCTGGCGGGTGAAGGTACCTGAGATCTCCAATCCTTTGGCCTTCATAGCTGGGAGCCAGACCTGCGGGGAAGACGATGGGATGGGGGCTGGTGTTCACCATGTCCCCAACTCCATAGCCCATGTGAGGGTCCTTCCCCCACCCCCCTTCCCTCACACCTAAAGGGGCCTCTCAGATTGATCACACCTGCCTTTACCATCAGGGGACGACCATGTGAACCGTGGGATGGGAGGAAGGCTCCTGCACAGCCTGCCCAGGACCCCCAAGCCGTGTGGCCACGTGCTGGAGCAGCGCAGGGCAGGGAGGAACCTGGTGAGCCCAAGGCTGAGCTGAGTCTCCGGAGGTCAGAGAAGGATGACTCAGAAGCAGGGCTGAGGAAAGCGATGAGACAAGCGGGCCCTGCCAGCCTCCTGACGAGCCAAGGAGAGTCGAGAGCCAAGGGCACTCTGGGCCTCAGCCAGAGCCTGAGGCCTCCCTGGCTGTCACAGCCTGCCCTTCCTCACAGAAGGCAGGGCTGGCCTTTAATTGTACAAACTGGCCTGACCAAGGACAGTACTAAGAGCACCCCTCGCCTGGCAGGTCTTCTGCTGCTTGCTTGGCTGCCCTTGTCATCCGAGTCTCAGCTCAAGCCCACCTCCTCCTGAAGCCTTCTCCAGGCTCCCGCTGCAGTGACGTTTTAGCAAATAAACTGTCTTCTCGGTCCCCAGACAGCTCTTCGAGGGGAGGGCTCTGCTTTTCTGTCTTTGCATCCTTGGCTCAGAGCCTGGTGTGAGATTGGTATGCAGGGAACGTTTGCTAAGCGAACAGCATGAATTAAAAGCTCTGCCCGTGAGGGACACCAGTGGGGGCCATCCTGTGGACGCGCAAATGCCTCTCAAGTTGCCATTCTCACCAGGACAGCTCACAGCCCCGCCCCAGGCCAGCTTCTCCAGGTGCTCTGTGTCAGTGAACGCCCCACTGTCTCTCAAGTCGCCAACGCCAGGAACCAGAGCATCTGGGCACCAGCCCTCAGCCCACCCATGACCCCCATGGTCATGCAGCTCAGGTCCTGTCAACACCACCTCCTCCCATCTGCCACCACGTTCTCTGCTCTCCCCTCTCCACAGGCACTGCTTGCGTCTGAGCCACCATCAGAGTTCCTCAGGTAAGATGGCAGCCACCCGCATAGCTGCCCAATTCTTCTATCCCCAATTTCCACAGCAGCCAAAGCCATCTTTTACAATGCAAATCAGATCACAGCACCCTTGAACCCCCTCAATCCTGCAATGCTTCCACTGCCCACGGCCTCCGAGGCCTGGTGCCCTGCTCTCCCTGGGCTCTGGTCCTCACACACACACTGTTCCCTCTGCTTGGAAAGCATGCCCCACCCTAACCCCGTCCTAATTGCTAACTCTGATCATGCTTTGCTCCCCCCAGACAAATCTGTGAGGGCAGAATCTCATGGCTTTAGCCATGAGCTGTGATTTGGCACACAGCACTCAGAGGGCTCCCACGGTGACTTCCCTGCTCCCTGCCCCTCCAAGGAGCCTGGCTTCCTTTCCCAGGTTCTTGCAGAACTGGCTCTTTCTGGCACTGTCACCATCCTGACTGCCGAGGGTGGGGACCTCATCTCTCTTGGTCATTGTAGGTTCATGGAGTCTAGAACTGTCAGCATCCACTGGCCCAAGTGCTTGAGGAACTCCAAGTTCTTGTACAGAGAGCCTCATTCCCCTTGACCAGGAGGAGCGGGGAATGCACGCAGGACAAACTATTCGAGGTAGTCACAGCGCTGTCAGGAAAATGTAGACCGCACAGCCACTGCTTCTGGAGGGAGAGCACACCCATATCCCAGAACCCGCCTGTGACTACGGTAGCAGGAGGGAGAAAGTCCTGCCCATGTTGCAAGGACTCCTCCTCCAGGCAGCCTGCCCTGATTACTCCTAACCTGGGATTCCCCTCACCTCTCCTTGCAGTTGGTACACTCATCTGGCCCTCCACTAAGACAAAGCAGTGATAATACCTGTTAAAATGAACCCACATGTAGAGGGCAAGCTCCCCGAGGGCCAGCTGATTCTGACAACCCCTGACATTAAGATAGGCACACTGAGGTTCTTAAACACTTTAAGATCACATAAGGGGGACCTCCCTGGTGGCGCAGTGGTTAAGAATCCGCCTGCCAATGCAGGGGACACGGGTTCGAGCCCTGGTCCGAGAAGATCCCACATGCTGCGGAGCAACTAAGCCCGTGAACCACAACTACTGAGCCTGGCTCTAGAGCCCGTGAACCACAACTACTGAGCCTGGCTCTAGAGCCCGCAAACCACAACTACTGAAGCCCGCGCACCTAGAGCCCGTGCTGTGCAACAAGAGAAGCCACTGCAAAAAGAAGCCCTCACACCACAATGAAGAGTAGCCCCCGCTCACCACAACTAGAGAAAGCCTGTGCACAGCAACGAAGACCCAATGCAGCCAAAAATAAATGAAATTAAATCTTTAAAGAAAAACAAAAAGATCGCATAAGGGTTGGGGGCAGAGGCTTTGGTGCCACAGCCCTACATTTAGTTCCAGACTCTGTCAGTTACCAGCTATGTGACCTTAGGAAAAAGCACTCAGATTTCTCAATTGCAAAAATGGGAATAACAGCATCATAAGGCTGCTGGGAGGACTTAGTGGGATGGTGGCCATGCCATGTTCATGCAGTACCCAGCACGGAAGTGTGTGGTTGCTAGCACTAGACTTGCCGTCTGCTGGGGGCCCCTCAGGCCCAGATCCTGCCAGGAATCCTGGCTGGGGACTCTGGCCACCACCACTGTGGTGTAGTGGGCAGGGCAGGGCAGGTGCTGGCTCATAGCTCCCCAGTCATGAGGGAGATGTCCCTGTGCTCCTGAAGCCCTGCTGTGTCCTGCTTTGGGGAGGGGACCTTGGAATAGACAGCGGCTCTGGCTGGGAACGAAGCGGCAGACATGATGTGTGACCTGAGTGTTGTGAGGGATCAGGCCACATCTGTCCCCTCTGGCAGCTTCCTTGAGGCTAAAAGCCTGGCCCACACTGTGCTCTCCTTAGTGCCAGGCCCACATGTTCTCACACCCCGAACTCAGCTCTCCTTCACTCACCCTGCCCCTTGCCCACTGTTCCAGCTGGAATCCCCCTCCCCACCAGCCCCATGTCCTGCCACGTCCTGCCACGCCAGCCTCCAGTCCAGCCTCCTTTCCACCCCTACAAGTGCCTTGCTGTCCGGCAGCCATCAGCCAACTCCTGCCAGTCTCCCCACCGGCTCCTTGCTTCTGCTCTAGCCTTTCCAGTCCGGCCTCCACACGGTGGCCAGAGGATCGCTATCAAGTGCAAATCTGCTTCGTCCCTGCTTAAAACCTTCCAATGTCTCCTGCTGCACCAGGATCAAGAACAAAGGCTCAAAGCTGGTGCAGCCGACCTTGCCAGCTTCCTCCCTCCTCAGCTCTGGTCTAGGCGGGAGTCTGGGGGCAGGGGTACTGCCCTGGGTGGCCCAGTGGGCATTGTGAGGCACCGCCAGGCAGGCAATGGTGTGTGTGGGGGGGGACACTGTGTTTAGTGGGCTGGGGTCAGGGATGCTACCTTGAGGACAACGGTCTTCACAATGAGCTACTGTCCTGCAGCCCTTGAGTATTTTCTGCATGGTTTCAACATGCCCTGAAATTTCCAGGAAACTAATGATGGTGAAAATCAAGGGAAGCCCGTTTCTTGTTTTGTTTGGAACTTAACTGGAAGTCAGTCACCATTTCAGAAACTAATGGCACCTCTGGCCACATCACTCATGGCACGTGAGCTACAAACACTCTCTATAGCTATGGTGTCACTGTGACTCTGCACTGCTGCCAGCACCCAACAATGTGATCAGATCTGGGGCGGGCATGCCCAAGCCTCCACAACACTGAAATACATCATTATACTCTCTTCCTTTTAAGTCTCTCTTTTTTTTTTCTTTTGCTGTACACGGGCCTCTCACTGTTGTGGCCTCTCCCGTTGCAGAGCACAGGCTCCGGACGCGCAGGCTCAGCGGCCATGGCTCATGGGCCCAGCCGCTCCACGGTATGTGGGATCTTTCCGGACCGGGGCACGAACCTGTGTCCCCTGCATCAGCAGGCGGACTCTCAACCACTGCGCCACCAGGGAAGCCCTTAAGTCTCTTTTATGCGATGACAACATCTTACCATTTTTGAAATTATATGTATAGGTAGGATGTACAGTCCACAGATCTCATTTATTATGAAAGGAGGGGGCGTTATAAAACCCCTGTTATCAATTAGGAGCATTGGGTAGGACAGCACTGAGAACCACTGACCCAACTAGATGGGACTTTTGCCAGTTTTCTGGAAGGTGTGGGCTTTCCCTCAACTCTGGGCCTGGAGCCCGCTCCCCATTTTTGCCTTGCTAATTCTGACTTGATCCGAAGGCCTGAGCTCCAGCAACACCACCCTCTGCGAAGCCTTCCCCAGGCCTCCACGCCTGACTTAGCATCCCTTCCCTGTGCTCCCTGCTGCCCTCAGCATCGTGCTGGCCAACTGCTGCTCCAGGAGCCCATCCTGGCCGGTCAGGGCCGATCCCACACAGTGGGCCACTTAAGGAGCCACATGTCCTGCCACAAGAGAAGCCATGGCACTTACTGCTTTGGGAGCCACATATGATCCTGATAAGGTGCCCACACCACTGGTCAGGTCAAAGAGGTCACTCAGGCCACTGCCCATGGGTGCTCCTAGGTTGGCTGGTACTGCTGCTGCTGGGGGTGACACGAAGTTGGAGGCCCCGATCTAGAAAGGAAGGGAAACGGGTCAAAGGTGGGCATCAAAGGCAGGGACATCAGGGCCCCAGGATGAGTGTGGCCACCTGGCCCTTTAGAAAACGGGGGCAGGCCAGGAGGGGGTATTGCAGGGCTGCCATCACATCAACTCTAAGTTGCAGAAACAAGACAGAGTGAGGTGGGTGGAGAGGAGAGGCCGAGCCCTCCCGTGATCCGCAGGCCCTGAGGGAAAGGGCTGGGGACACTCACAAACTAACAGCCCATGGATAAAGGGGTACTTGAGACACAATACTGTGAGGGGGCTGTGCTCAGGAGATGAAAGCACGCACCCCAGGATGTCAGAGAGGGGTTGTGGGGACTGAGAGGGCCGGCGAGCCTCAGGATGACAAGGCAACTTCATTGTAGGGTAGTGAGGATGGGCTGAGGAATTAATGGACATGGGGGCCCAAGGGCAGCTGGATGCTGGGCAGTCAATGCAGAGGCTGCCAGGACACTGGACAGAGGCCAGGGCTAGCAGGGAGGGACTGCTTTGACATCATCCGACCCTTGGGATGCTGGTGGGGCGATCTAGGAGCAGCAGGGTTGGTGGCACAAGGGTTGAACCATACCCCTTCAGGCTCATCCCCCATCTCCAAGCAGAAGCAGGCAGGGTGAAGAGAACAGGCAGCCACATGCAGAGAGAAAAGCCAGGAAAGAAGACACAGAGAGATAAGAAAGAGAGGGAAAGAGGGAGAAAATTAGTCATTGCTGCTCCACCCAAAAGGGGCCTGGTGTGAAGCTGTGCCGGGCCTATGAGGGGCCCACATTGTCTCTATGAAGGGCATGACCCACTGGCCTCACCTGACCACCCTCGTCCTTCCTACCCTTTCCTATGCTGTGGCCTTGGGGACCTGAGCCAGGCATAGCCAAGTGACAAGGGCCCCACTGCCCCCTTCACCTGGCTCTACCAGCTGCCTGAAGAAATCCAAGGGAAACACCCAGGCCAGTCTTACCACCCCCTTTCACAGGGGAAGAGGGACTGTCCCTGACCTCTCATGGGCCTCTCTCAGGCCTGCTGGGCTGCTACCCCCAACCAGTGCAGCATGTGGGGTAAGTGGATGCAGGTATGGCTCCTCCAGCCTTACAGGGCCGAGGTGCCAGACTCAGGGGAAGGGGCTAGGACAGGCCCTACACTGCTCCAGGTCTCTTGGGGTTCAGCAGCCCGGCAAGGGGCTAAATCCTGTGTCTGCCACTTAGCAGCTGTGTTCTCTTTGGAAGGAAGGTCACCCGACCTCTTTAAGCCTCAGTCTCTCACCGATGTGTAAGGAGCTACATGATCACCTTCGCAGGCAAATGTGCCTGAAGCCCTTGGTTGGCGTCTGGCAGAGAGGGCGTTCAACGATCGGTTCTCCAAAGATCACTATCAACCTCATCCAGAGGGGGCCCTAGGACATACCAGGCTGTCGAGGCCGCTGCCAAGAAGGTCCACAGCTCCCATCTGCACCGAGGAGGTGGCCAGGGGTGGGCCACTCACCGGAGGGCCGAGGTCCAGGTTGAGGAGGTCGCCCAGCAGGTCGCCCTGGGTGGGGATGACATCCAGCTGCTCGCCAGGGGGCGCTCCGGCAGGGGCCGTCTCCGGGCTCTCTGTGCTCTCACTCCTGTCAGGACAGGGAAAGAGGCTCAGCAGGGTAGGGGGTCAGGCTATCTCAGGGAGGTCAGAGCCCCCAGTCTCCACCCTCAGGAGAGGCACCTGGGTCTCCTCACTACCCCAGAAGCCTGTCTATATCCCCCCTTCCTCCCCCTTCCGACGCCTGATCCATCATGTTGGCTCTCCGAGACATCCAGCTTCATGGGCTGAGGGAAGGGAGGGCCATCTGTATTCCCTTCACTCAGCCCACTCTAAAGAGAAGAGCGGGTGCTGGTCCCCAGAGGACTGGACAACCAGGCCAACAACCCTGGGAGCCGCAGAGCAGGAAGGCGAGAGGAACGGGGCTCTGGAGTCAGGCAGAATCGAGTCTGAGCCCAGCTCTGCTGCCTGGGATGCTGCACCAGGCACTCAAGCTCTCTATGCCTCTTGTCCCCATCTTTTAAGAGGGGACATCTCTCAGAGCTGTTGTCACCGAGTCAATACCTGGTATGTAGTAAGCATTCACTAAAAAGTTGCTAGAATCATAATTTTGCTCAGACTCAGGCCCGAGTGCTTGTGCTACTGAACCGAGGAAGCAGATGGGGAGGCTCAGGCCAGCGAGTGGCCCCTGGTACTCACGAGGCGGTGCGGGGCGGCAGGCTCTTGTGCACGACGCCCCGGCCCCCCTCCACGAAGGCACTGGGCGGCTTGTGGTAGACTGAGGCCAGGGTGCCGATGTAGCAGATGAGCTCGTCCAGCAGCGTGGGCTCGATGAGGTCTGTCTCCTCCGAGATGAGCGGCTTCTCCGCCAGCACCACCTCCTTGGCAGCCACGGGGTCCGTGGAGAGCAGGCGCCAGTAGATGTAGCCGCGGTCTCGCAGGTCCGGGTTGTCTGAGTCCTGGGAGGTGATGAGAAGACAGTGAAACTTGGAGCAACCAGGTGAGGGGAAGGGGGAGCCCCATCCGTAGTCCCATAACATGGGTGGGATCACAGGGCGACTGATGATGGCAACCTGAGCGCTGGCGGGAGCACACCCGTAAACCGCCTGAATAGATGTGGCCCAGCCCCCCGGTTTCCCCCCAGCCCACTCCTGCCTCCGTTCCCTGCCTCCTCCACCGTCTGCCCTCCCAGTTCTCAGGGACTTCCCTCTCCTCTCTCATGTATGGTCTGGCTCAAAGTCACCACCTGCCCCTGCCCCACCTCTATTTGATTGTGACTGAGCTCCCTGAGCAGGGATCCTAGAATGCTCTGGGACCAAATCCCAGTGGTGCCAGTTTTAGGGGCAAGACCACCCAGGTCTGGCTCCTTGGACTGAAGCTCCCTCCGTGGAACAAGGGCTGTGCTGGGCACAGCAGGGAGGCTGCGCACCCACCTGAGTGGCCAAGCTGAGGACCTGCTGCACCAGCTCCTGAGTCTCTGTCGGCTTCTTCAGAAAGAGTTTCACGATGGCTGTCAGCAGCTGCAGCTGGACCTGCAGGAAGACAGAGAGGAGGCGAGGAAGGTGTGTAAGCTTCTTGTGGGGACAGTAGGAAACCAGGTGAGGACCTCAGAGAGGTAAAACGATGTTCAAAGGCTGAGAACAACTTTCCGGGGTTTGGGGTTGGCCACACAAACAGGCCAAGTCCAGCAGGGGAGAGGTAGTGCTGAGAAGCCTGGACCTTCGCCCGACCGCTCAGGAAGGAGCTGGCCACGGTGCTATCTGGCAACCCCAGGCGGGTGGGGGCTGCTGCCCAGTGCTAGGGTCCCAGAAACCCATCAGGGCTCCAGGCCTCACAGCCTTCAGGAGCTCGCAGCTTACGGAGGCAACACATGTGCCTGGTATGCTTATTAAAGACCATCTGCCAACAAGTGGAACAGGTGCCAGGGATGCCCAGCAGACTGGGGCAGCAGGGCCCACACAGTCAGCCTGTTGTGAGGAACTGTGCTTCCACCAGAGGGCGGGAACCATTCCTGCCCCGCCCCCACCAGCCCCACCTCTCACCTGCCACTGTCTTCACCTGAACGTACGTCCTGTGCCCCCTCCCCACTTCTGTAGCCTCCTGTCCCCCTCACTGGCACCACCCCACAGTACTGGAGATGCTTTCCAGCCACTGGGCCACCCTATGGAGAGATCCCCTTGAGGTCAGGGATCGTGTCTGTCACTGCTGCATCCCTGGCTATTGTTCATTCTAGTGCCTGGTGTGCAACGGGCACTTAAGAAAAACCTGCTGACTAAAAACATACCTCTGAAAGAACAATTCTGTGCATAGACCTTCCTTAGCCCCATCGCATTTTGTCAGTCCTGCGACAAGAGGACAGCCTGAGGCTCCCCAGACTGTGCTAGGGACAGGCCTGCGGCAGAAGGGTGGCAACGGGGCTGGCTGCACCTCCTGGGCCTGTCCGGTAGGAGGGCACTTACAAAAACAAATGGCTTAGCTGCCCTGGTATGCAGGATTGAGGGGATGCAGTCTGTTTCTGGGACTAAGCATCCAGAGTCCCTGCAATTTGGTGACACATGGGCCAATGGCAGAGGAGCAGGCTAGCTGTGTCCAAGGCAGGAGGCGGCTCGGGGACTGGCTTCCAGACCTGGCTCGAGTCGCTGGCTGGGTAGCCTAGAGAAAGCCACTTACCCTCAGTCGTTGAGGGAGATGTGTGGCCTACCTCAGGGGGTTCTTGTGAGCTCTGAAGACCAATCTATGGCAGCTTACTTGGAGCCAGAGTTAGATCACACCTCATTTGAACTCTGATTCTACCACTTCCCAGCTGGTGACCCTGGATGAGCCATTTAACTTCTGAGTCTGTTTCCTCATCTATAAAATGGAGGCAACACCTCACAGAGTTGATGGGAAGAGTCAATGAGACAACAAACGGAAAGAACTGTGTCCTCTGCTCAATGCACAACAGCTGTCATCATCGTCAACGTCACCACAACTGCCACACAGGGACTCTTTACCAAGTTCTCCCCAATCCCGGGCAGCTGGCTGCCAGCGCTCATTCATCACTGTCGGGTCTGCAGTGCTGCCTGGGAACAGGGCCGCCTCAGCTCCCTACCTCGTCTCCCCACACACACGCTGAGGCTCCCGTTAGCCTGCAGGTTCAGGCAGTCCCCCTGCCAAGATGCCGCTGCCCCTGCCCTCAGACAGGCCAGACGCAGCGCTCCCTGTCCACGGCTGGAGAGGCTTAGGAGCCAGGATGAGGGGGCACAAAGAGACAATCTAAAGTAAGTTCCTAGGACTTACCTGGTGACGCAGTGGTTAAGAATGTGCCTGCCAATGCAGGGGACACAGGTTTGAGCCCTGATCCGGGAAGATCCCACATGCCGCAGAGCAACTAAGCCCGTGCGCCACAACTACTGAGCCCGCGGTCTGCAACAAGAGAAGCCACCATAATAAGAAGCCCCTGCTCGCCGCAACTTAGAGAAAGCCCGCGCAGCAATGAAGACCCAATGCAGCCAAAAATAAATAAATAAGTTCCCAAACTGCAAAGCATTAAGTATTCTTATAAAAGCTCTGAACTGTGCTGTGAACCCAGGAGGCAAAGGAAACAGGCCACCTAATTAAAACACCACCACCACCCAACTACTGTTTGCTGAGCGCTGGAGCGGACAGTTTACACACAACATCCAATAAGCTTTGCAGGAACCCTGTGCTAGAGATGAGGAAATGGGCTTGGTGGGTTGAACGCTCCAGACCCTACAATGGGGGAGGAGCCACAGGCAGAAACACCCCCACAGGGCATCCTCTGCAGTCATCCCAGCAGGACCTGACTACAGGAGCAGAAACCAGCCCAGACTGGGCTTTGCTTCTCTGACAAGGGAGGGAGGCTGGTGCGGTGGAAGTGGAGGCAGCCCTGGGGCAGGCTGCCAGCTGGATGTGGCAGGTGGCAGTGGGAGTCAGTGAGAATTACTATTATTATTTTGTGACAGACACCTGTTGTTTTTCCCACCCAGCATCCATTCGATCTTCTGGCTTTGAAACGCTGGCTTTCCCTCAGAGAACTGTCCTTCTCTCTGGCCCTCTCAATCCACAGAGACAGGGACTGGCTCAGGGTAATGCAAACAGGCCTGAACTGTTGCTGGAACCACTGAGGGGAAGGCAGTTACGGGGTTGCTAAGTGAGAAGGACATAGCCTGGAAGCACTGACACCTCGCAAGCTTCACTGGTGGGGAGCCTGCCCAAGGGCAATGCCACCCAAGGAAGGCAGAGACAGCCCCACTGCCACCACCCACGCACCTTCACCCAGGGGTGCAGAAGAGAGAACGCTCCTTGGACTCAGCTACAGGAACCTATAGGTCCCCTTTTCTGCCTGGACAAGTGTGCTTTTAAACCAATTCCGACCAACACTGACACCACCATTAATGAGTGCTTCTAATTTAGGGGCTGCGCACGTGTTAGGGACATTACACAAAGCATCCCATTTAACTTTCACAGCACAGGATGAGGGAAAGTATTATGATTCTCATTTTGTAAATGAGGAAACTGAGGCTCAGACAGGTAAAGGGTTAGCATAAAGGCAGCAAGCCAGGAAGGGGCAGAAGAGGGGTTTGGACTCTGGTATCTTCGATTCAAGGTCCAAAGTCTGATCCACTGGGTTCCACTGCGCCAGCTGGGCAGCTAAGATTTCTGTGCTCACAGACATTTTAAAGGCCCCACATGCATGAGCACAGTTCACATAAGAGGGAATACAAATGTACAGATGTTCAACCCCACTCAAAACAGAAATGCAAACAAAACTATACCAAGGTACCATTCGTTATCAATCAGATAGGCAAAAATAAAGTCTGAGCATGCGCTCGGCTGGCAAAGGAGGTAAGGAGAGGACTCTCCCACCTCTGAGACAGGAGTGTAAACCAGAACAATCTCCACACCAAGGGAAATCTGCTACAGCAACCTGAACCTGCGATGCACGGGTCCTTCTACCTAGCATCGTGCTTCTAAGAATTCACCCTCCAGCTGCACATGCAGGTGTGCTTTCCACAGGTTATTCACAGCAGTACTGTTTAAAAGAGCAGAAGGTTGGACACCTAAATATCCATCAGGGGAGGCTGGTTAAACAAACATCGTCCTTCTGCATGAAGGACTCCTCTGAAACTGTAAATTAATAATGGCACAAATTAATAATGGCATGGCCTTCCAATGTATTTTTAAGGGAAAAATGAAAGGTACTGATCAGTTTCAATTTGTATAGTTTACTATCAGTATTTAAAAATAAGTGAGGGGACTTTCCTGGTGGCGCAGTGGTTAAGAATCCGCCTGCCAATGCAGGGGACACGGGTTCGAGCCCTGGTCTGGGAAGATCCCACATGCCACAGAGCAACTAAGCCCGTGTGCCACAACTACTGAGCCTGTGCTCTAGAGCCCGCAAGCCACAACTACTGAGCCTGTGTAGCACAACTACTGAAGCCGTGTGCCTAGAGCCCGTGCTCTGCAACAAGAGAAGCCACTGCAATGAGAAGCCTGCGCGCTGCAACGAATAGTAGCCCCTGCTCGCCACAACTAGAGAAAGCCCGTGCACAGCAGTGAAGACCCAACACAGCCAAAAATAAATAAAGAAATTTTTTAAAAAAGTGAGAAGGATATATATATATATAGTTGATCCTCATTATTCACAGAGGACACATCTGCAAATTTGTCTGCCTGCTAAAATTTACTGGTGACCCTGAAATCAGTGCTTGTGGCGTTTTCACGGTCATTCACAGACATGCACAGCAGTGAAAAATTCGAGTTGCCTGAAGTACACATTCCCAGCTGAGGTCGAGTGAGGCGGTGCCCTGCCGTCTGTCTCAACTCTCATATTGTAAACAAGTGACTTCTTCACAGTTTACTTAGTGCCATGTCTTTCACATTTTGGTGCTTTTTGTTGGTGATTTTGCTGTTTAAAATGCCCCCACCCCACCCCCAGTGTATTGCTAAAGCGCTATCTGGTATTCCTAAGCGCAAGAAGGCTGTGATGTGCCTTTTAGAGAAAATACATGTGTTAGACGAGCTTTGTTCAGGCGTGAGTTACAGTGCTGCTGGCCACGAGTTCAATGCTAATGAATCAACAGTAATATATTAATAAATAAGGTGTCTCTAAACAGAGACACACATAAAACAAGGTTTACCTTGACCAGCTGATAAAAATGCTGTGACTGGGGTTTGTAGGAACCCAACTCTATATTTCTCCTGGAAGCAATGGTTTAGCACTTACTAAATCAGTGTTTGACTTTATGTAATATAAGTGCCACAAACGATGAAAATTGACTATTCATGTCTCTGTAGAGGAACTGGCTAGTGTGTTCCTAAACTCTCTCTCTGGAAGTACCCACCAGAAACCAATAAATAACATGGTGTTCTCCAGGAGAACTTGTGACCAGGAAAGTGGTAGGAAACAGAATTTTCACTATATATCCTTTTGTGTCTTTTCAATTTTGAACTAAGTCAATGTACTACCTATCCAAACATAAATACAAAATTAAAACAAAACCAGAAACTTTTGCAGTCTTTAATATCCACCACCACAGAGTGTCCTCACATGTCCCCTTTAGGTACCGCAGTGTGGGAGGCAAGGGGCCACACCTGTCACCCATACGGCACTCCTGTGTCTGTCCGCACCGTCAGTGCAGTTTTAGGAAGGGTAGGGCCCTGAGGCCTCCTGGCTGAGAGGAGGGTTTCAGGGCAGGAGGGACCGCAGGTGCTGAGTTGCCGGCCATGCCCAAGTCGGCCACCCAACATCTCACCTGGGTGCTCTCGTCATGGAAGCCCTCTAGGAAGCTCTCGAGCAGCTCATCCGCGTTGTCTATCCGCTCGGCGTACTCGCCCACTATCCAGATCATGGCGGCCCGGGCCTCAGGCTCGTCCAGGGAATCCAGGTTCTCGCACAGCGTGGCGATCACGCTCTCATACCTGGAGACCAGGGCACGGCCGGCACGTGAGCACTGAGGGAGCCCGGGCCACCCAGGGGAGGCCCGGGAGGGACCAACAGAGACGGGCAGCTGTCCCACAAGAGCCCGAGAGGCTGGCAAGTAACAGGATTTGAGTTTTATCCTTTACATTTCAGTTCTTATTTGGGCCTGGGGAGCAGAGCAGGGGCGGCTCAGGAGAAATAAGAAAAAAATAAAGGGTTTCTTTTGAGAATGCTGTTTACGGCAGAAAAATAAGGAAGAGGGAGAGGCTCCTCCTTGCTTTTCCTCCCCACCAGTCCGTCCCCGGCAGAGCCACAACACCCTCATGGGGCGGGGGGGCAGCCACATACTTGTTGGGGTACTTGCGGAAGATGTCCTTGATGACCACGATGGCTTCCTGGACCACGTAGTTGACCTTGGTCTGGATGAGATCGAGCAGCGTGCTCACGCAGCGCTCGGCAGATTGCTGTGTGGGAAGAGGAGAGTGTGGGCAAGGCCTTGCACCCACTTCCAGCAGAACCTCTGACCAACATGCCTTGGTCAAGGGCTCAGTCACACCTTGCCCACCTTCCTTTTCACAGCTGGAAAACAGGAGAACCCTCTCTGCAGGTAACAGGGGAGAATGAGTACAAAATGATGGTCCTGGGATGGCAGGGACACAGGGAGATAGAATTAGACTGAGGAGAAGGCCAGTAGAGCTTCTGAGAGCAGGGAGGGTCTTTGGAGCTCTTCTATGCCAAGCCCTGAGAGCAGGGTTTCACTTCTACTTGTTCCACAAAATGGGCTCCCGTGACCAGAAGCATTTAGGAGGTCTCTGCTTGGACCAGCCCTCCCCACACCCCTCTACTCCAACACGCTGCACTAGGCTCTATGGGAGAGATTTCTCAGACTGCCATCACGGGTGCCAAATGGAAAATGTCTCAAGGGGCTGGGCTGAAGTGACCAGCTGTCCCAGATCCCCTAGCCTCCAGGAGACCCATTTAAGGAGAGTCAGATCAGTAATCAAGGAACCTCTCCAGAGGCAAAGAATGGGAGGGACGAAGTGCCAGGACACAGGGGTCTGAATGACCCTTGGGAATTTGAAGATAAGGGCACATGGACAGCTGAATCATGATATCTGCCAAAACGTCCAATAGGCAGAGCCCCTGCCCCAAAGCTCCACAAAGTGAGAGCTAAGTCTACCAGGGCCACCACCAGCTTGGGCTGCCACACTGTCTTAGCTAATGCTGCTGCAGACCCCTGACGATGACGGGCTAATTTCACCTGCAGCAACTCAGAGGCCCAAGGGAGATTACAGATGAGAAGGAGCCCAACCAAATCTGTACCGTGGGTACCTTGGGGGCTCCAGTTGTGACCCTCAGGCCTTCCTGGACCATGAGCAGCTGGCAGATTCTGCTGGAATCAGACTGGTTTCCTGGTTTCAGCTTCCTTTCCTTTCCTCCTTCCCCCCGCCAAGGACCGAGTCTCAGAGCCTCACCTCCACCTTGATGGCGCAACGGCCAATGGCTCGCACAGCCTTCCGTACAAAGTCCACATCCACCTCTGTCGCGTACTCTTTCAACTCCGCCAACACCTGTGGCCCAAAGATGCAGTTGGGGGAATCTGGCAGGGCAACCTCCTGGAACATCCCTGGGCTGTGGGTATGCACACACCCCTAGAAGGGTGGGATTCTGCCTCCTGTTCGAAGTGGAAGTTCCAAGGGAGGAAGAGAGCTGTCAGGTGCCCCAAGAGGAAAACAGGAAGGACTAGTTGGCAGGGATGGACAATCCTTAGTTTGGTTGATCTAGCTAACATATCCACCTAACTACCACTTCAATGGATGTGAAGTAATAACAGAGAGAACAAACTCTTTAATCACAAAAATATCAGTTAACATTTGTGGAGAGCTTGCTCACAGAGCCCGGTGCGCTGGGCACCACCCTCTGCTGACCTGGGCGATGTTGGCCTGGGAGGCCAGGCGGATCATGATGTCCAGCTTCTCCAGCTTCACGTAGATGGGGTCATTGTACTTCACAAAGAACACCTTCATCTCGTGCTTCAGGATCTCAGGCCTGGTGGTGGGCAAGTTGCCCGAAGAGCAAAGAGCAAGTCACAGGCCCTGTGAGAAAACCCTTCCACGTTTGCTAGGACATTTCTGGGGTCGGACATGGAAACTGACATCCATGAAAGTAGTCGCCCCCATGGCTGCACGCTCCTGGGCACAGGACCTGCCAACCAAGGCTCTGACCGGCCCCTGTGTGTCCAACCACATTCCAGGAAGGGAAGAGGGAATATGAGCAAGAAACAGTTCACATTCAAGAGGCCACAGGCATCAGGCAACAGGCTTGGGAGTCAGGCCTCAGTTCCAATCCTAGCTGCTGACCTCAGGCCCGTTTCCTCACTCACGAAATAGGACGCGTTCTGTGTCAGAAGCATTACCTTTGCAGGCCCGAGTTGCCAGTCTTAGAAAGGCCTGGCATCTGGGAATTCAGCTTTTGGGAGTGCCCTCACCATTCCCTAAATGATGAAGGTGGTTAACTGTGCCTTGACTGTTTGTATAAACAACATGGTTTTTGCTGAACACCTGCTTTCCTTCTAGGAGCCTGGAATTTTGGTAGGTGTCAGGCAGAGGGTGCCTTTATGACCCCTTCCCCCCAAAAAAAAACCCAGGGTGCTAAGTCTCAAACAGGCATCCCTGGGCAGAAACATTACACACATGCTGCTGCACTGTCGCTGGGGGAGGAACATGCTCTGTGTGACCCGCCATGGGAAGCCTGCACGAGGATTCCTCCAGACTCCACCTGTCTTTCTCCCTCATGATCCAGCTGTGCAGCCCTACAAGGTCGATGATAAACCTCAGCTATGAAAACAATGATATGCTGTCTCCTGTGAGTCCTTCTAGTGAATCTCTAAGTGTGTGTGTGTGGGGGGGGTGGGGGGGTGGTCCTGGGAACCCCAGCACAGAGACCTACATAACAGGGCTGTTGTGAGAGGTAGATGCAAAGCATCTAGCATGATCCATATCTGCCTCAGAGAAGGCACTTGCTAGGCAGGAACTGTCACCAGTGTCATTGCTCCTCCCTCACCAGCACCACCCACCTCATTTTTCTTAGCTGAGGAAACCTGAGGGGGGAGGGGCCTGCCCTAGGTCACACATCTAGTGCTAATAAGGGTGGGAGCAAGATGAGAGTCACCTCCCCTACCTGACTCCTACTCCCGCACCCTTCCCAGAAAAGAGAGCAGGAACAAAAAGGAATGAGGACAGATGGTGAAAAGGCGAGAAGATCCAGCAAAGAGAAAGGAGGGACCCTGCCCAGGGTGGTCCTCAGTGCTGCTGAGCAGGCTGCGGGGAGGTCCTGGCAATGCGAGGCAGGATCCTGAGCTGGGCGGCAGAAGTTGTGATTTCTGCCATCAGGACTCGGCACAAGCTACCCAACAGCATGTTGGGTCTGGGCCTGGTAGTGCCTCAGCAACAGGGTCAACTTCTTAGGAGGTTTGCCTTGTTAAATATAGCACAGGGAGCCCCTCCTGCTGATTGGGATCCACAGGTCACGACACCTCACTAAACCCCACACTGCAACTGTGAATCCCTAGTCTCATCCCTTTGTTCAGGCACTCAGAAAGCTTGCCCCAATTTACCTCCCAAACCTTCGCAAATGTCTGAATTCCACTGATTTTTCTGGGCCCCCATGTGTGTACTAAGAACCAGACTGAAGCTATAAAGACAGGGAGCATGTGTGGTCTTCCACACATGCTCCCTGTCCACAAGAGGCCCTTGTTCTGCTTTTGAGTTAGTTGCTGATCCAGCCATTTGACCAAAGAGGCTGGAAGTAGAACTGCAGAGTCTGGCCCCACTCCACGGAGCTGCCCGGCACCCTTACTGGATTGGTCCTTGTTTCTTAGCCCAACCCACCCCGGTGTCAGGTACCTTCCCTTAAGCAGTGGCTCACTACTGTGGTCATTCCTACTGGGTGGACTGAAACTGGCTGCTCAGCATTCTGAGTGGCCCTGAGGCTAATGCAAAATCCATGGTGCCTCATCTTGGAGTCCTCCAGCCTCTAGAGCTATGGACTCTTACCCAGGAAAAATGAGTGTGCGCACACATACACGATCTTACAGCCTGTTTCAGGAAGGCTGTGTGGACTGTGGACCATCCACTCTCCAAGGTTAAGAAGTGCACGCTAGCTTTTATCCGGCATGCTACCTGGTTAGGCTAAGCCGAGGTTTCCCAACGTCAGCACTACAGACTTTTTGGCATGGATAGTTCTATGTGGGGGCAGAGCTGTCCTGTGTACTGTAGGATGTTGAGCAGCATCCCTGGCTTCCACCCACTAGATGACAGTAGCAGCCCCCACTGTGACAACCAAAAATGTCTCCAGACATTGTCAAATGTCCCCTGTGGGACAAAGATGCCGATGGCTCAGAACCCCTGGGTTAAGCTGTTGAGACATCCTGCACGGTGACAGGTCACTTTCCCTTCAGAGCCCCTGTTCCCAGCAGGAGACCCCCCCACCAGGGCACACACTACCCATATGTGGTGGTCCCAGTACCTTTTCTGCACGATGAGGTTGATGTTTCGCAGGGCCACGTACTGCAGCTCCGGTTCGGCCGACAGCAGTGTGACCAGGGGCGGGGCCAGCTTCTTGAGCAGCGTGCCATAGTAGTCCAGGTCCTTGGACAACATCTCCATGAACTTCATCAGCACCTTCACAGCAGACAACACTACAGCAGAGTTGGCGTGGGAGAGCCTGGGGGTGACCCGCTCACAGATGCTGCAGTCCATTCCAAGGGGGACAAATAGGAGAGACAAGCAAGGGGAAACACCCTGTTTTTAGTTATCAAGATAGCTTGTCTTCTGTAGGAGGAAGACCTAGCTCCTGGTTCTGTTTCCTGCTAAATGATCCCAAGCAGCTTAAAACCACTCTGAGCCTCAAGTTTCCTCATCTAAAAAAATGGAGATGATGATGCCAACTTCACACGGTTGCTGGTGGCTTAAATGAGACATTGCATGTACAGCACTGAGCACAGTGCCTGGCAGTCAGTAAACACTGGATGAATGTCAACTCACGCCCTTCTGTTGTGAGGGCATTCAAAAGGGGCAGGAGGGCTTCCCTGGTGGCGCAGCGGTTGAGAGTCTGCCTGCCGATGCAGGGGACATGGGTTCATGCCCCGGTCTGGGAGGATCCCGTGTGCCGCGGAGCGGCAGGGCCCGTGAGCCACGGCTGCTGAGCCTGCGCGTCCGGAGCCTGTGCTCCGCAACGGGAGTAGGCCACAACAGTGAGAGGCCCGCGTACCGCAAGAAACAAAAACAAAAAAAAAGGGGCAGGATACCATGTTGGTTAGGACCAAGAGTCAGGGGAGACCCAGCTGGGTGACCTAGGTGATTTCTTCCACCTCCCTAAGTCAGAGTTTCCCTACCTGTAAAACGGGGACAGTGATGGGGCTGCCTTCACAGTTTCTTTAAAGATTATCTAACGCGTAGGAAGCACCCAGCAGAGCCCCAGGCACCCAGTAAGAATTCAACGAGTGGTGGCTCTCATGCTGCTGTCCACCTCTTTCCTCAGCCCGCAGTGACCAAGATCTCTCTGTCAGCTCCCAGGTCAGGCCCTGGCTTCTGTTCTGTGCCTTCAGTGAGCAGTGAGCTGACTGCCTGAAGCAACACCACTGTCAACCTGCTTGCTCTGTGTCTGAGGATGGTCTGTGGGGCAAGGCCTGGAAAGAAGCCCCCCGGAGGCCTGCGGCCAGCTCATGGTTGGAGCCTCCCACCCCAGGGCTTGGCAAGGCTGGCAAGCAAGGGCAGCCTCCTACCTCTGGGCCTCCCGGTCGTCCTTGGGTGTGTAGTTGGCCAGGCAGTCCAGGATGAAGATCTGGCCCCACTCGGTGCACTCGTTCAGGGCTGTCAGCAGCTTGTTAATGGACTGCGGGTTCAGATCAAGCAGGTTGCTGCTGGGGTGAGATTCGGCGATCTCCGAGAGGGCAGCCACTGCGTTTGCCACCACCTGGTTGAGAGGGTAGAAGTGACAGAGGCTGGGATGCTGCTCTCAGGACAGGGAGGTAGTGAGGCTAATGATGTTGGCCAGTCAGAGCTCAAACATCCTGAAAGGAATATGACCTGAAGGGCAGGGTCTGGAGCACCAAGACCCACTCCAAGCACGCACCCTACTGACTCCTCTGTAAGCTGAAACTAAAGTCAGTGCACCTGACAATAAAGAAAAACACAAAACAAGAAAGATCTAGCTCCAGGTTCCTGCAACAGATAGTGCTCCCTGTTACCTAACATGCAGTCCCGCTCTACCAGCTACAGCAGCTCACTGTGGGAGCTGAAAACTGTGCTTCTCAGAGCTAGAAGGTTCCTCCTGCAGAGCCCCTCAGGGGCTGGAGCACAGAGGGGTTGCCAGGTGAATCTCTGGGGCTGCAACCCATTTCCACCAGAGCAGCTGTTTTTATGTGTTTTCTGCGTGGTTTTCAACTTTCCCGTAATCAAGCAATGCTCCCACGGCCATCGTCGTACTGGCCACTTGGCACCCGCGTGTGATCAGTGTTTCAGAGGGACACAGAATGAGACGTCTGGGCCGGGTGGGTTGTATACTTCATTTTAAACATGGCCCTACCGAACTGTTCTCCAAACTGCTGCCATCACCAGCCGTGAGGAGACCAGCTCCCCTCCCAGCTGCTTTCTGGTGCCCTGTCCTCCAGGCTACACTACTTCAAGGGTGATTCTCTACAACCCTGCAAAGAAGTGAGGAAAGGGAGAAGTACCTCACATTCAGAGCTCTCTGACAGTCTTGGTGAGAGGACGGTGACAATGACAGTGACTGGAAGGGGAAGGAGGGTACTAGTCTTGGGTGCACACCCACTGTGTGCCAGGCTGTGCCAGGCTATGCCAGGCACATTACCTTAACGGCTTAAGCCTCCCAACACCCCCGGCAGTCATGCAGAATTAGATCCATCTTACTAATGAAGAAAAGAGGACTCTGGAAGGTTAGGTAGGATGCCTGAGATCACACAGCTCCTTAGAGAGGGCTGTGCAGAGAAGGGAA
This sequence comes from Phocoena sinus, assembly GCF_008692025.1. Classification (NCBI taxonomy): domain Eukaryota; kingdom Metazoa; phylum Chordata; class Mammalia; order Artiodactyla; family Phocoenidae; genus Phocoena; species Phocoena sinus. The sequence continues at coordinate 67,333,998 of NC_045776.1, read as the reverse complement.
TCCAGGTCTAGCTCACTCCAAAGATGGCGCCCAAACCACTGCGGGTAGGAAAACAGCTAGCCCACCCTGCAGGGCTCTGACTTCCAAGAACTGGGGCTGCCTGGTGGAGGGTCAAGCAGAGGTCTTCCCAAGCAACCCTGGAGGTGGTGGAGGTGGCAGGGTGGGTGGCAGAGACTTACCATGGGGTTAGAGTCAGAGATGAGGTCTTTAAGGGTATCCAGGAAGCCCTGGTCCTCTACCAGCTGGGCATTGATGTCGTGGAGCTTGGCCACGCACACAGCCGCCGTCTTGCGCACATATGGGTCCTCGTCCTTCAGGCACTTCCGGAGTGGCTCGCATAGGTACTCTGTGATCTTGTCAACGCGGATGCAGCCCATGGTCCGCACAGCCAGGGCCCGGATCAGGGGGTTGGGGTCCTCACAGTCCTGAGGGAAACCAGCCATTGGCCGAGGGCAGGGGCGAGCTGAGCAACATTAGACAGCTGCTGTGGGATCTCCCACCGACTGCGGCCAACAGCACCGAAAGTAAGTGCCGTGTGTTTAGCACGTAGCATCTGTCAGATACCAGGCTTTGTACTGTTCCCTCTGATCCTCACAGCAGACACACAATACTGTTCCCATTTCACAGGTGAGGGAGCTAAGGCCCTCAGGAAGGTCAGGAGCTCACCTGGTCACAGAGCAGAGCCACAATTCAAGCCGCGTCCACCCAGCACCACAACCCTCAATCTTCCCACTGGGCCACAGAACCCTCATTTGCCCACATCTAAGCATCGACAGGGCTGGGGAGCTAAGGTTTTAAAGGTGCATAGAGCTGACAACACAAGTCCCTGTTTCTCCTCAATCTGGAGGACAGAACATGCAGAAAGGAGTGAAGTCTAGAAGGGCAATACGGAAGCCCTCAAACACATGCTGCATCCTCAGCCGGCAAATGACACAGGGCCATGGCTCACCCCAGGGCACACGGGGATCGAAAGGCCTGGGGCGACCTCACATGGAATGAGTTAGCAGGGTCTGTAGCATCAGATTTTCTGGAGACAACGGGAGCCCTCTGCTGGAGGAAGAGGCCCCCAGGCTGGAAGTCAGACGGCCTGGAAAGGATCCTCCGTGTTTCTACCCAGGGCTGTAGCGCCCCACCCCTGGAGACTGAGGGGAGATGGAGCAGTGAGCACCCAGCCCCACACCAAGCTTCTACTTACCTTCACAAAGGTGTTGACGGCCATGATGGCCATGTCGGGCTGACTCTTGGCATAGTTCATCAAGTACAGGTACACCAGCTTTTTCAGCTCCAGGTTGTCCGTCTGCATACAGTTCACCACGTCGGGGAAGAGGGCACTGGCAGGTCAAAGTAGCGTCAATGTGGGAAAGGTGAAAAAAAGAAGAGGAAGACTTTTCAGGCAGCTAATGGGGGCTGGGGAGGAGGGTGAGTGGGAAGGAGGGAAGGAAAACATAACAGGACTTCTTAGTAAAAGGCAGGGCAACAGCTCCATTAACGTGAACATCTGTTGGTAGAAATGGAATTCCAAAGGGTGATTTTAAAAGCAAAGAAGTCCTCTGTTCTTTACACAGGGTTCAAACATGAGCTCTAGAGCCCATCTGACCTGGCTCAAACCCAGCTCTGCCTCTTGCTGGCTGAATCAAGTTGGGAAAATTCTTTTATCCCCAGTTTCAGTTTCCTCATTTGCAAGAAAGATATAACAAAACCCCATTTCACAGGGCCCTTGTGATAACTGAAAGAGACAACATACTTAAGGTATCTAGTCCTTGACATCTAGGAGTTGCTACAGAAATGAAAACGATTGTTTCTCCTTCTCTGATACTTGACATGGCCACTTATATTGGGCTGCTGGTTGCAGAGGGCTTAGGAGAGCAGGGGTAGGCTGGGCTGCAGTCACTACAAGGCACCCACTAAGAACCAGCCCATGTGTACAGAGCACGTGCTACACACCAGGCTTGGTGCTAGGGGCTTTACATAATGATCTCGTTTAACAGCCCTGAGAAGTCAGTGGATTATCCCCACTTTACGGAAGACAATACTGAGGTTCACAAATATCAAACAACTGCCTAAGGCACCAGGTCTGAGTCACAGCCCATGCTCAGGACCACTGTTATACTGGGCAGAACCCTTCCCAACATGGTACCCCACAGTCCCAGGGTCACAGGCCCCTTGACATGTGAAATATGGTTAGTGGTCAATTTTCTGTCTCTGGAATTATCTATCACCCCCCTTCTCAATTTTCGTGATTTTATGGGCGAGGACCCAGTAACACAGACTTAAGAGGTCAAAGTGAATTTCCTGAGCCCCGACAGGCAGGAGAGTCCAGTCAGTGCTGAAGCTGATGCATCACCTTGGAAGATGACGAACCAGGAAAGGGGGGAGCTGAGAGGCCTGACTTGCTCTTTTGGGCCCGTCACATCAGCAAAACAAGCTCATTTGAGATGACAGGGGTGCCTCCTCTGTGACAGGGGTGTTCTAGTTGAAGGAAAGCAGCTTTGTCCTGGGAAGAATCTGTCTTGGAAGGAGGCCCAGTTTTCCAGCAGACACCTGATTCCTTTGCCACTGTGTCCTCAGCAGGGTTCTCTGCAGAACTGTTTCTACTGTGTGCTGTCAGGAGGCCCCTTATGAGCATGGCAATGGGACAGGGAAATCCATGGAGAAGTCCGGAGCTGTGGGTTCCTGCTGAGGGATCCAGATGGGGAGCTGCTCCACGTCAGCACCCAGGCCTATAAGGCACAGGACTGGGCACCAAAAGGGCCCAAAGGAGAGGGAATGGGGGAAAGCACCCTGGGTTTGGATTTCAGAAGGGCTGAGCATGAGTCCAGTTCCTCCATTAACCACGTGACCATGGGGCAGTCATTGTTTCTGGTTTCTTTGGCAGGAAAAATATCCTTACCTACAGTATGGGAATTGCTAGGAAAACATTTAAAAGTGTTTTGCTGACTCTCAAACACTGTGCAAGTGTTAAGTTGTCACAGAACCCAGCTCCTGTCCTTGGGGACTCAACAATGTGGTGGGCAGGTAAGCACAAGTATACATAAGAAGAGGACAGTCTACAATTAGTGCCAGGCGACAGGAACACAGCAAATGCTGCGTGTTCAGGGTAGTCAGCTGGCATGATGAGGGAGGCAGCAGTGTAAATGGACAAGGGGAAGGGACATTCCAGGCTGGGGAGATGCATGAGCAAAGGAGTGGCCACAATTCTACATGTGATGTACTCTGGCAACAGATGCACACCAGGGGATGCAAACTGACAACAAATTTAACAAGCCCAACATGCAGGTGTGTTTTACTTGCACAGTGTTTATTTGTTTGTTTAGTATTATCTGGCAATTTTTTTTTTTTTTTTTTTTGCCACACCACATGGCTTGTGGGATCTTAGTTCCCTGACCAGGGATTGAACCTGGGGCCACAGCAGTGAAAGCGCCAAGTCTTAACCATTGGACTGCCAGGGAATTCCCTCATCTGGCAATCTAAAACAAGGAGATTTAAAATGAAAAATCCAGATTCCCTTTTCTTTTTAAAAACCAAAAGACCTGGTCCCACTGGGGTCATTTTCCCCAGCAGGCAGCATCCTCTGGAGTTCCTGACAGGGCTCACAGCACATCCACTGCATTGCCTGTTGCCTTTTCGACCCAGCCCACTTCACTTGCTGCATTACTGCCTGACCCCATCAACATCTGAGCACATGACCCCTCTGCAAACAAAACCTTCTATTTGGAAAGATCTGAGAAGGGAGCGACACCAGGGGAGACATGGGTCCCTAGGGATATCTTAAAGGAGGGATCGAACTGGACCCAAGCTCAAAAGCTTCCCTCTGTCAGCTGCCTCCAGCTGCCAGCCAGCCTACCCCTGCACACCTGACGTCTTTGCCCACGGTCATGGACGCAATCACTTTCTTCACCGCCTCCTTCTTCTTCTCCTTCTTGTCACTGTTCAGCTCTGCCTTCAGCTCGAAGATCTCCCCTAAAAAAGGAGGCAGCATGAGTGATCCATTTCCACTCTGCCAAGGGGCGATTCCCAGTCTCCAACTTCCAAAAGAATGGGAGGGAGGCAGGGAAGACACTCTGTGCTGCCCGCTGAAGGCAGCTTCAGGCCCTGGCCCTGGTGGGCAGGCAGAAACAACTCTGAATTATCAGGAAGGAAGGTTGGAGATCACGTCAGATCGAGGGGAGAGGAGCCATGCAAGCTACAGAGGTTCTGAGGGAGACAAAAAATTTGCTGCCAGGTCCTGCTCAGCCAGATGGCTAAAAACATGCCGAGGGAAGCAAAGCTCTCCTCAGCCACCCGCACCCAAAGCCCTCAAGCAGCGTGGGATGGAACCTGGGGACTTAAGGTTTGAGGGAAAAGGGCAGGATTTGCTCAGTTTCAACACATAGGCTTTTCCTGTTTTCCTAGAGCTTCGAGTTAAAAGAGCTCACTCAGGGTTTCACTTCCTGATCCACAAGTGGTTGCTCGGCTCTGAAAATGGGAATTCAGCTGTCCCACGAGGGCTCTAGCATTTAATAAACTGTTCTTAAGAACTTGATGATCTGGAAAAAGCAAACGAGGAAGTAGGACTGTTCAGGGCCCTGCCATGGAGAGGTAGTCAGGGGCCTGATAACCCCAATAACAGGTTAAGAGGGCAGATGCTGGAGTGAGACAGACCTCCTGCCCTTAAACCAGCTGCAGCCAGCCTTTCCTGAGCCTTTCTCTAAGCCAGGCACCTCCCTAACTTCTTCCCACACCTTTTCTCATTGCATCCTCACAACAACTCCACACTTGCCCGCATTTTGCAGATGAGCAAATGGAGGCCAGAAGAGGTTCAGGAACTTGCCCAAGGACACAGCCATGAGGAGGAAGGCTAAGATTCAAAAACAGGTCTGCCAGCTCCAAAGCCCATGTGCTCTGGCCGAGCCAGGACATTCACCCTGCTTCTCTGAAACCATTTCCTTGTCTGTACTCTCTGCCTTGCCTGGGGCCTTGACTCTTCTCACATAACAGATGCAAAACGCTCAGCTCAGTGCCTGGCACTCAGTGGCCTGCATTAAAGGTGGTCACTATTATTACTAATTTACCACGTGAACCTCTGTCTTGGCTCCCTCTTTTGTAGGAGAGTCCCGGGCTTCCCTCTCAAGTTACTTGGGTTGGGGGTGAAGCAGAAACTATCATGTGGGGGGAAGTGCTAGAAGAAGTTCTAGATGGATTTACAGTGAAAAAAAGAAAACTAACAGCGTTTTTTTGCTTTGTTCTTTTTTGTTGTTGTTGTTTTTTGTTCTGTTCTTTTTTAAAAAATTATTTTAATGACTGAACAATGTGGTGTTCAGCAAAGACTTGAGATGAGAGACAGTAAGCAGGTTAATTAAGAACAATCATGCAGCACAGCCCGGGCAAGGCCACATTGAGGATATTGCTCAACAGAGCCAGAAGGAATCTGCAGACCTTGCAGTTCAAATCCAAGGCTCTGGAGAGCTGAAGGAACACACGCCCTTCTCCTCCAAGGGACTAAGGGGGCTGTGTCCCTGCTATGGGATCCAACAGACCATGTCACTGACCCTGGGCCTTGCTGCTGGGCTGCCCCTGCTTTGTTTGAGGTGTTTGGCCAGATTCAGTACAACTGGCAGTCAATTGATGGATCTAGGCCTGAGTCACCTTGGCCCCAAGAAGGCTAGTGAGGTGATCCCGGGATCTGCCTGCTTCAGAAATGCTTCCTTCCTATAATGTGCCCCAAATCCAACCAGTTACCAAGCCTACCTCCTCAATCACATACGAGGCATCCAATTCTATCCCCAACACCCCCGCCTTCCTCCCCAGCTCAGGCAGCATCATCTCTCATGCGAACTGTGGTTCTGATCCCCCTGCCTCCCCACAGCCTCACCCACTTCGATCCTTGATTAGAATCTGCCTCTGACTTCCCCCTGCCTAAAACCATCAATGATGTCAAATTTGGTCCCAGATATTTCTCTAGATATTCTCCTCAAAAGAAAACCCATAAAAAAAACCCCACTACTGACACCTCAGTTTACTCGGCACTGTTCACCCGCTCTGACCTGGCTCACCAGGCACCACAAACCTCTCCAACCTTTCTTCCATCACACTCTTCAGTAACTTGTGCCTAGGCTTTCCTTGCCCTAATGGACCTGGGACAGCACTCACTCCACCCCACTTTATCTGTCTAGCTCCACCCCAACCCTCCCACGGGCCCCGCCCCTCCCTTATCACAGCACCCACTGCCCTTTAGAGTGATCACTACTTAATAAACTGTCCTCTCAGGCTTCCCTGGTGGCGCACTGGATAAGAATCTGCCTGCCAATGCAGGGGACACAGGTTTGATCCCTGGTCCAGGAAGATCCCACAGGCCGCGGGGCTGGAACAACTAAGCCCGTGCGCCACAACTACTGAGCCTGCACTCTAGAGCCTGGGAGCCACAACTACTGAAGCCCATGCGCCTAGAGCCCGTGCTCCACAACAAGAGAAACCACCACAATGAGAAGCCCGCACACTGCAACAAAGAGGAGTCCCTGCTCGCCACAACTAGAGAAAGCCCGCGTGCAGCAACAAAGACCCAACACAGCCAAAAATAAATAAATAAAATAAAAATTTTTTTAAATTAAAATAAATAAATAAATAGTCGTCTCTGCCCAAGGGCAAGCAAAGCCAGGTCAGAGACTCCGTTTGTCTCCTCCACTGCACATGGAAGAGACACAGGAAAACTGGCTGGACTGAGAAATGAACCACCTGACGAGGGGACTGCAGGTCCTGGCTCAGCTGACCCAACAACAAACTCTCCTCATCTGGTCAGCAGGCGAGTGTTAATCTTACTTGGAGGAAAGGAAGGAAGAAGGAAGGGCCAGCCAGAAAGATTGCTTACAGGGTTAAAGCACATTTGTCAGCCACTACAACCAACTCCATTTCCCGAAAAGCAAAATCAACTGTAATACCCAAACAATACAAGACTAGCTTAGCAAATTTTGATGCAGCAACTCAACAGACTGAGTCTTCAGAACTGTGGGGAAACGTTTATGATAATGCCAGATGAAAAACAGGATATAAACTCTGACTTCAACCACGTAAAACATGTGCCCAACGATAAGGACCAAACATGCACAGATACCACTGTGCAGTTGCTGACAGGATTGTGTGCTTTCTTTCCTCTGGGCGGTGGGGCGTCATTTTTAACAATTTAAAGCCATGGGGAACAAAAGAGGGCTTTTTTCTATACGTGGAGCTAATGTTTTTTCCTTCTGGAATTCTGAAAGAAGTAGTCGTACTTCTTACACCATCCACAGTTCAAATTTCTGGATCCACAAGGTTCAAAATGCTCTCAGTGATTCTTGCCACTTGCTTCCAGGCCTCCACACGCCCTCACCCCCCACTACCACAGGGAGCAAGCAGAAGGGTCGGGCAAGGAAAGAAGAGGATAAGACCCCACAATGGGGATGTCCCTGCTGGTGCAGTGGTTAAGAATCCGCCTGCCAATGCAGGGGACATGGGTTTGAGCCCTGGTCCGGGAAGAGCCCACATGCCACAGAGCAGCTAAGCCCGTGCACCACAACTACTGAGCCTGCGTTCTAGAGCCGGCGAGCCACAACTACTGAGCCCGCGTGCCATAACTACTAAAGCCCACACGCCTAGAGCCCGTGCTCTGCAACAAGAGAAGCCACTGCAATGAGAAGCCCGTGCACTGCAATGAAAAGTAGCCCCCATCTGCTGCAACTAGAGGAAGCCCGTGTGCAGCAACGAAGACCAAAGGCAGCCAAAAAAAAGAAAAGACCCCACAGTGAAACAAACAGTACCTTTCTTGGTTGTGGTGAAATATTTTGAGTCCGTCATTTTGGTCCCTTATCTGTGGCCAGACTCTGCAAGACAGAAAAGAGGTAACTTGCCCTTGTGTTCCATTCCATTTTCATTTCACAAGAGGGGAGAGGGATCCAGTGCATGCCTGATGAGGGGAGATAGCTTCTCATCTCTTTACTGGGCAAATGAACTGTTAGATAATGGCTGATTAGATTTTGGAGGGTAATTCCGAAGGATCTATCAAATTTTAAAATGTGCATATTCTTTGACCCAGCGATTTTACTTCTAGGAATCTCTCCCACAGAAATATCTGCACAGGATAAAAGGGTTTTATATCCTGCAGCACTGTCCATAACAATATACCACTGGAAATAACTTAAATGTCCATTGGTAGGGAATGGCTCAATACTTTGGAAGAGTCCACAGATTAAAAAGCACTGAACAATCATGGTTACAGCAGCCCCTCTGTGGTGCTCACTCTGCCCAGCACTAAGTGCTTCTCACATGTGAACTCACTGAAGCCTCATCACAGCCTCATGGAAGTACTATCGCTATCATTGCCTATATAGTCAAAGACGCTTGGAAAACACCAAGGTTAAAAAGCTAGAGAGATTTCTTCTCTACCCAACTTTCCCAAGCTTCTCTAAACAGTGATAGGCACTATTCATCTCTAGAGAGGGCTAGAAACTACACACTGCAGACTCTACAGCACTCCCCAAATCTGACTGGTCAGTTTTCTCAAAGCATCTCTCAGGACACCTCCTAGGGTTAAAACTCACACTGTGAAGTACTGGTCTAAGGCAACAGGGCAAAGAAAGTACCAAGGCCCTCTCATTCATTCAACAATTTGCTGAGCATTTACTATGTAACTTCAATAGTTTTTCTTGGTCAACAGATGAGAGATATAAGAAGCTACACAGGAGCCAAGTACCCTGGATGCATGGCAGAGGCTTCAGGGGTTGTTCTAACATTTATTAAGAAGCTATCATTTACTGAACCCCTATTAAAGCTTTACAAACATTATCTCATTTAATTCTACCAATAAAGTAATTGCTTTTACCCCCTTTTTAGATGAGGAAACTGAGGCTCAGGGATGTTAAGTAACTTGCCCAAGGTCACATGGCTTGTAAGTGGCTGGACTGGGAGACAATTTCAGGTCCATCTGAGCTCAGGACCTGTGCTCTAGAGAGGAGGGAATTCTGCTTCCCCATCTGAGAGAAAAGACAGAACCCTGAGAGTGGCTTAAGGACTCAGTCCAAAAAGCCATGAGACTTTCAACTTCCAGTCCTACCTATAGTTTCATATGGTACATAAAACCACACAACCCAAAGAACAGACATTTGCATGGAGAAAACTCACTCACTTGGTCCCTTCTGTTGCCTCTATAGAAGAGACTCAAACATGTAAACCATTAATATCTTCTTTCAGTTCATTGCTATCGGTGGGGGGAGATTAAGGTTACTCTTGGGATGGATGTGAGGAGTCAAGGAACATCTCAAAAGTCTCTGGAGGGACTTCCCTGGTGGCGCAGTGGTTAAGAATCCACCTGCCAACGCAGGGGACATGGGTTCAAACCCGGGTCCGGGAAGATCCCACATGCCGCGGAGCAACTAAGCCAGTGCACCACTACTACTGAGCCTGAGCTATAGAGCCCATGAGCCACAACTAATGAAGCCCGTGCACCTAGAGCCCATGCTCCACAACAAGAAAAGCCACCGCAATGAGAAGCCCATGCACTGCAACAAAGAGTAGCCCCTGCTCTCTGCAACTAGAGAAAGCCCATACGCAGCAACAAAGACCCAACACAGCCAAAAATAAATAAATAAAATAAATTTATTTTATAAAAAATCTCTGGAAACAATGGCAACACAGCTCTCCTGCAGTCCAACTGTATTTTTCCAGTTTAAGCCTGTATTTATGGCAGGATGGCAACAGGGCTGTTTCCCAACTGAGACACCTGCCCATAGGTTTTGTTTCAGTAACCAACAGGGAACCAATAAGTACTGCCTCAGGGCTGCCTTAAAGCCTTTGTGGATCCCATTAGGATAAAGGAATAAAGGCTTCACTGACAAAAGTATAAAGAAAAAGACACAATTCCACATTCCTTTTGCTTTGTCAGGTTGAAAAGGGATGATGGCACTTTTCTGTGGGAGCTGTGGGAAAGAGCAGAAGAGACCCCTGTGTCTGCTGATGCCAGTGCCACTGCGGGGCCACTAACTGCCAGTCTCGGCAGTGGAAGTCAGGGCTGCAAACAGATCCACAAAGGCAAGGACCCAAGTCGGCCTGGTCCACAGCTGCATCCATCCTCCACACAAGCTTGGCCAGGGTTCAGTCAATAGTTGCTGAAAGAAATGAAAAGTAGCCACTGAAAAGCCCAGGAACCCTCAGCCTGCTCTCCAACAGCTGTGAGGTAACTAAGCATTTGTTTCCTACCGGAGTTTACATACATTAAAAATAATCTCATTTTGAGCACAGAGAAAGCCATTTTCTCAGAGAAACCTCACCAACCTAGAGGTTCTTTGTGGAGCTCTGAGAATGAGCAGGTAAAGAAGGCAATGGCACGTCTGTCACACAATAAAAGGCTGTATGGCTTCAGAAGTCACAGGCCTGAGAGCATAACCAGAGGTATCCGGAATAGGAGAGTACCTTGGGTTTCCCAAGGTTAAATTTAGTTGAAGAAGAGGGATCAATGAAGGCAAGAGGGGCTAAAAATCACAGGCCAAAAAATCACAGAAAGTAACGTACAAACCCCTCCAACATTAAATCTAGAAGGAAATCAAAGTGAACAAAGCAAAAACTACCTTAGATGTCCAACTTCAGCGCTGCCCAGAAATTCCTCCTTCTCTGGTAGAGGAGGGTGTCACAGGCGTTCCCCTCATCTGCAGGCACAACACAACATCCAAGGGCCCTGAATTCCCAGAACACAGCCTGGCAGATCTGTGTTGGATGCAACCACCCAGATGGAGGAAAGGGTGGGGAAATTCCTCTTTGGGGGATTAAAAAAAGCAAGAGAGCTGCAAGGTCAGCTAGTGAAGCCACCACAGCTGCTGATGCCCCTACAGCTGGAGCTTTTGATGACACTCTTCCTTTTACAGGTGCTAAGCAACTACTCACAAACTTAAACTGCCACCCCATGTGACGGCTGGCGCTGGTGGCCTCTTTCCTCCACAGTATCTATTTCGCATATCCCTCTGCAGAGGGCCCAGTGGGACTGCTGATGCAGAAATTGTATCCCTCTGAAGTTGTTTCACATACAGGAAATTAAGGTAGAGGAGGAAGGAGAAGATGGAGAGAAATGAAAATGCTTTTGCAAAGCCACCCCAGAGCACCGATTAAAAAACCTCACCTCACCATGAAAGATCACCAGCACCATGTGGATCTACTGAGGGTGGCTATCTCTGCATGTTCTTTCACCGCAGTTGCCTAGGGTATCAGCGCAAGAGAGATTTTTCATTCTCTCTGCAGGAATGGAAAAAACCCTACAGTTCAGTCAGACTTTGAGCTCAGACTTGCAGATGCCACAGGAAAGACTGGTGCTTTTCTTGGCCCTGCTCTCAGCCGTTGCTATGCATTGTATCCCTGCTAATGGAGGCCACAGGGGCCAAGACTCTGACCATGCATGAGCCACAATTGAAAGCAAGCAGCCAATGTAGGCAAGAAAAAGCTTAGGGTTTGGATTCCATCTTTGGAAGTGGAAGAGCGCATTAAAAAAAGCAATAATTGGAGGGAATTTTTGTTTCAGAAGCTGCTCTGGCCAATGTGATGAGTCATTTCTGCTAAGGATACAGCATTCTATGCTGGGATACCCCTCAGTTTCAGTATTTACAGGCCAAGGAATGCCTGAAGGGGATGGCACTGTCCAAATTCAAAGCGGGGCACACCTGGGGCACACCTGGGACCAGTTTGTCTTTGGAGGAGACACTGCTGCTGTCCCCACCTCTGTCCTCCCTCCCCACATCCATTCTCAGTAGATGACTCTGATGCCACAATCCCAGGGCCAGTTCCTGTTAATCTCACTTTTTTCTTGGTTTTAAATCCTATTGACAAGGGCTGCTTCCCTTGTCACTAGGTGTAAAGAAATGAACTGAGTAATAAGGCCTGAAACAGAGTAGTTTTCTCCTACGTTTTCTAGAATTATAAAGAAGTCCTTGGTGAGAATCACTGACGTACTGGCCAGGGACAAAGATGTAATTTAAGAGTGGAAAAATGAGGCCCTAGGAAGAAAAGGAAAGGAAAAAAACTCACAAAAAATATTGTCAGCTAAAGACTGAATTTTAGCAACTGGAGATAGGGTTGGGTTTAAGAAAAAAAGTCCTCAACGCTTTTAAAATTTTTGAGTCATCACAAATCTAAATGTAATTTTCTGACCAGGAGATTAAAAATATCTTTCTGTGTTTTAAGCTAACAAAATGAATTTAAATCTATTAAAAAACACATTATGGGACTTCCCTGGTGGTCCAGTGGTTAAGACTCCATGCTCCCAGTGCAGGAGGCATGGGTTAGATCCCTGGCTGGGGAACTAGGATCCCGCATGCCGCATAGCGCCACAAAAAAAAAAAAAAAAAATTTTTTTTTGGAGAAAATATTGAGGGGCTTCCCTGGTGGCGCAGTGGTTAGGAATATGCCTGCCAATGAAGGGGACATGGGTTCAATCCCTGGTCCAAGAGGATCCCACATGCCGCAGAGAAACTGAGCCTGTGCGCCAGAAACTGAGCCGGTGCTCTAGAGCCCGTGCACCACAACTACTGAGCCCACATGCCACAACTACTGAGGCCCGTGTGCCTGGAGCCCATGCTCCGCAATGGGAGAGGCCACCGCAGTGAGAAGCCTGTGCACAGCAACGAGGAGTGGCTCTTGCTTGCTGCAACTGGAGAAAGCCCGCATGCAGCAACGAAGACCCAACGCAACCAAGATCAATAAATTAATTAATTAATTTTTTAAAAAAGAAAATATTGAATATATTTCAACTTTTCTCCAAGGTCTCAAACTTGCTAATAATAATTAACTGAAGAATACTGAGCTGAGGTTACAGTTTACTTCGTCTCTACAATTCAACTTCATCTCTTAAAAATGGGGAACTCAGGGACTTCCCTGGTGGCGCAGTGGTTAAGAATCCACCTGCCAACGCAGGGGGCACGGGTTTGAGCCCTGGTCCAGGAAGATCCCACATGCCGCGGAGCAACTAAGCCCGTGCGCCACAACTACTGAGCCTGCGCTCTAGAGCCCGCAAGCCGCAAATACTGAAGCCCGTGTGCCTAGAGTCCGTGCTCCACAACAAGAGAAGCCACTGCAATGAGAAACCCGTGCACCGCAATGAAGAGTAGCCCCCGCCCGCCACAACTAGAGAAAGCCCGTGCACAGCAACGAAGACCCAAAGCAGCCAAAGATAAATAAAAAAATAAATTTAAAAAAAAATGGGGAATTTACCACTGACGGGATAATGTGAGAGTGAAAGACACTGACAACTGCAAACATAAACATCGTAAATATGAAATTCTAGAATAAGTAGAAGAGGCAAAATTAACCTATAGTGACAGAAGTCTGATCAGTGGATGCTTCTAGGTGGGAAGGACTGATTTATGCGTGGGTGAAAGAACTCTAGGGGTGACGGAAAAGATCTGTATTTTGATGCAGATACTGGCCAAACTGTACATGTAAGAGCTGAGCATTTCACTTGGTGTAAATTAAACAAACATTAGTTTTTAAAAAAAAAATAACAAAGTAGAACCCAATGCTGGAGAAGAAAAATAGAGCACTGTATAATCCAACGGAAATAAAGCCTTTCTGAGTATGACATAAAATCAAGAAGTCTTAAAAGATCTATGAATTCAATTATATAAAAATCAAGTTTTCCTGCATGGCCAAAACCAATAAAAACCAAATGGCGTACAAAACAAAAGAAACACACACCAAAAAAAAGTTGCATCACATCACAAAAGCTTATTTTCCTTAATACATAAAAAGTGACTACAAAGAGAAGAATGGCGAAGGATGTGACCCATTCATAGAAAATGAAATACAACGATTTAGGCTTACTTGTAAGAGAAATGGAAATTAAAATTACAATGAAATACCATCCATCAGCTATTGGATTGGTAAAGGCCCAGAAGTCTGCTAACACTCCTTGTTGGTGTTGATGTGGGGAAATAGATACCCTCATACGATGCTAGTGAGAGTCTAAATTGCTACAACCTCTATAGTAATTTGGCAACAGCAGTTACCAAAATTGCAAAGGTACTTACCCACTGACCTAGCAATTCTGCTTCCAGGAGTTTCTTCTATATGTATAAAACTATGTAGATACAGTTACTCATGTGGCATCCTTTATAAGAGCAAAACACTGTAAACACCTTAAATGTCCTCCCACAGAGGACTGACTGGTTTAAAACAGAAATGAAATTGAGCTATTTGTAATGAGGTGGATAGACCTAGAGTCTGTCATACAGAGTGAAGTAAGTCAGAAAGAGAAAGACAAATACTGTATGCTAACACATATATATGGAATTTAAGAAAAAAAAAATGTCATGAAGAACCTAGGGGTAAGACAGGAATAAAGACACAGACCTACTGGAGAACGGACTTGAGGATATGGGGAGGGGGAAGGGTGAGCTCTGACAAGGCGAGAGAGAGGCATGGACATATATACACTAACAAACGTAAGGTAGATAGCTAGTGGGAAGCAGCCGCATAGCACAGGGATATCAGCTCAGTGCTTTGTGACCGCCTGGAGGGGTGGGATAGGGAGGGTGGGAGGGAGGGAGACGCAAGAGGGAAGAGATATGGGAACATATGTATATGTATAACTGATTCACTTTGTTATAAAGCAGAAACTAACACACCATTGTAAAGCAATTATACCCCAATAAAGATGTTAAAAAAATAAAAAATTACGGCACTACATACAGACATGGGGAATACTGTGCAATCATGAAAAAGAATGAGGTAGTTCTACATGTACTTGTCTGTAACACTCTCTAAGATGTTAAGTGAAAAAAAGCAAGATGAAAAACTATATGTAGTATACTACCATTTCTATTAAAAATTAAAATATTAATAAAACATAAATACCAAGTGTTTGCAAATGCATGGACTATCCTTGAAAGGGTAAATAAGAAAAGTGGACAGTGGTTGCCTCAAGAAAGGAAGATGGATTACCAATGGTTGGGGTAAGAGACTGACCCTTCATCGTTTACCTTTGTCTATCTTGGGAATTTTATATCCTATGCATGTATCATCTCTTTTAAACATAATGCAGTTTAGAAAACAATGGTGCATCTAATTCAAAACACTATCCCCATCCCCGGGCTCCTCCTTCAGTCTCTGCTCAAACACCATTGCCCCAGAGGACCCCTCTCCAGACCCAGAAGGGCAGAAGCCTCCTCGACATTTGAGTCAATCATACTGTGGACTTCTCCACAGCCCTCCTCACAACTCTAATTTAGGATTTTTCCTGTTTAATGCTGTCAACCCAGTGACTGGCACAATGTCTGACATATTCCAGGAGTTCACCAAATGTTTGCTGACAAAATGAAAGGACAGGTTCCCAGAGAAGCTAGAAAACCAAGGGCCCATAATAGATCAAAACAACAGGAATCCCTGATGAGTGCCAGACAGCGACAACTGGGCAAACCGGGAACATGCGGCTTTGCAGCTAACTTTCCACAAACATGGCACGGCTGATCCAATGCCAAGATGGCTGCCAGGAATTCTAGCTTTGCTACCAACAGCTGTGTGACCCTGGGCAAATACCCCCATCTCTGGGCCTTCCTTTCTCCAACTGTCAAACAAGAGAATTCAACCAGATCAATGGCTTTTCAAGCCCCACCCCCCAGCACCCCATTTCTAAATTGTTTAAAATAAAAGTGGAACTGCTCTGATTGAAGTAACGGTGAGGGCCCAGAGCCTGACTCATTTCACTATGCCCACTTTTCCCCCTCCTCACCGGGGGCCCTTCAGACACCCCATAGTTCCACAGAACAAAGTTTGAAGACAAAGTTTAAAGGACAAGATCCCTCCTGCATCTCATGTTCTATGATTCCTTGCTAGA
Organism: Phocoena sinus; assembly: GCF_008692025.1. Taxonomy (NCBI): domain Eukaryota; kingdom Metazoa; phylum Chordata; class Mammalia; order Artiodactyla; family Phocoenidae; genus Phocoena; species Phocoena sinus. Next base: position 67,318,181 of record NC_045776.1, on the reverse strand, counting down.
GGTGGAATCCACTTCCTCACCAGCGTGTTCTTCCTGGGTATCAAACAAGAGAAAATGGAGCATGATCATTCACAGAGCATGACAGAAAACGTTTCCAAGGGGACAAAAAAGAAAACAAATTCAGAATGCAGCCAGGGCCAGCAAACCTCATTAGGTCTTCAGAAGGGAAAACAGTAACAAGCCAAGCAATTCCCCAAATGGCCAGCCAATGGCCAGGGGAGGACTTCTCTAGTCTCAGGGCAGTGGTTCATGTCAGAGCAGCCCATACTCTGCAGTCGGACAAGAAGCATGAAGTTGGCAGCACCAGCACAGTGGACTGCACGCCATCGGCATCCAGTGATGGAACCAGGGAGACTATCGGTGTAGTGAAACCAGCCAGAGAAGTTGAGGAAACGAAACGGGGAGAAAGACATCTGACAAGGTCTGATCCAGCTCCCAAGACCCATTTCTGAATTCAAGGATATCCAGGCAGGGAAAACTGATCCTTAAAAGTCTGTGTTGGTGGCTTCCAACTTCAGTGCTGAATTTCACTGTTAAACCCTTGCCTGATGAATAGCTTTCAGAAACCTGCTCAAGGACAGTCAAGACTAAGCTAGAGGGACTTCCCTGGTGGCGCATTGGTTAAGAATCCGCCTGCCAACGCAAGGGACACAGGTTCGCACCCTGGTCTGGGAAGATCCCACATGCCACAGAGCAACTATGCCTGTGCGCCACAACTACTGAGCCTGCGCTCTGGAGCCCGTGAGCCATAACTACCGAAGCCCACACTCCTAGAGCCCTGCTCTGCAACAAGAGAAGCCACTGCAATGAGAAGCCTGCGTACTGCAATGAAGAGTAGCCCCCACTCACCGCAACTAGAGAAAGCTTGGGCACAGCAATGAAGACCCAACATAGCCAAAAATAAATAAATAAACGAAATAATAGGGGCTTCTTCTGAACAAACCTTAAATCAATGAAGATGAGGAAACAGAGGCCAAAGACTAAAGAACTAGGCTCCTGAGACCTCAGTTTTCCCGCCTATACATTGGGAACACTTTCTGAAAATCTGTCACATTTTGGATATAGCATGTTTAACAGTGTGGAGCACCATCAGCTCCAAGCCTGCAACTGTGCCCCACACAGGAGCTCACACACAGTAGACAAAGAACAATCTTTTCCTGATGGCTCCTACAGATTCAGAGGGCAGGTGAAGGACTTCAGGGGAACAGCAGAGTAATCATGCCCTCCAGGTAACTGCCACCAGAGCTCTGAGGAGGAGACTTTAAGATGGGTGGAGCATCAAAGGAAGCCCTCTTGGATTAAAAGGGGCTTGGCTGGACATGAAAATATGTATCGGATTTGGAAAGGGTGGGGTGAAGGTGACATGGAGAAGACCCACAAGATGACAGCATAACAGGGAGTGAATTGAGAATAACTAAACCAACACAAACACTGGCTGGGGCACAGGTTCTGTGATAAGTAATTTAGAGCCCCTGTGTCATTTAATTCTCCAGTAACCTATTTAAAAATGAGGAGTTAGAGATGCTGAGAGAGGAGTGACATATCCACGCCCAAAACAAGCACACATATTTAGGAGTCTGTGAGACCCCTGCTTGGCTGAAGGCAAGATCATGGCAGGGAAAGGAGCAGATGAGGTTAGTCAGGGAAGGATGAGATTCAAAGACGGGCTTGGATGCCAGGGTGAGTTGGACCCTGCCAGCAGAAGACGCAGTGATCTTATGACAAGTCTCATGCTAACAAGCATTTGATGCTACTGATCACTCCATCCTCCTTGAAACATTTTCTTCCCTTGGATTCCAGGATGTCATGCTCTCTACTTTCCCTTCTACCCCACTGTCTAGTCTCCTTTGTTCCTCCTCCTCTCTCTCTCCTTCAACACCTGGAGTGCCCCAGGGCTCAGGCCTGGTTCCTCTGACCTTTCCCAGAGGCCCTCTTCCCTCCTCCAGCTGCTTGCTTCATCCAGTGTCGTGCCTTTAAGTACCATCTATGTGCTGACAACTCACAACTTTACATCCCCAGGCCCAACCTCTCCTCTGAACTCCCAGCTCATATTTTCAAATTGCCTGATATCACTGGAATGTCTATATGGCTAACAGGCAGCTCAAACTTAAAATGATAAAAACTGCCACTTGCTTCCTCCTATCCCCCAACTGACTCATCCTGCAGTCTTCATTATCCAGTTATTACCAAAACCATCTTTGACAGGTTCTCAGGCCCAAAACCTCAGTTACCCTTGATAACACACTCTCTCTCATATCACACATCTAATCCATCAGCAATTCCTGTCGGGCCTAACCTCAAAATGAATTCCGAGTCCATGAAGGGGCTTCTCACCAGCTCTATCACTACCACCTGGCCCCAGGCCATCATCCCCTCCCACTGAGATTGCTACCAAAGCTGCTTCCACACTGCACCTGACAGCCCATCCCGGCAACAGCCAGAATGGTCCTATGACAGTCTAAATCAGACAATGGCAACCCTTTGCTCAAAATCCCCCAATGGTTCCCTGTCTCACTCAGAGTAAAAGCCAAAGTCCCTACCATGGCCTCATGGCCCACAAAGTCCTGGATGAGATGCATACCCGCTTCTGTCTCTCACACACACACACCCTCCCTGTCATTATCTCTTTCAAACTCTTCTTCCACTGTTCTCCCCATCACTCCCTCAGTTCCAGCCATATGGGCCTCTTTGCTGATCCTGGAACACAACAGGCATGTTTCAACCCCAGGGCCTTTGCACATGCTGTTCACTTTGCCAATGAGGCTCTTTCTCTAGAAAGTCTCATGGCTCAGCTCCTCATCTTTTTTCCCCCCTCCAGTTTTATTGAGATATAATTGACATACAGCACTGTAAAAGTTTAAGGTGTACAGCATAATGATTTGACTTTCATACATCATGAAATTATTATCACAATAAGTTTAGTGAACATCCATCATCTCATATAAATACAAAATAAAACAGAAAAAAAATGTTTTCCTTGTGATGAGAAATCTAACAGTTTACTCTCAACAACTTTCATACACAACATACAGCAGTGTTAATTATATTTATCATGTTGTGCATTACATTTCTAATACTTATGTATCTTTTAACTGGGAGCTTGTACCTTTTGACTGCCTTCATTCAATTCCCCTCCCCCCAACCCCCACCTCTGGTAACCACAAATCTTATCTCTTTTTCTATAAGTTTGTTTGTTTTTTAAAGTATAATTGACCTACAACACTATGTTAGTTCCTTTTACACAACATAGTGGTTCGATATTTATACATATTTCCAAGTTATCACCACTGTAAGTCGTTATGTCACCATACAGATATTACATAGTTATGGACTATATTCTCCACGCTGTACATTTCATACCTGTGACTCATTTATGTTGTAACTGGAAGTTTGTACCTCTTAATCTCCCGCACCTATTTCTTTCCTCCCCCCCAACCCCAGTCCCTCACCTCTTTTTTTTTAATATCTTTATTGGAGTATAATTGCTTTACAATGGTCTGTTAGTTTCTGCTTTATAACAAAGTGAATCAGCTATACATATGCATATATCCCCATATCTCCTCCCTCTTGCATCTCCCTCCCACCCTCCTTATCCCACCCTCTCTATCCCACCCCTCTAGGTGGTCACAAAGCACCGAGCTGATCTCCCTGTGCTATGCAGTTGCTTCCCACTAGCTATCTATTTTACATTTGGTAGTGTATGTATCCCTCACCTCTTTCATGTCTTGGCTCAAATGTCACCTTCTCACTGAGGTCTTCTCCGACCACTTTATTTAAAACTGAACACGCTCCCAACAAATCCCCCACACTTCCTATCCTTCTTTCCTCTTTTTGTTTTTTCCTCTAAGTACTTATCACCAACATAGGATAAAACACTTATCTATTTTTTTCCCCTCCATAATGAAATTCCATAAGGACAAGGATTTTGTTCATTTTGTTCCCTACCGTATTCCTAGCTCCTAGACTGGTACCTGGCAAGTAGTAGGGGCTCAGTAAATATTCAAATGACTGGTGCTCAATCCTCCTCTTGGGGAAATTTCATGTTTTGTAAACCAACCTCAGCTAGAGAGCAGCTTCCCAATGTTGATTTCATGGTGTTTGCCAGGGTCAGAGCTACATCTGTTCTGGTTGTCAAGCTATTTTGAAATTGAGGATGCCAAACACCCTAGCCCATTTTACAGACAGTAAATGGAAGGTAAGTAAATAAATGATAAGAGAGAGAAGAAAGGGCAAAGGGTAGAAGGTCAGGTGGCAACATCTCCAATGGGAGGAATGTTCAGGCCACTTCCTTCAGATCACCATCAGATCACTATCCCCAGCCCTGGGCATCAGCTCAGAGTGACCAGAGCTGCAGAAGTGGGGAAACAAATTACTGGGGGAGGTGTGCAGAGGGGGCTCTGACACAGGCTATGATGTGAGCTCAGCTAGGCCCTTCCTTCTGCCTATAACCCTCCAGGCCCACAGCCTTCTGTGTTCCTCTAGTTGACAAGCTCTTCACTGCCTTCATACTTGCTGATCCTTCTGCCTGGATTATCTCTCCAGCTTCTAGATTTATCCTTCAAATCTCAGCTTAGGTGACATCACTTCAAAGATACCATCCTTGCACGCACTAAGTAGGTATTTTTCTGTCCTCATAGCCCAGTACTCCTATTCACATATTTACTGAGCCATAAATAGGTTTATATGCTGGGGATGAAGCAGTGAATTAAACAGACAAAAACCTTTCCCTTCATAGACCTTACATCCTTAATGGCAGACAGGAACCACAAGCAAGATAAATAAGTAACATATATAGTATCTCAGACAGTGATAAATGCTATGGAGAAAAAGAAAGCAGGGAAGGAAGATAGGGAGTGTGGGGGAGGACGAGTGGGAGGTTGAAATTTAACCAGGGTGGCCACAAAAGGCCTCCTTGAGAGGTGACACTGCCTGGGGAAGAGCCTTCCAGGCATAAAAAATAGTGCAAAGGTGGGAGTATGCCTGGCCTGTTTGAGGAACAGCAGGGAAGCGATGTGGCTTGAACAGAGTGAGCTGTGAGGGGGGCAGTGGGTTATGAGGTCAGAGAATGGAGGGGGCCTTACAGGTCAAGGTAAGGACTCTGGCTTTTACTCTGAATAAGCTGAGTGCCACTGGAGGGTTTTAAGCAAGAGTCCTGAGATCTGGCTTACATTTTAACAGGGGTGAGCTGCTCTGCCTCATTTCCCTCATGATTTATCTGTTTTTCTAATTATAACATTTGTTTTCTATTTCTTCTTTGTCTCTCTCCCCCACTAGAATGTGGTAAGCAATCCAAGGGCAGAAACTGTCTGGCTTGTTTACCTGTCACCACATTTAGCCCAGTGCCAGGTGCACAGCAGGGCTCAATAAATACTGAATGAATGAAGGAACGAACGAATAAATGAATGTTGGGCATATGAAGGCTCTGTCCTCAGTGTCTCAACATCCAGCCACCCAGCCCTTAGAGATCAGAGAGTGAAAACCACAGAAGAGACTCAATAGCTTGCTATAATGAAATTTTGTCATTCTACTCTAAATATGTTTAGGACCCTAAAAGCAATTAGGGTGTGATAAAAAGTATGTCACCCGGGCTTCCCTGGTGGCGCAGTGGTTGAGAGTCCGCCTGCTGATGCAGGGGACACGGGTTCGTGCCCCGGTCCGGGAAGATCCCACATTCCACGGAGCAGCTGGACCTGCGAGCCATGGCCACTGAGCCTGTGCATCCGGAGCCTGTGCTCCGCAACGGGAGAGGCCGCAACAGTGAGAGGCCCGTGTACCGCAAAAAAAAAAAAAAAAGTATGTCACCCAAGGCTAGTCCTCTATAGAGCTCAGCTGTAACGAATGTCAGTGCTGAAAACCAACACTGAAGGGCTGGTTTTAAAACTTTTTTTTTTTTTAAACTTTCTGGCCATGCCACACAGCTTGTGGGATCTTATTTCCCATACTAGGGACTGAACCCGCACCCCCTGCAGTGGAAGCGTGGAGTCTTAACCACTGGACTGCCATTGAAGTCCCAGTTTTAAAGCTTTTGAGACCTGACTTCCAAACCTACAAATCTTGCAGCTCAAGTCCACAGAGGAGACTATGGATCAATGACTAAGGCATCCTGGCTGATGATGACCTCTGGGCATTCTGTAGTCAACCAATCATACTTAACTAGAGAAGGCCTCCCAACTTCAGTGAGACCCTCTTAATGGAGGTCAGAGGTCAAGCCCAAGGCCAAAGACCCAAAAAGCATGAGGCTTGGGAGGCTAGAACCATAGCCAAGCCCTTCCTCAGCTCCATTAAATAACAGGAGACAATTCAAGAACAAGGGATTGGGAAAGGAAAGGTGGCCACAGAGGGTACAACATGGGCTCTCAAGGGGTCTACACAACCTAACAGGCACAACCATACCACAACTGCAAAACGAGAATTACAATGTCACATACTTGAGGGGTCTGTGAGGCTAAAACAAGTGAATACATGCAAAGCCCTCAGCAGTACCCAGCCCACCAAGTGCTTGATAAATGTTAGCCACTTTTACTACTACACAGGGAGAGCCGTTACCACCAGTACCTCCTGCTGCTCCCCAACCCCCAGGTCTCTGGAGGCCCTGAAGCACTCTGATGGCTGGCTGGGTGGTAGCAGTAGTTCGAGAGTAGTTATTCCCACCATTGGGCAGATTTCTCCCTACCCCCCTGGGGTGACATGATGATGGACAGGAGATCATCTGGGAAGTGCTCTGAATTCCTTAGGAGTCAAGGAATCCTAAAAATTCAATGTGATATTCATTCATTCATTCACCAGACATTTACTGAGTACCTACTATGTGCCAGATATTGCACTAGGTGCTGGAGACACAGACAGTTAAAACAAGTCCTCTCCAGGGATTAAGAGCTGTTTACTTAGAAGACAGCCAAGTACACAGACAATGACAACCCACTGTGATCAATGCCACAGGACAACCAGTTCAGGCCTGCAAGGTGGGGGAGATGATCAGATGGGAAGCACCAAGTAGTGGTCTAGCAAAGAAGCGGGTGTGTGTGACAGGAACTGGTGCTCAGGAGGTGGGAACAGCACAAAGCAAAGACACAGAGGTAAACATCTGGGGCTGGCAGAAGTGGCAAGCAGTTGAGTTTGACTGGAACTTGGGGAGATGCTGGAAGTGAGTAGTAGGAGAGATGAGGCAGGAGAACCCCGTGGAGGTCAGAGCTCAAAAGGCTTTGACCGCCACGCTAAAGAATGTGAGTTTCAGCCTGAGAGCAGTGAGGATCCACTGATGGATATTCAAGCAGAATTTTTTTTTTAAAGGATTCCCCACTTGCCCAAGTAATATTCTCTCTCTGGAGTTATTTGTTCCTCTCTGTGTGAAGCGAAGAAGAACACAAAAACCATTCCTGTGCTCTGATAATTTATCAGTGACCTATCTTAGGCAAAAAGACCTGTTCAGGGCTTCCCTGGTGACACAGTGGTTGAGAGTCCGCCTACCAATGCAGGGGACGCGGGTTCGTGCCCCGGTCCGGGAAGATCCCATATGCTGCGGAGTGGCTGGGCCCATGAGCCATGGCCACTGAGCCTGTGCGTCCGGAGCCTGTGCTCTGCAATGGGAGAGGCCACAGCAGTGAGAGGCCCACGTACTACAAAAAAAAAAAAAAAAAAGACCTGTTCAGAAAAAGAAATACCTACAAGCAACAGATGCCCCTTTAGTTTTCAGAAATACACCAAAGCGCGAAACTCATAACCAAGCAATGTTTGCTCACCATCAGCACATCAGGCTTTGGTGCCAGGCGTGGGGGTTTTCAGGAAGTGAGCAGTCAAGACATGCAACAGCTTCAAAGGATGACTAGAAAAAGATGAAAGTCCAAGCCCAGAGCCAGCAGGACCAACAGACTGAATTTCTTCTGAAACACTTTTAGGAAGTGAAACAAGAAGGATGGGAGAAGTCCTGTGTACATAAAGGTCTCTGTCTGCAGATGGAAGTAACACCCCCCAAACCAGGCCCCCAGTGGGCATCAACTGCCTAGGATCAAGGCACCCACCACCACAACAGGCTCTGACAAATGTCCTTGTCCAGCCCCGACATATGCCAATGTTCGGTGGTGGGGGGGTGGGGAGGGGAAGGTATTATTTGAGAGCTGAGGTAAAGAAGGCTCCAGGTCACACTACCAAGAAGCTGCTGAGCTGGGACTGGAACCCAGGGTTAACTGATGGGGAGTCGAGGAGTGCTTTTTCCATCACACCTCTAAGCTATTCACGTCGCTCAGGTGAAGCCTCTGCTCAAACCACACTCAACAGATAATCTCTACACAACCTCTAAGGGATCTGAGTCTTTGTAAACTAGTGAAGTCACTCTTCATGAAGCTGCTCTAAGAGGTCGAAGGAGCCTGGTAGGCTCAACTCAGGACAGGGAGCCAGATGCTCTGAGCTCTGCTCATGTTCCTACCATCTGTGACAAGTCACTTCATCTCAAATCCTCTCTTGGAAGGATGGGGATAAGGTAACAATATTAAGTTTCCGTGAATTCAATGGAACTAGGAGAACAGATCGTAGAGTTTAAAAACAGGCACTACAGTAATATTTATATCACAGCTTTCTTCAGAAGCATGTGGAAACCCTCAAGGGTTCGTTAAGGCTTATAATACCTAGGAGTGAGTAGGAAATCAGCAGGTCTGTGCTGCTATCAGGGAAACTGAGGCAGAACTGGAGCAAGTGAATGTCTCTGCAAAGGAATAAGGCTCAGACTCACAAAGCCTCATCCTCTGGCCATGAAACCACCTTACCTGGACAAGATGTGGCTCCCCAGTCAAGAAGCCATGGGACCTGTACTTTTCTCAGAGACACAGACCCTTCCCTTGGGAATGTTCAAGAACCCAGGGCCAAAAGATCCCCTAGCGGTCACGTGGTTCCTCTCTTCACTCCAAAAAGAATGCAGCTCAACCACTCTCAAAAGAAGTTCTGGATATTGTTTTTTTCTTTTTTTTTAAAAATTAATTTCTTTAGTTAGTTTTTTGGCTGTGTTGGGTCTTCATGGCTGCGTGCAGGCTTTCTCTAGTTGCAGCAAGCGGGGGCTACTCTTCGTTGAGGTGCGTGGGCTTCTCATTGTCATGGCTTCTCTTGTTGTGGAACACGAGCTCTAGGTGCGTAGGCTTCAGTAGTTGTGGTGTGTGGGCTCAGTAGCTGTGGCTCACAGGCTCTAGAGCGCAGACTCAGTAGTTGTGGCACATGGGCTTAGTTACTCTGCGGCATGTGGGATCTTCCCGGACCAGGGCTCAAACCTGTGTCCCCTGCATTGGCAGGCGGATTCCCAACCACTGCGCCACCAGGGAAGTCCTGGATATTCTTAAATTCATTTCATGGCCAGCCTGTTTTATGTCTCACAGTTCTCAATAGTCAGGAAAAACTTCCTCTCTTGCCCTGAAAGGTAATCAGTTATAGGAATAGCCTACAGGACTGTTTCATCCTGAAGAAAGTGAATCAAATACTCCTTATGAAGATCAGATGAGAAGCAAGAAGGCTACATCTTTATATAGGTGCAAATTTAATGGTTTAATGGTAGCTAAATATATTAAATAGCCCCTACACCCCAACCTTGCTCCAGCCTCTCCTTTGTCTCTGCACTTACAGGTCCGTGAGAGCCTGGGTGGGAACCCTGGCTCTTGTCTATACTACCCGATTGACCTTACAGGTGTGATTTAACCTCTCTGTGCCTCAGTTTCCTCGTGGATAAGATGGGGATAACAACAGCAGCTACCTCACAAAGGTTGCTGGGAAGCTTAAATGCGGCATTATAAGTGCCTAGCACAGGGCTTGGTACACAGTAGGAGCTCAGTAACCAGTAGCTAGCATTTCCATCAGTACTTTTGGCATTATTACAGGTGTCCCCAGTTAACTTGTCTGTGAGGCGTCTACGGACAGACCAAGCCCAACCCCACCCCAGAGGAGGCGGTGCCGGGCCATTTCTTAGTTTTTCTTTTTTTCCTTTTTGAACCTTGGCAAAGAGATAAGGCCCTGAACGACGAGGAGGCGTCAGGATAGCCACGGGGGTGACTGTGCAGGGGGAACCAGTACCCAAAGAGAAGTTTCCTGTCTGGCCAGGTGCAGGCTCCCTCAGGCCTAAATCTAGGAGTCTCTCCGGGAGGGCGCCCTGGGAGGGAATGCGGACTTGGGGTGGCTGGGGTGCAGGCCGGCGGCCAAGGGGGCGCGAATGAATGAACCCGCAGCCCTTCTGCCTCGTCCTGGCTTGGGAAGCCACTCTAGTCCCTCCAGCTCCCTGTCCTCTCCGTGACCTTTGACCCCAGAAACCCCTCACCTCAGACCCCTGACTCCCCGCCCCACCACTTCTCCGGCCTCGTCGGGCTTCCCGTTTCCTCACCCACAGGTCCGAACGGCTCCCGGAGCCACGGCGCTGCTCGACGCGGCAGTAAAATATCTGCGGCCTTGTCCCCCTGCTCTCCCCGTGCGTCCGTGCCGCCGGCAGCTCCGAGCCCCACGGCTGTCACCTGCCGGGCGGAAATGAGCTGCCCGCGCGCGGGCACTTCCGGTGGACGCACGGGCTGGGGGCGGGGTCAAGAGTGCACTGGCTGGGGCGGGGGGTGGGGCCAGAAGGGGCGGGGTCTACCGGAATTAACTCCGCCCCCGACACGTCCTTCGCCGCCGCTGTCTTCGGTAGAGCGCGGAGAAAAACCAGGCAAGCTAACCGGTTGTTAAGCAATTTAACGTGATGGAGATGGAAAAGTTCGTAGAGACTTTGAGATCCGTTTCCCTTCTGTGTTACAGACGGGAAAACTGAGGTTCTGAAAGGGGCAGGTGTTGCTCAAGAGCACTTACCTTCTGAAGGGAAGAGTTAAACTAGAGCTGTAAGTCTAGTCTAGCGCTTGCAGCCCTTCAGTGCAGCCCTTAGGGGAATTCCGCGTTTTACGGGAAAACCTCAGACCCTCCAAGGAGAACTTCATAATGTCCCATTTCCCCTTTTGCTGGGTCGGCCAGGACCTCAATTGCTATAGCTATCTCGCTCCCAACTCTAGTACTATTAACTTTCTCCTCCTCCTAGATAATTTCTGATCATTCTCTTTAAAATATTTAAAATAATATTTGCATTGTAGAGAAATGGAAATATACTAGTAAGCAAAAGGAGATAAAAAAATCATCTGCAATCCCACCGACCTGAGACAATCATTTTCAACATTTTGGTGAATACCCTTCCAGACTCGACATATCATGCGGTACCTTTAACTCACCAAGATATTGGTAAAGCTTTCCCAAAACAATAAATACATTTCTATTTGGTACTTTCCAATGCCTGCATGGAATTCTACAGTATGGGTGCCATCACTGTTCTAAAAAACAATCCCCTACAGCTGAACACTTAGGTTGTCACCAAACTTTTAATATTATAAAATATATTGATAAATAAGCATGCACAGCCAAGTCTGTATGTCCCATCTAATCCAGATATTACTGTTTTAATATTTAATATAGTTTTCTATGTTTAATCAGCCTCAACTACTTTTTTTTAACATTTATTTATTTTATTTATTTATTTTTGGCTGCATTGGGTCTTCACTGCTGCGCGCTGGCGTTCTCTAGTTGCGGCAAGTGGGGACTACTCTTCGTTGCAGTGTGCGGGCTTCTCATTGCAGTGGCTTCTCTTGTCGCGGAGCACGGGCTCTAGGCATGGGGGCTTCAGTAGTTGTGCACACGGGCTCAGTAGGTGTGGCTCACAGGCTCTAGAGTGCAGGCTCAGTAGTTGTGGCACACGGGCTTAGTTGCTCCACGGCATGTGGGATCTTCCCAGACCAGGGCTCGAACACGTGTCCCCTGCATCGGCAGGTGAATTCTTAACCACTGTGCCACCAGGGAAGTTCCTCAACTACTTTTTATAAAATGTTATTTTAAAAATAATTATAGACTTACAGGAAATTGCAAAAATAGTACACAAAGGGTATCATGTACCCCTCACCCAGCTTCCCTCCATGGTGACATTTTATATATTGGTAGTATAATATTGAAACCGGGATATTGTCATTGGAACAATACCATTAACTACATTACAGACCTTACTCCACTTTTAAAATCCTCTTATGAAGTAGACAGGAAACAAATAAAATTCCATATGTACATGCCATGTTCCATGTGCTATATACAGCTGTCTGGAGGAACCACCATTCCCCTAATAATAAATGTTGGCAAATGCCATCAGCCTCATTGGAAAACAAAATTTCACTGGGAATGTGACATGGAAAGAGAAGAATTATCCAACAAAACAAACCAAGGAACTTAAAGGTACCAAGCTGGACAGCTTATGTGAAAGTGACAAGTTAGTGGTAGAAGCAGTCAGAGATGGAAGATTTCCAAGGAGACAGAAGTCACAGCGTCAGTTTGCTCAGGAAGGATATCCTGAGGAAAGTGACATTTGTGCTAGGCTTTGCCCAGTAAGAACACAGTTGCATAGGATGAGACAGAAGGAAAAGGTGATCCAGGGACAACAGTGCAGAGGCAGGAAGGCAAGGGAACCAGACATCTGGGTCCTTCAGAAAGCAGTTCCCAAGTCCCTGATCTGAATCATGCCCTGGACTGGGTGTTGGATAGTTGCATGGCTGAGGCAAAGGCCCTGCTCTTGCTGACCCTACTGTTTGTCTGGGGAGGATGACAGAGCAGCAGACACGAGTGTGATTGGTGCTGTGGTAGGGGATGGGCTGGGGGCTATGGGAGTCCAAAGCAGGAAGTGCAGAGCAACAATGAATGTTTATGGAGCACCTCTGGTGGGCCAGGCAGTGTGCAGAGGGTCTCATTTCCTTCTCACTTCAGCCCCACTTTATCCAGGTGGAGGGTTGTTGCAACTCCAAGAGCTTAAGCCAAACAGTGTGTGAGTGGCAGCGCTGAGGGACTGGCCCCAGAGCCCTTGGATATGTGCTCTCACAAGTCCCACTCATTCACCTAAAATATATTTGTCACTAAACCAGCCATATTGGGAATACAACAATGAGCAAAAGGCAGCATGATCCCTCCTTGGGGCTATGGTGGAGTGTGGGAGAAAGACAAACAAAGGAATAATTATAACACCACTCAGGATGGCTTCCTGGAGGAGGTGACATCCAGCCTGAACTGTGAAGGATGATATTCCTCCTACTAACAGTTACTGTGAATGAATCACTGTGCTTGGCTTTTTCACATATTAATCCACTGAACTCTCCCAACAATTCAATCCCATGACTGTCTCCAAGGAAAGATGAGAAGACTTAGGCCAGTGGGCAGAGCCAATTTCTCCCTGACTCCCTTGTGGGCCTGGGCCTTCTCTCCCACAGCTCAGCCTGACAGGAAAGCTAAAAGGATACTACTAATAAGAGGAGGCCAAAGGCTGGATAGTTACAGCTTGCAGAGGTGGGAGACGGAAGCAGGGAAAGGGGGCGTTTGGGGGCTTCCCTCTCCACCGCCACCACCAAACCCAGCTGGCCACACGGCCGAGTCACACTCACCATCAAACGCTGACCGCTGTGGCTAGAACAGTCGCTCCTGGGGCACGTGTGGTTCACCCTGGCCCTCTGAGACTCCAGGATGGGTGGAGCAGAGCCGATGATGGCCAAGCCCAACTGGAGAGAGAACCAGCTTCTCCCAACAAATACACCATTACTAACAACATCACCTCCTGATTGGAGGAGGACGTTTTTCATCTTCTACCCTGCCCTACTGAGCTGACTGATGTTGGACAGGCCTGTGCACCTCTTTGGGCCTCAATTTCTCCACTCTGAGAACTCTGAACCCATCATGGGCCAAGTACTTTGTATACCCTTGACCTCCATCACTTTATTTAACCCTCACTGTTCTCAAGAGGTGGGTGCAATGATAACCCTCACTTTACAGGTGAGCACACTGAAGCCCTGAGAGGCTGAGGAACTTTCCCAACTTCACAAGGCAACAATGTGCCGAGCTGGGAGTCCAGGCCAGGGCTGGTGACTGCAGGGCCCAGGCTTTCTCCCTTGTCCCATCCTCACCTGCCAATGAGGTCTCATCTAATCAGAGGAAGGTGGTGTCGAGAATTGACCTGGTGCTGTGTGACCTTCAGCAAGTTCCTTCCTCTTTGTGACACACAGAAGCTCAGAGCACACCCTTCCCACCCTCTCTCCACACTGGTGCATAATAAATAAAGGTTGAACAAATTAAATATTCTTTCCGTCTGTGCCCACTAGAGGGCGCACGGGTGACATTAATTGCCACCCTTCCCTTCCAATGGAATTGTTGCATGGGCAGCCCCACGTCAGCCTTTCTACGTCTAGACCTTCTTTCTAGATTCTTCTTCCTGTAATTACTATTCCTCTACTTCAGTTTGTGTGTGCTTGTTTTTTCTGTTGTTTTTATCTTACACATTTCTAAAAGTTGCCGCAGAGCCTTTCTGGAAGGAAGCAGGAGGTGACTGTCCACAAGCCTCACTGACTAGGCCAGTGTCCCACCTGCTGAAGGTGGGCAGCACCATCTCCCCCTCCCCACTCCCCCCCCTCGCCCAGGCCAGGACTGGCACAGCTCCCAGGACAGAGGGGCCTAGAGTCTGCCCAGGACCCCTCCTCCGCTGCCCCCATCTCCCCCTGCTGTAAATGTTCGCATTACACCATCCCTGGGCTTCCCAGGAACAAAATGCTGCTCAACCCTCCTGGTTTCTCTGCCACCGCAGGCTGCTTCTCAAAGGGCTCTGCCCTCCTCTCTCAGGTGCCCCTGAGAGGGTTGGATGACCCTCCACTGGTGCAATCGAAAAGGCCCAGCCTCTGAAACGCACCTGGGTTCAAATCCCCAGCTGGACCTCACTTTCCAATTTGGAAAATGGGGCTGATTGAGCCTTCGTGCAAAGCTGTTACAGAGATTAAATTGTACAACTTCTGTAGAGTGCTTGACAACCTAGAAACCCTCCTTCAAGGCAGCTGTTATCTGTGTTAATATTAGTTCAGCTCAGCCACTTCCTGACTGTGTCTGTGAGCACATGACGTAGCTTCTTTGAGCCTCAGCTTCCCTATCTGGAAAGTGGTACTAATACTCTATACAGATGTCAAGAAAATTACAGTAGATGTTGTAGGTAATATTCCTAGAGCAACAGCTAGCAGGCACTAAATAAGCATAGTGATTACGTTTATTAAAGGCCATAGATTAGGGCACAGAGAAAATGTCAATAAATTCCAATATAGAAGAACTGGAGTTCATACATCCTTCTTTGATAACAATCTACAAAACTAGAAATTAAAAATAAAACCAGAAAACTACCCCTACACCTGGCAAATAAAACCCTTTCTTTTAAACAACTCCTGAGACTTCTGGGTCAGGTAGTGGATTCAACATGGGCATGTGATTCTGCTCCTTTCTGAAATTCTACTAAAACAACAGTAAGGGAACTTTAAAATTTTGACAAACTATAGATAAAATAAAATTTGTCTTTTAAACCATTTTTAAGTGTACACTTTAATGGGATTAAGTAGATGCACATTGTTGTACAACCATCACCACCATCCATCTCCAGAGCTTTTTCATCTTTCCAAACCGACACTCTAAACCCATTAAACACTAAACTCCCCAGTTCCCCGTTCCCTTAGCCCCTGGCAACCACGATTCTGCTTTCTGTGTCTACAAATTTGACTGTTCTAGGTACCTCATGTAAGTGGAATCATAGTGTTTGTCCTTTTGTGTCTGGCTTAATTCACTTAGCATAATGTCCTAAAGGTTCATCCATGTTGTGGCATGTGTCAGAATTTCATTCCTTTTTATGGTTGAATAACATTCCATTGTATGGATAGACCATATTTTATTATATTTATCCATCCATCAGTGGACAGTTGTGTTGCTTCCACCTTTTGGCTATTGTGAATAATGCTATAGAAATATTGGTGTACAATGGGGGAAACAGACTCCACTCTTGGAGGGCACACACAAAGTAGGGTGCGCATTGGGACCCAGGGCAAAGAGCAGTGACCCCATAGGAGACTGAACCAGACCTATCTGCTAGTGTTGGAGGATCTTCTGCAGAGACAGTGGGTGGCTGTGGCTCACCGTGGTGTCAAGGACAACGGCAGCGGAAGTTCTGGGAAGTACTCCTTGGTGTGAGCCCTCCCAGAGTCCGCCATTAGCCCCACCAAAGAGCCACGTAGGCTCCAGTGCTGGGTCACCTCATGCCAAACAACCAGTAGGGAGGGAACCCAGCCCCACCCATCAGCAGACAAGAGGATTAAAGTTTTACTGAGCTCTGCCCACCAGAGCAACACCCAGCTCTACCCACCACCAGTCCCTCCCATCAGGAAGCTTGCACAAGCCTCTAAGATAGCCTCATCCACCAGAGGGCAGACAGCAGAAGCAAGAAGAACTACAATTCTGCAGCCTGTGGAAGGAAAACCACATTCACAGAAAGGTAGACAAAATGAAAAGGCAGAGGACTTTGTACCAGATGAAGGAACAAGATAAAACCCCAGAAAAACAACTAAATGAAGTGGAAATAGGCAAACTTCCAGGGAAAGAATTCAGAATAATGATAGTGAAGATGATCCAGGACCTCGGAAAAAGAATGGAGCAAAGATCGAGAAGATGCAAGAAATGTTTAACAAAGACCTAGAAGAATTAAAGAACAAACAAACAGAGATGAACTATACAATAACTGAAATGAAAAATACACTAGAAGGAATCAATAGCAGAATAACTGAGGCAGAAGAACGGATACATGACCTAGAAGACAGAATGGTGGAATTCACTGCTGTGGAACAGAATAAAGAAAAAAGAATGAAAAGAAATGAAGACGGCCTAAGAGACCTCTGGGACAACATTAAATGCAACAACATTCGCATTTTAGGGGTCGCAGAAGGAGAAGAGAGAGAGAAAGGACCTGAGAAAATATTTGAAGAGATTATAGTCGAAAACTTCCCTAACATGGTAAAGGAAATAGCCATCCAGGTCCAGGAAGTGCAGAGAGTCCCAAGCAGGAAAAACCCAAGGAGAAACACGCCAAGACACATAGTAATCAAATTGACAAAAATTAAAGACAAAGAAAAATTATTGAAAGCAACAAGGGAAAAATGACAAATAACATACAAGGGAACTCCCATAAGGTTAACAGCTGATTTCGCAACAGAAACTCTACAAGCCAGAAGGGAGTGACACGATATATTTAAAATGATGAAAGGGAAGAACCTACAACCAAGATTACTCTACTCGGCAAGGATCTTGTTCAGATTCAACGGAGAAATCAAAAGCTTTACAGACAAGCAAAAGCTAAGAGAATTCAGTACCACCAAACCAGCTCTACAACAAATGCTAAAGGAACTTCTCTAAGTGGGAAACACAAGAGAAGAAAAGGACCTACAAAAACAAACCCATAACAATTAAGAAAATGGTAATAGGAACATACATATTGATAATTACCTTAAACGTGACTGGATTACATGCTCCAACCAAAAGACACAGGCTCGCTGAATGGATATAAAAACAAGACGCATATATATACTGTCTACAAGAGACCCACTTCAGACCTAGGGACACATACAGACTGAAAGGAAAGGTATGGAAAAAGATATTCCATACAAATGGAAATCAAAAGAAAGCTGGAGTAGCAATACTCATATCAGATAAAATAGACTTTAAAATAAAGAATGTTACAAGAGACAAGGAAGGACACTACATAATGATCAAGGGATCAATCCAAGAAGAAGATATAACAATTACAAATATATATGTACCCAACATAGGTGCACCTCAATACATAAGGCAACTACTAACAGCTATAAAAGAGGAAATCGACAGTAATAAAATAATAGTGGGGGACTTTAACATCTCACTTACACCTATGGACAGATCATCCAGACAGAAAAGTAATAAGGAAACACAAGCTTTAAATGACACAATAGACCAGATAGATTTAATTGATATTTATAGGACATTCCATCCAAAAACAGCAGATTACACTTTCTTCTCAAGTGCGCTTGGAACATTCTCCAGGATAGATCACATCTTGGGTCACAAATCAAGCCTCGGTAAATTTAAGAAAATTGAAATCATATCGAGCATCTTTTCCGACCACAACGCTATGAGATTAGAAATCAATTACAGGGAAAAAAACATAAAGAACACAAACACATGGAGGCTAAACAATATGTTACTAAATAACCAAGAGATCACTTAAGAAATCAAAAAATACCTAGAGACAAATTACAATGAGAACACGATGATCCAAAACCTATGCAACGCAGCAAAAGCAGTTCTAAGGGGGAAGTTTATAGCAATACAAGCCCACCTCAAGAAACAAGCCTACCTCAAATAAACAATCTAACCTTACACCTAAAGCAATTAGAGAAAGAAGAACAAACAAAACCCAAAGTTAGTAGAAGGAAAGAAATCATAAAGATCAGAGCAGAAATAAATGAAATAGAACCAAAGAAAACAATAGCAAAGATCAATAAAACTAAAAGCTGTTTCTTTGAGAAGATAAACAAAATTGATACACCTTTAGCCAGACTCATCAAGAAAAAGAGGGAGAGGACTCAAATCAATAAAATTAGAAATGAAAAAGGAGAAGTTACAACAGACATCGCAGAAATACAAAGCATCCTAAGAGACTACTACAAGCAACTCTATGCCAATAAAATGGACAACCTGGAAGAAATGGACAAATTCTTAAAAAGGTATAAGCTTCCAAGACTGAACCGGGAAGAAACAGAAAATATGAACAGACCAATCACAAGTAATGAAATTGGAACTGTGATTAAAAAATCTTCCAACAAAAAAAAAAAAAAAAAAATCTTCCAACAAACAAAAGTCCAGGACCAGATGGCTTCCCAGGTGAATTCTATCAAACATTTAGAGAAGAGCTAACACCCATCCTTCTCAAACTCTTCCAAAAAATAGCAGAGGAAGGAACACTCCCAAACTCATTCTATGAGGCCACCATCACCCTGATACCAAAACCAGACAAAGATACTACAAAAAAAGAAAATTACAGACGAATATCACTGATGAATATAGATGCAAAAATCCTCAACAAAATACTAGCAAACAGAATCCAACAACACATTAAAAGGATCATACACCATGATCAAGTGGGATTTATCCCAGGGATGCAAGGATTTTTCAATATATGCAAATCTATCAATGTGATACACCATATTAACAAATTGAAGGAGAAAAACCATATGATCATCTCAATAGATGCAGAAAAAGCTTTTGACAAAATTCAACACCAATTTATGATAAAAACTCTCCAGAAAGTGGGCATAGAGGGAACCTACCTCAATATAATAAAGGCCATATATGACAAACCCACAGCAAGCATCCTCAATAGTGAAAAACTGAAAGCATTTCCTCTAAGATCGGGAAAAAGACAAGGATGTCCACTCTCACCACTATTATTCAACATAGTTTTGGAAGTTTTAGCCACGGCAATCAGAGAAGAAGTAAAAGGAATACAAATTAGAAAAGAAGAAGTAAAACTATCACTGTTTGCAGATGACATGATACTATACATAGAGAATCCTAAAGATGCCACCAGACAACTACTAGAACTAGTCAGTGAATTTGGTAAAGTTGCAGGATACAAAATTAATGCACAGAAATCTCTTGCATTCCTATACACTAACAACAAAAGATCATAAAGAGAAATTAAGGAAACAATCCCATTCACCACTGCAACAAAAAGAATAAAATACCTAGGAATAAACCTACCTAAGGAGGTAAAAGACCTGTACTCAGAAAACTATAAGACACTGATGAAAGAAATCAAAGATGACACAAACAGATGGAGAGATATACCACGTTCTTGGATTGGAAGAATCAATATTGTGAAAATGACTATACTACCCAAAGCAATCTACAGATTCAATGCAATCCCTATCAAATTACCATGGCATTTTTTACAGAACTAGAACAAAGAAATCTTAACATTTGTATGGAGACACAAAAGACCCCGAATAGCCAAAGCAGTCTTGAGTGAACAAAACAGAGGTGGAGGAATCAGACTCCCTGACTTCAGACTGTACTACAAAGGTACAGTAATCAAGATAATATGGTACTGGCACAAAAACAGAAATATAGATCAATGGAACAGGATAGAAAGCCCAGAGATAAACTCACGCACTTATGGTCAACTAATCTATGACAAAGGAGGCAAGGATATATAATGGAGAAAAGACAGTCTCTTCAGTAAGTGCTGCTGGGATGGGCTTCCCTGGTGGCACAGTGTTTGAGAATCCGTCTGCCAGTGCAAGGGACACAGGTTCGAGCCCTGGTCTGGGAAGATCCCACATGCTGCGAAGCAACTAAGCCCGTGCGCCACAACTACTGAGCCTGCACTCTAGAGCCTGCAAGCCACAACTACTGGAGCCTGTGTGCCTAGAGCCCATGCTCCACAACAAGAGAAGCCACCGCAGTGAGAAGCCCGTGCATGACAATGAAGAGTAGTCCCCACTCACCGCAACTAGAGCAAAGCCCGTGTGCAGCAACTACGACCCAGTGCAGCCAAAAATAAATAAATAAACTTATTTTTAAAAAGTGGTGCTGGGAAAACTGGACAGCTACATGTACAAGAATGAAACTAGAACACTCCCTAACACCATACATAAAAATAAACTCAAAATGGATTAGAGGCCTAAATGTAAGACCACACACTATAAAACTCTTAGAGGAAAACATAGGAAGAACACTCTTTGACATAAGTTACAGCAAGATTTTTTGATCCACCTCCTAGAGTAATGGAAATAAAAACAAAAATAAACAAATGGGGTCTAATGAAACGTAAAAGCTTTTGCAAAGCAAAGGAAACTACAAACAAGATGAAAAGACAACCCTCAAAATGGGAGAAAATATTTGCCAATGAATCAACAAAGGATTAAGCTCCAAAATATATAAACAGCTCATGCAGCTCAATATTAGAAAAACCAACAACCCAATCAGAAAATGGGCAGAAGACCTAAATAGACCTAAATTTCTCCAAAGAAGACATACAGATGGCCAAGAAGCACATGAAAAGCTGCTCAACATCACTAATTATTAGAGAAATGCAAATCAAAACTACAATGAGGTATCACCTCACACCAGTTAGAATGGGCATCATCAGAAAATCTACAAACAATAAATGCTGGAGAGGGTGTGGAGAAAGGGGAACCCTCTTGCACTGTTGGTGGGAATGTAAATTGATAGAGCCGCTATGGAGAACAGTATGGAGGTTCCTTAAAAAACTAAAAATAGAATTACCATATGACCCAGCAATCCCACTACGGGGCATATACTCAGAGAAAACCATAATTCAAAAAGACACATGCACCCCAATGTTCATTGCAGCACTATTTACAATGACCAGGTCATGGAGGCAACCTAAATGCCCATCGACAGATGAATGGATAAAGAAGATGTGGTACATATATACAATGGAATATTACTCAGCCATAAAAAGGAATGAAATTGGGTCATTTGTAGAGATGTTGATGGATCTAGAGACTGTCATACAGAGCGAAGTAAGTCAGAAAGAGAAAAACAAATATCGTACATTAATGCATATATGTGGAACCTAGAAAAATGGTACAGATGAACCGGTTTGCAGGGCAAAAATAGAGACACAGAGGTAGAGAACAAACAAACGTATGGACACCAAGGGGGGAAAGTGGTGGTGGTGGTGGTGGTGGTGGTATGAATTGGGAGATTGGGATTGACATGTATACACTGATGTGTATAAAATTGATGACTAGGGCTTCCCTGGTGGCGCAGTGGTTGAGAGTCCGCCTGCCGATGCAGGGGACACCGGTTCGTGCCCCGGTCCGGTAGGATCCCACATGCCGCAGAGCGGCTGGGCGCGTGAGCCATGGCCGCTGAGCCTGTGCGTCTGGAGCCTGTGCTCCGCAACGGGAGAGGCCACAGCAGTGAGAGGCCTGCGTACCGCCAAAAAAAAAAAAAAAAATTGATGACTAATAAGAGCCTGCTGTATAAAAAATAAAATTAAATTAAAAAATTTAAAAAAACCCCACAGATATGATCTAGACTAGTTGCTGCAGACACATAGATTATTCTGGAAGGAAAAGAAACTGATAACATTGATCCCTGTGGGGAAGGGACTTGCATAGTTGAAGGACACCAGAGGGAAGGAGATTTCCCACTGAACTTCCTTTTGAACCTATAAAATTATTTTAAACTTTTCATTTTGAAATACTTTTAGACTTACAGAGAAGTTACAAAAATAGCAGAGTGTTCCCATTTACCCTTCACCTGGCTTCCTCTAATGTTTATATCTTACCTAACTGTAGTACAAGGATCAAAACCAAAACATCAAAACTGTTCATACGGTGCTAGTACCTAAACGCTAGGCTTTATTCAAATGTCACCAGTTTTCCCACTAATGTCTTTTCTGCATCAGGATCCAGGATGCCACATTATACTTCACCATCATGTCTCTTTCAACTCCTCTGGTCCGTGACAGTTTCTCAGTCTTTCCCTTAATTTATCAACGTTAAGCATCATGCATTTTTGGTAATACCACAAAAATGATGCGCCCTTCTTGGTACGTGGTATCAGGGGATACATGGTACATGATTGCCATAGGTCTTATTACTGGTGATGTCAAACATTGTCACCTGGTTGAGGTTTTATCTGTCATGTTTCTCCACTGTAAAGTTACTATTTTTCCTTTGTAATTAATAAATATGTTGTGGGGAAATACTGTGAGACTATACAAAATCCTATTTCATATCGCACTTTTTCCCACTAACTTTAGCATCCCTCACTGTTTCTTGACTGCAACAGTTATCACTATGGTGTTTGCCTAATGATGATTTTCTATTTCCCTCATTTCTTCTGTATGTATTAATTGGAATTCTACTGTAAGGAAGAGCTGCCCTTTCTTCCCCATTAATTTATTTATTCAATTATTTATTTCTATTCATATTCGATTTTTAAATTTAAATCCAATTATTAGCCTTAGGAACTCAGGAACATTTTTTCTGAGTTATAATCCAATTCTATACTTATTTATTTTGTGGATCATTTTGTCCAGCTTCAGCCTTTGGGAATCCCTTAAGGTTGGCTCCTGTCAATAGCCCTCATCTTTTTTTTTCAGCACTTCCTTACTTTCTGGTACCTCAAGAAATTTCCAGGTTCTTCATCAAGAGATGAATGAAGAAGTGGTACACACACACACACACACACACACACACACACACACATACACACAATGGAATACTACCCATCCATAAAAAAGAATGAAATTTTGCCATTTGCAACAACATGGATGGACTTGGAGGGTATTATGCTAAGTGAAATAAGCAGACAGAGAAAGGCAAATACTGTATGATATCACTTATATGTGGAATCTAAAAAATACAACGAACTAGTGAATATAACGAAAAAGAAATAGACTCACAGGTATAGAGGACAAACTAGTGGTTATCAGTGGGGAGATAGAAGGGGAAGGGGCAATACAGGGTAGGAGATTAAGAAGTACAAACCATTACGTATAAAATAAGCTACAAGAGGGCTTCCCTGGTGGCGCGATGGTTGAGAGTCGGCCTGCCGATGCAGGGGACACGGGTTCGTGCCCCGGTCCGGGAAGATCCCACATGCCGCGGAGCGGCTAGGCCCGTGAGCCATGGCCGCTGAGCCCGTGCGTCCGGAGCCTGTGCTCCGCAACGGGAGACGCCACAACAGTGAGAGGTCCGCGTACCGCAAATAAATAAGTAAATAAATAAAATAAACTACAAGAATATATTATACAACACAAGGAATATACCCAGTATTTTCCAATAACTATAAATGGAGAATAACCTTTAAAAATTGTGAATCACTATATTGTAACATATGATATTGTACAGCAACTACACTTCAACTTAAAAAATAGGGTTTAAAAAAAGAGGAGTCCTTGTTCATGGAAGATCCAGTGCTCCAATAAAATCAATACAACTTTGGATTAAAAATCTGAAATGGGGAATTCCCTGGCAGTCCAGTGGTTAGGACTCCGAGCTTTACTGCCAAGGGCCCGGGGTTCAACCCCTGGTTGGGGAACTAAGACCTTGCAAGCTGTGTGGCGTGGCCAAAAAAAATAAAGATCTGAAATGATGTCCCGTCCCATCAACCACAAATTAAGCTTTGAGATTATAGAGTCACAACCTTTCCCTGGCAAACCCCTCAAATACCCAGCCACCATATGAAAGAAAAACTGTTCAAAATGTAATGTTACACATTTTGATAATATTAAACATTTCTTCTGTTAAAAAAAAAAAAAAAGAAGAAGTTTCCAGACCCATCTTGTATTTTCTCTGCCCCAGCACTGGAATCAACCATTTTTCCAAACAAATTACCCTGGGATCATGATTTTATTAACCACAGATTAAATTTGTTCATTATGCTTTCTTTAGGTTAATATGAACTAGGTTACCTGAACACAGCATCCTGAGTGTGTTATGTGCATTACCTTCAATCCTCATATTACTGCTGCAGGCAGTGTACTATTATTACTGCTGTTTCACACATGGGGAAACTGAGGCTCAAAGCTCAGTTCGCCCATCCAGGTGGAGAGTTTGAGCTCAGGTCTGTGGGCCTCCAAGCCCAGCCTCTTCTCCCTGATGGAGACTGGAATTTAGGGAGGGCACGAGGGAACTGACAGGTCCACATCAGCATCTAGAAGGATTGTGATGGCTGCCTCAGAGGCTGTGGTGGACGTGTAACGTGTCACTCTGGCTAGACTGAGTGACATTTCCCACAGCTCCCTTCCCTGGGTGGGTCACAGAAGAGGTCCTTGCATGCCTGCCACTGGCCCACCTTCCCCAGGGTTGGGTCTTTCAACTTCAACTCCTAGGCCGATGGTGTGAGTTTGGCTCTGTGAGGAGCAGCCTGGAAGTAAGAACTGACCTGGATTTCAGCCTGTCTGCACGGGCTTGTGCCTGTGGATTCCAGCACGTTCTTGCTCCCCCGCTACCTTACATCCGTCTGCCCTTCCGACAGCCTACCCTGTGGCTTCAAGCTCCAGCAACAGACTCAAGGATACAGCCTTCCAGAGACAGCTTAAGATGCCCCTACAGTCACCCTAAGTTCAAACACTTGTGACAAATCCTTTACTCTCTGTGGCCGGGTGTTTCCACTTGAACCCTAACTGCATCAGAGGAGAGACAGTGGTTCAGAGCAGGTGGGCCCTTAGAGTTCAGGGCCTCCAAGGGTTACCAGCATCGGGGTCCTCCCGCCAGGCCTGCTCAGAGTCCAGCTTTCCTATCTGTCCTGCAGCTATCAGTGGAGGAGGAGGACAGAGTTTCCCAAGCTGATGCTGACAAAAAAAAGCTGCAGTTACCTACTGAATCTTACATAAAAATCAGATGCTCTGTGTCATAGGGGGTATTTTGGTAAATGGGCATCCTGGAACTGGGGCACCCTGGGGACAAAGTTGGTGCTGTGACTCCGTGGGTGGGTACCACCACCAGGATGGGGTCATCCGCTCCTCAGGAGCAGGGCTCGGCCTCAGCATCCAGGGTGGGACCCTGCTCCGGAACTCAGCTGGGTAAAGAGACCTGGACATCTGTGATGGCCAGACTCTGCAGCTCAGGCTTGGGGTGGCCACCAGGGGGCGCTGAGGCCATGCCCAGATGGCAGTGATGTCCCTAGGGGTGTCAGGGTGCCTGGGAGTTAGGAAGAATCCAGGGTAGAGGAATGGGGGTCTCCAAGGTTGAGCAGGGCAAATGCCCACTGTATCTGTAGGAACCCTTGGTGCTTTGGCTCCACCTGCTCCACCTTGGGCAGCTGGAGTACAGAGCTGGGTTGGTGCCACCTGGGACCCCCAGGAGGGCTACACTCGTTGGAAGGTCTGAGGCCATCACCATGCAGGGTGGGAGGCTGGATGTGGCAGGCCTCAGCTGCGTGAGGATTTCTGTTACTCCTTCACTGCTTACCGATCATGTGACCTACCGACCCCTGTTCAGGCCTCAGTTTCCCCATCTGTACAATAAGTGGGTAGATTGGAAGATCATTCAGGTGACTCCCAGCTTACCAGTAATAATAGAGATGATGGTGGCGATGGTGATGGTGGTGCCACTTGCCAAGAATTCATCATGTGCCAGACTCTGCACAAAAGTCATTTAATTGGAACTTCCCTGGTGGTCTAGTGGTTAGGACTCCATGCTTCCACTGCAGGGGGCGTGGGTTTGATCCTGGTCGGGAAACTAAGATCCCTCATGCCGCACGGCACAGCCAAAAAAAGGAAAAACGTAATTTAATTGGGCTGTGTCCTTTACTCTGCATGATGACCCCCTAGGGTGGGCACAGTTGTCATCCCCATTTCATAGGTGAGGACATAAAGGCTCACACAGCTGGAAAGGAGCTGAGCTGGGAGACAGCACAGCTGGGAAGAGTCTAGCCCAGGATCACATGGACCTGGGCTGGGACCCAGGTTCTGCCATTTCTGTCTGTGTGACTCTGAGCAAATCACTAGCCCTCTCTGTGCCTCTGTGTCCTCTGATGACCACTCCACAGGGCAGCCATGAGGACCAAAGGAGGTCATGCCCAATGCCTGGTGCCCAGGGAGCACACCGTGGACATCGACCATTGTTCTAGACGAAATGCATCACTGTCTGTGGTTGAGGTTGAACCACAGTTCACTGGATCCCACAGCCCTGGCTCTCCACATTCTGGGTAAATCCTTGCAGAAGCAGGAGGTGAGATGCTGCCTGGGTTGAGAACTCCCGTTTCAGGACAGGCTCAGGTTGCCCCCTAGAGGAGCCAGGTCGCCACAGCTGCACAGCAGGCCTGCTGGGCACCTAGGAAGCTGCCTGCCCAGCTCCCCAGCCAGGTGTGGCTGCCCCCAGGCTGCACAGGTATTCTTGCCTCACCTGGGCAGCAGCCTCTGCCATCCCATCCTGGCAGTCTCAGAGCCGGCCTCTGCCCCCAGGATCTCACCAGACTCTCAGCCCCCCTGCCAGGCCCAGCTCACATCCCATTTCTCCACCAGGTCCTGGGAGAGCCGTATGACCAGACGCCCAGCAGCTGCCCCAGCCTTGGGGGTCTCCAGAGCTGCTGATCCCAGACTGCCAGTGCAGGATGGGAGCTGCCTCTACCGATCTTCTGCAGTTGTTAGAGAGTGAAAAAGACTTGGAAGATGCTGAGGAATATAAGGAGGACGCTTAGTACCGGATTCAGTGAAGTTAGAAGCCTGATGTTTTTCTGTACAGCGTGTCTTTGGCATTCAATCCTGGGATCCATTCCACATTCATTATTTTTGACCATTGCTGAGTGTTCAAGGAGTATGAGTATGTGATTCTTTTTACACAACGCATATATTTTTCCTTGTCTGATTTAATGTGCCAAGTAAATGAGTTCATCTAATAAAATTGCTTCTTTTATTCTTTAAAAAATGGTAAATGTTATAATATGTGAATTATATCTCAATTTTATAAAAGGAGAAAGAGGACCTGGGCTACAGTGCTGACCCTAGCCATGTGGCCTTGGGTGAGTTTCTTACCCTGCTGGTGCCTCCTTTCCATCCCCTATAAAATGGGGACAAAATGTTTCCCTTTGGAAGTTGCTGGGAGGATTTACCTTATAATGAATGTGGAGCCTCAGCACAGCGCCTCACCTGCGGTGGGTCCCCAGTGATAAACGTGGCCACTGTGGTGCTGGTGAAGCACCAGGATGACGTCCACCTCAGCTCCTGCCAAGCCACGGCCGGAGGGCCAAAAAGAGGACACTTTCTTGGGCCACTCACTGTGCAGCAGGATGTCAGAAGCCAGATGACCTGGCCCGGCTGTGTGATTTGGGGCAAGTCACTTGCCTTCCCTGAGTTTCTGTTTCCTCATCTGCACAGTGGAGATGATCATAGCACCCTCCCCACCTGCTGCATGAGAAGATGTGGACAAAAACCCAAGTGTGAAATGCCACGTGCTGCATAGACCCCTACACTGAAAAGAGCTCTGAGATGGGAAAAGTGTGCTCCCGGCCGTGCTGGCTGGTCCTCTTTGTCAAGCCCACCCCCTCCCCCATATGCTCACCTATTCCTTCAGCTGCCTAATCTCAGCCTCCCTGTGCCCCACCCACAGGCACTAGTTCTGGTGGCAGAGCTCTGGCCTGATAGGATCCAGTGGGGGGACAGCACGTGGGGCTGCAGCACGGGGGACACACTGTGGATGCTCCAGAGGCTTGGACAACAGGGCAGGAGAGCACCTCCCAGGCCTCACCAGGGTGGCAGAGTGACTTGAATTCGGGCAAGGGCAGGAATGCACACGGCACCACTTCTTTGTTGAGTGTCCAAGGTGAGAAGGCATTTGTCTGCTGGAGCCTCAGTTTCCAGTTTCCCAAACCCACAAATAATGGAACCCCTCATAACTTCTCATGAGCTGCCCTTTAGAAGATATTGCTTTAGTGTCCCCCCAGCCCCAAACTCCTGCCCGATTCCTCACCCAGTAACCCCCAAACTGGCGGATCCCCTTGCCCCAATGTGGCTTACCTGCCTGGGTACTGAGGAGATACTGTTCTCAAAGAGGACGTTGCTCGCATCTACGCCGTGTCCCTTAGCAGTAGCATCTGGCGGATGCCATCAAGGGGTGGGGCTGGCGGTGTCCCTGGTCTCCCCAGTCCCCACCACCTGGCTGCTGCTGGAGCTGCTATCCTTTGCACACAGAGTCAGGGCAACCCCCCTGGTAGTACAGGGTCTGCTGCCTGCGTTCCTCCCTGAGGCCTCGCCAGTGCTTAGCAGAGCAGCTGGGGCTCATGAGGGTGATGATGAGTGAATGAATGAATGAATGGATGAACTAATGAATAGTAATACAAGGCTGCATTTGGCCTGTGGATCTGGGGGACTTAGGGGCTCTCAGTGGAACTGGAACCCTGGATTTGGGTCCTGGCTCTGTCTGCCCCCACTCAGAGGCCGTGGGACCTTGGCCAAGGTTCTCGACCTCCCCAAGCCTCAGGTTCCTTTTCTGTAAACCAGGGAGAGTAACAGTCCCAACCTCCCGGAGCCACTGGAGAGAAGTGAACACAGCCTGGGGCTATCACGATTACCCACCCCAGCCAATGCCCACCTTCCTGAGACACCTAGGCACCACCACATGGGAGCTAGAGGTGGGTTTGGAGGTGAAGTGGGGATGCTGAGCTGCTCTCAAGGGTACTGGCATGAAACCTTGGTGAGGAGGCTTCGGGACCCGTGGCAGGGAGCCAAAGAGTGAGCCCCCCCAGCTTGTTCTGTGGTCCCTCTCTGTCTGCACCCAGCCCAGGGTGGCACACAGCCACCCAGCAGTGCCTCCCTGCCATCGTCGCATCCCCAGCTCCCCCAGATCCAGCCTCTGTCAGAAGGAGCCTTCAAATACCGCCGCTGCCTGAGCCCTTCTCAGAACCTTCCCTGGTCCAGCTCTCCACCTGACACCTGGCCCTGTGACCTCTGAAGCCTCTCCCCCTCCTCCCCCGCCCTCCCACTCTGAGCTCTGGCCATAGGGACCACCTGTTGAATTCCTCATGTCCTTCTACCTGTGCTGGACCCTCTGTCCTCGAGAATACTTCCAAGGTTCCCTTAGACTCAGCTCAGCTGCATCTCTTCCAGGAAAGTTTTGCTGCCCCTCCACTGGGCTCCCCTACCACCCTGTGCCTTTGTCCACTTAGCACGGCCCTTTCCACCTTCCTCAATGACTAGATTTGTGGTTCTAAATCAGAACCACCATCGACTGAGGCTCAGTGTATGCCAGGCACTGAGCTGAGCTCAGTGACCTCAGACAAGCCCCTTCACATCTCCTTAGAAGGGGAGGCCAGTACCTCCTTCACGGGGTGTGGGGTGGGGTAGAGGGGCTTATGTTTGTCAGGTGCCCACACAATACCCAGCATCAGGGTTGTCCTAGTTACTAAGGGGCTAGTCCCAGGGCTGCCCTCTGACACCCACCCCCCAGTGGAGAGAACTCCCCAGATTCCCTCCTCTGCTCCTCCTGCCCCCTCCCAGGCCACGCAGCCAGCAGGGAATTGTCCTCTGCAGGGATGTGCAGGCTCCTTTTATATTTATTTATTTACTTACTTACTTTTGGCTGTGCTGCATGGTGCGCAGGATCTTAGTTCCCTGACCAGGGATGGAATCGGGGCCCCAGCAGTGAAAGCGTTGAGTCCTAAGCACTGGACCGCCAAGGAATTCCCTGTCGGGCTCCTTTCAAAGCCTGACTTTTAACCACCACCCTGAGCTGTGTGTGCCTGCCCCTCCCACGTCACTGCATACTCCTGTCTTAGTGGCTAGGAGCACGGTCTGGCACCAAGCGGGGCTAAATAGAGTCTGTTGGGCTGAAGGAAGAAATGACGTGACTGAGCAGCAGCTTAGGGTGGTCTGGATTCACTGAAATGCCTGGGCCCCCACCATGGCTCCTGCCTCCCGTGTCACCCTGGCCCTCTATCCGCAGCGGTTTCACCAACAGTGAGCAGGCCTTGTTGCCTAGAATTTTCTGCTCTTGGCAGTGTTCCAGAAGCTCTCCTGAGCTGATCTTATTCCAAGATCAGCTCACACTCGCCCACATTTCTGAGCCTTTATCTAGGCTGTCCACCCTTCCCAAGCCCCCCACCCCACCCCTACCCCACCACAACCCCAGCAGCCTGTAAGCCTCCTCAGCCAGGAAGCCCACCCTGCTTTGAGGCCAGGAACTTAGGGGAAGAAGCTTCTCCTGGCCCAAGGCTGGGTCTGAGGAAGGTGTCGCCTGAGAAGGGCGCCCATGGGCAGGAGGCCTGTGGTGTCCAGCCTCAGTGGGCCTTTATTGGGCCCCGCATGTAAAGCACTAAGCTGAGCTATTTGCTAGTCATTTCAGAAATACAGATTAAACCAACACGGACCTACTGTATAGCACAGGGAACTCTGCTCAATATTCTGTAATAACCTAAATGGGAAAAGAATATGAAAAAGAATAAATACATGTATATATATGACTGAATCACTTTGCTGTACACCTGAAACTAATGTAACATTGTTAATGAACTATACTTCAATGTAAAATAAAAATTAAAAAAAAGAAATACAGATTAAAAAAAATTTTTTTTTCCCCTTAACTACAAAAGTGATGTGTACTTGTGGTAAAAAAAAAAAAGTTCAGGGACTTCCCTGGTGGTCCAGTGGTTAAGACTCCGTGCTCCCAATGCAGGGGACATGGGATTCCATCCCTGGTCAGGGAACTAGATCCCACATGCTGCAACTAAGAGCCCGCATGCTGCAACGAAGATCCCGCACGCAGTAATGAAGATCCCTCAAGCCGCAACTAACACCCAGCACAGCCAAATAAATAAATAAATAAATAAATAAATAAATAAATAAATATATATTTTTTAAAGTTCAAAAACAACAATAACTCCTCCACCCTCACCTTGTATAGTTTATTCCTGCACCAGGGTGCAGCTCCCTGCCCCCGCTCCGCCCAGGGAGGGCAGAGGAGAGCAGCTCTGGTTGAGGACAGGGGCTCAGGCACCGGGCATATGAGGCTCACATCTGCACGGTGCCACTGCTGACCCCATAGCCTTGGGTGGGCTCTTAGCCTTGCTGAGCCACTGTGAAGTGGGGAGAATAACAGGAACTCGCCCCAGGGGGTTGCTGTGGGCGTTGAAGGCTGGGGTACACAGGCCCACATAGGAGATGAGATCGATGGACGGTGCCCATCGTTACTGGTGATATCATACCCCAACCCTTCCCACCGCGGCAGCTGGAGAAGTCCTGAGCAGCCCAAGCTCTGTAGAGCCTGCTGGCTGTATGGATCAGTAACAAGAGCTGGCCAGGCCCCGTGCTCAGCACCTTCCTCAGGGTCTGGGTCCCAGCACAAGCTCTGTGTATGTTTGGGGGAGAGGGGGTGTTTCTGATCCCGACAGCATCCTTTAACCCCTCACCCTCACCCACCCCCATGCCTTCCCCTTGGAGGGCTTTTCTGAGCCTGGAGGAGCCAGGCCTGCCCAAAAGCTGGCCCACTGCAGGCAAAGTGCTGCACCAGGCTTTTCCTCTGTACCCTCCCCAGCTCCTAGTGGCTGTAAATCTTCTCCCCACAGGGACTGCAAAGGCACTGCCCGGCAGCTCAGGCAGGGCTGACTCCCTTGCCCTCCTCCTGGCTCTGTAGGGCACAGCTCCTGTCTGTGGCCCAGACAGGATGCCCAGGGCAGGCGACTGCAGCTTTCTTGCCCTCATCCTTCCAGGCCATCCCGCAGGGCTGGGTTCCCCACTCACCACGCCCTTCCCTCTCAGCCAGCCTCGCTTTCTCCATCTGAAAAACAAGAGGCTTGGGTCTGAATCATTTTTAAAGATCCTCACCTGAAACTAACACAACATTGTAAATCAACTATACTCCAATAAAAAAATTTTTTAAAAAAAGATCCTAATGAGAGTCATAATCACTATCTCTAAAAAGTGCTCACACACAACACACAATTTTGCATCAAACATTACCAGCTACCTCCTCCACCAGATCTGCCACAACTCTGGACTCTGCCTGGTTAGGAACCTCTGTGTCTCCAGAGCTACTGTTATTTTCAAAAAGCAAGCTGCAAAACAGAATGTATCGTATCATCTTTTTAAAAACATAAATATTAGCATTTACTTGTAAATGCATAGGAAAATCTAAAGGAATCTATATAAGAAATTATTCCAGAGCTTGTGTCTAGGGTGTGGGGTTTCAGGAGCTTTTACTGTGTACCTCAGACATTTTTGGAACTGAATATTTTTGTAACAATTGTATGCTTTTAGGGATTTCTCTTATTCCCATTTAAAATATGATCCTATTATAGTATCACCAACAACCCCGAGTTCACCAGGCCATTGTTTCTTTTGTTGAGCACCTTGAGTCAACCAGGGACCCAGATGGTATTGAGGACTCAGGCTTCTGAAGTGTGATAAGCAAGGGATCAACAGGATTAAGACCATGACTTGACACTTAATACTGGGTTCCTACAGGCAAGGTAATTAACCTGTCTAGGCCTCAGTTTACCCTCCAAAATGGAGTTTATCCTCAGCTCATGCCTCAAAGGGTTTCTTACTTTGCTAAGAAGGAAAAATAATTAATTTATTTACTTATTTTTAATAATTTTTTTAAAGAAAAGACTCTTGAATGAGGCAGGCTCTTAAAGACCCTGCCTGGGTCCCCAGAGGAGTCACTAGGTCTTGCTACCGTTTTCATTGCGCCCCCAAATTCTTCCCAGCTGTTGGGTCTCAAGCTGGACCCCCAGAAGGTTCCCACAAGACCAGGAGCCCAGAGGACGAATGTGGCTAATGGAATCTGGCCTGGACTCTTTTGTGTCTGGCACCAGTTCAGCAATGGGGATATAAAAAACCCAGACATCACCTCATCGCTGTTTCATCAAAAAAGGAGACTTTCTCCCTGCACATTCCTGCAGAGGACAAGTCCCTGCTGGCTGCGTGGCCTGGGAGGGGGCAGGAAGAGCAGAGGAGGGAATCTGGGGAGTTCTCCCCACTGCGGGGTGGATGTCAGAGGGCAGCCCTGGGACTAGCCCCTTGGTAACCAGGACAACCCTGATGCTGGGTATTGTGTGGGCACCTGACAAGCATAAGCCCCTCTACCCCACCCCACACCCCATGAAGGAGGTACTGGCCCTTTCTAAGGAGATGTGAAGGGGCTTGTCTGAGGTCACTGGGCTACACCCAGGATTTGCCCGAAGTCTGACTGACGCCGGAGCCGGTGCTCTCTGCTTCCTAGGAGACCAGAGGCCCGTGGCCTAAGCACGCCTCTCTTCAAACAACATGTGCAACCTTGGGCAGGTCTGAGACCCTTCCTGAATGCTTCCATATCCCCCAAAGCCTCTGGATTTTCAGAGGAAAACTCTGGGCCACCTAACCTCTTCCTCCAGGATAGCTCTGCCATGCGTTTACATGTTGGGCTTTCCTGGAAGAGTTGATCTGAACACAGGGCCTGACAGCCTCAGAAAGTGAACTAAAACAGCAACCAGACAGACAAACAGAACCCCCACGGGCCCAGACAGTCTCCAAGAGCTACGATAGGAAGGTTCCCACAGTCCCAGATACCCGATGCACTCTTTCTAGGGGCCAGTCCTGCCCCGCAGGCCCCTCTGGCTGCCTGTTCAGTCCACCTAGCTCAGGGTCCTCATGCTTCCCCCCCTCTACCCCACTCTAGAGGACCTGGGGTCCCCTCATGCCTCACTGAGTGCAAGTCAGAATACTAGGGACCCTGGGCGTCTCAGGACTTCTCAGCAGGGCCCCCCAAGGCCAGTGCACCAGCACGACTAGGCAGAGATGGGCCTCACCACTCCCCAACCCCCATCTTCCTTTCTTCACCCACCTTCTTTGGGGTGATTACTGGGAAAACGGGCCCAAGGGTGTCTTAGGAGAAGCTATAAATTCAGATTTTTATGCTACATCACCTGGTTGTTTTTTTTTGTTTTTGTTTTTTGGCAGTGCCACGCAGCATGTGGGATTTTCATTCCCTGACCAGGGACTGAACCTGTGCCCCCTGCAGTGTAAGTGCGGAGCCCTAACCACTGGACCGCCAGGGAAGTCCCCACCTGGTTGTTAAATGTAGACAACAGTTCTGGTCATTTGGTATGTGATCTCAAAACTGCCCTTCCGCGGCTCTGCTTGGCATCCCGGGGGCTGACCCTTGTGAACTACATTTCCCAAGTTCCTTTGCCAACTGGCCCTGGTTTGGTTCGGCCAATGGGAGGCACAGAAGGGAGACTGGAGGGTGGGAAGAAGCCAGGGTATTTCCCCCTCTCTGCGCAGTGGCTGGGTATCCTCTGAAGCTCCACTGCCCCGCCTGCAGCCCATTCTCCATGATCCCAGGCCAGGAGTTCCAGTAACCACTCCCCCATTTCCTGTATGACTTTTCAAAATTGCCCCTATGGAACCCCTTAAAGTGGGCTCTGGTTTTCTGACTGATACAGTAACTAATTCAAATCCTCTTTTACCCCCAACATTAAAAAAAAAAAAGTGGTAAAAAATATGACATGAAATTTACCACTTTAATCTTTTTTTTTTTTTTTTTTTTTTTTTTTTTTTTTTTTTTTGCGGTACGCTGGCCTCTCACTGTCGTGGTCTCTCCCGTTGCGGAGCACAGGCTCCGGATGTGCAGGCTCAGCGACCATGGCTCACGGGCCTAGCCACTCCGAGGCACGTGGGATCTTCGCGGACCGAGGCACGAACCCGTGTCCCCTGCATCGGCGGCAGGCGGACTCTCAACCACTGCGCCACCAGGGAAGCCCATTTTAATCATTTTTAAGTGTACAGTTCAGTGGCTTTAATTACATTCACAATGTTGGGCAACCATGACGACTATCCATTTGTAAATTAAAGCCTTTTAATATCCTTGGGGCTGAACCAAGCTGGTCTGCAGCCTACATCAGCCTGCGTGACCTTCACTTTGCAGGTGGCAAATACCCTCTTATGAATTCTCCCACCTGAGCATCCCAAAGCCCCTGATGTTAGTGGGAGAGGGAAGATGACCTCCATTTCACAGAGGAGGAAACTGGGGCTCAGGCAGGTCAAGGCTACTGACCAAGACACCCGATTCCAAGCCCTGTGCTCTGTGCTCTTAGCTCCCCCAGCTTTCTGTTAGCTCCCCCCCTCCCCACTCTCCAAACCCGTGCACGTACCCCCTGCTGCCCTGCTCCCCATCAGGGGTAAACTCCTGCCACTGAGCTTCCCCACAAAGTGTCATCCCAGAGAGTTGGGTGGGGGTGGGGGTTCTTGGGGTCTGCACACCCAAGGACACCACAGAGCTGGGCACCAAATAAGAACAATGACAACAAAAACAATAATAATACCACCTAATGTTTATTCACACTCAATTCCTTCTGCATGTGGGAAGGAAGGAAGAGTTCTGAGGGTCTCGTGTCTCTGCTTTTCAGCGGTCAGATATAAGAAGGGGGTGGTGGAAAAGCTCAGAGCAGAGGCTTCCATAATTGAAACAACCCAACTAACCACTTATCAAGGGCCAACTACATTCCCCAGTTTGAGGTACTTTGTCTCTTAATTCTCATGCATGAGAAAACAGAGGCTCCTCAGGGAGGTGGACTCACCTGGTTCCACAGCAGGAAGGGCTGGAGCTGGGACCCACACCTAAGTCAGTTTGGTTGCCAAAGACCAAGGCTGCCCCGCCTGCCCTGACACTCCCCCTCTGTTCACTCTGGCCTCCCAGCCTTTGCACGGGTTATTCCCACACACTGAGCAGCGTCCATGAGGGATAATGAAGTGGGTCTCAGATTGGGCAGAAGAGCTCTCCCCAGGCCTCCAGGCCTGCCGCAGCCCTTCCCAGTCGCCGGGCAGGGCCCTGGACCAGAGCCCAGACTCTGCTGCAGCCTGAAGAGGAGAGGCAGTTGCTGGGGTGTGGGGGTGGGCACAACGGCAGCGGGGAGAGGGGCCCCGGTGGGGGGATGGAGGCCTTCAGT
This sequence comes from Phocoena sinus, assembly GCF_008692025.1. Classification (NCBI taxonomy): domain Eukaryota; kingdom Metazoa; phylum Chordata; class Mammalia; order Artiodactyla; family Phocoenidae; genus Phocoena; species Phocoena sinus. The sequence goes on along the minus strand of NC_045776.1, from coordinate 67,281,881 downwards.
GACCCCACATCTCCACCAGGGCATGACAGACATTCTATGTCAAGCCCTGAGCCACTCACAGACCTGGGTTTAAACCTGGCTCTGAATAACACACATTCAGGTTTGCCTGTGAACACACAATCCTGCTCTGAAAGACACTTGAGAATCATCCTGGTTGCCTCCAGGGGAGGAGCTGGGTGGCTGTGGATCAAGGCAGAGGAGGCAGACTTTTTTTTTTTTTTTTTTTTTCCAGACTTTTCACTGTCTACCCTTTGGGCCCTTGGACTCTTGAACCATTAATAAATAATTTAAAAAATTTAAATCCTGGATTGGTAAATCACTGTGTGACTCTGAGTAAGTCACTTAGCCTCTCTGAGCCTCTATTTCCCCAACTGTAAAAGAGTGTTAATTATAGCACTTACTCCATAGGGTAAGGGTAAAGCATAAATAAAAGCATGCATGCAAAGAGTTAAGCATGACACCTGACACACAATAAGAGCTCCTAGAATGGGATTGTTTATTATTATTATTATTATTAGCCATTTGCCTGACAGACCCCAGGCATGGGCTACTGCCACAGTCCTCTGTCACCTTCCAGGATCTCATCCTCAATATGGAGGCCATTCCAGCAAACGCCAGCTCTGTTGCCACTAGCTCTGTGACTTGTGTAGATTATGTCACTGCTCTGTGCCTCTGTTTTCTCCTCTGTGAAACAGAGACACTAGAACTTGCCCACTATCCACAAGACTATTAACAGCCAAGACTGGTCATTCAACATTTCCTAGCGATCTCGGTACCGCATATGGTGCCCGGCACAGGGTGCCAGGGTAAGGGTGAAGGGCTCACAGTCTGGTGGGGGAGGGAGGCAGATACATTAACCGATGCTTACAAAGGAGAGACGTGGTGGATGAGGGAAAGAGAACTAAGAGAGGCCAGCAAAGGAGCCTAACCCAGCCCGGGGAGGGAAGGACAACAAGGAAGCCTTCCTGGAGGAGGTGTTGCCACACCTGAGCACTGAAGGATGATCAGGGGTTGGTCAGTCAGTTAAAGGAGAAAGGGGGGACTTCCCTGGTGATCCACTGGTTAAGACTCTGCACTTCCACTGCAGGGGAAACAGGTTTGATCCCTGGTCAGGGAACTAAGATCCCGCATGCCGTGCGGCGCAGCCAATAAATAAAGAAATTTTTAAACATTTTTAAAAAGGAGAAAGGGGGTCAGAAAAGGAAATGCAGGCAGGAGAAGCAGTAGGAGCAAGGGCTGGAGGTAGAAGACCCAATGGGTTGTTCCAGAACAAACAGGAAGGAGGCTTGGTGCTGAGGGCAGTGGGAAGCAGAGGAAAGTCTTTTGTCATCGACCTTAAAGGATTGCCTGGTTTCAGAGCCCAGCTCTACCTCTTATCAGCTGTGTGACCTTGGGCAAGTTACTTAACTTCTCTGTGCCAAATGAGGGGAACAGTGCTTACTCCATACTGTTTCTGTGAGGATAAAAGTGAGTTAATTCATGTAAGGTGCTTAGGACAGGACCTGGCGCACAGCCCTGTTCAGCTGTCTTCTGCTGGCCCAGGTACACAGCGGCCTTCAAGGAGATGATGCTGCTTAAATATTTGCCGAGTGGATGAACAAATGAGCAAACAGGCTGCCAAACCCTTGCCCAGTCCCATGGCCCCTTGCCCACGCCCAGGGTTGGGGCCTGCCCTGGCTTCTCCACTTCCTGACTACTGAGCAGGGATCACAGATCGCCTGGAGGCTCAGTGATGTCCCCCCCACCCCCGCACATCTGGGAACCACCTTGGTCACAACATGCCCACTGCCAGCCCATCCCCCATCTCTGACACAGTTCACAGGGGGCCTGGACTTGACCACCCCAGGCTGAGGGGGCTGCTCTGGGCCTCAGAGGGGAAGGAGACCCTTGTTTATTGTCACCTGCTAGTACCATGTCTGGCACAGGGATACACCTCCAATAACTCAGGTCTGACTCTCAGGGAGGTGAGGACCGGCCTGGAGGGAGGGGAGCACTGCCCTAGACCATGGGGCTCCGAGGCTGGGCTTCTCCACCATCCCCATCACCCACCCTGTCCTTCCTCTCCCTTGTCTGCCTGGCCTGGCTGCCGAGGTCCCTGTTCAGACACAGAGGAGATTCAGTTCCAAGGTGAGAAATTCAGGGTTGGGGGAGGTGGGGGTAAATCAGAAGCAGGATGCAGTGAGGACACCTTCAAGGTCATTCACACTGTACAAAAGGGGAACCTGAGGCCCAGAGAGAATCCGTAATTCACGTCGTCAGGCTGCCCAGCCCACCTACGGCAGGGCTGGGATGGGACCTGCTCCTTCCTCCCAGTGCTCAGGGAAGCTCCGCAGGCTGGGGCCTGAAACAACCTGGCTGTCTGCAAATGGGAACCAGGAAAAAGGGGAAGGAGGGAGTGGTGTGCAGGCAGTTTGCTGGCGAGAGCCTTGAGGGAGCCCTATAACTGGCACTGTGGCTAAGGGTCCGGAGCAGGGAGTTGTGCCCAACAGAAGAAGCAGCCGCCACCGCCCCCCCGCCCCCGACCCGTGCTTGCTGCCACCACAGCAGTGGGGATGCTGCAGAGGCTGCTGCGGCCCTGGCTGAGTCCCCAGCCTGGCCTGCAGCTCTGCAGAGGGAGGGACGTGGGAGGAGATGCTGAGTTGGGCTCTGCCACTCCAGCTCCAGCCGCAGTGAGAGCAGAATGCTCAGAAAGGCCCGCTGGGGGGTGGCCTGGTGACCTTACCCTGCAGCTGGGCGGAAGAAGAGGGCAGGAGCTGGGCTTTCATTCCCTGCCTGGTCAGGCCTTGCAGGCCCCAGGGCAACATGGCTTTAGTGGCTGGGCCTGAAGAAAGGGGGCAGAAAGGGGGCCTGAGGCTGCGCAGAGGAGAAGCTTCTTCAGGCCTGGGGGCTGGGTCTGAAAGGGGGCATCCAGGCCCTGCCCTCAGGGAGCTGACTGATGGCCTGGGGCAGGGACAGGGGAGATGTAGCCCTGACACAATTCACTGTGTGACAAGATAGCTGAGGTGGGATGAAAAAAGGCGCTTGATGGATGAGGATAATGACATTAATCATAGCAATAGTGACAATAATGATTCAGCGCAGGAGCTGGGCCAGTCACTGTGAGGCTCAGCACAGCCCTATGAGGGAGGCATTATTTTTCCCCCTTCTACAGGTGAGGTAACTGAGGCCTGCACAGCTGGCTTGCTCCATCCTCGCCACAGAGACCCTTGTAGGCCTCTCCTCCTGGACTCTGAGCTCCGGGCGGGTGGGGCTCTGACTATTTTGGCCCCTGCTCTTTCCTCCACCCAGAGCCTTCAACCCAACCTGCACTCAGTACACAAGATAAGTGGATGCAGGAAGCCAGCCCCGTGGGGGGCAGAGAGAGGGCACACCCACCACCCTTCCCCACTTCTCCATGTAAGTGGAGACACGTCCAACCCTGCATTTGTGTCTGGCAAAACCCACGGTCTGATCTGAGCCTCATGGTGTCTCAAGAGGTGGCCAAGGCCTGGAAAATCACCCCCAAATCACTGATGAGAAAACTGAGGCTCAGGGAGGTTATGTGCCTTGCTTAGGGCCCCAGCCAGCAGTGGTGGGCCAGGCCCCTTCCCCTCCTCCTCCCAGAGCCTATCAGCCCTCTGTGAGGGAGGGCCGTCTTGCTGCCAGGAATAAACGATGCCAGTGGTAGCTAACGTTTAGGGAGCGCTTACAATGGGCCTGGTATGTAGCATCTCATCTAATTCTCCCAATAACATTTTGGGGGTTTGGTGACAGTTTATTAAAATATAATTCACATAGCATACAATTCACCCACTTAAAGTGTATGAGTCGATGGTTTCTAGTATATTCAGAGTGTGCAACCATCACCACACCATAATCAATTTTAGACCATTTTCATCACCCCCAAAATAAACCCTGTACTCTTTAACTATCAGCCCTCAAGCCCCTCATACCTACAGCTCCAGGCAACCACGAATCTACTTTCTTCCCTGTAGATATGCCTATTCTGGATATTTCATATAAATGGAGTCATATAATATCCAGCAACCTTTTGAATGGAGTGTTATCATTGCTCCTGTTTCCCAGATGAAAGTGACTGAGGCTTGGACAGGTGAAAACCTTACCAAGGGCTCAATGAAGCAGTAATGGGAAGGATTGGAACCCAGGCCCACCTGACTACAGAGGCCCTGCTCTTTGTCCTCAACTCCCCCAGTTAGGGAGCCTGGGAGCTCACTGAGTACCCCACTCATCCCCTCCCTTCTACCTGAATCCAGGGCCCCACCCCCAAATTCCTCCATCACACTCAGGGCTTTTGCCAGGGAAACCCCAGGCCCAGAAATCACACACAGTTCTCTCATGACCCTTGCTCTCAATCCTTCAGGCCTCAGCTATGCCACCCCCTCTGAGAAGCTTTCCCTGACTGCTTACTTTCTTGGCACTCCACTGCCCATGTGCCTTTGCCTACAGAAGACCGGGCAGCCTGACTCCCTCTCTGCGGTTGGGAAATTGAGGCCCTGGGGAGGTGTCTGGGGTCACCCAGTGAGACAAGGCAGAGCGGGGAGCAGGGCCACACTCCTGACTCCCACACCAATGCTCTTCCTCCTGGCTATTCCAAACAGGAAGCCCTCATCTCCTCCACCCTTATCCCATCCTGAAAGTTGTGTCATCAGGCCCACGGGCAAGAGGGGGAAACTGAGGCTCAGTAGAGTTAGTGATCTGCTCAAGGCCACAGGCACTGAGCCAGGACTCACCTGCTGACTCCCCAACCTCCCCCACCAGATGCACTGAGTCAGGAGCCCCAGCGTGTGGCTCCCATGGCTCCTGGACTTGCCCCTCTACCAACCCTCATAAAAATCGGCTTCTTACTTGGTGATGGGGGGAGCTGGGATTCCCGTCTTCTTCGTGGCTGTATTCCCAGCGCAGTCCTGAGCCTGGAACAGGTTCAGGAATTGTTTGTTGAATGGATGATGGAAAAAGGGAAGGAAGGGAGGAGTGCGGGTGGGGCGGGAGAGGGTGGTGTGGGCCGTTAAACAGCCTGCTCAGAATCGCAGGATGCCTTTTACTAGAATCACAGGGTCTTACACCAATTCTTCTGGCACCTGAATCTAGAACTCTTTACATCTGTGGGTCTTATGCCTCTTGGGGAGTCACCCACACAATCTTGCGCCCAGTTTTGAGGGCTCCTGGCCCACTAGAGCTCACCCACAGGCCTCCAGGAGTCGAGTCTCTGTACTGCAAGTTGAGAACCTTGTACAGGCTACACAGCCCTGTCCTGGGGACGCAACTGACATGAACACACTTCACCAGAGCCTGAAGCACAGCACACTATCTCGACCTCAAGCCTGTATGGAGCTGCAGCCCCTGGCACACAATGCAGCAGTTCTGACACCATTCCTCCACCTCCTCCCTCCTCACTCACATGGCCCACTGTCCCTCCCCAGGCCCTGCCACCAGCCAGGGACGTGCTGGAATGCTTGTTAATGCTATTTAAGCCTCCATCAGGCCTGGCAGCCTACGCCCTCAGCTTCCAGGGCAGGGAAGCCTGCATCCCACATCTGGGTCCCCCGATAATTCAGCAGGACCCTGCCTCTCTTCCCTCGACCCTAACACCATCTTGGTTGTAAGGGGCAGAGGATCGGCAGGGTCCAAGGCTCAGGAACTCTCCCAGTGTCCAGAATGGTGCGGCAGACACAATTGGTAACAGTTGTGTTTATTGAGGGTTTTCTAAGCCAGAAATGGTGTTAGGCTTTTTGCATATGTTTTTTCACCAAATCTCAAATGAAGCTGGTCCTGTTACACCCCGTTTTACAGATGCAGAAACCAAGCCACAGAAAGGAGAGTCACTTGTCTGAGGTATCCCAGAGGGAGTGCAGACATTCAGTCTTGGGTTGGTCCGACCTCGAGGGTGGATTCTGAACCATTAGTTACTGTTGATTGTTCCCCTTCACCTGTGTAGGCATCTGTCCTTGGAAGCCCGGCACCAGGAATGTTCTGTGTGGGGTGGTAGATTCGCATTCATTACCATTTCTCAGAGGATGCAGAGTTTGCTGAACCTCAGCTTGTCTCTTCATTTGCAGTCATAAAATATTAAAGCCAGAAGATGCCCTGGTGACTGGGATTGTCTAGTCTCCACATTTTATGAAGTGGGAAGCTGAGGCCCAGAGATCCACACGACTTGGACAAGGTGTTCCCAAGTCACAGGTAATTAGGAACAAACCCAGGACTCCAGATGTCATGTCAATGCTCCCTAAAATCAAAGAATGTGAGCTCAGGAAACAACGTCCAGGGCCTTCCAGTCCAAGCCTCTCGTTTTACAGAAGGGGAAACCGAGACTCAGAGAAGAGTGGGGTCTTCTAAGAGTGATATACAGGCAGGCAGGGTGCACCATCAATGGACCCAAAAGTTCCAGTTTTGTACTAGCAGTGACCAGACATATGAGATGACCTATTAGAGCCTCATCTGTGAAGTGGCAATAATAAAACCTATAGTATAGGCTCACTGTCAGGAGTATAAATGATGCTGGACCTTAGGCCAGCACCCAACACATACTAAGTGCTCAATTCACGGTATATTTTATTAACACTGGTAGGCTCTTGTCATTTTCCTTCTCTGCCATCTGCCTTCCAGGTCAAACTTTTCTCGGTACAGTGCAGTGGGTAAGACTGTGGACTACTGCTTCAGCCACTTGTTAGCTGGGTGACTTTGGACTGGTTACTACTTTGTGACTCTGGGCTTCAAATGTCTCATCAGTAAACTGGGGATGGCAAATACAGGACCTACCAGGCAGGGCTGTTGGGTGATGGAAATAATACACGTGACAGGTTTAATGCAAAGCGAGGCATATAGTAAGTGCTCAACATATTTGAGCTACCACAATTACTTATTACTTTCATGGCCATGTCGCATGTCTGTCACATCTCTGGCTGCAGGGCGCCTGCTCCACCAGGAAGGATCTGGTCCCCAATCTCCAGAACTCTCCAGTGTCAGGAGTGCTAAAGCAGCAAGGGAAGGAGATCTCAGAGCTCTGCGCCTCCACGGGGACGCAGCTCTAATTTCTCAGTGCCTGCCTGGAGACGGGAATTCTGGAAATGCTGGACGAAATTCCGATTTTTGCAGTTGTGGAAGTGTCCTGGAAGAGCCCTCCATTGTACAGGTGCAGAAACTGAGGTCTGGGGAGGGGAAGGTTGCTGCCCACAGATGCACAGACGCCCGGACACAGGCCCGTGGCATGACGCACCGGTGTCCTCGCTTGTGGCACCCCAGGGACGATGCCCTTCCCCAGGAGCCCCCGCCCCCAAAGAGCGCTGGCCGGGCCCCTCCCAGAGCCCCGCCCCCTGCGTTCGAGGCTGTTCGTCCCGCCCTTCCGGTGGCCTCTTGGCCTCTGTCCCGTCTTTATTTAAAACAAAGGGAGCGATGGCAACCCAGGCCGTCGCCACCTTTCTGCGGTCTCCAGGGATAATTTTTTTTAAAATAAATTTTATTTATTTATTTATTGGCTGCGTTGGGTCTTCGTTGCTGTGTGCGGGCTTTCTCTAGTTGTGGTGAGCGGGGTCTACTCTTTGTTGCGGTGCGCGGGCTTCTCATTGTCGTGGCTTCTCTTGCTGCAGAGCACGGGCTCTGGGCGCGTAGGCTTCAGTAGTTGTGGCTTGCTGGCTCCAGAGCGCAGGCTCAATAGTTGTGGCGCATGGTCTTAGTTGCTCCGCGGCAACGTGGGATCTTCCCAGGCCAGGGCTCGAACTTCTGTCCCGTGCATTGGCAGGCAGATTCTTAACCACTGCGCCACCAGGGCAGCCAAGCCCTCCAACGATGCTTTTGACCTGATGACTTCTGACCAAGGCTGCTTGGGAGTTAGGTCCGAGTTGTAGGGAGCACTCCCGGCTTCTCCGAGCCCGTGCTTCGGAGGAGTGCTCGACAGTCTTCGGAAGCCGGAGGGAGCGCTCGGGCATTTCCGGCGCCGAGGGGCGAGGCTGACCGTGAACGCTGGCGAACCCGCCTCCGCCTGTAGAGTCTGTCAGGCCAGAGAGCCTGACAAATTCTGTATATCATTTCTTCTTTCAGCCTTTAGCTCCTAATTAAAAGGTGGAGTCCCAGCTGGCGCGAGTCTGTCAGGCCAGAGAGCCGGCCTACGTATTAGCAGGCACAGAAACAGGCTCTAACCCTGGAGCCTCCATACTTCCTCTGGAAAATGGGCTGATGACAAGTCTTGTGAGGCTCCAATGGAACCCCGATAAGTTTTTGAGAGAAACTAGAAGACACATTGGTAAATATCCAAGCTATTTAAGTTGCCTCAGTTTGTTCATTGTAATTAAGGGTAATTGTACCTTCCTTCCCTGTGTAAATTGTGAGAATTGCAAACTGTGGGAAAGATACATGTAAAAGATCTGGCACCTTGTCAGCACCCAGTAAAAGGCAATGATTGTGATAATGGGCAAAGCACCCTCCTTGCCAAGACAGGAAATAAAGTCCACGTGTCTATTCCTGCTTCCAAGGACCTTCAGCCTCAGAACCAGAAGCAAGGTAGCTGTGAGCCGCAGTGAAAGCACTGGCTGGGAGTCAGAACTGCCACGGACCACTTGGCCTCAGTTTCCTCATCTGTACAACTGATGGCCTTTAAGGCCCTCTAGCCTGGCTTCCTTGAACTCTGGGTTGTGAAACGCAGTCCAAGATGGCTCTAATTATAGATGGATAAGGTGGAGGACAGTCTATAGGAAGTCACCGTGGACTGGCATTTATTCATTCAACAAACTTCACTGAGGTAATACTCTGGTACCAGGTCCTAGGGAAGCAACATTGAATAAGAGATGCCTGTCACCCTTGCCCAAAGTCCAGTTAGGAGACAAACAGCCCTTTAGAATACAGTGTTAGGCTAGAATGAGGGAAAGGCAGGGGGCTATGGGAGCCCACACGTTGGGGGTAGGGAAGGCTCCCTGAAGGCAGAGTTAACATGGAATAGGTAAAGCATAAAGAGAAGTTATGTAAATGGGTGAAGTGAATTTGGGGTGGGGGAAAGGATGTCAGAGAAGAAGCTCCGGGTACAAGAGATTATGGCAGAATCAAGAATTTCATGGAGGGACTTCCCTGGTGGCACAGTGGTTAAGAGTCCGCCGGCCAAGGCAGGGGACACGGGTTCCAGCCCTGCTCCAGGAAGATCCCACATGCCACGGGGCAACTAAGCCCGTGTGCCACAACTACTGAGCCTGTGCTCTAGAGCCCAGGAGCCACAACTACTGAGCACACTGACACAACTACTGAAGCCCCCGCGCCTAGAGCCCGTGCTCCGCAGCAAGAGAAGCCATGACAATGAGAAGTTCGCACACTGCAACCAAGAGTAGTCCCCGCTTGCCACAACTAGAGAAAGCCCGCACACAGCAATGAAGACCCAACGCAGCCAAATAAATAAATTAATTAATTAAATTAAAAAAAAAAAAGAATTTCACGGAGGTGGGCCTGGAAGGCAGAAGAGATTTGGGCAGAGAGGGATGTGGGCAGGGGAGGGCATACCAGCTCTCTCTGTCCTTTCCATCCAGCCCTGCCCCCTCCAAAGCCACCGCCAGGAAACATTCTTGTGTCCTTCTCTCTGTGCCTCAAGTGTTTATATCCCCACCATATGTTTACCCACTGCACACATCCTGAGTGCCCCAGTACAAGGACCACTCCCTGCACTCATGGACTCATGGTCTAGGAAGGATGTGAAGGCACAGGCACCAGGGACTCCAGCACATGCCATCACCTAGGTCCCAGGACAGGCACCTAGGTGATGAATGGGGTTCAAGGCAGCAGGAAGGACATGGAGGAGGAGGAAGTCTCGGACTGAAGAGATGAGGCGGGGCAGCATTCCCAGGAGAGGTCCAGTTGTGAGCAAAGACAGGGAGGTGGGACCGGGTGGCCGTGTTCTAGAGCCAAGTTTTGTGCTTGGCAAGTGATTTAACCTCTCCAGGCCTCAATTTTTCTCACCAAAGCTTCTCAGAGTGGATGTGACACCTAAATGAGATAAGGTACGTAAAAGACTTAACAGCAGGGCTCAATCAGTGAACTTGGAAGGTTGGTCAAGGCCAGATCAACACAGGCAGTACTGCTGTAGGGACACTGGTTCAGGATGTACATCCCCAGGCCCCTCCACCAGAGATTCTGACTCAGAGGTTATGGACGGGCCGGGGGATTTGCTTTGGTGACCAGCATTGTGGCAGAATATTTTAAATTTTTAAATAAAAAGCACATTTCCTCCACTAACTCCCCCTGAGAGAGCAAAGACCTCAAGGTCAGCTCTGTCTCCTCCTTCCTTTACCACTAACCTGCCCAGAAGCCAGAAGGCGGTTCAGGTGCCCAGCAGAGTTTTTACCGGCGTGTGTGACCGAGTGCCCGGTCCAGGTCTGCTATGGGCTCCCGCAGTCTTCTGTCCACCCATCCGTGGCAGGCGCCTGGCTCAGGGCCGAGGAAGAGGTTTTAGAAACCTACCTGGCATGTCTCCTTGCTGCTGGCATTTGCTGCTTTTGGGTGATGCCAGGCTGCTGCCAGGCCCTGTGTGTCCTCATGCAGACTGACTTCAAAGGGATGGGCCAGGATGTGGCTGCCCCTCAGCAAAGCAAGCTTCATGTCCCCAGAGCCCTGGCTGTGCCCATTTGTAGGGGCCTCTTTTAAGGCCCAGTAATGCCTCATTGACCTGCCAACACCGACCATCAGAAATGAACTTTTATCCAACTGATAGTTCTCCCCCTAAGCCTCAACACCCCAATTTAAACTCATTGGCATAGAATCTTTCTCAAATGTACTATGGACAGCCTTCTCCTCCAGAATAAAGAGATGAAGCACCACTGAAATATTTTTTTCTGAGAGCGATTGTGGATCCCAGGAAGTGCAGGTGGCCCAGCTGTGAGCCACAGCCCCACCACCACCTTGCTCAGTGACCTTGGCAGGTCACTTTCTCTGACTTAGACGTCCTACTCTGTATTGGGGGATGACCCTGCAGACCTAGGGCAGTTGTTGCAGACACCACATACATAGGGGTCCAGCACACAGCAGGCAAGTGCTCACCACACAGAGGTTGCCAAAATTGTCTTCTTGATGACTCAAGATCTACACTGTGAACATCAATCATGGTTCCATGACTGCTGTCTAGTTATCTGTCTCCTCAGGGTAGGCCATCCAGAAAGCTGTCAGCTGTCATTTCAACTTCCTGACTGTACTGCCTTGGGGGCCTCCTTCCCCAAGACAATGCCAGTTCTCAACCCCCCTTGCTTCCATAAAGATGCTGGAAGGAACTCCCAGAGCAAAGCTCCAGCCAGTGTGATGGGACCAGGAAAGTGCTGGGTCCAGTTCTAAAGCAGTGGTCCTGTGGGAACCTAGCTGGGCCTTCCTATGAACGTGAGAGGTGATAGCACAGTCTTGTAGTTGAGCATACTTGCTGTGGAGCCCATCAGACCTGGGTTTGAATCCCAGCTTCACCACTTACTAGCTGTGACCTGGGGCAAGTTTCCCAACCTCTCCGAACCTCCATTTCCCAAACCATGAAGTGGGGATAGTAACCGTCTTTATCTCACAGAGTTGCTGGAATGAGAGAGGCCAGGTGTAAAAGAGGCCAGGTGTAAAAGCAGAGGTACCTCACAACTATACTCCAATAAAAATTAAGTTAAAAAAAAAAAAAAGAGGGCTTCCTTGGTGGCGCGGTGGTTGTGAGTCCGCCTGCCGATGCAGGGGACACCGGTTCATGCCCCGGTCCGGGAAGATCCCACATGCCACGGAGCGGCTGGGCCCGTGAGCCGTGGCCGCTGAGCCTGCACGTCCGGAGCCTGTGCTCCACAACGGGAGAGGCCACAACAGTGAGAGGCCCGCGTACAGCAAAAAAAAAAAAAAAAAAAAAAAAAAAAAGAAAAAGAAATAAACAAAATCAAAAAAAAAGAAAACCTTGCATAGTGAGATTATGATGAGATGGACATTTTTGCACGTATGTAAAACTTCAGTTGATGTGTCATACTCAACTGAAATAATGATGAACATGTTTTGAAATAATGATGAACATGACTGGTTCAAAGCTTTAAAGAAAATATTTGATTATCCCTGCAAAAATGTCAAACCATGCAATAATACTTTTTTTATAAAATCATGTTAGTTAAAGCACAACTATTTGATTTCCATTACTGAAGCAAATAAAATGCATCCAAAAAAAAAAGCAGAGGTACCTCTTCCCCTCCTTAGCTGAGAGCCTTGAGTCCTATTATTGCTTAGCCTCTTGCACTAGATAACAAGAATAAAACAGCCCTAGAGCGTGTGTAACTCCGAATGCCTCATCCAGTTGCTAGAACTTTTTCCTTAGGGAAAACGAATGAATCGCCTCACCCTCAGACTCGGGAACCACAGCCGGAGAATCATTCATCCACAATTGCTCGCAAAGGGAACCAGAGCGGAAGAGATGGGGCGGATCTGTAAATCCACCCACCAGCTCCTGACCTTTGTGGCAGAATTCAGCCTCCCACACGGTGTCATCCCAGGGCGGCAGACAGATGGGTGGGCAGGCAGACCTGCTGCAGGCTTTCATCAGCTTTGGGCCAGTCCCCTTGTGGTTACAACTATGGGCGGATACTAGGGGGGGAGGCTTATGCAAAACTGCACGTAGTTCAGTTTTTGCTGTCTGTTTCATAAAGGGAGTAGGGGGAGGGAGGCTGCCTCCCCTTTACTATAAATCAAGGCCTGCAAAAATAGGACAACTCTAAGGAGCGGGAGGAGGAAAGGGATAAGGAGGACAGAGAAACTGGGGGTGGGGGAGAGATGGAAGAACGTGATAGAAGAAGAAGGAACAGAGAGAAGGGAAGGAGAGTATGTGAGGCATGATGAGCACCAAAGAGAGATAAGGAGAAAGAGAAATGCTTGGCACTTCACAAATACATAAAAGTAATTGAGGAACTCAAAAAGGAAAAGGTATTACTGAGGTGAGTTTGCAAGCAATGCAGTGGGCAGGGCTTGAGCCCCAGCAAAGGTGACCTCGCGCAGCTCAGGCTGGCTGGGAGGCTCCAAGCCTGCGGTGGCCACCCTCCAAGGGCTGAGCCGGCCGGGAGCTGTCCAGATTCCTGGTGCTGAAATGACCAGGTGCTCACCAGCTTCTCAGGCAGGACTGCTCAGGTATTCAACTACTTGTTAAGCACCTACTGTTTGCCAGCCATTGTTCCAAGGGCTGAGGAAAGCTGTACTGAATAAGACAGGCAAAAGTCCCTGTCCTTATGAAGCTTAAATTGTATGGGAGGAGACAAGATAGTAGAATTTTCCATGTTAGAAAAGGTCAAGTTCTATGGAAAGGAGGAAGAGAATGAGTTTAGCAAATGCACCCCCAAACAGTGGTCACAGAGAGGTGACACAGTGGTGCAGGATGCCCAGGCTGGGAGTGAGCCCCCTCGTAAAGGATGTGCTGACATTGGGTCACAGGTCACAGAGGCTCTCAGCTGGGCAATCTGTCAGGGGCCAGACCCCATTTCCAGCCAGCTGCCTGTTCTCTCTCTGGGGGGCCTCTCATTCCTCCAACCTCAGGCCATCTGGGCCCCGACTGTGCCTGAGAAATGGATTTCCACCCACTGTGTACAGCACCAGCTTAAACTTGGATGATTTGAGACCCTGTCACTGGGTCAACTCGGGCAACTCACTACCTTACTCTGGCCTTCATTTACTCATCTATAATAGGGACAGTGATCCTTGCCAAGTTTGAGGAGGTACCAAGGAGAAAGTGATGGCCGAGTTCTCTCTGCTGTACACATGGGGGGATTCCCCCTCACTAGGGTCTCATTCTTCAGAGTCCCCACTGCTCACCACAGGGTCTAATCCTGTAGACACTGAATGAATGAAGTAAGTGGCAGCAATGCTTGGCTGATATTCACCGAGGGCTGTACTGCTTTACCCTTCACACTGCAGCCCTGTTCCTGAAGAACACTAACCTTGGGGGTACGCAGGAGCCCAGATGGCAGCCCAGGGGGAACAGGGGCTGAAGCCCATGTCTGAGTGGGTTCTGCAGTGAGGGCCGATGTGGGCGACACTTGGGGACAAGAAGGGCCTGTGGTCTAATAAGTTTGGGGAAGTCGGCACCTCTGGGAGATTCCCGATGCTCATCACCACGTCCAGGCTCCAAGGGTTGCCCCAAGAGCCCTGTTTAACTCCTTTAACTGTGAAATTCTTCTTTTCCTCTCCTTTTTTAGGAACACTTATCACCATCCTCAAGAAGTTGCCCTGGGAAATGCTGCACTGGGATTTGGGAAGGACTTGAGAACCCTTGTCCCAGGGAGGCAATTTTAGAGGTTTATGGGGTTCTGAACCTCCGTGTTTTGTGTGTGCCTATCACATAGCAGGCACTCAGTAAACATGTGAAGAATGGATGAATGAATGAATGAATGAATGAATATGTTGTTCTACTCACTTTCAAATGGTAAGAATTGAGGGCAGGAAGATGAAAGTGATTTGAGACTCAAGGACTCAGGGCAGGATCACTTTTAGTCCCCTCTAGACCACAAGTTTGGCTGGAGAACTGATGGAATTTATTCATCCATCCATTCATTCACCCAATGACAACTCGGAGTGGTAAGTGTGATGTGGTGGATTAGCACTGGGGACCATGGAGGGGATAACTGACCACATGTAGGGGTAAAACGGATGGCTTCCTGGAGGTGAGCCTGAAGGGCCCTTTGGGGGGCACTGACCCCAGGACTCCCACCCTCATGTCATTTTCCCCAGCCACATGAATCATGCTTGGGACTTCTTGCTTAGAATCTCATGTTTGTGGCCCCCCAGCCTTGACAGAATCCACCTTGGCCCCTCCCCTCTTTTACACAGCCTCGACAGAATCCACCTTGGCCCCTCCCCTCTTTTACCCAGCCTCTGCTACCACTCTCCCTTGCTGTCCGCTGCTTGTCAGCCTCCCCACACCCAGAGGATGCGTCTGCATTACGCAGATGACTGAAAAGACCCGAAGGAACAGGGCTCTAATGGCAAGATTCCAAGCAGAATGACAAGTAATGGGGAGCCATGTGAGAGCATGGGAGTCCTCTTGAGCCCCCCAAATGCCATTCTCAGAAGCCTCAGACCAGACACTCACCTCCATCCTCCACCAACTGCAAAGGTGCCCTTCTGCCCCCTGCAAACTGGAGCATGGCTGGATCTTTAAACAGGAGAAAAATGCTTCATCATGTTCTGCTTCTCCATGCAAAACCAGAAACTCCCTTCCCCCTCCCTCCTCCTCCCCAGCGCACTCTCCTCCCTGTAAAACGTGGTTAAAGGGACAGTGCCATCACTTCCCCATCTCTGAGGGTCTGCTTAGAACCAGGGGTCTGGGAGTGAGGTGGAGGGCAAAGAGAAAAGAACTGGCATAGGTCTTTCCTAGGGTATTTTTCTGTCCCCATCCTGGGGATCCTACAGAATGTAAACCATGTTAAACTGGAAATGTAGTGGGGTTTGGGTTAACTGCCTGAGGGAGGCTCAGGTCTGGGAGGGGAGTCTACACTGACTCCCCAGGAGGTCTCAAGGTTCCCTCCTGGCATCTGGCATCTAGGGGTGTCCCTTCAGCTCCCAATGGAGAGGCAAGACAGCCCAGGTGTGTACGTGGGAGAACGTCACAGAAAACAGGGGACCGGATCCCTAGCAGAAGGTCGAGGGGCTGGGTCTCTGGCTGCCGGCGTTTCTCCACTGGATCATTCACCCATCCCTCCTCAGCTCCCTATCTGCATAACACAGGGATCAGGCAAGGGGGAGATGGCATTCCTCCGTCCCATCCCTCAAGGGAAAGGCAGAGGCTAATTAACCCCTTCCTCCCCAACAATGAGCAGTAGGCCCTGTCCCTGGTGCTGAAGCACCAGCCGCAGCGCCGCCCCCACTCCCAAGGCACTTGACAGGAGCCAAACCCAAGAAAAAGCCAAATAACCACCAGCTGTTGCAGGGCCCTCCAAATACCAGGGTCCTCTTTTCTACGTGAATTAGGGTTTATGGGGGTGAAGGACTCTGGTACCCTGAAAGCATCCCACCACTTCTCTGGCGGGGGGGGGGAGAAGGGAAATCTATCATGGCACCCACTTGTCTGTTGTGGGTGTCGGGGAGAGACTACAAGTTGAAGCTGAGGAGATGGGGAGGGGAAAGGAACAAAGATGGACTTCCTAGTTGTGGGAAAGTGGCTGCTATATCCACGGGCAGTAGGAGGTTCTCCTCCCCCAATTCTGCCAGAGATCCCCCAAGTCAGAATCTGCTGGGGGAGCAGGGGGTCTCAAGTTGCAGCCCGACCCAGGGCAAGGTCCTTTCTCTGTAAAGATGGGAAAACCGAGTGGGGGGGGGATGGGGGACAACTTGTCCAAGGTCATTTGCCAGCAACTGTGGAGCTGACCTCAGTGTGCAGACCCTGGCCTGAGTGACTCCTAGCCCTCCTGTCACTTCCCCAACTCCCCACAGGCATCAACTCTCCCAGCTTCATGCCAAGTTCCCCGCAGCACGCCCACTCTTGGTTCTCTGACCCTCACACACCCTGCCTTTACAGGGGACCCTCTGCCACTTCACTGAGGGCCCTCCTTGCTGGGGCCGGTTGTAGGGTCTCCTGCCTCCTATCCTGCGGAGACCACTGTGTCCCCCAATCCAGACTTCCCTTCTCCATCCTCTGCAGTGTCTCCCACACGCCCAATTCAGGGCAGCCTTGTCGCCCTCCCCAACTCCAGGTCCTCCCCCTCCATTCCGGAGCCGGCTGCAAAGTTCCTTGAGCCCTCTCCTGGTGGCCCCTCTAGCTACTAGGGGAACAGTGTACCTCCACTCAGGGGTTTTCTACCTCTACCCTCTGTAGTGCCCACTATGCTTCCATTCAGGATTACTTTTCTCCCTCCCCTATTCCGGGCCGGCTGCAGACACTCTGCATCCCCTATCCTGAAGGTCTAACTATGAGGAAAAACCTGTGCTCCCTCTCATTCGGGGGTCCTCTCATCCTACCGAGTTTTCTATCGCTCCATCCCGAAGGCATCCTGCCCCTATTCCCATCAGGTCTCCTTGCCCTCCCCCCATTTCAGGCTCCTTCTTTAATTCCGAACATAATAGCAGGGTCTCCCGACCCGCACCAGGGGGCTCCCCTTCGGTCCACTCCGGGAGTCCTCTACCGCCTGACTCTGCTTCGGGGGTGCTTCTCTGACGCTGCGTCGTCGATTCCCCTCCACTCCTTGGTTTCCCTGCCCCGCCCCTCTCACTGCGGCGGAGCCAGCCGGCCCCGGGCCGCTGGGGGAGGAGGCGGAGAGGGCGGGGCCCTCCTCCCCTGCTCACCCCCCCAGCAACTGCTGAGGGGCTGGACCCCGCCGGGCTGCTATAAAAGGGCCGGCCGGCCGGGTGCTACCGCAGTGCCGCCCGCCCCGTCCCGGCCTCGGGTTCCCACTCCGCCGGCAGCCGCACCTGCTCCGGCCAAGATGAGCTTCAGCGGCGCTGAGGCGCTGCTGGGCGCCTTCGCGCCGCTCCACGGAGGCGGCAGTCTGCACTACGGGCTGACTCGCAAGGGCGGCGCGCGCTCTGCAGCCGGCTCCTCCAGCGGCTTCCACTCATGGGCGCGGACGTCCGTGAGCTCCGTGTCGGCCTCGCCGAGCCGCTTCCGCGGCGCGGGAGCCGCCTCCAGCACCGACTCGCTAGACACGCTGAGCAACGGACCGGAGGGCTGCGTGGTGGCGGCGGCGGCGGCGCGCAGCGAGAAGGAACAGCTACAGGCGCTGAACGACCGCTTCGCGGGCTACATCGACAAGGTGCGGCAGCTCGAGGCACATAACCGCAGCCTGGAGGGAGAGGCGGCGGCGCTGCGGCAGCAGCAGGCGGGCCGCGCCGCCATGGGCGAGCTATACGAGCGCGAGGTGCGCGAGATGCGCGGCGCTGTGCTGCGCTTGGGCGCGGCCCGCGGCCAGCTGCGCCTGGAGCAAGAGCACCTGCTGGAGGACATCGCGCACGTGCGCCAGCGCCTAGACGACGAGGCCCGGCAGCGCGAGGAGGCTGAGGCGGCGGCGCGCGCACTTGCGCGCTTTGCGCAGGAGGCCGAAGCGGCGCGCGTCGAGCTGCAGAAGAAGGCTCAGGCCCTGCAGGAAGAGTGCGGCTACCTGCGGCGTCACCACCAGCAGGAGGTGGGCGAGTTGCTCGGCCAGATCCAGGGCAGCAGCGCCGCGCAGACTCAGGCGCAGGCCGAGGCGCGCGACGCCCTCAAGTGCGACGTGACGTCGGCACTGCGCGAGATCCGCGCGCAGCTGGAAGGCCACGCAGTGCAGAGCACGCTACAGTCCGAGGAGTGGTTCCGAGGTTCGCAGGCGAGCGGGGACAGGGAGGATGGGGCGCCCTCTGTTGGTCGGTCAGTGAGGGGAAGGGTGGCGTGACTTAGGGTGCTGGTGGACTCTGCATAGAGGTGGCTGGACTGGATGGTGCACTGCTCAGCTTCCTCCTGCAGAGCGCATGCCCCTTAGTTAAAAAACAGTTTTACTCTGGGCCTCTTGTGGAACACCCCCCCTTCCCCCCAACTCTAGGTTCTCCTTTGGCCTTCTCCAGGGTCCTTATATCTGTCCTTCAACTCTGGGTCCTCTCTGCTCCTTCTCCCGAGTTTTGGTAACGCCATTATGAGGCCCCTCGTCATCAGGTTCCCTCTACTGCTCCAGAGCGGTGCCGGCTTCTAGTCGCTGGGGCGCTCTTTGCCCTTCAAAGTAACATGGCTTCCCTGTCCAATGCTGCCCGCCCCCTTTCTTGCACACTGCAGGGAACCCTATTCTGACACCTATCGGGCTCCTCCCCACTACAGTTGGGGAGGGTGGGTCATTCTCACATTCTTTCTCCCCAGGGGGACCACCATTACAACCAATTGGTGCCTGAAGCTGAAGTGGCTTGTGGGCCCTTTAATGTCCTTGCTCCCCTTCAGAAAAGCCGGGAGCCTCCCAAACCCATCTCCCTCCCCCAACTCCGTGCCACCCCGAGTCAGCTAGGTTGCAGCTGCAGCAGCTTTGAAGCTGTGCGCAGCACCTGCAGGGTGACTTTGACCAACACTGGCCCTCTCTGGTTTTCATTTCTTTTGGGGTTGAAAGGGGGGTCGACTAACTGGGCTTCTTACCCTGGGGAGCTCCATGAGCCTTCCTGAAACTGTCTGTAAAACTTCTGCATTGTTCTTGGGAGAGGGTACAGAGGCTTCAGTGATTTTCAGACAGGTCTGTGATCCACAGTGCGTAAGAATCCTCACCCACCTGGATGGTTTCTAAGTCTTTGCCAGTACTAGCAGAGAAAAACCAGAAAAGCTGGGATTTTGATGCATTGCTTTTCCAGTTCCTTCCTCACCTCTGCAGTGGCAGAACCATCCCCTCCCCCATCTTTGCAGCAAGGCTCCTCCCAAAGCAAACCTCTCTGCTCTCTTGGGCGTTGCCCTTCATCCATCTCAGGACTTCTGGACCACCCAGCTGGCATCCCTTCTTCCTCCCCCACTCCCAAGACTCAGGTCCTGAATGTCATTATCTCAGGATTCAGGATGTCCACATTCAGGAGGTTCAGACTAGCCTCCAGACCCCCACTGGTCCCTGAAAAGTCTTCTGGGAACCTGCAGCCCATTGCTCACAGGGGCCAGGGTGTGGCTGCCATTGGCACAGGGGCTCCTGTGCTAGAGAATGCGCAACAAGGGGCAGGAAGGGACAGAGAAGCTGGCACGCAGTCCCCAGGCTCTGCAGTGACCTTGGTCTCTGCAAAGCAGAAACCTGCAAGGAAGGGGCTATGGCTACATGGTGGCTCACGGCGCCCTCATGCCTCTAAAGGTCACAGACTCATTAACTTGTTCAACCACAAGCTCAGAGTTAAGCCCTATGGGTCAGGTTTCACATATGACCCTCAGCACTGCCAGCCTCTTCTGGGGAGCTGAACCAGGAGGACCAGAAATGTGGGCTTCTTTTGCCCTGCAGAGTTTCCAGATCCTGGGTTTGGGGAGACAATGTGATCTTTGGAGCCAGATAGACACTAGATCTGAATCCCAGCTCTGCTGCTCAAACTGGCCTACCAGCCTTGGGCAGTGGTCATTTGCCTATCACAAAGGATACGGTGAGTTAAGCATCCAAGATGGCACCGGCACTCAGTAGGTCCTCAACCCATGTGTGTCACCTTCCAGGTCTGGGCAGTAGAATCCAAATCCAGTTGTGTCTAACCCTGTGCCCTACTCCCTTCTCTCCCAGTGAGACTGGACCGACTGTCCGAGGCAGCCAAGGTGAACACAGACGCCATGCGCTTGGCACAGGAGGAGATAACTGAGTACCGGCGGCAGCTGCAGGCCAGGACCACAGAGCTGGAGGCGCTCAAAAGCACTAAGGACTCACTGGAGAGGCAGCGCTCTGAGCTGGAGGACCGTCATCAGGCTGACATTGCATCCTACCAGGTGGGCGGGGTGGGGCAGAGAGCCAGATTGTCTCACCTGGTTGGGTGACCCTGGACAAGTCATTGCCCCTCTTTGAGTGGGGTCATCGTAGTTAAGACCATGGGCCTTGGAGTCAGACATACCAGAGGTACCAGTATGTCTTTCTAGCCGTGTGACCCCAGGAAAGTGTCTGCCTCTCTGACTCTGAATTCCCTCAATGCAATGGGAAAAAAAAAAAGCCTCCTTTGCAGAGCTATGAAGCTTAAAGAGAGAGACGACCTTTTTGTGTGAGGAGTGAGTGTGCTCAGCAGGGTCTTGGTCATAGTGGGCATTCAGTAAACAATAACCAGTGTCTATGAGTGAGGGTAGCCTGGGGAAGGCCTTGGCAGATACCTCCCGTTAAAGACAACTGCCAAAAGAAAATACCGCTTTTAAAGAGCTTATTATGCAAGTAATATATGGTGATTGTAGAAAAAGGAGGCAATAAAAATCAGCCATACTGATTCACTTCAAGCAGTGGCTAAGTGGCCTTGGGGTCAGGGGAGAAGCTTCAGCTCGTATTGAGTGTGCTTCTGTGTATTGTCTCGGTCAACAGATGCCTCCCAAGCCTGTACTGTGTGGCAGGCACTTTGGAGCACTGGGGAAACGACAGGGAGCCAAAGCAGACAAGGCCGTGTTCCCACTGAGCCCTTTCTAAGCTTAAGATCTGTAAAAATTCACCCATCATCCCACTGACCTGTGATGACCATTGTTGGTGTCTGGTGTGTTTCGTTCCAGACCACTCCCCAGGCTGAGGTTATACACACAGCAGGAGTTTTGTGCCAGGTGGCTTTCACGTCCATGAATGAGATCCGTAGCTTTCACCGGGTGGGGGTTGGCCCCAGCACGCCTGGCTGAACAGGACTACGTTGGGTTTGCGTAGCCCACCCCAGCTCCTCCGGTGCTGAGGGCCAGAATGCTGACTGGCGCGTGACATGTATGTGACTTCTCCTCCCCAGGAAGCCATCCAGCAGCTGGATGCTGAGCTCCGGAACACCAAGTGGGAGATGGCAGCCCAGCTCCGAGAGTACCAAGACCTGCTCAATGTCAAGATGGCTCTGGATATTGAGATTGCTGCTTACAGGTGAGGGGCCAGGGGGCCTTTGGGTGGTGCTTCTTAGAAGGAGAAGCCTTGGATTTTAAGCCCCACAGTGAGGTAGCCTGCCAGTCTTAGAGACAAAAAAAAAAAATTTTTTTTTTCGTATTGCGGTGAAATGTATATAACAGAAAATTTACCATTTAACCATTTTTAACTATACAGTTCAGGGGCATTAAAAATATTTACATTATTGTGCAATCATCACCATCATCTATGTCCAGACCGTTTTTCATCTTCCCAAACTGAAATTCAGTGCTCATTAAACAGTAACTCTCCACTCCCTTCCCTTCCTTCCCCCCAGCCCTGGCAACCACCATTCTACCTTTTGAGAGACAAATATCTTGAGAGTGACTTAGTTTCATTCTGACAGTGATTCAGAGGGTTAAACCTCCTCACCCTCTTCCCAAATCCAGCCAGCTAGAGGTTGGCTTGGAGGGAAAGGAGGTACTTGAGTTGTCAAGGGCCTTCACAACTCTACCTCTTAGAGATTCCTAGCTCTCTGAGCAGTTGTTTCCTGGGGAAATAAAATAGGGGTGATAATAACAGTACCCACGTCCTGGGATTGTTGGGAGGAGGTGCTAATCCTGTTCCTGAGCTAATCCAGGTAACACAGGTACCACTGGGCTGCCACAGAGAAAGCCTTCAGTAAAAAGTAGCCATGAGAAAGCCAAGAGACCTCCCAGCTTAGCAGTTTCCTGCTAAGGAACAGGGCTGACCCCGTGAAGACCTGTCCCAGTTGTTGG
Organism: Phocoena sinus; assembly: GCF_008692025.1. Classification (NCBI taxonomy): domain Eukaryota; kingdom Metazoa; phylum Chordata; class Mammalia; order Artiodactyla; family Phocoenidae; genus Phocoena; species Phocoena sinus. The sequence continues at coordinate 67,259,683 of NC_045776.1, read as the reverse complement.
CTAATGACCCTTCACTTCCCACGTCTTGGCTCTAATCTGTAGTCTTGCTACTCAAAGTGTTGTCCATGGAGTAGCACAATCAACATTATCTGAAAGCTGGTTAGAAAGGCACCCCAGACCTGTTGAATCAAAATCTGCATTTTAATCAGATCCCTGGGTGATTTGCATGCCGTTAAATTTGCAAAGCACTGGTCTGTGTGGGTAACCCCTACACTTACTCTGAGGTAGGTACTGCCAGGTTTTTAAAATTTATTATTTCACTGAAACAACCCTCTGAGGTTAGGACTCTTAATGACCCTGTTTTTACTGATGAGGAGACTGAGGATGAAAGAGTTTGAGTGGCTTAGCTAAAGTCACACATCTAGTGAGTAGGAAAGAGTGGAAACTGCCCCCACCATGTTCCTAAAACCCAAAGGATGAGACTATAAGGTAACAGGAGACCCTTGAAATTCAAATGGGAACCTTCTAAGACCTCTTAAACCCAGGTTTATACATGTGGAATTCCTTGCTCATATTTCCACCTTTCTCTTGAATAACATTTTAGTTGAGGGACAATAAGTATAAATGTTGTTAATATAGGTGTTTTCTCTTGAGGGCCATTTTTTCAGGAGAAAAAGTTTTATAAATTGCAACCTTAGCTGCATTAAACAAGAGCAGTGCCATTGGGGTGTGGGTTCTGGGTGGTCCCTGGGATGATCTGCTAAGTGACCTTCTCCAGTCTCAAAGTGCCCACCATTCACACCCCTTCCTCCACCAAAGTGCATATCACTGGATGCGGTGGACCTTCAGAGTAGCTCAGGAAGCCCCCTAACTTATTGATCGGCTCTCTGAGTTAATGGTAACGTGTTCCATTATCCATTCTGCAGAAAACTCCTGGAGGGTGAAGAGTGTCGGATTGGCTTTGGCCCGAGTCCTTTCTCCCTTCTAGAAGGACTCCCCAAAATCCCTGCCATATCCACTCATATAAAAGTCAAAAGCGAAGAGAAGATCAAGGTGGTAGAAAAGTCAGAGAAGGAAACTGTGATTGTGCAGGAACAGACAGAGGAGGTCCAGCTGACTGAGGAAGTGACTGAAGAAGAAGAGAAAGAGGCCAAAGAGGAGGAGGAAGGGGGAGAAGAAGCAGCAAAATCTCCCCCAGCAGAAGAGGCCGCATCTCCAGAGAAAGAGGAGGCCAAGTCCCCAGTAAAGGAAGAAGGCAAGTCCCCAGAAAAGGCTGAGTCCCCTATGAAAGAAGAAGCAAAATCACCAGCTGAGGCCAAGTCTCCTGAGAAGGCCAAGTCCCCAGAAGGAGTGAAGTCTCCAGAGAAGGCCAAGTCCCCAGAGAAGGAAGAGGCCAAATCCCCAGAGAAGGCCAAATCCCCAGAGAAGGAAGAGGCCAAATCCCCAGAGAAGGCCAAATCCCCTGTGAAGGAAGAGGCCAAATCCCCAGAGAAGGCCAAGTCCCCTGTGAAGGAAGAGGCCAAATCCCCAGAGAAGGCCAAGTCCCCAGAGAAGGAAGAGGCCAAATCCCCAGAGAAGGCCAAATCCCCTGTGAAGGAAGAGGCCAAATCCCCAGAGAAGGCCAAGTCCCCTGTGAAGGAAGAGGCCAAGTCCCCAGAGAAGGCCAAGTCCCCAGAGAAGGAAGAGGCCAAATCCCCAGAGAAGGCCAAGTCCCCAGTGGAGGTGAAGTCCCCAGAGAAGGCCAAGTCCCCAGAGAAGGAAGAGGCCAAATCCCCAGAGAAGGCCAAGTCCCCAGTGGAGGTGAAGTCCCCAGAGAAGGCCAAGTCCCCAGTGAAGGAAGAGACCAAATCCCCAGAGAAGGCCAAGTCCCCAGTGGAGGTGAAGTCCCCAGAGAAGGCCAAGTCCCCGGTGAAGGAAGAGACCAAATCCCCAGAGAAGGCCAAGTCTCCCGTGAAGGAAGAAGCAAAGTCCCCGGAGAAGGCCAAAAGCCCTGTCAAGGAGGAGGCCAAATCCCCAGGGAAGGTCAAGTCTCCTGTGAAGGAGGTCCCAAAGAAGGAGGAGGCAAAGTCCCCCATGAAGGAGGAAGAGAAAGCCCAGGAGGTGAAAGCCAAAGAGCCCCCAAAGAAGACAGAGGAAGAGAAAGCTCCAGCCACACTGAAAACTGAGGAGAAGAAGGACAGCAAGAAAGATGAGGTGCCCAAGAAGGAGGCTCCAAAGCCCGAGGTCCAGGAGAAGAAGGACCCTGCTGTGGAAAAGCCCAAAGAACCCAAAGCTGAAGCCAAGAAGGAAGAGGCTGAAGATAAGAAAAAAGCAACCACCCCAGAGAAGGAGGCTGCTGCCAAGGGGAAGGAAGAAGCCAAACCCAAAGAGAAGACTGAGGTGGCCAAGAAGGAACCAGATGATGCCAAGGCCAAAGAACCCAGCAAAGCAGCAGAGAAAGAGCCGGAAAAGCCAAAGAAGGAAGAGACGCCAGCGGCACCTGAGAAAAAGGACGCCAAGGAGGGGAAGGCCACAGAGGCCAAGAAGCCTGAGGAGAAACCCAAAGCAGAGGCCCAAGCCAAGGAGCCCAGCAAGGAGGCCTCCACACCAGGCAAAGCCAAGGCAGAAAAGGCTGAGAAATCCTCTAGCACAGACCAGAAAGACAGCAGGCCTCCAGAGAAGGCCACAGAAGACAAGGCCACCAAGGGAGAGAAGTAAGGCAGGGAGAGAGGAACATCCAGAGCAGCCAAAGAAACTCAGGAGGGTCTGGGAGCTCAAGGGTCGGTGTAACCAATTTTCATTTTTTCTCCCTTTTCTTTAAGAAGAAACTCTGCTTAGACTATGGGCCCTCCTTCACCAAACAGGAATTTCTTTTAGCAATGTGTTAGCAAGAGAGGGTCCTTCCAAACCCCGGCCCCACGCCCCAAACCCTCCCTGGGCGATGGACAATTATGTTATGATAGCTTATGTAGCCGAATGTGATATATGCAGAATGCCACATGTAAACACTTGACTATAAAAACTGCCCCCTCCTCTCCAAATAAGTGCATTTATTTCCTGTATGTGCAACTGACAGATGACCGCAATAATGAATGAGCAGTTAGAAACACATTATGCTTGAGATGTCTTAACCTATTCCTGAATGCCTTCTGTTTTCCAAAGGAGTGGTCGAGCCCTTGCCCAAAGCTCTCTGTCCTGGAAGAGCTGGAGCAGGTGGGGCTGGGCGCTGGCCACTGAACCATGCCAGGGCGCACTTTTCCACTGGAGTCCACTTTCAATTGCTTCTGTGCGATAAAACCAAGTGCTTATAAAATGAAAACGCTGCTGTTGTTATTTATTCTTTTCCCGTGGGCAGGCTGGGGGATGGGCGAGGGAGGTCTTGATCTCACTCTTAAGAATGCACAGGACTGAATGGGAATCAGAGGTCTTGTGCGGGTCTGGGACCAGTTACAAGGCCTCTCGTGGGCTATTTCCCGGGCACAAACCATGTGCCAGGTAATGTGCTCGGTGCTTTCTCTTTAAAATCTTGTAGACAGGTGGCCTGGTGTGTGGTTTCTCAGTGAGGTCCATGGACCACCTACATAAGCATCATCTGGGAGCCTTATAAATATGCACACTCCTTGATTCCACCCTAGACCACTGAATCAGAAGCTGAGGGGTAGGCCTGGGACAGTGAATGCTTCACCAAGTCCCACTTGATTCTAATGCACGCTGAAGTCTGGGAACAGGTGAGGTCCTGAGGACACTGAGCCATCTATTTAAGAGTTCTGCATGTGTCCTTTTTTGTAAGGAGGGATGAGCTTTCTGAATGAGGGGCCATAGGTAGCTAATTCACCTGTAGTGAAGACTATAGTCACCACTATTGGGAACAATTTGTCAATAGTCACTTGACTCCAACATGCTTCTCCAGACACAAGTTTGAAAGCTGTGGTGCTCTTGTGGATTTATGTGGGGTCTTTACTGTAAAATTTTGACCTCATGACGTACTTGTAATGACTAGAATATGGCAAAGCGATGGGATGTCATTTCTGAGAGTAGATTACAAAAAGATTCTGGCTTCTGTTTTGCTTATTCTCTCTTGCTCATTCTACTTGCTCATTCCAATGAAAGAAGGAGAAGCCTACATGGCCAGGAACTGAAAGAGGCCCCTGGCCAACAGCCAGTGAGGAACTGTGGTCCTCAGTACAACAAGAAACCGAATCCTGCCAACAACCGCACTGTTGAGCATAGATGCAGATTCTGCCCTGCTGAGCCTTCAGCCCCAGACAACACACTGGCTGCAGCCTTCTGAGAGACCTAAGGAAGAAGCACCCAGCTAAACGGCACCTGGATGATAGATGTTTGTTGCTTTAAGCCACTAAGTTTTGGGGTAATATGTTACATAGAAATAGATGACTGGACTTCCCTGGTGGCACAGTGGTTAAGAATCCGCCTGCCAGGGGCTTCCCTGGTGGCGCAGTGGTTGAGAGTCCGCCTGCCGATGCAGGGGACGCGGGTTCGTGCCCCGGTCCGGGAGGATCCCACATGCCGCGGAGCGGCTGGGCCCGTGAGCCATGGCCGCTGGGCCTGCGCGTCCGGAGCCTGTGCTCCGCAACGGGAGAGGCCACAACAGTGAGAGGCCCGCGTACCACAAAAAAAAAAAAAAAAAAAAAAAAAAAAAGAATCCGCCTGCCAATGCAGGGGACACGGGTTCGAGTCCTGGTCCAGGAAGATCCCACATGTCACGGAGCAACTAAGCCCGTGTGCCACAACTACTGAGCCTGTGCTCTAGAGCCTGTGAACCGCAACTACTGAGCCCGTGTGCTGCAACTACTGAAGCCCACGTGCCTAGAGCCTGTGCTCCGCAACAAGAGAGGCCACCACAATTAGAAGCCCGTGCACTGCGAGAAAGAGTAGCCCCCACTTGCCACAACTAGAAAAGCCCGCTTGCAGCAACGAAGACCCAGCGCAGCCAAAAAATAAAAATAAAATGAAATAGTTAACTAATATAGCTTCTCTCTCAGGAAGGCCTTCTTTTCATGGAGATCCTAAGTAGCTATGGGCTTGCACCCTTTCAGGTACAAATCAGGGAGAGAGAGATAGTGTCCCCACCAGTTCAACCAAAGTCTGAGAACTGAGTCTCATTACATGGTCAGGTTATGTGCCCATCCTGAAATTAATAGAACATACTAATTGGACCTGCTGGGTCACATGTCAAACTCTAGATCCAGGGTGGAGTCAGCCATCTGAATTATATAGACTGGACCTGACATTTCAGAACCCAGGGATAGAGAGGATTCTAAAATTTTCTAGAGAGAGAGAGAGTAGGAAAAAAAAAAAAGGATCAAGAACAAGAATGGTCCCAAATTTCTCAATGATGGGAAATGCCTAGAAGTCTATACTGATAAATCAAGTGTGAGGATAGATAAAGGGCAATTTAAAGCATACAAGGTCCCAAAAAGTTACTTCCCATAAACCCTTTCTCTGAAATCACTAGGGGGACATGCTCAACAACAGGAGACTATAAACCAAGAAATAGAAAATCTAAGAATACAGAAAACAGGGACTATAACAAAGAAGAGACAAGAAGGGAATCCCCAGGATGATGACAGAGAAGAGTTGATGGACAAGAGCTGTGCAGCCCTATCTAGACTAGAGTGGGTCTGAGGAGAGAAGGGGGGGTTCCAAGAAAAAAATGAAACTGATAAATTATTTGACGTGATCCACCATGTATAAAATTGAATTGAAAGCCCTTTACTGAACTATTGGAGAGTGTGGGAAAATTTAGTCAATTTCAAAGAAAACAAAGTAACTCCAAGACAAACAAAAAAATTATGTATAAGAGGAAGTGTAATTATAACACATTAGTCAAATCAACAGGTAACAATATTTACATAAAAATAACAAAAGCAATGAATATGGATTATACCAAAAAGCAAGATAAAAAATGGGAAAGGGAAAATGGAGTGTGTAATTGACAAAAATACTCATCTCTTATACTCCTCTGGAGAAAATGCTTAATATTAATAAATGAAAAGAAAGCCTGAGAAACTATCACAGACTAGAGGAGACTAAGATGACATAATGACACAGGGCAATGTGGAACCCTGGACTGGATCCTGCAACATTCGTGGAAAACACGGTGACCTCCAAATAAAGTTTGTAATTCAGTTAATAGTAATGTACCAACATTAATTTTAATTTTAGTTTTGACAAATGTACCATGATCATGTAAGATGTCAACATGAGATGGAGCTAGGTGAGAACATTCAGGAGCTCTCTATGCTGTCTTTGCAACTTTTCAGTAAATTTAAAATTACTTCAAAATAAAAAGTTTAAGAAAAAAGTTTAAGATATATCAATAAATTGTATATGATTAAAAACATGGAGGTAAATACCAAAACCTAAGAGCTATGGTTGAAAATAAGAATAGGGACTTCCTTGGCAGCCCAGTGGTTAAGACTTCAACTTCCAATGCAGGGGGTGTGGGTTCGATCCCTGGTCAGGGAGCTAAGATCCCACATGTCTCCCCGCCAATAAACCGAAACATAAAACAGAAGCAATATTGTAACAAATTCAATAAAGACTTAAACAAAAAGAAAGAAAATAAGAATAGATGGGGGTTGGGAAGAGAAGGCAAAGGCCCCTGTATATTACTATAAGTAAATCATAACCAGTCAAAGCAAATAGGGACCCAAATAGCATCTAGTCCAATCCCATTATACAGATGGGGAAATTGAGGCCAGAGAGACAGGAGCCTGCCTAAGGCCCAACAGCCAGTTGGTAGCAGAGCTACATTTTCCTATGTGTTCTATAGAGAAAACATGAATTACATGGATATTAATTTTTTTAAGAATCTGATTTTTTAATAAATTATCCTCAGTGACCCTTACTTAGAAAATCTACATTTTCTTAGTTTTGAAACCACAGGGAAGACATGAAAGGTATTAGAGCTACAAGGGCTCTCTCTCATGAATCATTGTCTCAGCTGATGTCCACAGAAGAAAAGACGGGACTTGTCCAGACAAGAATCCACAGTCACCACTTACTGAGCATCCTCAAGGACCGGGCCCTGGACTATACACTTTATGTCCACAGTCTAAAACAGCCAGCCCAATGAAGTGAGCACTATGGAACCTGCATTTCTCAGTTGAGGAAACTGAGGCTCAGAGAAGCAGACCTTGCCCAAAGTCCAGAGCCAGGAAGAGGTGGAGCGTGGATTTAAATTCAGGCCTGTCTGACCACAGAACCCAGGCTCGTCCTTACTCTGCCATCCTGCCTCCATCCTCTCCAGGGACATATTACGTGGCCACCCCTAAACCAGATGCTGAAGGTATTTAGAATGCCAAAAGCTCCAGCCCTCCTTGATGATATCATTCTCATGGTGGCCCTAAGTGGCACAGGCAGGGCAGAAGGATCTGACCAGGATGCCCCTCCTTTTTTGCCCTAACTGGACGTGTACCCAATGCTGTAGGCAGGATTCGCTGGCCAGATACCAGCCAGACTGACTTTAACCATCTGCCAAACAAAATCATCCTCCCTCTGGGAGGATAACAAACCTTAGGAAAAACCAATACAGTCAATTTGCTATGGAATTGCTTGTCAGATGTTAGAGGCCTGGGGGACAGAGACGAAATGTGGAAGGAGCTGACTGCTTTAGGATGTGCCCTTCCTGCTGGTTAGCTGTTGGCTCTGCAGATACAGCTGAGCTGATGAAAACCATCCTTCATTTTTATCCCAGGGGGATTGTTTCAGAAAGAAGAGGTTAGGTTCTGTCTATAATAATGAACAACTACATCTCGGTGGCTTAACACAAAGAAAGCATCTTTCTCACTTATGCTATACACTCTGGGTAGGTCAGCAGGGGTCTCTGTTCATAATGGTCATTCAAAGGCCAAGCTAATAGGGGATCCATCTAGACCCAGGCTTCCAAGTTCACTAAGGCAGAGGCGAGAGGATGTGGCAAACCAGGCACAGGCTCTTAAAACTTCTACCTAGAAGTGATACAGGTCTCTTCTGACAACATTTCATCAGCCAAAGCAATCCACACAGTTATATCTAACATCAGAGGGGATGGGCAGAGCAGTCCTGCCAAGTGCCTGGAGGGAGGAGAGTAGGGACTCTTTTAGGGGGAATCAAACAGAATCAAACTAGTTTAAGCAAAATACTTGCTACTGGTAATAATGATTGATATAACATATTAGCTTACATAACCAAGGAGTTTAAGAAGGTTGACTTGCTTCAGATACAGCTAGAGCCAGGAGAATTCTCAAGTAATGTTCCCCAAGATCCTGTCACTCGTTTCTTCATCTCTCAGCCGTTTCCTTTTGTGTAGGCTTCATTCTCAGGCAGGACCTCTCCATGTGGTCTCCAGAAGCTTCAGGCTTACATCCCACCTGTTTAGGAAACTTGAGGGGAAAAAAGAACTCTTTTTCAATATTCCAGGAAAAGTCCAGGGGTTGATTCTCGTTGGGGCCCTCAAACTGAAACTGAGAGTTTGTGAGGTGTGGTTCCAAAAGAAAATTAGAGGATGGTTAGCAGAAGAAAAAGGAGTGGTTGCTGGGCAGCAACAATAACTGTCCACAGTGGCTTGAGTGCTTGTAGCAGAAGATCCAAATAGGCAGTAATACCCAGTGTTTGTGGGTGTGCAGAGAAACTTGAACTTTCTGACACTAATGATTGGAATGAAAATTGACAAAACCTTCCTGGAAGGCAACATAATGAGACATATCAAAAGCCTTAAAAGCTTAGACATTCTAACCAAAGTATGCCACTTTTAGGAATGTATCCTAAATAATCAGGTCTGTACAGAAATATTCAAATACAAAATATATTCACTTCGCTTTATGTTTTGGAAAAATGGAAAATACTCTGAATATACAATAGGAGATTGGTTAAATAAATTAAATTACCTCTATTTTTTAAAATATTTATTTATTTATTGTTTATTTTTATTTATTTTGGCTGTGCCGGGTCTTAGTTGCAGCATGCAGGTTCTTTCAGTTGCAGCATGTGGACTTCTTAGTTGTAGCATGCATGTGGGATCTAGTTCCCCAACCAGGGATCAAACCCTGGCCCCCTGCATTGGGAGCATGGAGTCTTACCCACTGGACCACCAGGGAAGTCCCTAAATTACCTCTATATTAGTAAACATGTTGCTGCAAAAAAGAAACAAGTTTTTAATTTTAAAAGTAATTTATATCAATGAGACCTAACAGATATCTATAGAACACTGCATGCAACAACAGTAGAATACACATTTCTTCTCCAGTGCACATGGAACATTCTCCAGGACAGATCATATATCTTAGGCCATAAACAAGCCTCAATAAATTTAAAAGGATTGAAAATGGAGGGACTTCCCTGGTGGTCCAGTGGTTAAGACTCTGAGCTCCCAATGCAGGGGATCCAGGTTCGATCCCTGGTCAGGGACCTAGATCCCACATGCCGCAGCTAAAGAGCCTGCATGCCGCAATGAAGATCCTGCATGCGGCCACTAAGGCCTGACACAGCAAAATAAATAAATATATATTTAAAAAAATAATAATACAATAAAAATGGGAGATAACAAGTGTTGGTGAGAATGTGGAGAAAATGGAAACCTTGTATCATACATTGCTGGTAGGAACGTGAAATGGTGTAGCTGCTGTGGAAAGCAGTTTGGTGGGTCCTCAAAAAGATAAACATAGAATTAGTATGTAACCGAGCAGTTTCACTCCTAGCTATATACTCAAAAGAATTGAAAACAGATACTCAAACAAAAATATACACACATGTTCATAGCAGAACTATTCACAACAGCCAAAAGGTAGAAACAGCCTAAATTCCCATCAATGGCTAAATAAATAGAAAGCAGACTGGTGGTTGCCAGGAACTGGAGATAGGGAGAAATAGGGACCGACTGCCTATTGGGTACAGGGTTGCCTCTTTGGGTGATGAAAATGTTTTGGGATAGGTAGAGGTGATGGTTGCACACCATTGTGAATGTACTAAATGCCACTGGATAGTTCACTTTAAAATGGTTAATTTATGTTATGTGAATTTCACCTCAGTAGATTTAAAAAAAAATTTATTGTAGGAAAATACACATAAAATTCACCATTAAAAAACAACCTAACCTTGCACCTCAAGCAATTAGAGAAAGAAGAACAAAAAAACCCCAAAGCTAGCAGAAGGAAAGAAATCATAAAAATCAGATCAGAAATAAATGAAAAAGAAATGAAGGAAACGATAGCAAAGATCAATAAAACCAAAAGCTGGTTCTTTGAGAAGATAAACAAAATAGATAAACCACTAGCCAGACTCATCAAGAAAAAAAGGGAGAAGACTCAAATCAATAGAATTAGAAATGAAAAAGGAGAAGTAACAACTGACACTGCAGAAATAAAAAAAATCATGAGAGATTACTACAAGCAACTCTATGCCAATAAAATGGACAATCTGGAAGAAATGGACAAATTCTTAGAAATGCACAACCTGCCAAGACTGAATCAGGAAAAAATAGAAAATATGAACAGACCAATCACAAGCACTGAAATTGAAACTGTGATTAAAAACCTTCCAACAAACAAAAGCCCAGGACCAGATGGCTTCACAGGTGAATTCTATCAAACGTTTAGAGAAGAGCTAACACCTATCCTTCTCGAACTCTTCCAAAATATAGCAGAGGGAGGAACACTCCCAAATTCCTTCTACGAGGCCACCATCACCTTGATACCAAAACCAGACAAGGATGTCACAAAGAAAGAAAACTACAGGCCAATATCACTGATGAACATAGATGCAAAAATCCTCAACAAAATACTAGCAAACAGAATCCAACAGCACATTAAAAGGATCATACACCATGATCAAGTGGGGTTTATTCCAGGAATGCAAGGATTCTTCAATATACGCAAATCTATCAATGTGATAAACCATATTAACAAATTGAAGGAGAAAAACCATATGATCATCTCAATAGATGCAGAGAAAGCTTTCGACAAAATTCAACACCCATTTATGATAAAAACCCTCCAGAAAGTAGGCATAGAGGGAACTTTCCTCAACATAATAAAGGCCATATATGACAAGCCCACAGCAAACATCATCCTCAATGGTGAAAAACTGAAAGCATTTCCACTAAGATCAGGAACAAGACAAGGTTGCCCACTCTCACCACTCTTATTCAACATAGTTTTGGAAGTTTTAGCCACAGCAATCAGAGAAGAAAAGGAAATAAAAGGAATCCAAATCGGAAAAGAAGAAGTAAAGCTGTCACTGTTTGCAGATGACATGATACTATACATAGAGAATCCTAAAGATGCTACCAGAAAACTACTAGAGCTAATCAATGAATTTGGTAAAGTAGCAGGATACAAAATTAATGCACAGAAATCTCTGGCATTCCTATATACTAATGATGAAAAATCTGAAAGTGAAATCAAGAAAACACTCCCATTTACCATTGCAACAAAAAGAATAAAATATCTAGGAATAAACCTACCTAAGGAGACGAAAGACCTGTATGCAGAAAATTATAAGACACTGATGAAAGAAATTAAAGATGATACAAATAGATGGAGAGATATACCATGTTCTTGGATGGGAAGAATCAACATTGTGAAAATGACTCTACTACCCAAAGCAATCTACAGATTCAATGCAATCCCTATCAAACTACCACTGGCATTTTTCACAGAACTAGAACAAAAAATTTCGCAATTTGTATGGAAACACAAAAGACCCCGAATAGCCAAAGCAATCTTGAGAACGAAAAAAGGAGCTGGAGGAATCAGGCTCCCTGACTTCAGACTATATTACAAAGCAACAGTAATCAAGACAGTATGGTACTGGCACAAAAACAGAAAGATAGATCAGTGGAACAGGATAGAAAGCCCAGAGATAAACCCACGCACATATGGACACCTTATCTTTGATAAAGGAGGCAGGAATGTACAGTGGAGAAAGGACAGCCTCTTCAATAAATGGTGCTGGGAAAACTGGACAGGTACGTGTAAAAGTATGAGATTAGATCACTCCCTAACACCATACACAAAAATAAGCTCAAAATGGATTAAAGACCTAAATGTAAGGCCAGAAACTATCAAACTCTTAGAAGAAAACATAGGAAGAACACTCTATGACATAAATCACAGCAAGATCCTTTCTGACCCACCTCCTAGAGTAATGGAAATAAAAACAAAAATAAACAAATGGGACCTAATGAAACTTCAAAGCTTTTGCACAGCAAAGGAAACCATAACCAAGACCAAAAGACAACCCTCAGAATGGGAGAAAACATTTGCAAATGAAGCAACTGACAAAGGATTAATCTCCAAAATTTATAAGCAGCTCATGCAGCTCAATAACAAAAAAACAAACAACCCCATCCAAAAATGGGCAGAAGACCTAAATAGACATTTCTCCAAAGAAGATATACAGAATGCCAACAAACACATGAAAGAATGCTCAACATCATTAATCATTAGAGAAATGCAAATCAAAACTACAATGAGATATCATCTCACACCAGTCAGAATGGCCATCATCAAAAAATCTAGAAACAATAAATGCTGGAGAGGGTGTGGAGAAAAGGGGACACTCTTGCACTGCTGGTGGGAATGTGAATTGGTTCAGCCACTATGGAGAACAGTATGGAGGTTCCTTAAAAAACTACAAATAGAATTACCATATGACCCAGCAATCCCACTACTGGGCATATACCCTGAGAAAACCAAAATTCAAAAAGAGTCATGTACCAAAATGTTCATTGCAGCTCTATTTACAATAGCCCGGAGATGGAAACAACCTAAGCGCCCATCATCGGATGAATGGATAAAGAAGATGTGGCACATATACACAATGGAATATTACTCAGCCTTAAAAAGAAATGAAATTGAGCTATTTGTAATGAGATGGATAGACCTAGAGTCTGTCATACAGAGTGAAGTAAGTCAGAAAGAAAAAGACAAATACCGTATGCTAACACATATATATGGAATTTAAGGGAAAAAAATGTCATGAAGAACCTAGGGGTAAGACAGGAATAAAGACGCAGACCTACTGGAGAACGGACTTGAGGATATGGGGAGGGGGAAGGGTGAGTTTTGACAGGGCAAGAGAGAGTCATGGACATATACACACTAACAAACGTAGTAAGGTAGATAGCTGGGGGGAAGCAGCCGCAAGGCACAGGGATATTAGGGATATTACCCCAATAAAGATGTTTAAAAAAAAAATTCACCATTAATGACATTTAGTATATTCACAATGTTGTACAATTATTACTACTATCTAGTTCCAGAACTTTTCAATATTCCAAAAGGATACCTCTTACCCATTAAGCAGTCTTTCCCATTTTCCCCTCCCCACAGTCCCTGGAAACCACTAATCTGCTTTCTGTTTCTATGGATTTATATATTCTGGACATTTCCTATAAATAGAATCATACAATATGTGACCTCTGGTGTCTGGCTTCTTTCTGAGAAGTCTATCCTGCAGGTTGTAATACCCAGATGAGGGAGATACAGGGACAGAGGGATTTTTGTTGCTGCTATGGTTTTTGCTAATGCCTGGAGATTCTTTAACAGTTACATATATATGAATGTCAGCCTTAAATAGTACATTAATGATTATAAAAATAATTTCCTGCCTTTCTTGCTATCCCAAATCTGAGTTAACTCATTAAATTTAACACCATTTTACCATAATCTTCTCCTTACAGACTATAAGCTTTATGTGTTAATTCATTCAAGAGATATATATTTTTAATTAATTTATTTATTTTTGGCTGCGTTGGGTCTTCGTTGTGCACACGGGCTTTCTTTAGTTGCGGCTAGTGGGGGCTACTCTTCGTTGCGGTGCGCAGGCTTCTCGTTGCAGTGGCTTCTCTTATTGCAGAGCACAGGCTCTAGGCACACGAACTTCAGTAGTTGTGGCTCGTGGGCTCTAGAGAGCAGGCTCAGTAGTTGTGGCACATGGGCTTAGTTGCTCCGTGGCATGTGGGATCTTCCTGGACCAGGGCTCGAACCCGTGTCCCCTGCATTGGCAGGCAGATTCTTAACCACTGTGCCACCAGGGAAGCCCCTCAAGAGATATTTATTGACCTCCTACTGTACCCACCTTGTGCAAGATCCTGGAGATATAGAGGTGAGCAAGATAGAGGTGTGTTCTGCCTTTTCTGGAGCCTGCAGTCTAGTAGGAGAACAAATATAGAAGAGTAAACACAAAGGGTTATGTAATAAAATCGGTTGTATGTTACATTCTTGTGGGTCTCTGTTGGCTTTTGCCACTCTAGCTTCCATTTTCTCTTTTACTGATAAAAAGAGAAACCACATGTCCCCACTCTCAGGCCATGTAGTAGGGTGAATAATGATCCCCCAAAGACGTCTAAATCCTAATCCCTGGACTTTGCATATGTGATTAAGTCAAGGATTCTGAGATGGGAGATTACCCTGGATTACTTGGATGGGCCCAATGTCATCATAAGGCTCCTTATTAGAGGGAGCAGGAGTCAGAGGAGAAAGTGATGTGATGATGGAAGCAGAGATTGGAGTGATGCACTTTGAAGATGGAGGAAGGGACCACAAGCCAAGTAAAACAGGAAGCTTGCTCTAGAAGCTGGAAAAAGCAAGGAAATAGATTCCCTCCTGGAGCCCCCAGCCCTGCCAAAATCTTGACTTTAGCCCAGTGAAATTGATTTTGCACTTCTGGCTCCCAAAATAGTAAGAGAATAAATCGGCATTGTTTTTAGGCCACCAAGTTAGTGGTAATTTGTTACAGCAGCCACAGAAACCTAATATAGGCCACATGGTTTGGGTGACCCCATGTACCCAGAACTCAGAGATGAACATGTTCCAGGCATTGCGGATCATGCACTATCCCCTGGCCTCTGTGATTAGTTCACAGATTCACATGTGATGCAAGTTTATCCAATGAGAGCCAATTACAATGATATTGTGGGAGCTGTTGGTGCAGAGAAGCCTTACCAAAGGCTACCCAGAGAACAAACAGCAGCAGAGAAGACAGCACCTTGGAATTACTGCCAGTGTTCAGGTGACAATGACACAGTTTGAACAGCTGAATCGAGCCATGCCTGAAGTCTTCCTCTGCGGGACTTCTTAGTTACCTGGGTCAATTAATTCTCTCTTTTGCTTAAAAATAAAAAAACAAAAAAACAACTATAATGAATGCAATTTTTTCGTTATTGTATCAACAAAAATCCAAAAGTTTAATAATATTTTGGTAAGGCTGTGAAGAAACTAGTCCTCTCATAGGTTGCTGGTGGGAACATAAGCTGGTATATCTCTCATGGAGGAGAATTGGGAAATATCCTTCCAAATTATGAAAACATAGACCCTCTACTCTGGTATTTCTACTTTTGAAAGTTTAACCTACAGATGTATATTAGCATATGGGTGAAATGGCTCTGTGCACAGGTTATCTACTAAAGCAAATGTTAGTAGCCACATATCCATTAATAAGACTAAATAAATTATAATACATCCATTCAATAGAATATTATGCAGCTCTAAAAAAGAACAAGGAAACTTTGTATCTCTGTACTGATAAGGAAAGATATCCAAGATATGAAAAAAAATCAAGATGCATATAGTATGATATTTGTGTGCAAAAATAATTGTGTTTGCTTAAAGAATTTGAAAGGATACAAAAGAAACTAAGCAACTTGGTTGCCTATTTGTGAGGGAGATGGGAACTAGGCAGGTGGGGGATAAGATTGGTAGTGAAACCTTTCACTGTATTTCACTTCTTATGCTTTCTGGTTTTTGAAGCTTGTGAATGTATTACACTTATTCTAAAAATTAAATTTAAAAAAAACAATTTGTACACTGTGATCCAAGTTTAGTAAGAAAATAAATGTGCATGAAATCAGAAAATAGAAAACATCTAGCCTATAAGTGGTTATTCTGGATACAGTGGGAAGTAAATATTGTACTGGTTCTGTGGAATCAGGGAAGGAATGGCATAATTTCAGGGTCTACCAACTCTCTGCATTGCCAGAACAGGTGCCCCATCAGGCATTTTAAACCAGTTGCTCACCCAAACTGTCACATATTTTAACTCAAGCTGTTGTTACATCCCAGCACATGGGTGAGTGATTGGATTTTAGGTCTTTTTGTAGGACTTTACATTTCAACTTGTTAGACTGGGTTCATCTTCGAAATATTTTGGGACCCCCATCCATTCACTCATTTCACAAATACTCTGAGGGTCCTTCTCCACCAGCCCCACTGGGGAGTGCTGGGGTTTCCTTTCCCACCTTAGGTCATCTACAGAGGTGGGGGAAAGCCAAGTTAGAACAAGATGTGGTGAGAGCCCAGGAAGTTGAGGTGATCCTCTGGTGGGGACCAGGACACAGGCCCACAGACAGCAGGGAACAGCTGTGTGGCTAACAGGCTGTGGTTGGCCTAGTGTGACAGGTAATGAGAGCCTGACTCCAGATGAGGACAGAGCCCAGCTTGGCCACTGACTTGTGGACATGAGGCCGAAAAGGAGGGACAGGGCCAGAGAGAGCGGGGCTTCCAGAGCCTGGGAACACTCCAGCAGGGGAAAGGGCATCAGGAAGGTAAGGCCTTCCTCACTCAGGCGGCCTCTTCTCCAGGCGGAAACCTGGAGGCAGAGACAAGAATCGCTCCCCTTTACTGAGTGGTGCTTGGTGTTGGACACGGTCCTGAGTTGATTCTTAATTCCCACAACCACCCTGGGGGGAAGGTTGACTGTCACCTCTAGTTGCAGATGAGGACCCCCTGAGGCTTCGAGTGATTCATGCAATCTGCCCAGGGTACACAGCTGCTCAGGGGTGGGACAGGATCCAGCTGGTAGGTCTGACACCAGGCTGTAACTCTTGACCACCACAGTACTCTTGGTGTACTTGTGTTGCTGAAATGAATAAATGGCCCAGAAGGAGCGCCAGACTGAAGCTACGTTGAGACTGAAGCTACTCTTGTGGAAAGGAAAGCCTTGGAGGCAGACAGACCTCCCTGGGCTTGCATCCTGGGTGGGCAGCTCAAGAACCCTGTGAGCAACGGACAAGTCATTTAACCCTCTGAGTCTCAGTTTCCTCATCTGTAAACATGAAGGGAATGTGTACCCTTTGCAGCCTGCAGTAATTAAATAGGACAGTGAATGTAAAATCATGACTAGCACAGGGCCTGACCCAAAGTCGATGCTTGACATCTGAGCTCAACAGAGAGGCTGCTGAACACCATGGAAAGGCCAGAGTTGGGGCTACAGAGACAGGGAGAAAGTTCCTTTGGAAGCCTGGCAGCTCTGCTCCATCCCATGGATAGGGCTTTTAGCTTTGTTTCCCCAGAGTGATCATCAGGAATGCCCTTAAAATAAAAGGGGTCTTTGGATTTATTTGCAGAGAAAACAATTAGGGGAGGGCAAGCTTGGAAAAAGGGAGAGACTAGGAGACACAGAGAAATCAAAAATATGGGTAGTAGCTTTAAAAAGGCAAGGAACCTGGGCTGAGTCCCAGGTGTGGGAGGATGACAGAAGGGGGTTGCCATCTGGGATGTGCCCCAGTCAAGGCCAAGGCCAAGGCTGAAGAGGAAGCTTTGAGGTCCTCCCAAGCCAGGCCCCTTCCCCCTAATCTGCCCACTGGTGACACAAAAGGCTCAGTTCAGTAGCTCAAAGGGGCTGGATTGTCTTGGGCTTCTCACTAGTTTTAAAACCTTACTCCTTAAGGCCAAAGGATTCTTTTGTTCAGCTTGTTCCTTTCAAGAGGGAAAATCTCTTCTGGAGGGTGACAGGCCCTGATATCCTCTGCCCAGGAAGCAGAGCCTCCTCCCAGCCCTCACAAGCTGTCTTTGCAACCTTGTCCCAGCTCTCGGAGACGGGCTCGTGTGCTGAGTCAGTTTGGCCGCCTTCCAGCCAAGAAGACAGTGAAGGCTGCAATGCAGGGGCCATTAAAGGAACTATTTTTAGGCTCCATTTCAATCTTATTCAGCACAGGCTGTGAGATGCTAGGCTTGAAAGTGGCCAGACCAAGGAGATGCTGGCGGAGACAGAGTCCCAGGCAAGTAGGTCAGGGAAAAGACAAAGAAATCTCACTATGGGAGAGAAAGAAGCTCCCAGAGGTTCATGTTGCTGTCCAAGGTGCAGGAGACAGGCGAGGGGAGCTTTTCAGAGAATCAGCCCTCCTGCATTACCTGAGGAGTCACCAAGAAAAATGAGGAAAGTACAGCGACTTCCAAAAAGAGACTAGGGCAACATGCACCTGGGGAGCTCATTAAAAATATACCTCCCTGGCTCATCTTAGGTTATCTGAGTCCAAATATTACAGTGGGGATGTGTGTTTCCAACCTACTCCCAGGGTAGGTGACTCTCACACACAATGAAGTTCAAGGACCTGAGGGCTGGAGAGTATCTAGGTCTAGAATTCAAAGGAATGATCCAGACTGAGGGGAAGGAAAGGCACAGGTGGTGGTGGTTATTTAACAACCCCCAGAGGTGCCATTCTCCTTTCCTCACTGGTCTCAGGCTTCCACCTATAAAGTGCAGGGTCCTGGCAGGACTAGGAGTCTCTTAGTTCATTGTCAGATGTTTGTAACAGCCACCAATCAGGAGAATTTGGCCATCAGAGACAGTAACAAGGTCTAGTGGAAAGAGTGAGGGGAAGGGAGAAAAAGAGCTTTTGCTTTTTGTGCTATGCGACTTTGGCTTCCCCGGCCACCTGCTAACAGCAGGGACTTAGCATAACAAATACCAAGATAATGAGGACCTGCCAAAGCAAGGTGAATTGTTCTCACTCTGCTTTTCTTGGCCACCTAGGGAAAGCCTATCCACACATGCTCTTTCACATTGTGCCTCGGCTCCCACCTGCCCATGCAGACTGCAAAGCCACCCCTTCTTCCCTAAGGAGACACAAACAAAGGCCACATGGTCAGGTGACACTTTAATAGGCTAGAAATAGAAAACCTGTCTTTGGAGACTATCAAGAGCCACATGCTTTACATGTACCTGTCCAGTTTTCCCAGCACCACTTATTGAAGAGGCTGTCCTTTCTCCACTGTACATTCTTGCCCCTTTATCAAAGATAAGGTGACCATACGTGTGTGGGTTTATCTCTGGGCTTTCTATCCTGTTCCATTGATCTTTGTTTTTGTGCCAGTACCATACTGTCTTGATTACTGTAGCTTTGTAGTATAGTCTGAAGTCAGGAAGCCTGATTCCTCCAGCTCCGTTTTTCGTTCTCAAGATTGCTTTGGCTATTTGGGGTCTTTTGTGTTTCCATACAAATTGTGAAATTTTTTGTTCTAGTTCTGTGAAAAATGCCAGTGGTAGTTTGATAGGGATTGCATTGAATCTGTAGATTGCTTTGGGTAGTACAGTCATTTTCACAATGTTGGTTCTTCCAATCCAAGAACATGGTATATCTCTCCATCTATTTGTATCACCTTTAATTTCTTTCATTAGTATCTTATAATTTTCTGCATACAGGTCTTTTGTCTTTTTAGGTAGGTTTATTCCTAGATATTTTATTCTTTTTGTTGCAATGGTAAATGGGAGTGTTTTCTTGATTTCACTTTCAGATTTTTCATCATCAGTGTATAGGAATGCAGGAGATTTCTGTGCATTAATTTTGTATCCTACCAAACGTAAGGTAGATAGCTAGTGGGAAGCAGCCGCATAATAGCACAGGGAGATCGGCTCGGTGCTTTGTGACCGCCTGGAGGGGTGGGATAGGGAGGGTGGGAGGGAGGGAGACGCAAGAGGGAAGAGATATGGGAACATATGTATATTTATAACTGATTCACTTTATTATAAAGCAGAACCTAACACACCATTGTAAAGCAATTATACTCCAATAAAGATGTAAAAAAAAAAAGAGCCACATGTGCGCCAGAGCAGAAAGCAGAGGCGCAGCAGTTGGGTCTGGGGGGCAACAACAGGCTGAGTGGGAGGTCAGCGATGGCTGAAGAACCCTTGAGGATGGTTATATTTAAATGGCTTCATCCTGCTGGGGCCCCTAGAGAAACAGGAGAAGGGAGAATAGTGTTAATACCATACCCTTTGGGCTGATAAAATAAATTACAATTCATCCACACTAATAGGGACTACTATTAGCTGTTAAGGAAAAAAAAAAAAAAGGAATGTTGTAAGAAAAGCAGACTGCAGAACAATATGAAAGGTGTGATGCACTTCTGAAAAAATGTCTTTATGTGCCTGCAAAGGCATGAACACAAACCTGGAAGGGCCCTCACTGACGATGTGCACTTTGGGGGACAGGGCCTGGGCACCCTCACTTTTTAGTGTTTTTACCAAACTGCTCACTGTTGTTTGTTATATTTAACAACAAACATGTTTTATTTCTATGATTAAAGAAAAACCATAAAATCCTCCTTTGCAGGGAGATTCCCATGCAGGTAGGAGTCTGGGTGTGAAAAGAATCTGTACAAAGTTCCTGCCAAGAGCCACGTGCTTTATACTCACTACTTCTTAGACGCTATTTCTATCATTTTATAGATTTTAAAGATGAAGAAACAGGCTTAGGGATGTAAACTGTCTGCCCAACATTATATAGTCAGAAAGCAGCACAGCACAAATTCAAAACCAGGTCTGATGCCAAAGCCTGCTGGCCACAGGCAGGCTGACAATCACAGCCAAAGCCTGGACCCTGAGAAGCTTAGGTGCTTCAGCTCCAATCCTGAGCCCCCCAAGCAAAACCTCACACAGGGTTCTTTTCCATACAACTCCACAGTGAATGGCATCCAGCTAAAGGGCCTCTCGTTTATCTGCCTATGACTGACATTCAATGGTAACCAGGAGGTGACACCTTGGATCTTGGTCTGAGAGGGTGAGAGGCAGTGTGTGGTGTGTGTGTGTGTAGGGGTGTGCAATCACTTACTTAAGGGAGGGCTTACTCTGCCTGCACTGTGCTTGACACTTTACATGCTCTGCCTGGTTTAATTTCATCCTCCCAACAACACCTGAAGTGGATGCCATTTTAGGGATGAGGAATCTGAATCTCAGAGGGGTTAAGTACAGACCCCAATCACATAGGCTGGAGCTGCAATTTGAACCTAGGCCTTTCTGGCCCCAAAGGCTTTGCTCTTTTTTTTTCGACTGTGCCGCACTGCATGTGGGATCTTAGTTCCCTGACCAGGGATCGAACCCGAGCCCCCTGTGTTGGAAGCACGGACTCTTAACCACGGGACCACCAGGGCAAGTCCCCCAAAGCCTCTGCTCCTAGCCATGATGTCATGTACCTCCCCAACATCAGAAGGGTGCAGTCATCCAGGTAAGTCTAGGCATACAGCTGATGGAGACCCCATAGCCTGAAGGTACCCAGCCACGGGCAGAGCCAGACCTTGCGTTTCCTGCAGCCCAGGCCAGCCCTTTGCAGCCCAGCCCCTTGGCCTGATCCCAGTGGTCAGCTGAATTCCAAGCCAAGAACCTCACATCCCACATCTCATCAGTCATGGCATTAACTGGATCTGAGCAGCCAAAGGAGCACCTTCCCAGAATGTCCTGCCAGAGGAGCTCAGCCTGGGAGACATACCAACCACTTCAGAAAATGGGTCCTTCGGGAACCATTAGATAACAGAATATAAACACTGGCTGTGTGAGAACTCCCACCCTGGAAATGTGCTACAGCAGGCTGGGAGCGGGGGTAAGGGCTGAGTTCTCACGCAGACACACCAAGGAAAGCAAGTCCTAGAAGGCACCAACATCTAGCCGCCAGCTCTGCCTGTCAGCAGCCACTCCGGGGCTGCAGCTGGTTACTATCAGCTAGCATGACAAACCAGGCCAGGTGCAGGTGCCAGACGGAGGTGGGAGGATGCTGGGGCAGCTTCCAGGAGCTGAAGCTGGCTGTGTGAGAAGAAGGTAAGGGGCAGGTAAGGCACCTTTTAGACTGACAGAGAACAAAGGGATGTCCTGATTAGATACAGATGCTAGCCCTTCGCAGACACCATTCCTCCCCAACCCCTTGCCCAAAAGGGAAGGGATGCCTGAGCAGTGTGGACTCTATAGAGTTCTGAAACTGGCTCTAAGAACGCTAGTTAAGGGATGAAAGGGAAAGAAAGGACCCAACATCAAGGAGAAAGGAAAAGCAGCTAGCAGTGCTGTGCATGTAGACACGCTAAATACCAAGCTGTCAGGACCTGCT
Organism: Phocoena sinus; assembly: GCF_008692025.1. Classification (NCBI taxonomy): domain Eukaryota; kingdom Metazoa; phylum Chordata; class Mammalia; order Artiodactyla; family Phocoenidae; genus Phocoena; species Phocoena sinus. The sequence continues at coordinate 67,237,668 of NC_045776.1, read as the reverse complement.
GGCATTTTCTGAGCCTCCGCCTGTGCCAGGATCCATTCTGGAAGCTTTACATGAACTCTCTCTACTTCATCATGAGTTAGAAGGTAACACCTTTGGGAAAGGTTCAGAGCTGAGCCGAAGTGACTCTTCCAAAGTCACATAGCTGGTGAGCAGGAAAGCAGAGATCTGCACTTGTGTTTGTGTTACTTCAAAGCTGGTTCCTTCTGTGACGCCTGACTGCCTATAGCTGCGATCCCCCGAGATGTTTGAGTACCTTAGGAAGTACAGCAGACTCTGGGGACTGGTGGGATGCATAGAGTTTAAAAAGTTCATTTGGACCATGAAAAGCAAACCTACTGTTTGCCACAGAAAGTAGAGAAAGGAAAGTTCAGTCAAATCCTCTTGCTCACTTGGCGTGTGACCCACCTCTGGGGGGTGTGCATGATGAAGAACTGGACCAGGCTGGTAGGATGGGGGCCACAGGGAAAGTTTTAGGAATAAGGGAGCAAGCTCTCCCCAGGAAATCTGGCAGCAGGATTTTAATTTCCACAGTGAATGGAGACTAGTGCACCGGGAAACGTGCGTGCCTTCCATGCCAGGCTCACCTCTGCCCCAGGTCCCTGTGAGAGGCAGGGCTGGAGGTCCCTGGACCCAGCACCCCCGCTCCTCCCCTCACCTCACCTGAGAAGCCGCAGACACATTTTCTCCTGGGGAAATTCCTTGGGCCCCTCCACACTGTCGTCGTGGCTCTCCGTCTCCAGGTAGACATCCAGCAGCACGCACAGGCGCTGCAGCTGGTTCGTCAAGAGCTGGTGGCCGGGCCAGTGGCCACACAGCTCCTTGTAGCACACATTGACCTCACTCTCCATGGCCTATGGGTGGGAAAACCAGAAACTTAGCACCACTTTCAGGCCAGCTGGGTCTGATGGTTTCACAAGAACTGCACCCGGGCCTCCGCAGGAGCTCGGCCTCTGCAGATCAAGCCGGACCGACTTGTCCTGAGGCTCCCTCTCCTCAAGACAATGGGGTCTTCCTGATCCTGACTCAGAACTTTCCCTGCCTTGCACATCCACAGACAGAGACGAAGATGTGTAGAAGATGAATCTCAAGATGAGATCCAAATCAGGTGTTAGGGTTAAAAACGTGCTCCATGACTATTGAATCAAATCCACAGGTATCAATAATTAACAGGTGCAATGATCTCGGACATCATCTCATTCCAGCACTTTCTGTGCATCTGAGTTTATTCTCATTTCCACAGAAGCCCAAACAACCACCTTTCACAGCAGGTATTTATATTACCCCTATTTCATAAATAGGGTGAACCTGTGGACCCCAAGCTAGATAAGGGGTTGGGATGGGTCTGAGCTCTTTCTGCTACTATGTCATGCACCCTCCAGCAAACTCTACAAATCCCGGCAGGCCCCTCTGCCCCGGGAATCGTGCCAGTGCCCAAGCCCTCAGCTGCAGCAGGTTCTGCCACTGCCCACCTCCCCAAGAAGGCTCTCCCTGCTCCTCCCACCACCCCCAGCAGGTCCTTACCCGAATATTGTCGTCGTTGTTGTTGGTTTTCTCCCCTTTCCAGTTCAGACAGAGCTGGAAAATGGGTGGGATGGAGGAGTAGCCGGGGTTCAGCACCACGGCAGCCTGGAGCTTAGCTGGGAAGGGATGGGAAAGGAGGAAAGCTCAGTTCTGAGACCTGGCTTGTTAGCCGAGGCACACTCCCCGCTGGACCCCTGAGGCTAGCTCTGTGTCTCACATTAATCCAAGTGCTCAAAGCACATTCTGGTACTGACTTTTACTTTTGTTCTAGAATCTCCCAAGTGGAACTGCCAGGTTGCAGAAAGTGAGGTCCTGTGACTCTGGTCCCTCCAAGGACACAGAGCTGTGTGGACTCCCCAGAGTCTGGTCCACAATGAGTTTGCCCAAGAGTTCTATTTACTCCTTTGACAGAAGTTTGTTTTCATTGGCATTTATTTGCCAGCAAGTTAAGGATTTTCCCATGTGAAGGTTTCCTGTTTTTCCTTTTCAACAATATTGGGTATTAGCTGTTACATTAGTCAAATATATTTTTTCTATTCTGTTCTTAATCTATTTTGTTATGTGCAGCTTTTTCATAGCTAACATTTAATGACTACCTACTGTTTTCCAAGCACTGTGCTAACCCCTTTGCACACATTTTATTTCATCCTAATAACGATTCTGAGGTAGGTACCATTATTATCATCCCATTTTACATATAAAAAAACTGAGGCTCTGACAGAAACTTCCTTAAGATCATCAAGCAGTTGCAAAGCAGCAATGCTGAGTTTAATCAGAACTACCTGATGCCAAAGCTGTGTTCATAATCATTATATGAAATATTTGCATTTTTTCTCTGGTGATAGCCTTTGCCTTTTTCAATAGGATGACATTTATCCTCTCCATCAATGGGCTAGGCATTTAGCCACTCCTTTTCATTATTTATGGAGGAAAAAAGGAACTCTCTGACCCACCAGTAATTCAAATAAATAAGAGAACAAGAGAGTGTAGGTTAAAACAATTCTTCCCTGACAGTCACAACAACATTTATTAAAAAAGTGACACTTTCCTGTTGTTTCTGCCGTAACAGTTTGCACATATTTCGGGGTTTATCTCTGTTCACTAATTTTTTGTTTTTAACCCATACCACGTAACTGTTGTCCACTTATTCATTTAAATTTCACTCTTAATTTTTCAAATTCTATAATGCATCTAATGAAAATGTAAATGATCACATTCATTCCATGTACGAATCTAGAATACTTATCATCTTTCCAAGCTTTCTTCCGCTCAACCAGGAAGCAGAAATGATGTCCTCCAATGACCTCCCACCCTTGGGGCTTTGTAAATTTACTGGATGCATATTTTGTGCCCTTTCAAAATAGCACTCTGTTGTTTAGGGATGAGGTTAAAGTATTTTTTAAAAGGGGAGAGGATGGAAAGCAAATGCAAAATTCCAAATAGCAGTCACCTATCATCAGGGTGAGAATGAAGTGGGATCAAGGAGCCTCAACTGTATCTGAAATTATTTAATTTCCTCAGAATATTTCTAAAAACATGCAAAGAAAAGAAAGGGAGAAGGGAAGAAATAGACACACTTGAACATCAAAGAGTGCAAGCTTTCCTGACATGTCTCGTACTGTCTTGGAACTACAGACAACCTCCTCCGCCCGGTGGCCTCAGCACTGAGCCCCTGGGGTGGGATCCTGCAGGCTGTGCCAGACCTGCCAAGGCTGGGGCCGGATGACAGCACCACAGGCAGCATCAGGGTGGCTCCAGCAGGAAACCCTGGCCGATCAGATGCCAGGACAGCTGTGAGGAATCACAGCTCTCGATGCCTCCCAAGTGAGTGCAGGGACTGCAGAGAGGGAGGAGGGTCCTGCACTTCACATCCTGAGAGTGACAGCCCTTCCCTGAAGAGGGGGACGAGCAAGCATCTGATTCTAAAATGCAATGAAACAAAGAGCTTAGGCTCAGAGGTCAGACTGGGTTTGTGACTAAGCCCTACTTTCTTCATCTACAAAGCAGGAATATCACCAGCCCCAGGACTGTCCTAAGGATTAGCTGATAAACCACGGACATGACTGTTGCAGAACAAGTCCTGGCTGAATGCTGCCTCTCACAACTATGACTGTTTGCTAAGTCCCCACTGCAGGATTCCAGGATCTTTCGCTTCCTTTGGGCAACTCCCAGGAGTGTTTTATTCTCAGTGGCTCCCCTTGCCTAGAGCAACTGTGATCAGCAGAGCAATTACCTGTGCCCCTTTCCACGAGTGCCATATAGTAGAGATTGGTGTCCCCGGCCAGTCCCGCCTCCATGATGTCTTTGGTAAAATGCAGCTCCTAGAAGTCACCAAGGACAAGGGGTGAACTGCTGGCTCCTCTAGTCAAATCCCCTGCTCTTCTGGTGGAGGAGCAGGAGCTGAAAGGTGACGTGGGTCTGCAGTCCCCAGGACAGCAACAGTGGCCTGTCACCCCTCCACCTACCGTATAATCCTCATGGGCAATCGTCACCCACTTCACCAGGCGAGAGACAACCTTTGCAGGGAAGAGGTACTGGCAGTCACTGGTAACTGGCACAATGCCGTGTTCTAAAAGAGAGCAGGACAGGTGGTGTCACAGGTAGAAATCAGCTGTCACAGCTGGGTAACTAGCATCTTCTGTAGGGCTCAGATGGCCCTGCCAGCTGTCCAGGTACACTCGGTACTCAGGTGTCCAGGTCAACACGTGCCAGAAACGAAGGCACACCAACCTGACCTTTACCCAGTGCTTGTGCTTGAGGCCGGACCCAGCACCAGCATTCACAGCACTTTATCCTTAATGCAAATGATGGCCTGCCAAACAAAAAAACCCCTGCAGCCAGAAACAGAGATGTACGGTATCTCTGCAGCAGTGACTGTTAATTAGACCAAATAGCCAAGAGGGCTGTTCTCAGAGCTGACCTTGATGGAGAAAGGACTGAAGTGTTCTGTGTTGGTTCCTCTAAGGGAAAAGAGCAGGAGGACTGCTCCAGGGTGAATTCCTGCTGGCGTTTCAATAAGCAAACGTGCCAACATGGTAAACGCTGTCCAGGATGACAATCACCCAACCCTGGGACAAAACAAACTAAGCAATGCTGATGGGGAGCAAGTAGTGCTGCCCTGGAGAAAATAGGGTCCACGTGAGGCCTCCAGACGGGTCCTGGGAACTCAAAGCCTTTCCTGACAGTGGCTCTTTTAGATCAGAAAGATCTTAACCCTCACTCCTTACAAGTCCCTTGTACATGGTAGGCTCTTACAAGTATTTACAGAATGAACAAATGAAAAGCCCCACATGGCCACCATCTTGGTCAAGGGCTCATCAGAATAACCTGGGACCTTATGGAAAACACAGGGGCTCAGCCCCACCCTGGAGGATGTCAGCTCAGGTGTCAGGGGAGGGATGAGGCGTGGATCCCTGGACAGCTGTATTCAAGTAAGCTGAGTGTAAGCTCCACAAAAGCAGGGCTCTGTCTTGTGCTCATGGCTCTTCTCCCAGCACTATTCTGGCTGCCTGGAATGAATTAGGCTCCTATTAAAACGCACATCAGGACTTCCCTGGTGGCACGGTGTTTAAGAATCTGCCTGCTGGGGCTTCCCTGGTGGTGCAGTGGTTGAGAATCCGCCTACCAGTGCAGGGGACACAGGTTCGAGCCCTGGTCTGGGAAGATCTCACATGCCGCGGAGCAACTAAGCCTGTGCACCACAACTACTGAGCCTGTGATCTAGAGCCCACGAGCCACAACTACTGAGCCCGCGTGCCATAACTACTGAAGCCCACATGCCTAGAGCCCGTGCTCCACAAGAGAAGGTACCGCAATGAGAAGCCTGCACACCGCAACAAAAGAGTAGCCCCTGCTTGCTGCAACTAGAGAAAGCCCACGCGTGACAACAAAGACCCAATGCAGCAAAAGATAACAAATAAATAAAATAAAATAAATTTATATATATAAAAAAAAGAATCTGCCTGCCAATGCAGAGGACACGGGTTCGAACCCTAGTCTAGGAAGATCCCACATGCCGCAGAGGAACGAAGCCCGTGTGCCACAACTATTGAGCCTGTGCTCTAGAGTCCACGAGCCACAACTACTGAAGCCTGCGAGCCACAACTACTGAAGCCTGCGTGCCTAGAGCCCGTGCCCTGCAGCAAGAGAAGCCACTGCAATGAGAAGTCCGTGCACCCCAACGAAGAGTAGCTTCCGCTTGCCACAACTAGAGAAAGCCTGCAAGTAGCAATGAAGACCCAACACAGACCAAAATAAATAAATAATTAAAAATATATTTTTTAAAAATAAATAAAACGCACATCAAAGTCTGACGTGCACTAAAAAAAAATAAAAAAAAAAAAAAAAAAAAAAAAAAGTCTTGACGTGCACTGACCTAGCATGATGCTCCTGACCAATCTGCTAACCTGGGCCCCCAAAAGGCTTTGGGCTGAGACAGCCCTGGTGGCCCTGAGGAGAGCTCAGACCTCTGCTTGGCAGCCTACAGCTCTCCCCAGTGGCCCAGCTAACACCTCCGCTCAACAAGAGCCAGAAAGCCAGCCCGTTTTGATTTGTCATCAGGATTCAAGAAATCTGAGGGCAGGTTTGTCTTTGTCCCTGTGTTGTCTGAGTGGCTCTCAGGCCACAGCCCTAACTAGCACCAGCTTACCCAGGGAGGCAAACTGCTTGTGGAGGGCCAAGCGGGACTGCACCCTGGTCTTCAGCAGTTTCATGGTGGTCTCCATGTGGCTGGCGCTCAGAGAGTGGTCAGTGATCACAGTGTGCTGTGGAGGACAGCGAGTGGCACACATGTTAGTAGCTCCCCATCCCTTCCTCCAGGCACCCCTCTCTCCTAGGACCTGCCTGCCTGTGGCAACCTGGACTACTCACGTCCTGAGATGCCTTCTGGGGACAGCAGGGGTTCCCTACTGTGACAGGCCAGAGGCTGAGTCCCAACAGGAACGATACAAGGTGCTGAGATCTTAAGAGGTCCCCTAGGGTTCATTTCTGGCACCTTCGTACATAAGACCAAGGGGTAGCAGCGCCTGGAGCTGCACTGCACGCAGGGCAAGGATCCAAGTTACTTTGACCTAGAGGGCTAACAGGCTCATGGCAAAGGCAAAAGGTACCTAAACACTTGTAGGCCTTGGACATTTTAGTATCCTGAGTGGAGGGAAGATAGATCATAGCCCAGAGGGATAGCATTCTGCTAGTTCAAAGTCCCAAAGCCCTTCTGGAGTCTGTATGGGAGAAGAGGAATAGAGGTCCTCAGCCGAGGGGACCGATCAGTAGACACACCTGGGGCTGCTCTTTGGGGAAATGGAGGCCACCCAGCTTCTGCACCCACAAATAGGGATGCCCTAAGTCAAGTACGTAGTCCCTCAAAGTCAGGATGCTGCAGAAAAGAACACAGAATGAAATGATTCTATAAGTCATTTCTGCAGTGGTCCCCGGATATATCCCTCCTCCCACCTTCTCATCCCCCCAAAACAGAACGGTCCCACAGGCTCAGCTGCACCCACGGCCAGGCTGCCAGCAAAGCGTCTTAACTTCATCAGTTCCCTACTGTGAATTTCATCTCTCCTAGTCACTTTTCTCTTTTTCCCTTGGCAGCCTTCAACTCATTAGCAAATATCAATAAAAAGGCAGTATACTTGATCTCTTCATCAGTCCACCAATTTATAAAATATTTAAAAAATTTTAATCCTCAGAGAATTAAAATGTTAAATACATCTATTATCACGTTCCCAGAGTTTTGATCCTTCCACCCTTTCCCACCCTCCATGGCCTCATAAGCAGGAAAAGGCATGTGTTCCCTTCTCTGGACAGAGCACTCCCTCCTGCCCAGCCGCCTCCCCTGTCCCCTGGGAGGCCTCTGGCCCTAACAGGTCTCCAGCTTTGGGTTTGAGCCACAGGAGAAACTCAGAAGCAGAGAGGCTGGGAGAGGAGGAAATGCTGCTGACTCACCCAACTTTATCAAACTGATACTGATTGGCTGGATTTGGAGTTTTCTTTCCATGATCCCCAGGATACAAACAGCTCAGTACTGAGTCAGGAGACAGCAAGTCACTGGAAGAGGAAAAAGACTGCAGTGAGAACGCCGGCCAACCCATTGCTTCCACGCAGACGTGGGCATTTGGTGGTGGTAACGCCCCCTCTCACTGATGATCAAAGCCAGACCCTTTATATGCCTGAGGTCATCAGATACTCATAACCTTATGAGGTAGGGAGTATCATCATTTCCATTCTACAGAGGAGAAGATCAAGGCTTTAAACGATATGGCTTGTCCAAGATCACACTGATATTAAGTGCTGGAGCCAGGATTTACTCTATTCCATCAAAGACAGTAATACTCTTAACCATCAATTTTTTAAGAAACCTATCCCTTCAAGAGTTACATGGTGACCAGAGCCTTTTCCTCAGGGGAGCAAAGCCCTGTGACACAATAGGAATAATCAGAATTTTCATAGGAGCAAAACAGATCCCTTTTACCCCAGAGAGACCCAGTGTGAAGCTTTGATATTGTGCTTATCTCACTTTTTACCAAATCTCATGCAATCATAGAAACAGGTCCCCTTTAAAATTCCCAGAAAAAGATATATCACATAGACTGGAGACAAGGTGACCTAGTGCTGTAAGCAGAGAGACACGGTGATGCCACAGCCACCTACTCAAAATGGTTAAACATGTAATTAAACATGACAATCAGGGAAGAGATGGGGAGAGAATGGAGTAATTTGATCACAAAGGTCAACGAGGCCCATTCTTTCCCTTCACCAAAGGGAGTTCCCCTTTGCCTTCCAGGGACAGCGTCAGGAGTGACTCAGGCGGAAACTGCTGCTCTGAGCCAGCAGGCCTCCAGGAACTTAGCACCGGGAGGGTGGCAGCTTCTGGCTCTGCCCTGCTCTCTCTCCTGACAGTGTCTCCCTGCACCACCACGACCCCCAAGGGTCTCTGTCCCCTTCGCTGCTTCACACAGAGAACCGGCTAGAAAATGAATAATTGTCAGTCTTTTAGCCAATGTTTAGTGACTGTTAGTAATATACAGAATCAGCCAAAATGAAACAGAACAGCTAAAAATGCACAAGATTAGGATTTTAAATTGATGAAACCTGATGGAAGAATCAAATCTTCTCGACAAAATTTCCATCTGCAATATGGAAATTGGCTGCAATATGGCTGCAAAATTGGCTGCAATATGGAAAATGGCTCAGGACAACTGAATTTGGTAAAAATAATGGCCATTAAAGAGAAGGCTATATACTCATAAAAATGACTATTCAAAACACTATTCAGTTACTCAAGTCTTTGTTATAAAGTTTTAAAAGAAGAGATTTTTAAAATCTTCGTAAAGTGGAAATGGAAAATAATTTAAAATAATTCAATGCCTTAATGAAAAATTGATTAATGAATTAAAGTGGCCTAATGGAGATCATTCTGGAAAACAATTTCTTGAGGAAAATTCAGCAAGGTTCATATAATTCTGAATAAAATGTTTATAATAAAAACATGAATTTCCTAATGAATTAAGAGATCCTGGCATCAGTCGTCAATGTTGCTAACATCTCAAAAATAGAGACAGCCTGTGCCTCCTGATAAAATCATGCAACATCTCTGACACAGTGCTGCACACCCACCTCCCCCGCTAAAAATGGAATCTGATCAGGTCTCTAACTCTACCTACAATTTACAGGAAATACAGGGGGAGGGAGTAACACGTTCAATTGTACCGCAGGGATGCAATCATCAAAATGCAGCCTGGGGGAAACCTACAGAGCAAACAACCTACTTTCCTCAACAAATAAAAGATGGCAGGACATTCAGATGGAAAGACACCTGAAAGAAGCTTTATCCAACTGCAACACATGGATCTTAAAAAGATCCAGATTCAAAACCCAAACTGTAAGAACAAAACTAACAAAGAATACTTATAGGGAAATCTGAACTCTGACTAGATAATTGATATTAAGGAATTAGTCATACTGTGATTAAACTGAAATTTTTAAAAAGTATCCCTGTTTTAGTTGATAAATAAATAAAACCACACACCATGGTGTCTCCATGGGGCGAAAGCAGCCTTGAGCAAAGGCCTCTAGGCTGTGAGTCTGAAGCCTAGGCCCAGCACTTCCATAATTGGACATATGCCCCTGAACTCAGTTTCTCCATCTGTAAAATAGGGGGATGAGCTAGACAACACCTGAAGGCCCTTAAAGAGCTAATCCTGGCTTCAGGGTGGTGTTTCCTTTTGGGTTTCCTCCCTCTTTGGGGACCAGGGCAATGACAGTAGTGTAGTACCATGGTACACAGGCCCAGCTGGCATTGAATCATCACTCTCCATGCACTACCTGTGACCATGGGGCAGCCTCTTAACTCTGCAGAGCCTCAGTTTCTTCACCTTGTAGAGCTACTGTGAGAATTAAATCTGATGATGACAAACAGCTGTCATTTACCAAGCATTTCACCTATGCTAAGCATTTTACCTGACTCACACAGGCACCCTGGGAGGGGATCTAATTAATGACCGGAGTGAGGAAACAGACTCAGAGGCCAGGTAATCTGGCTAAAGGTGCACACACAGCTGTGAGGGGAGACCCGGCACTTGCAGAGCTTGTAGCCAGTCTGCAGTCCTGCCCCTATCACTGTATGTGCAGCGCCCCGCAGGGGAGTGGGCTTCAGTGCACACTGGGGCCAGCCTGCAGCCCCGTGACTTAGCAGATAGGACATCTGAGAAGTGAGCAGGCGGAACGATCACGACAAAGAGCTCCACTGTGGCCAGGGCCATCATGGGGCCCTCAAGCTGCTCACTGGACCAGCGCTGCAACTGGGTTCTCTGAAGAAGCCAGCCCTGGGCTCCCTCTGCTGGGGTGAGGTGGGAACAAGGTCAACTCCATCCAGAGTGCTCGGGGTGGTCCAGCAACACTCTCAAGCACAGGGACCAAGGATGCAGCCTGAAGGGGGTGTGGACTCTAAGTGCAGGGTCAAAAACCCAGGGGAAACGCCACCATCAGGAAGGCCTGGGAAGAGTCCCATCCCACCAGTCTCCCTCACTGATCTTTCTACACCTGACGTGAGGACTCACTGGAAGCAGGTGGGGCAGGGTCGGGAGGCGTGCCAGGCCAGGTGAGCCTATTTCATCCCCAGGCCCTCTCGGTCCTCCTCCCTTCCTCCCACGCTGGCTGTGGAACAAGCAGCCACGGTCAGGGCCTTTCTGGGGATGCTCCACCTGTGGCTGCCACTACGTGCCTCTGCTCACCCTCCTCAAAACCCCCACAGGGACCCGCCAGTCTTCCTCCCACTGCCCAGGTAAGGACAACCTGGGATTGAGCTGAGCTGCAAAGTGAAATCCCAGCACCTTGGGACAGAAAGAGACACGAAAAAGAGAGGCCTAAATTTGTCAACCTGGTAAGGTCTGCCAAATCTCACTTTCACATTCACACCCTTTCCACTGGTGTAAAAGGTGGTGCCATGCCCACTCAATTTACAACAGGCTGTAGTCACTTCTAGCATCTGCTGTGTAGTGAGAGGACTTCACCAATTCAAGTCAGTGAGTGCTTTCCAAATACCTGTGATGTACCAGGACTTCGGGGCTGTGTGGACGTGACAACAGAAGCCAGTGTGGCCGTGAACTCCACTAAGAGCCAGATGAGGGAGGATCCGCGAGGAGCCCAGCACCAAGGCTCCCACCACACCCCCCTCCCACGCCCCACCCCCCGCAGCACCTGTCCAATACCCTGCACTGATGGGGGTGACCAGTTCTGTGGCAGTTGTCACTTTGGCTTTTACCGTCATGATGTTGAGGTTCATGAGGTAGTAGAAAGTCAGGTGCAGTACACTGTCATCTGGAGGGGAGGAGGAAAAGAAGACATCATTTATGAGTTAAATACTAGAAGAGCGTCAACAGTATTATAGAAAGGAAAGTCAACAAGACTTTTAAGATCTTTCACTATAAAAACAACTTGATGGCAACTTAACATTGGGTAAAAAAAGTCTCTACAAATTCTTTGCTACTACTCCCTCCAAGAGGTGGAGCTTCATTTCCCTCCCTTGAGTGTGGATTAGACTTAGAGACTCTGCTCCTAACTAACACAACATGGAAAGGAAGCGATCAAGGGATCACCAAGTGATCTGGGTTAACATCACTATTAACAAGACGAATTGATACCTCCGACCCCTGATAAGATGTGACGGTGAACACTGTCATCTGTGGTATTCCTTCCCCAAAACCCACAACCTCAGTCTAATCAGGAGAAAACAACAGACAAGCCCAAATTGAGAGCCTTTCTACATAATACATAAACCTCATCTTCCAAAGTGTCAAGGTCATGAAAGACAAGCAAAGACTGGAGGAGACTAAGAAGCATGATGACTAAATGCTATGTGAGATCCTGGATTGGATCCTGGAAGAGAAAAAGGACGCTGGTAGAAAAACCAGGGGAATGTGAATAAGTTTGATAGTTAATAGTGTTGTACCAATGAAATTGACACTGATTTTGATTACTGTGGTTAAGAAAGATGTTGATATTGGGGTGAAGGGCAGGTGAGAAATCTTTGTATCATCGACACTCTTCTGAGTCTAAAATTATCTCAAAAATTTTTTTATAAAAAGGCAAAGAGAAGACAAGTGTGTAGAGTGTTTCCATTTATGTAAAAAATAAAAGGTGAAGGGGATAAGTATAAACTTGTGTAAAAGCTTCTAAATGCATAGTTTATTTCTTGAAAATACATAGGAAACTGTCACAATGGTTGCCCTTGAAGCTAATGACCAGGACCAGGGTCTGGAAGTCTGGGGTGAGAAGGAAACTTACATCTGACTGCTAACTCTTATCCTGCTGGGATGCTTTACCATGTGCTCCTTTACCCATATGAAGCCAGTTTCAAAACCCACTGTCTCTGCAAAATACGAAGTTCTACTTATATTTATTAAATTAAGCAGGTTGGTCATATTACTCAAAGCCTGCATACTCTTGGCAACTTGTTCTGTGTATCTAACCTGTCAAGTTCAGAAAGAGGTGTAGTTCCATCAAGCATCCCTAATGTGTCTGATGTTTTTGCTGTTTTCAAAGTTATGGCTTAGGAGGGGGAAAAAAAATCAAACTCCATGAAGAACAACAAAGGAAAACAGAAATATGAAACCAGAATCTTTTCCTGGGCAAGGAGGCATCAGCTTGCTGGACCCCGCAGAGCGGCAGCTGGCTGCACTCCTAGGTGCTACGAGATCCCCCAGACCAAGGGGAGCCAGACCTTTGCACCTCAGGTCCAGCATGACGGACAGCGGGTGCCTCTTCAGCATCTCCTTGCGCTTGTCGTCCAGCTGAACTCCCAGTGTGGGTCGCCGGCGTTTCTGGACAAAGGAAAGGGTCGAGCTGGTAAGCACTGCTCACAGGAATCTCCCCCGTCCCCCTCTCCCTGCTGGCCAGGGCCTCACCACTGGGACCCATGCTTCAGCTCTCCAGCTGCCAGGATCCCAGCTCCCTTTCTTTCAAACCTCTTTCTTCTGCTTCTAGGGAGGATGGCACCCGCCAACTAGTGGGCCCCTAGGGCAGCCGCTCGGCACTCCCCACACTCTCACCGTGGTCTGCTCCTCCTCAGCATCCGAGTCACTCTCATCATCTGCAGCGACAGAGAGAAGGCAGCTCGAGGTGAGGGCTCCCAATTCTCCTGAGAGCACCTCAACCCAGGGCGCATAATAGGGCCCAGGCTTTTGTAAATGGGTTTCTTTAGAATAAATATTTGCTGCTTCTTATTCAGTATAGAAAACAGAGTGATGCAAGGAAAAGAAAAATGACTTATAATCCCATCACCCTGTTTTTTTTTTTTTTTTTCACCCTGTTTTTTTTCAGTGATTTTTAATGTCATCCTATGGACTACAAGCTCCCCCATTGGTGGTGGCGGTGGCAGTAATAACAGTAGTATAAACAACAATAACAGAAGCTCATATAATTTGAGGGGTTACTGTGTGCTGAGGATGATGCTAAGGGTTCTGCATGCATGACCTCATTTAATCCACATAATAATTCTACATGAGGTATTACTATCTTGTTTTGACAGAAGAGTAAACTGAGGCTCCGAAACGTTAAAGAACTTCCCTAGGATCAGTGAGCTGGTGAGAGGCAGGCTGAAATCCAAAGGCAGTGCTTTTCCCTGTCTACCCCGAGCACTAAGACATTAAGGCTAAGCTCCCTGCCACACAGAACCAGTACAGCTAATTACCAAAGGACCAGCACTGGCCCTGGGTGGTGACCTGGCATTCCTGGAACCAGCTACAGTAGATGTGGGGGAGGATCCTGACCACCACTTACCTTGGGAGTCCTCGGGAGGCTTGAACAGAGCCTTGGCCTCATCCACGCTGCCTTCAATCGCCACAGACAACGTCTTATCTAGGAGCAAGAAACAGCTTTCTGTGAAAGTTGCTGAGAGATGGAGCTAAGCTACACGACCAGGCCCGCCCTGGGGCTGCACTTCCTCTGCTTCTGTCACAGCTTCTTACTGACCGGGGCTGGAGGGCAAAAGTCCTTTCTCCAGATGAAGAGGAGCAAGGTGGGAAACCTAAGTCTTTTTCTCATCATTTACTGAAAACAAGGAACCCAAAATGCAGATTCCTGGCCAAGCATCACCTGAGACTAGGGGTGAATGCCTCTCTTTTCAGGCTTACACCAAGGCACAGAAATCCAAATCGATGGCCTAAAGCCACACGGCACAATTCTACCAACTGTCTTAAAGGTTCTCATCCAGAACCTGTAACTGTCCACATTCTGGAAACGACAGCTCTCTCCTCAGTTCTTATTCTCTGTTCTGCACTACACCTAGCACCTGGCACCTGCCTGATACCACAACATTTAACTGGGAGGCAGCAGGACAGTGGGTAGGAACCTGGAACCTGCAGTCCAGTCCTGGCCTGAGTCTCTGCTCAACCAACTCCCAAACTTACAACCTGGAAAGTTATGTCACTGCTCTGAGCCTCAGTTTCTGCACCTATGAAACAGGGACTTGACAAATGGTGGCTGCCCAGTTGGGTTAGGAGGACTGAATTTTAATTATAAAATTACTTTTAAAAATTAATTTTCAATCCTCACAGCAATCCTATAGGAGCAATACTATTACTCTTGCCATTTACAGATGAGAAAATTAAGGCTCAAGGAAGTTAGATACAACAGCCAAGAGGTAAATAAGCTAGGATTCAAGACCAAGTCTATTCAACTTGAGCTTGGTATCCCAAACACAAAGCTAAGTGGCCTGCTCCCTGCACCAGGCCTGACACCTCAATCAGCAATGCCTGGGCCTGCCTCTGTGCAACTCCGTGGGTCTAGTGCTGACAGATCAGATAGGCCATCACCCTTCCTTCTCCATTCAAAAGGGTATACAGAGACACAGATAGTCACAGGAGCCTGAAAGGGTTTGTTCAAGTGCACAAAGAGGGATGACAAACTTCCCCCAAGTGGCGGGCCCTTGGGATATTCCTCAGTGGCTGACCACTGCTTATCTCTGACAACCCTCATGAACCATCACACCTCATCCCAAACAAGCTGGCTGCCCCCATTAACACTGGCAAATGCTAGACTGTTCTTTTGACTAGTTTATTCCTGGAATTCTACAGTAAAATGGGAATGGAAACAGGCTGGGTTTTAAACACAAAAGAAAAGAAAATTACTCACCCTGTCTAGGGGGCTGGGAGGATTTCATATGAGCTGATGATGAAAACAGGAGGGAGAAGAAAGGGGAGGGAGAGGATCAAAAGGACCAGGAAGACACAAGAAGAGAGACAGTAATGTGTTGATGCCCATGGCTGGGAGGAGAGGCATGCACTGGCGCAATGTGTGTCTGTCTGATGCAGTGGGGTGGGCGTAGGGAAGAAAACTTTAGGTGCTGGGTGAAAGCTTGCAGTAGGGCAAAAGGTAGGATCTCTAAAAGCTTCTCAAAATCCTAGTGGAGTCTTGGGCTGCCTTCAAGCTTAATGAGGACACCTCCTCTCCTTCCGTAATTCACTGTTATGACATGCAGCCTGTTCCAGGGCTTGGTGAAAGCCTGAGACAGCTGGCTGGGACCTCTGTTCACCAAAACCTCTCTGTGAAGAGAGCAGGAGGCACTGATCCACCTGCCAAGTGTGCCTTGATGGGGTGAGTGCTTGGGAGGCCAGATAGGCTGCCTGGGCACTGAACACAACAGCCGACCAGTCAGGCTCATCAAAGATTCAGAGCCATCCATTCTGAAATGCCCATCAGGTTAGTCCAGCCTCAGGCCAGCTGGTCAAAACAGCCATGCCGGGCAGTGCAGAGGTCACCTGAGGGCTTCTGAGTAGGGCCAGGGAGCTTTCCTCAGCAGGAGGTGCTTCCAAATGACTCAACTGGCCACAGCTGCTGCTCCCACAGCCCCTCCCTGCCCAGCCCCCATACTCACCACAGGCTTGCCCATATGCAGTGGCCTGGACAAAGAGGACATAGAGGGGAGGTGGTAGGTGTCGGGCTGTCTCATACTGCTTGTGAGCTTGGTCGAAGGGCATAAACAGATACTCCTGCACCGGTAGGGAAGCCTGCGAGCAAGGAAGGAGGGATTTTGTTTTTCTTCTACAGGCACACACAGGAACATGTGGCTTCTTAGTTACTTAATATACAGTTTTTTATTTATGAAAGTGATAGCAGCAATAAACAGTAAGAAAATGAACTTTAAAAAAAGATACCATTTCGCCTAGCATCAAGAAAACATCAAATACCTAAATGTCAAAAGTGTGTCAACCTCTACACAAACACCTGAGAAATGAAAGATCTAAATGAATGGAGATATATGCCATGTTAATGGCCTCCAAGGCTTAATACCACCCAGATGTCAATTCTCCCCAAAGTATCTATGGATTCAATGCAATCCAATCTAAATCCCAGCAGATGAAAATAGACTAGCTGATTCTAAAACTTATATGTAAATAAAAAAGGCCAAGAATAACAGAGATAATCCTGAAAAATTAAATTGGAGGACTTACATTATTGAGCATCAAGACTTCTGATACAGCTAGAGTAATAAGTCAGTGTGATATTGGTGCAGAGACAACTAGATCACGCACACACAAACCCAAACATATACAGATATCTGATTTATGACAAAAATGGCACTGCAGAACAGTGGGGGAAAGAATGGTCTTTTCAATAAATGAATCAGCTGAATACCTATGTGGGGAAAGAATCTGACCTTCACCTCACACTACATACAAAATTCACTTCCAGGAAGACTATAGATTTCAATGTGGAAGGTTAAACAATAGGGCTCTATAAGAAAATACGAGAATATTTCCATGACCTTGGGACAGAGAAAGGAAAAGACTGATAACTGGATCGTATTAAAATTAAGAACATCTGCTCATTAAAGGATCCTATTATGAAAGTGAAAAGGAAAGATATCTGCAGAAGACTCATCTCCAGAAAATATAAAGAATTCTGGGCAACCCAACAGAAAAATGAGCAAAAGACTTTAACAGGCCCTTCACAAATGAGGTACTCCAAAAGCCAGTTAGTATATAAAATGTGCTGTGCTCAACGTCACTGGTGCCCAGGGAAATGGAAATTTAAACCATAAAAGATACCCTCCAGAATGGCTATAATCAAGAAAAATGACAACATCAAGAGTTGACAAGGATGTGGAAAATTAGCACTTTCAGATGGTGATGGTGGGAATTTCAAAAATCAGTACAATCACTTTAGAAAATTGTTTCACTGAATACCAAAGCTAAATATACGCATAGCATACTATGATCCAACAATTTCATTCCTGGGTATATATTCAAAAGAAATGTGTACACATGTACACCAAAGGACACGTGTAAGAAGGCTCCTAGTGGCATTATTCGCAACAGCCCCAAACTGGAAACACCCCAAATCAAACACTAAACATCAATGAGAATAAATGAACTCCTGGTACTCAAAACAACCTAGATAAATCTCACAAACTGTTGAATCAAAGAAGCCAGACACAGGGCTTCCCTGGTGGTACAGTGAGAGTCAGCCTGCCGATGCAGGGGACACGGGTTCATGCCCTGGTCCGGGAAGATCCCACATGCCGCAGAGCGGCTGGGCCCATGAGCCATGGCTGCTGAGCCTGTGCGTCCGGAGCCTGTGCTCCACAACGGGAGTGGCCACAACAGTGAGAGACCCACGTACCGCAAAAAAAAAAAAAAAAAGAAGCCAGACACAAAAGAATATGTATTATATCATTCCATCTATGTAAGTTAAAATACAGGCCAGGACTTCCCTGGTGGCACAGTGGTTAAGAATCCGCCTGCCAATGCAGGGGACATGGGTTTGAGCGCTGGTCTGGGAAGATCCCACATGCCGCGGAGAAACTAAGCCCATAGGCCACAACTACTGAGCCTGCACTCTAGAGCCCGTGAGCCACAACTACTGAGCCCGCATGCCACAACTACTGAAGCCCGTGTGCCTAGAGCCCGTGCTCCGCAACAAGCCACCACAACGAGAAGCCCGCACACCACAACAGAGTAGCCCCTGCTCGCTGCAACTAGAGAAAGCCCACGCGCAGCAACGAAGACCCGTAGCAGTCAAAAAAACAAAACAAACAAACCAACAAAAACAGGCCAAGCTAACCTGTGATGTTAGAAGTCAAGATTAAAGGTTATGGGATGGGGGGACAGTGACTGGGAGGGGAATAAAGTATCTTCTGGAAAATTGCTAATGTTCTTGATTTGGGTGATTACACAGATGTGTTCACAAATGTGTACACAGGGAATATCCACTGAACTGTGAGTATGCTTACGAGTTGTATGCTTTTCTTTATATAAAATTATTTTTTTTAAGTAGTATATGTACATTTCTTTTTAAAGCTGTATTCGAGTTTATAAGGCAAAAATTCCCAGTTCCCAACCACCAAAGGTAACTGTTAATGGTTTGGTGTGAAAACATACTTTTCTAAGCACATACATGACTTACACATATATACAGCCATTTGAATACTTTGTAAATGACGGTATACAAATGGGATTATACATGTTCTACAACTTGCAGTTTTTGATTTCGTAATTTAATAGATCTTTCTGTCCAGTTATTCTGTCAGTAACAGGATGCTCCATACTTCCATTATAGGTGTAAGACTGAACCACACAAGAATTTATTTAACCTGTACCCTATTTATTTAACCTGTACCCTATTTAGGAGCATTCAGTGTTTCCAGTTAACAGGAAAAATTTAAGTACAAACAAAATTTTTAGTTTCTGATCTTTGTCCCATATGAAGTGTTACTGAGCATATTTGTTAACTCTAATTCTATGCCTAGAGTTGAAGAGAAGAAATGTAGATCTTGCCAAATCCTACAAAAGTGAATTTTCAATTTCACTAGGGTCCTTTTACAAAGTTCCTCCATATTAGCCATTTACCCTGCTTTATAAAACTATGAAGATTTAGATCAAATTTGGCTTCACAAAGCAAACAAAAATCAGGTCACCCGTATAGAAAGAAATTACATTTTACAGGTAAAGTGGGGACTTTTCCTCCTAAGGTACCTAACGGTTTTCAAATATGAGTAAAGTTCTTTTCAGAGCAAGTAGATCTGCTGAGCAGCTGGCCCCTGTGGTGCAGTCAGGGGGATCTAATAGACATTTGTGGAAGCATGCTTAGATACCTGGGGACTGTGGGCTGGTGGAGATCATGCAAGGTGTAAACTAAACTTACAGTTTGTGAAAGCGTTTTACCCGGAATAGGCGCTGGGTGAAAACAAAACGCCAAGGTACGTGTGCGTATACGTTCCAGAGCCAATCCTGCTAGCAATTCCTCCACACAGGACACAACCTTATCACACCTGCTGTGGGCATGCAGACGGGACCATCCTTGCACTGTGCTCTAACACTGATTAGGGTAACAGACCCGACAAAACCCACAGGGTGATGTGGCTGCTGGTGGCCTCAGGTCAGCAATGTGCCACTGAGTGGTGAAGGCAAAGCAAAAGCCGAGGAGGTGGCACGGTGTGGGGAGACCCTCACCTGCATGATGCTGTTGAGACGAGGCTGGAGGCTACTCAGGTACTCCTTCTTTACTTCAATCTCCTTAAGGATCTTCTCCTTGTTGGACAGGCACTCTCGGTACTTCTCCGCCAGCCTGTTGGGGGAAGACAGCACTGTCGCCTGATGCTCTCCAGGGACACCCCAACACACCTGTTCACTATCAGACTCTACCTAATGACAGCAGTCACGATTATCTGCTAATGTTTACCTAGCACTTACTATGTGCCAGGCACTTTGGAAAATGGCGTACAAGCATTATGGCATTTAATCCTTATAAAAACCCGGGAAGATAGGGACTTTTTTTTATCCCCGAAGGAGGAAACAAAGGCTCAGGGAGGTAGATAACTTGCCCAAGGTCATCCAGTAAGAGCAAGCACAGAGCTGCGCTCTGAACCCATGCCTGTCTGCTCCAGAGGCTGTGCCCATGACCACTGGTATCACCTACTGCTCCGTTTCCTGCCTCAGAGGCTAGACCCAGAACTTTCACAAATATATGGACTCAGCAGCTACAGGACACAAATGAGGCCCATGGACCTGAGTGGGGCAGAGTGGGGATAGATTCCAGACCAGAGCCACAGGAATGGAACACTTATGGCTTAGCCAAGGGCAAGTGATGTACTGGACAGAGGTGTGACAGGCCAGCCCCATCTGCTAAAAAACTGACACCAAGTCCTTAAGATCCAGACTCAGTACTTATTAAATTCATTACGTAGACCAAAGGCACAAAATATACTCAACAACAGAAAAAGGCAAGGAATTAAAAACAGCAGCTTCTCTGACAGAAAACAGAACAAATGTGCCAACCAAAAGCCCTGGAACTCGTGTACAAACATGAAAGGGAAAAAGGTCACCATGATGGAAGGGATGCAACCATAAAAAGTTCAGGATGAAAAAAATATACATACCATATTCTAAGGAAGATCTAGATTAAATTACACAGTATAGACATTCTACTTACGGTTAATAAATAAAAGCTCTTTATTAGTACAAAAAGTTTTATATGTAAAGGGGTGCCTCAAAGCATTATTTATAATACCAAAACAATGCAAACAACTTAAAGTCCAATTCAATATGGGAACAATTATGTGATTTACAATTTACCCTGGAATGTTGTACAACCTTCTAAAATAATGTTTGCACAGCTTTGCAATACCACACAAATATGCTTACAGGTGGGGGAAAAGGCAAAAAAAAATCAGATTAATAATACAAAAGGTATTTAGGTGTTAGGCACTAAATTTTAAAGAAAAAGTTACTCTTTCGCATAACGGCGTTAAGAAATTCTGACCCCACTTATGATGCAGTTGGTCAAGTGTGAACTGCTAAGCGTGAATTAATCACAAAACGGGATTTGGTCTTAGAGACTATTCTGCTGGTTCCACACTGCTTTGCTATCTGATCCTGGGTCAGGACAAAGCACTGTCCCTCATGGATAAAGGTCCGTGTCTGCACAGGTGAACAAGGTCAGGAAGGAGGAAACGCTACCTTTTCCGCTGCTCCAGCTCCCAGTCCAGACGTGCAAGGGTTTGCTGGTGAGGGTCTCCCATGGTGACTTCCACCTTGCTGATATCTGGAGGAGCCTCCTTATAAAACTCCTCTAAGCTGACCAGATCGATTTCTTCGTGCTTTGACCTGCAGTCAAAAACTCAATGTCAGGGCTTCCCTGGTGGCACAGTGGTTCAGAGTCCGCCTGCCAATCCAGGGGACATGGTTCGTGCCCTGGTCTGGGAAGATCCTGCATGCCGCGGAGTGGCTAGGCCCGTGAGCCATGGCCGCTGAGCCTGTACATCCGGAGCCTGTGCTCCGCAACGGGAGAGGCCACAGCAGTGAGAGGCCCGCGTAACGCAGAAAAAAAAACCCAAAAAACTCAATGTCAAGCTGCTGCTCTCAGAAACCCAAACTGTGGCTTAAACAGGCCCAGAATTCCACCCCGTGTATGTCAACTCAGCCCTGGTCTACAGCTACCCAGGAACCTAGAATCCAGTCTTCTCAGCAAATGCTCATTAGCAGGTGTTTTAATGTGAAGAGAGGTAGTTGGTGACATGCCACAGGATCCTTATCCATGTTGCCCAAGCTTTATATCCATGATTTAGCTGAAAACCTAAAAATACACTTACGAAATTTACAGACCTCTCCAAGCTGTGCAAGAGAGCTAAGAGCTTAAAGAATCAAATAAAAACACCATGGTCTAGGTCTAGACTGTCAGGTTGAAACCAAGAAATGCCATTTAACAGGAATAAACATAAGAGTCTACACTTAAGTTCAAATTATTAACTGCCTAAATATAGCATGCGGAAGATCCAACATAATATGACCAGATGTGAAAAGATCTAGAGGCTCTAACTGTTGATGTACAGTGACACACAATAACCGAGATGGGGATTTTTATCTCCATTTTTCAAATGAGATAGAGGCTTCCATCAGTAAGCAGCTTGCCCAAGATCACATAGCTAGGGAGAGGGAGAGCTGGGATTTGAACCCAGACTGTCTGATTCCAGGGCCCCTGATCCTTCCACATGGCCACCTGCCTCACTACAGGGTTTGCTGGCTTTCATCTGAACAATGGTTACAGGTGGAGCATCCTATCTTTCTTCTTTTTAAATAGTACTATTTTTGAAACTTCTTGTAAGTCTTAAACTGAGAGTTTATTTCCTCCATGAACCCTTCTCCCAGGTTCCCCCAATGATAATATCTTATCTAAGCATAATACATTGTCAAAACTAGGAAACTGACAATTGTACAATACTATTAACTCAGGTACCTGATGTGGATTTCACTTCTATTAGTATTTAAATATTATTATGTGGACGGACTCGTGAAGCAGATAAAGAAACCTCTCAAAAATCAGCATACACCAGACCCAATGCCTAACGTGGTCCCCCTCATCCCAAGTTTATTACAAATAAAACCTGACTCCTTACAGTTTACACAAATAGATCTGACAAGGCAAGAACACGTTCCCTTCTCTTATTTTGTCTATTCCTTCCTCTTTCACATCTCTCAGCTTGGATTTGCCAAGGGGCATCACAGTTTAAGGACACTGACAAACTGTAGTTTGTTCACCTAAAGGCAGCTAGGCAGCAAGAAGTTCAGGTTCCAAATAATGATATCCAGTTGCAAAAATGAATTGCTGGAACTTTAGAGAGGAAAGCTGGGCCAAAAGGTTAAAAAGATGTAATTGGAAGTCAGCTGCTCCCATACAACGTGCTCAGGAATCAAACTGGTAATGCAAAGGCTCTGCCTGCTGGGGAGAGACAACTGTTTTTCACCAGGTTCAGAGCGCAAAACTCAAAAGGGTCAGACAGGCTTCTGAGGTTCTTTGTGCAGCCTGGAACTACTGCTTCCAATTCTCCCACTCAAAGTGATCTATTCACCCTTCCCCCAGATCCTGTAGTCTCCAAGTGCATCTGACTTCTTTTTAAAAAAAATGGCTCACACTGAGCTATGTAGGAAAAAGCAGTTACCAACAGACCATCTTGCCAAAGCCCTGTGCTCCAACACTCACTTAAACTCCAGACATTTAGTGATCTCCTTCTGCAGGTGCATCACCTCATACAACAGGTTCTGGAGCTGCAGGTGATAGGCGTCCACTTTCTGCTTGGCCTGAAAGGAGGACAAGGTCAGAGGTGAGTGGGGCAAGTCGGGGTGGGGTGGGGCAAAGCAGAGCAGCAGCAAACTCAGAAAAGGGGTAAAGGAGATTAAAGATGGGATGAGAAGGAGGAAGAGGAGGGTTAAATCTCTCAGCTCCTACCTCATGAGTCTGATCTCTTCCTTTCTTCAACCTGATGTGGGCTAATCGGTTAAGCTTTTTTAGAGTCATGAAATGCACACAGCTCTGGATCTTCCGATCTTCGATCTCAACTGCCTACAGGCCAAAAAAACTGGTAAAGACCTTGACAACAGGAGCTGGCTCAGCTTCCTTCAGCCCCTCACTGCTCATCCTCATCCAGAGTCAAAAACAGACACTGGGGCTTCCCTGGTGGCGCAGTGGTTGAGAGTCCGCCTGTCGATGCAGGGGACATGGGTTCGTGCCCTGGTCTGGGAGGATCCTACATGCCGCGGAGTGGCTGGGCCCGTGAGCCATGGCCACCGAGCCTGCACGTCCGGAGCAACGGGAGGGGCCACAACAGTGAGAGGCCCGCATACCAGGAAAAAAAAAAAAAAAAAAAAGACAGACACTGGAAGGAGCTCAGAACCATAAGAAGTGTCGGGGGAAATGGAAGAATGACTGTATAAGGGAATGCTTAAGGTTCCCAGGCATAAAAAACTAATTTCTACTTGGACCAAAGTAACAGGAATCAAAGATGGAGCAAAGGCAGCCAATGCAAACAACAGCTGTCTCTACACAATGTAAACAGAGATCCTAACAATGACAACATCATGTCACACAACTTGACCTCTATAAACAACATTACAGAATAATTTAAATGAAAATAGCAGAATTACAGCTGTAAAACTTGACTACAGTATAACAGATAGAATGTAATAATCTTAACAATATTGGCCAGTATAAGCACAAATAAGTGAGATTCCTGGAAAAATACGGATTGTTTTATTTTGAACTTACCCATTTAGTTTTCAGTCACACTGTTTTGCTTCTCTGCCCTGAAACCTTTTTTTTCATTTAATATTAATACTTTAATTTTTGGTCTCTGATTTATTTGTACATATCTAGCCTTATAATAGCAATGGTGATTGACATGTACCATAATTTCTCCACGCCCAGCACTTAATAAATATCATTTGGATGAATTATCAAATTACAGTTATGGAAAAAATTAATTATCCTGTACTTTCAGGACTGTAATTGATGACTGGGTGGTGATGTTACAATAAATTAATAGGCAGGTCTCTGGAGCCCTCAGGCTCTAACCCCATGATGATGGCAGGACATAAGACCAATATAAAGAAGGGCTCTGATAGGTGCGAAACAGGTCCATCCATGCAGACCCACCAGGTCCGTGTCCTCCCAGCCCCACTCCTTACCACATCCTTGCCTCCCCTGCTCTTCAGGTCCTGGATCTCCGCCATGAGCCTCTGCAACTCCTGGCACGTGTACTTGTACAGCTCATAGTCTCTGCCAGGGTCCCGCAGGTCCACCTCAGCCTCCTCGCTGTAGTATTTACCTTCCTGTGGAGGCAAGGATACAGGCCTTGGGTGGAGAGTAAAAGTATCTCTGTTGGAACAGGGACACCTGGCTGAGATGAGTAACAGTGAAGCCCCAAATCAGGTCTCTAAAGGATCTGGTCTGCAAATCAAATGTTTTTCTTTTTTCCAAAATGGAAAAGAATTCCTCTTTTCCTCTTTCTGATTATAAAGTAATGCATGCTTGGTGTCAGAGATTCAGAACATAGAGAGGAGTATCAAAAACAAAACGAAAACTTGCCTATAATCTCACCTCCCAGCCTGATGTAACTCCATTGTTAGTATTGTGGATAAATACATTAAAAAAATAAATAAGGGCTTCCCTGGTGGCGCAGTGGTTGAGAGTCCACCTGCCGATGCAGGGGACACGGGTTCGTGCCCCGGTCTGGGAGGATCCCACGTGCCGCGGAGCGGCTGGGCCCGTGAGCCATTGCCGCTGAGCCTGCGCGTCCAGAGCCTGTGCTCCGCAATGGGAGAGGCCACAACAGTGAGTGGCCCACATACCGCAAAAAAAATAAATAAATAAAAAATATAAATAAATAAATAAATAAATAAAATAAAATGGGATCATATTGTTCATGCTATTTAGTGCAATTTCCCATCACAATAAATATAAATCTCCATCAAAATGGCTATATATAGATGAACCAGAATTCATTTAACCAAATTTCTACTGATGGGTGTTTAGACGGTCAAATCAAGCTTTAGCAGAAACTAAAATATCCTAATTGGTCTCCCAGACTTTGGAATAAACAAACACATCTCTTTAAGAGAGAGTCAGTTACAATTAAAAATATTGCATTGCATATTTGAAAGTTGCTAAAAGAGTGGATCTTAAAAGTTCTCATCACAAGAAAAAAATTTTTGTAACAACTATGTAACACGTTGGATGTTAACTAGACTATTTCGGTGATCTTTTCACAAAATAAACAAATATCAATCATTATGTTGTACACCTGAAATTAATATAATGTTATATACCAATTATACCTCAATTTAATTTTTTTTAAAAAGAGTCAGAATCAATACCTCCCAAAGGATAAGGTTTTTCGTTAATTTTAATTTCCTAAATCTGAGGAAAGCATCATCTTCCATTTAAGTTGAAGCTGGTATGTTTCTCTATTCTAGTTAAAAAACAAACAAAAACCACAACCAACCAAAAAATCAAGTTAAGTCATACAATCTATGGACTGGGAGAAAATATTTGCAAGCGATGCGACCAACAAGGGCTTAATTTCCAAAATACACAGACAGCTCATACAACTCAATAACAAGAAACCAAACAACCCAATCAAAAAGTGGGCAGAAGAGTAAACAGACATTTCTCCAAAGAAGACATACAGATGGCCAAGAAGTACATGAAAATATACTCCACATCGCTAATTATTAGAGAAATGCAAATCAAAACTACAGTGAGGTACCACCTCACGCCAGTCAGAATGGCCATCATTAAAGTCTACAAATAAATGCTGGAGAGGGAGTAAAGAAAAGGGAACCTTCCTACACTGCTGGTGGGAACGTAAACTGGTGCACACTATGTAAAACAGTATGGAGGTTCCTCAAAAAACTAAAAATAGAGTTGCCATATGATCCAGCAATCCCATTCCTGGGCACATCCGGACAAAACTCTAACTAGAAATGGTACATGCACCTCAACATTCATAGCAGCACTGTTCACAATAGCCAAGACATAGAAGCAACCTAACCGTCCATCGACAGATGAATGGATAAAGAAGATGTGGCGTATATACAGACAATGGAATACTACTCAGCCATAAGAAAGAATGAAATAATAGCATTTGCAGCAACATGGATGGACCTAGAGATTAGGTACAAAGTGAAGTCAGTCATAAAGAGAAAGACAAATATCATATGATACCACTTACATGTGGAATCTAAAATATGACACAAATGAACTTACTTACAAAACAGGTTCACAGACACAGAGAACAGATTTGTGGTTGCCAAGGGGAAGGATGGATTGGGAGTTTGGGATTAGCAGATGCAAACTATTATATATAGAATGGATAAACAACAAGGTTCTACTGCATTGCACAAGGAACTATATTCAAGATTCTGTAATAAACCATAATGGAAAAGAAAAAAATTGTTAAGTCATAAATTAGCTTGACAGATTCAAGGACAGAGAAACAGCAAAAGAAGAACCTGCTGACTACGACAGCACTCAGGCCTCAGAAGACGTTCTTTAGCTACATGGTTCTGGTACTGTCTTGGTAGCAGACCAGGGATGTCACATCTCCAAAGCCTTAGTGGCCGCTGCGGATGGACTGCCTTCTTCTGACCATCAGGAAAGCTGGAGACACACACCATACTAGAATGCATTCTCTGTTCAGGCACTAATCGTGTCTAGTACAGGCTTGTTGGTTCTTGGGATGCTGCAGCTAAATCTGATATGGATTCTCAGGTCTTGAAGAGCCAAGGGAATTCCAGGCACCTGGTCAGACAGAGGCCACCTGGGAGGTTATGCCTATGACCCTCGGCTGCTGCAAACCCACAGCCAGGTGCTTGGCCACGAGCTGCAATTTCTCAGCAGCACAGCAGCCCTGGCTGATCTCACCTGTTCAGTGTCAGAACGATTACGCTTCCCTTCAGCTGGAGCTCCATCACTTCGGATCACTTTGGGCTTTCGTTTTTTGCTCGATTCCGATGACATGGTTGTTTGGTGAAGTCAGGAGGAAACAGTAGAGACCTGTTAAGAGGAGAAAGCTTCTGAGCTCTTCCAGAGTTGGAACTGGAGATTTTCCTAGAGTCAGAATACTGAAGTCTAACTAGCAGTTGTGCCCGCTTACACTCTTGGTAACTCAAGAAAAGTCATCAACCCTCCAAAACCTCAATTTAATCCTCTGTAAAAAGCAGAATCATCCCTCAGCCTGTTCAAAATGAACTCATCTTCCCCAACTCCACCTCCTTTAAAGGCACCACCACAACCCCACTGACCAAACTCCTCAGCCAGGCACCTAAGCCCATTCTCAACACTACTGATTGATCATTGTGTGCTGGACCTTGATCTAAGCACTTCAAAGATATGTTCTCATTTGGTTCTTATAACAAGGATCCTCTCAGATATGAACAAGCACCATTTTACAGGTGAGAACACTGAGGGTCAGGAAGGTGAAAGACTTGCCCAAGGTCACACAGCTAGTGTGCTAAAGCTAGGGTCCAACCCATGCCACAGCAGTGCTCCTGACAACTACATTACTGTATCTTGTAGTGTTGCCACCATGTCATCTGGCGATGCCATCAACTCCCTGGTTGACGCGAAAATTTAAAAGAACAGAATAGGGACTTCCCTGGTGGCACAGGGGTTAAGAATCTGCCTGCCAGTGCAGGGGACACGGGTTTGAGCCCTGGTCCGGGAAGATACCACATGCCGCGCAGCAACTAAGCCCATGCACCACAGCTACTGAGCCTGAGCTCTAGAGCCCGTGAGCCACAACTACTGAGCCCACGTGCCTAGAGCCCATACTCCACAACAAGAGAAGCCACGAAGAGTAGCCCCTGCTCACCGCAACTAGAGAAAGTCCGCGCACAGCAACGAAGACCCAACGCAGCCAAGAAAATAATAAAAATAAAATAAAATAGAAAACAAAAAATTTAAAAGAACAGAACATACATTCATGGGCCTCTAGCGTCACAAAGTATCCTCTCTCTGCTACCTCTACTGTCACCAGCAGCCCCCGAGGTGGGCAGCACTAACCCCCCTACCCCAGTGAATCTGTCACCAACACTTATTGAGGGAGCCAATGCCTCAACAGAGTCAAGTCAGAGAAACCCTGGGCTGGAGTCTCCAGTCCTCTATCTCATGGCTATGAGTCCTGCGACAAGTCACTTCACTTTTCTCTGCACCTACTTCCTCCCATATCAAATGAAAATAGCCATCCCTACCTCAGAGGTGGCTGTGGACATTAATGCAGGAGGCGCTCCACTGGGGCAGGTGATGAAGATGATCTGAGAGCAGGGCTTTAGATGGTACACAAGTGGTTAATAATGTTAAACACCTACGGAGAAAGTTAATTCCTTTCAATTCTTTTTAGAAACTTCTGATCGCTTCAAGAAGAACGTGTCATTTCCCTAGTTAGTCTTTAACACCTATGAATGACAACGTCCTTTTGTTGACAAAAGGACTCTATCTCAGATCCTTAGACAATGAAATCTAGCCACAATTATTAACGATAACCTTTACATATTAAATACATTAATTTTTATCACTACCTTCTGCATAGGACAAGTGAGAAAAGTTTTCTATTTATGGTAAAGATTTAAATTTTTCTTTTAAAGTAAATTTAAATTTTAAAAGTGACTCAATTAAAAGCCTTTAGTAAACAATCGTACAAGATAAGCTGATTTTTCACAGAGGGACCCGAAAAGCGTTAAGTGTGCGAAATCCTGACTTTGGCAAGACAGTAGACAGTGCCTGGCACACACAAGCGCATAATAAATGAGAGCTGATATCACCACCACCGTGGTGGCCGTTATCTAGAAGCTGCCCCATAAGGCCTGACGAGGCTGCAGACACCATTTTCCACAGGAGAAAAGTGAGAGTGCGGCGCCGAGCGGCCGGGGTCTCCGGAGAACGAGGACGGAGAACCGGGTCAGACCCCAGGCCGGGGACGCCCTCGGGAGGTCCGCACACCAGTCCCAGCGCGCCCAGCCCCACCCCAGTCCTCTCCTCACCACACTGCGCCCCGACCTGTCCCGGCCAGCGAGCCACTTCCCGCGGCTCCCGCACCACAGAGAAGCGGAAGGAAGGAGCGGCCGACCGGAAGTGAGGCGTGGAGGCCGGAAGCGGAGCGCGAAGGGTCCCGACGCAGCCACCAAGCGGTGCGGGCGGCTGCTGGGCTGCGAGGGGTCTAGGAGACGGCGGCACCTGGGTTGTCTGGGCGGGTCCCAGCCGGCCAACAGCCTCACGCTGCCCTCTGAAACCAGGAAACCGAAGTTGCAAGGGCAAAGACTATGTGCCTCGTTCATTCTTTCCCCAGCGCCTAAAGCTATGCCCAGCAACTAGTAGGTGCTCGGCCAAGTATTTGTTGAATGAATTTGTCGAGAGCCCAAGATAACGCAAGAATGTAGTCGTGCCGTGACTTGGACACTTGTGAATTTGCTTCCATAACCTGGATTCTTAACCACTGTCATACTCACCCGAACATCCCACACTAGCGAGAGCAGCAAGTCAAGGTGGGCATTAATCCCATCTTACCCCGCCTCTTTTCCCCCCCAAGTTCATCCCCGTTTTAGGCCCGATTTGCCCTAGGGCAGAGTCACAAATCTAATGCAGCATTTGACAGCTTCAAGTATTTTCTACCCCTGGTATGAATTGTACTGATGAGGTTCAGTAAATCCTACTCATCTGAAGATAGAAACACCGATGTCCTGAATCCCTGGTTACGCAGTGTATTTCCTTCTGCCGTAGAAGGAGGCCCTCCCCAAAAGTAGCTCAGGGAACACAATAACCTCCAGTGGGGTAGATCAGCCAGGTGGACCTGCGAAGCTGGCCCTGCCTGGGGCACTTGCCAAATTTCCTTGCAGATGAAGAAAAGACACCATGGTTATAGTAAACATTTAACTGGTTCCATCAGTGACTCCACCACAAGTTTTCCTGAAACGGAGGCAGAATCAAGATACTCAGAAGTTCATGAGGTGTGGGAGTCACTGAGGAGGTCCCCAAAGTCACTGACCCCACTAAACACACCTGATGGCCCAGTGGAATGAGGGTTGGGCTGAGAGAATGTGAAGAGGGAGAAAAGGAACACGGGGTGAGGGAAATACGGGACCTAGTCCGTAGTTCTGCCTGCAGGAAGACAATAGGGAGGGCAGAAGACACTCCCTGCACAGAAGGGCTGGAACAACTTGTTCAAGTTCTCAACCTCATTATGTGGGAAGAAAGAGATGCACCTCCCTCCAACTGTCTTGTATTAGGAACCCCTCCCCAAGTGGTCTTCTGTCATCTCTGTTCTATCTTCCCAATTCTGTATTCCAAATTCTTCAGTGCAAACCCAAGTTCTGAGTTCTAAGTTCTACCTTCTGGGTTCCTGTTCCATTCTGCTTCCCTCCCCCAGGTCCTTCCCAGCTCCCATCCCTTTTCCCAGCCTTTCTGGGTGGAATATGTGGATGTCCTGCTGACTTAGCTAACTTGAGGGTTTTCCCTTTTGCTTCTTGAGGCAGTTCTAGGCTTTTCTCCAGCAGAAGGGACTTGGCTCAGACTGTCCACCAAGTGGGTGGCCGAGTAGAGACCAGGGAATTCCTGAGAGCCTGGCCTGGTCTGACCTCCTCCCTTCCCACCCCACCTCTAACCAATGGACACACTACCTTTTGTACAACTTAAGCAAAGCTGAGGATTTCCATGGTGATGATTATGGACTGGTGGCCTTGAGAAGAGGAATCTTAGGGGAAAATGTGAAAAGACACAAAAGGTTGCTGTTCTTCATTCAGAGAAATTAACAACTGCTTCCAGCAAGGGGAACAGGTGTGCGGGGAAGGTGGGAAGGGTCTGGACAGGGCTGCGAGTCCTCAGAACCCCATCATCCTTCAGCTCCCCCTTCTCTGAGCTGAGCACTACTTCCAGAGTCCACAGAGTCTGAGAGAAAACCAAGACATCAGGGCTGGGATCTCCTCTGTTCATGGCTACCCTGAGGGAGAGCTGGGAGGAGGTGGAGGCAGCGGCAGCATCACTGGAGAGGTGAGATCTTCAAAGGGATCATGATCCGAGACTCCATGTGTCGAACCAGGGGGACTGCAGAGAGAGAGGCAGAGGTCACGAGGGGGCTGAGGTGAGCCAACCGCCCAAAACTAGCCCCTGAAGGAGGAGGAGGCCTGGGATGCTGAGACAGGGAAACCCCACTGCTCTCTTGGAATGGCCCATGGAGAGCGCCACATCTCCCAAACTGGGGGATATGAGGGGACTTAGGCTGTGATGAAAGGCAGATTTTAAAATTTTTCATAATTGGGACTTCCCTGGTGGTGCAGTAGTTAAGAATCCGCCTGCCAGTGCAGGGGACACGGGTTCGAGCCCTGGTCCGGGAAGATCCCACATGCCGTGGAGCAACTCAGCCCGTGCGCCACAACTACTGAGCCTGTGTGCTGCAACTACTGAAGCCCACATGCCTAGAGCCTGTCCTCCACAACAAGAGAAGCCACCGCAATAAGAAGCCCGCGCACCGCAACAAAGAGTAGCCCGCGCTCGCCGCAACTAGAGAAAGCCTGCACGCAGCAACAAAGACCCAACACAGCCATAAATAAATAAATGAATGAATAAATAAATTTATTAAAAATTTTTTTCATAATTATGTATTTACTTCCTATGTATGTGAAAAAACAACCAGCATAGCTTAAAAGTGATTTCACAGATATTATTGCTTAGGACAAAGCTAGGTGAAGAACAAAGCAGGGGGATTTAAAGGATGAGATCAAGAAAATAATTGTAGCAGAAGAAAATTGGCAGGACAAAAGCTGTGAGGGTGTCCTCAAGGGGCTAAAGTTTGAAAAACACTGATTTAGTTCAACTGACTCATTTTACAGGTGGGGACACTGCAGCTCAGAGTGGGTCACCCCAAGGTCACCAGAAGGTCAGGCTCTTTCCTCCTGCTCAGTGCAGTTAAACTTTACCATGCTTACAAATTACCTACAGTTCTCGTTCAAGTGCAGATCTTGATTCAGTGCGGGGAGGTAGGGGGTTGAGATTGGGCATTTCTAACAAACTTCCAGGGGATGCTGACACTGTCATTTGGGACCACACTTGGAAGAGCGAGGCTCCCGCTAACTCCTTCAGGAGGTGCATTCTCCCACACACCAGCTCGTAAGTGTGGAAGCTCAGCTGTAAGTTCCTTAAGGGCAGGGCATTCTCTGCCTCCCAACTCCCGCCCACCCCAGTCCCTGGTACACAGTGAGTGCTCACCCAGCACCTACTGACTCCAGGTGGTTCCCAGGGGTCCCTGCAAAGTGGCAAATGCTGTAGGCAAAAAACTTGCTCGAAAAAATTGACTGTGCGCTTCCTCTGCGCCAGAGTCTAGGCCAAGCACTTTTCATAAATTAGCTTCTCCAGCCCTCTGAGGGAGGCTTTCTCACCATTGCCACCTTACAGATTGAAAACAGCATCAGTGAGGTGAAGAACCAGGCCCAAGGTCACACTGTGTGCTCAACTACAACACTTCTCTGAGGCAGGGACCACCTGGCTGTGTTATTGCCCCTTAGGGCACTCACCCAGGACAGCCTGCATCCCGGGGAGCATGCCACCAGGACAGGAACCTACTAACTCATTGTCCTGAAAGTGAGTTCTCCATCACGAGAGGTAATCAAACGAGGTCAGATCTACTTGCAGAGGGGATTCCATCCTCAGATAGGGCTCTTGGCAGATGACCTCAGAGGAGGTGCTCACCTGTGTAGTAGACATTTTCGTCCCAGCCCCTCTTCCTCCAGGCAGCATTTCTGGTCTCCTCCCGAGACTGCAGGTCTTTATAGGCTGTGGGGGGAAGGCATAGGCTCATTCCTGAGGCACAGAGGATCTGAGCCTGTACCCAGCACAAGGCCCTCCTTCCAGTGCCCCAAACCCTGCCCTGCTGTCTCTTCCTCCCCAGATGCCTCCAACTGTTAGCAAATACTGTCTGCTTTGACAATCTCATCCAATCAGTACATTTCTTGTGTATTTCCAGCCCAGAACTCTCCCTTGAGCTCTAGACTCGACTATCCAGTGTCCACTTGACATTTCCACTCAGATGTGTCAGTGTCTCAAAGGTAACACTTCTAAGGACCAAAAGTACACTCCTGACTCTCCAACCTGCTCCTCCAAGGGTCTCAGTAAGCAATACAGAGCTGCTCAAACAGGAGTCTTGGTGTCCTGGGGTCCTCTCTCCCTCCCTCAACCCAGACAGACAATTCATCCACCAGTCCGATTGGTTCCACCTCCAGACCAAAGAATCTGTGGACTTCTCAGCATCCTCACTGTCAGCACCTTAGGCCAGGCCACCATCCTCTCCCCCCTGAGCTACTATAACCATCTCCTGATGCCCCACATCCTCTCTTGCTCCCCTACAAAGTGCTCCCAACAAAGCACACGGCAGCCAGAGGAACCATTAGAACACAAATCAGGTCATTTCATGCTGCTTGAAACGCTGCAGCAGTCGCCCGCTGAAGTTAGAATAAATCCCAGGAATTCCCTGATGGTCCAGTGGTTAGGACTCTACACTTCCAGTGCAGGGGGATCAGGTTCGATCTCTGGTTGGGGAACTAAGATCCCTCAAGCCTCGCGGTGCAGCCAAAAAAAAAGAGAAAAAGAAAAAAAATAAATCCCAACTCATCTCATCCCCATGGCCTGCAAGACCTAGTCTAACCTGGTCGATCCACATCTTCCCATTCTCTTCCCCACTCCCTTCACACAGGCCTCCTTTGCACTCCTCAAAACCCTGAAGGCCTTTCCCCGCCGCAGGGCCTTTGCACATGTTGTTCCCTCTACTTGGAATACCCTTCCCTGGCAATTCACTGCTGACTCCTCATCCTTTAGCTGAGCTTACATTTCACCTCCTTAGAGAGGTGTTCTAGTCTATCTAAGCCAATGAAACTTCCCATGTTTTTCTTCATTATTTCTCCCTCTCTCTTTATGATTTGTAATAATCTGAAATTATCTTTTTTGTTACCTTATGTCTGAGGTGGTATCTCCCTCTGCTGGAATGTAAGCTCCACAAGGGCCCTAATGTATTCGCATTGTTGACATGGACTGAGAGTGGAGAAAGGGGGCCACAGAGGGTCC
This sequence comes from Phocoena sinus, assembly GCF_008692025.1. NCBI lineage: Eukaryota > Metazoa > Chordata > Mammalia > Artiodactyla > Phocoenidae > Phocoena > Phocoena sinus. The sequence continues at coordinate 67,203,270 of NC_045776.1, read as the reverse complement.
TGGAGGGTCCCCAGCCTACCCCAGAGATGGTGCACAACGTATAGCTCTCCTATCTGCGAGAAGAAGCCGCCCACTGCCTCCTGGTTCTCCTGCCGGTATTTGATGGCCCGAGCCCTGGGGATGGCAGAAAAGTGTGGGGCAGAGGCCAGGGCCGGTGCAAAGGGCCCTCCGGGGTGTTCCCAGGCTGGTTTCTCAGTTACACATCAAGGGAGGAACCTGAGGTAGGGCCCTTGGCTCTCAGAAATGATCAGGGACCAGGGTGACGGAGGTGCAGCCGCTGGCTGGGTGTTCTACCACAGTGGTCTAGAGAATCCTCACCCCCCTGGTTGGATCATCACCATCTCCTGGAGATGGCATGGAGGATGATGGGTTCCCTGCTACAGGGCCCTGGGAAAGGTGGTCCACCAGGGGCCTTGATGGGGCAGGTGGGCAGGGTACCCCCAACTCCCCAGAACCACCACTCACCAGTTGTTCCCCCATTCGATCATGGTTCCTGGCTGAAAGAGAACCAGAGCAGAGGAGGCGAATGAGCCCCCTTCTGGTATTTCAAGCATCACTGTTGGGTGGGGATGGGAAACTGTCATGTCTCTGCAGCTCCTGGGGCCGCTTCACCTTATTCATGGGGCCCTGACTCACGCCTGGGTGTGCACGTGTGCACACATGCACACACACCTCTGTTCTGGAGCCAGAAGCCCCAATCTAGGTGCTGGGGCACCAGGCCCACCCACCTCAGGGTACCAGGAAAGCAGCGCTGCTGCAGGAAGGGTGGGAGACAGGCGGGGAGCTGGCGGGGGAGGCACCTTGAGCTTGTACGTCCTCAGCTCGTAGATGTTGGGGCCGTCTCTAGGCTGTGGCTCGTTCCAGAAGCTGAACTCGAGGAGCAGCTGGTTCCTCCTGGACAGCAGCATCTGGCTCCGCTCCTTTCGGAACTCTAGGTACTCCTGCGGGCATGGTGGTTTGGGCACGGCAGCCAGGAAGTGCCCCGGCCCCATCGGTGTGTCCCACAGGGTGACAGAGGCAGCCCCCAGCACAGGGCTGAGCCAGAACCAGCATCTGGAGAGGTTCGCTGAGTGTATGCCAACATACCTTGTTGTTTTTGAGCTTGTTCATGCAGTCCATGAGGGCTGGGTAGCCACCTGAGAATCGCCACAGGTGCACTGTTGGGAGGCAGGGAGGACGGTACAGGTCAGGGGGCTGCGGGGACCCTGCCCTGCTTACCCCGAGGCTGGTTAGGTGTGTATGTAAAAGGGGAGGCTCCAGTCTGGTTCCCTATAGCACCAGGACTCTCTGAGTTCCCTCTGCCTTGGTGGGGGCAGCTCTAGGCATGGGGAAAAGCCAGACACAAGACCCGGAGACCTAGGTTTGAGGTGCAGCTTTGCCAGGTGGCCTTTGACCCCTCTAGGACTCAATGTCCTCATCTTGAAAATGAGAATAACGCTCCCACCCAAACTTCTTTAAGTAGCAACAAGAGGATCAGACATGAACTTGTACCCTAGGAGCTGCACATGCATAAAGCAGACCACCAAGCCTGTGAGGGACAGGCTGGGCCAAAGGAAGGGGTAGGTCTGATGGGCAGAGATGGATGACTCCAAAACACTGAATTAAAGGAAAAAAACTAAGGAACAGAACAGCATGTGAGGTATGGTACCACGTGTGTTTAGAGGGGGAAGAACATATCCAGAGATGCTGGTCTATGTACCACCTCTTGATGGAGAGCCATCGAGATTGTGACAGGAGATGCCCTTGGGGCAAAGAACTGAGGCCTGGGGTTCACAGGCAGGAGGGAGGCTTACTTTTCATTGCAAACTCTTTGTACCATTTGCATATTTTATCACAGTCTCTGTACTGGGTTAAAGAGTGTCCTCCACCCCCACCCCCAAATTCATGCCAACCCAGAACCTCAGAATGTGACCTTATTTGAAATAGGGTCTTTCTAGTGGTAGTCAAGCTAAGGTGAGGTCATATTGGGTTGGCCCTAACTTCAATGACTGATGTCCTTATAAGAAGAGGGAGACTTGGACACAGAGGGCAACGCCACGTGAAGACAGACACCCAGGGAGAACACCATGTGACTAAGGAGGCAGAGATTGGAGCAATGCATCTGTGAGCCAAGGAGTGCCAGGGATTTCCGGCCACCACTAGAAGCTGGAAAAGGCAAGAAAAGATTCTCCCCTAGAGCCTTTGGAGGGAGCCCCTACCGACACCTTGATTTCAGACTTCTGGGCTCCAGAACTTGAGAGAATAGATTTCTGTTGTTTTAAGCCCACCAGTAGTTGGTACTTTTTACAGCAGCCCCAGGAAAACCCTGATACACCTTCCAGTAATAAAGAAACCTAGCCTGTGTGCAAGAGAAAGAACAGTCTTGTCATGCTTGGGAGCATGGCTGGGGCCAAGGGAGCAAGGTCCCTAAAAGGTCAATCGGGCAGGCTAAGGCTGAGAGCATTTGGCTGGCCAGTGGCTTGGCATTTCAGACTCTTGTTACTTATCCCCAGCTGGTCGCTCACCTGCCTTTCGACTCCATCTCTGCCTTGATTTTCCCACTTGCAAAATGGTCTGACCCTATGGTTTAAAGGCCTCTTTCCCAAGGGAAACAGCAAAAGTACTGTATGGATGGCAGTCGATTAAGACCAGGAATGCTGACCTGTGGAAGAGGCATTAGCCTAATTCTAGGGGCCAAGAGGTAAAAGTTACAAGGAGGGCATCCAAGGCCCATGAGAAGAAAGAATTTTCTAACAATGATAGTGGTCCATCTAGATGATGGATTGGAGGTTTTTTACAAAAACCCCGAATCTACAAATTCATTAAAATGTAGATTCCTGAGCCCTACTCCCAGGGGGTGGCTCAGTGGATCTGCTCCCCAGATGATTCTACAAAGGGGACAACCCCTCGAGATACACAAAATATAGGACATGCTTTAAAATTCATGCTCTCATTCCTCAAAGTTCATTTCTCAATTAGCAGATACTTAGAAGAATCCAAGAAGTACTGCTGCAACTGATTAGGTTGTACCTAAAATGGGGAAACTGTAGGGGCTGGAATGGAAGACAGCTTTTCTCCTACCCCACTATTAATGTGTCAGTGATTGTTACTGAAACAGAATAAATGATTATGAGAATCTACCTAACTGCAGATCACAGATTTAAAAAACAAACAAAAAGAACACATACAATTATCAGGGTAGTTGAAGGATGAGATAAGTTGGCTTGTGTGGTAGTGAGCTCCCCATAGCTGTGAGTGTTCAAGGGAAGCATAGAGGACCCTCTATCAAGGCTGCACCAGAGGAGCTCCCTGTGCTGTATGCAGTCTAATCAGCACTGTCCAAAAGGACTTCCTACTATGATGGAAAAGTTCTACAACTGTGCCATCCAAGACAGTAGCCACGAGCCACATACTTCTATCAATGGGCACTTGAAATGTGGCTAGTGTGACTGAGGAACTGAATTTTTCATTTTATTTAACTTTACCCAATTTAAATTTAAGTAGCTACATGTGGTTAGTGGTTACTTTCCTGGACAGTGAAGATCTAAATGCCAAGGCCCCTGTAAGTGGCTGGGATGCTGTGAGTGAACCAAATTCATGTGTGGGTCCTCAAAGCTGGTGCCAACTGAGGTGGGCATGTTGGGGTGGGATGGGGCATGCTTGGGGTACCGCTAGGAAGCTGTAAGGAACCAGCTCAGACAAGAGTCCCTTTTATTCCACAAATATGTACGGCATACCGGGGGTTCAGTGGTGAAGAAAGGCAGGGCCCTCGCCCTCCCGGAACTCACCACCTCCACGGGGAGACAGACAGAACAAGGCACATGATCAGGGCTGTGAAGAGGCAAGTCCTGGGGGCTGGGGAGCCAGGAGAGGTGCCTCACCCAGCTGGGGTGGAGGGAATCAGGGGAGGCTTCCAGGAGGAGGTGATGTCTACACCAAAATAAAAGTTGAGCAGAGCAGTGAGCCAAGTAGAGGAGGCAAAGGAGAAAGAATGCTTCAGGCTGACGAAACAGCATGAACAAGAGCATGGAACTAGAGGGAGAAACTATCCATCTGAAGAACAGAAAGGAGTCCTGGGTGGGATGGTGCAGCGAGCAGGAGGACGTGGCGAGACAAGGCTTGACGCTGGGCAGGGAAGGGCTCAAGAGCCTCGTGGGGCACCCCAAGGGCAGAGGGAGCCGCCACAGATGTTTGGGCAGGAGAGTGAGCTGACGAGGGCTACACTTAGAAAGACCCCTCTGGGTGCCACTGCAGAGGGAGTGGAGGGCAGCCACCTGGGCTGGGCAGCAGTGGCGCTGCGGGGTGGACAGCTCACCTGCCTGGTCCTGCTCCCCGTACCATGTGTTCCAGTTGCCCACGAGTGAGCAGGGGTAATCCTCATCCAGGTGCAGCTTGGGCAGCACAGCCTCCCTGTGGGAGGGGCACAGAGAAGGGGGAGGGCTCACACCAGCCACCAGAGCCCTTGAGATGAGGCTTCCAACTCAGGCCCGCAGAGTTGGGCCTCAGTCTCCCCATCTCTAAGATGCAGAAGCTGCACGAGAGGACGTGTGGCTCTGAAATCTACACCCCCCTGGATTTCTGCACGGAGAACAGGGCTTGGATAGAGGTCCCCACCCAAGCAGGGACTGGGACATGAGGGTTAGGGGTTAGGGTCAGCTCACGTCAGGCTGTTGTAGGCATCCAGATACTCAGGCTTCACATTGTGAACTGCAACAGAGGATAGAGAGCAGGAGGTGAAGCAAGGGGGAGCGAGGTGTCTGTGGGGAGCTGTGCTGGGGGTAGCCCCACAGGGTGTGGGCTTCCAGGACAGCTCGGGATGTCCCAGACCCTCTCAAGTCCCAGCCAGAGCCTTGCAGGCCCCCAGAGGCCCTGGGAGGGCGGGCTGGCCAACTCAGCAGCCACTCACACTGGATCTTGTAGAGGTTGCTGGTCTCCTTCTTGGACAGCAGGGTGGAGTGGGCGTCCTTCCGGGGATCCACCTTGTGTACGAACAGAGAACGGAACCAGCTGCCTTCATTGTCCTTGGAATAGAAGCTGCGGGACAGAGTTCAGGGGGGACCTGCTTACGTCTGCTCAGATGCCTTGCTCCCCAATGCTAGTGACACACATTTCTGGGAATGAAGCCATGGAATCCCATGGCAGCTCCAGAAGATGTCATATCATTGGAGCCGGCTGAGCACAGGTGGTCCTTTCTACAGAGATCCTGGCTCCCCAGTTCACTTCTTGAAGCTCTGCAGAGACTCAGGAGGCCAGGAGAGGCAGCCCCACCTCCCGCCTCTCTCTCCAGCCTCCCTGCCTCCAATTCACCCCTTTCCAAGAGGTCCTCCACTTGGACCACACAACTGCATCCCTTGCCAAGAGGATCAACCCCGCACCCATCTTGCCTGATGTCCAAAGCCCATGACAGCCCAACCTACCTTGGCAGCCTCCCATCCTGTCCATTCCCAACCTGTGTATCCCACTCTCCAGCTATGCTTCTCCCTGAACCCACCAGGCTCTTTCACTCTGTGCTTTCTTTGCAATTTCTGTCCCCTCTGACAAGAGGGCTGCACTCACCGTCCTCCCTGGTGCTCACACTACACCTGGCCTGTGCCCAATCCCAGCCCCACAAATGGAGAGCCCAAGACAAGCACATTTTGTCCTTGAGGAGGTCAGAGTCTGCTGGGAGAAGTGGACCTTGGAACACAGTTACAGCCAGAGGTCTCTGGGAGAGCCCAGATGTGTGAGCCTGAACTTGGCCTCTGGAAGTCTGGGTTGGCCCTCCAGAGGAGGTGATCTGGCCAGTCTCCAAATCTCCAGGGCTGATTTGGCAGATAAAGGCAGGTAGAGGGGGTCAAAGGCATCACAAGGCAAGATTCATTCACTCATCCAGCCAACACTTAACTGACAAATATCTGCCCTGTGCACATTGCTATGTTGCTGTGAGAATGAATGAATGAATGAGGTGCCTTGTTCAGAGCAGGGGGACCAACCACCAGGTCCTGCCAGATCATAACTGCACTCCCCACACATGGTCCCAGCAGGGGTGGGGATTACTTTTAGGCTGCCAAATGTGGTAAATCATCTTACTTAACAGCAGTGGTGCAGTTTGTAGCCAGGCCTGAAACACTAGCCTCCTGCTGGATGATTTCTAGCCAAGGAGCCTGGCAGTGGGGGCCCCATCAGCAAGTCCTCTCCTTTTGCAAGCCTTTTCTGTGGCTAGGATAAACGTCTTGTAAATCAAAGTATTGCTTTTTTCCAAAATATGGAGCAAGTACTGGGACTGATAAAATTTAAAAAGCATCTTAAAGTGGTGAAATATTTGTATAAGCATAGAGAAAGATAAGTAACAATCTGTCCCAGACTGCTTTTCGTTGGTTGGTTGGTTGGTTGGTTTTTGGCCACGCCAAGCAGCCTGCGGGATCCTAGTTCCCTGACCAGGGACTGAAACCTGGCCACAGCGGTGAAAGTGCCAAGTCCCAACCACTGAACTGCCCAGGAACTCCCAGTCCCAAACTGTTAACACTGCTTACCTGGGAGAGGGAAGAGGAAGATGGTTAAACTTTTCGTTATTCATTATAATTTTTTGTAAAGGTAAGAAAAACTGTTTAAAGTATTTCCAAATTCATAGGCTTTCTATCATTTTGTGTGTTTTTGCTTCATTAACAAAAAACAGACAGTTATCATCAGATGGTTGATGTAGTCTGTGAAAAATCTGGGACCAGAATAAGGGAGCCTCACTATGGCTAACGCTGGCTGAGGATATCCTCTGTGCCAGGGACCTGTGATCAGCTTAACATGATCCCGCTGAATCTATGTAAGGATATCATAATGTTGATATTATTAATGCCCCCATTTTCAAGATGAGAAAATAGAAGGTCGGAGGTGGGAGGGTTAAGAAACTTGTCCCCAGGTCACATAGCAAATCAGGGACAGAGAGCTCAGGAAAGAACCCAGATCTCTTTCCTCTATAGTCAGCCCCACCTCAGATCTGGCACCAACCTGGGGAACTAGCATCAGGTAGATACTGTGAAGAACCAGGTGTTTTTAACAAAGCCACGGCAGAGGGACCTGACCTTTGGTCTGAATGTAGAGAGGCTGCTTCCGCTGGAAGGGGTGGTGACAGGGAGGGCAGCCACTCCTACTATTTGTCAACCAAGACCTTTGCTCCAAGGACTGGGCTTTGAGTAATTTATTAACATCAGCACTGACCAAGATAAACAGCCAAGTGGCGAGCCCTGAAGAGAGAGCCTGGGACCCCGGGGGCTAGGGAGTGAGGGGGTCCAGGAGCTCTGATGGGCTCCCATCTCCTCCCACCACTGTCTAATCTTTCCTGCCTCTGGGTCTCCGTTTCCCCATGTGCAAAAAGAGCAGGGTAGAGCAGCCTATCTCTAAAGATCTTTTCTACAAGTCCCAAGAATATCCCAGGGCAGGGTCTGAACTTGAAGCTAGCATCCGAGGGTTCACATTTTCAAGAGTTCAAATTTCACTCTCTCAATGAAATCACAACATTCTCCTGTCCCTGAACTCCCCAACTCTTCTCACCCTGCTCTCTATTTTTCTGTAGCTCCTTCTAACACGTTATAGAATTTTTTGTTTATTATGTGCCTTGTTTATTGTCTCCCACTAGAAGCAGAGCCCCAGGAGGATAGGGATCTTGTCTGTCTCGTGTATCCCTGCTGTATCCCCAGTGCCTGGAAAAGTGTTGGGGATGCGGCACGTGCTCAGACCACGTTTGGGGAATGAGTGCAGGCGTGTGGGGGGACACGGGTGCATGAAAATGATGAAATCTGAGAGGTAAGAAAGGAGAGAAAGTGTGGACCTTGGCTCAGAGTGTGGACTCAGGACTCAGGGGCCCTTTCCATCCCCACCACCACCAGCAGAATTAGTGCTTAAGAACACAGGTTCTGGACAAATCCAGGACTAATCCCAGCCCAGCGTCATCTCTCTGAGCCTCATTTACCTCATCCATAAAATAAGAGCAATAGGATTGCCTTGTAGAGACATGGGGCAGACACGGCAGTGCAGCTAATATCACTCTTCCTACCTAACTTCCTAACTGAGCTCCTGCCTCCCATTCTTTCCCTTTTTTCCTAACCTGCCCATCAATTTTGTAATGCACCATGGTTGTGATGCTATTCGTCCACTTGAAAATCTTCTATGGATCCCTACTGCCCATAAAACAAGGCTGGATGTCTCCACTTGGGATTCTAGCTCTAATCTATTTTGCCAAGCTTTCCAGAGTCAGTTCCCCATTTTTTTTTATTTTTAATTTTTATTTATTTATTTTTTTGGCCGCCCCACGCAGCATGTGGGATCTTAGCTCCCTGACTGACCGGGGACTGAACCCATGCCCCCAGCAGTGGAAGTGCAGAGTCTTAACCACTGGACTGCCGGGGAAGTCCCCAATTCCCTCTTAAATTTGGTGACCACAGAGCCAAGATTCCCTATTGTTAGCAACACCTGAGAACATGTTAGAAGTTTTCAGGCCCCATCCCAGACCTACTGCGACAGAAACTCTGGGGGTGGGCCTAGCAATCTGGGTTTTAACAAGCCTGCCAAGGGATTCTGATGCACAATCGGGCCCACAAATCACTGCTCTAAGGCAGTCCCAACTTTCTTTCTTTCCTTCTTTTCTTCATGTAATCTCAGTAAATCATCCCAGAAACACCGAAGAGTCTGGTATCTAAACTATATTAAGAATATATTAAGGGCTTCCCTGGTGGCGCAGTGGTTGAGAGTCTGCCTGCCGATGCAGGGGACGCGGGTTCGTGCCCCGGTCTGGGAAGGTCCCACATGCCATGGAGCAGTTGAGCCTGTGAGCCATGGCCGCTGAGCCTGCACGTCCGGAGCCTGTGCTCCGCAACGGGAGAGGCCACGACAGTGAGGGGCCCGCGTACCGCAAAAAAAAAAAAAAAAAAAAAAAAAAAAAAAAAAAAAAAAATATATTAAGCCCCAAGGGTGGGGCTTCCCTGGTGGTGCAGTATTAAGAACCCGCCTGCCAATGCAGAGGACACGGGTCCGAGCCCTGGTCCAGGAAGATTCCACATGCTGCGGAGCAACTAAGCCCGTGCGCCACAACTACTAAGCCTGTGCTCTAGAGCCCGCAAGCCACAACTACTGAGCCCTCATGCCACAACTACTGAAGTCTGCGCGCCTAGAGCCCAAGCTCTGCAACAAAGAGACGCCACTGCAATAAGCCCGCGCACCGCAATGAAGAGCAGCCCCCGCTCGCCGCGACTAGAGAAAGCCGGCGCGCAGCAATGAAGACCCAATGCAGCCAAAAAATAAAATAAATTAAATAAATTTAAAAAAGAAAAAGAAGAATGCCCCTTAGGACTAGAAAAACCAGTTCAACCCTTTCCATAAACACATCTCTCCTGGGACTTCCCTGGAGGTCCAGTGGTTAAGACTCTGTGCTTCAGGGAGCTCAGCTGGGTGCTCTGTGATGACCTAGATGGGTGGGATGGCTGGGGGGCTGGAGGGGGGGGCAGGGAGGGAGGTCCAAGAGGGAGGGGATATATGTATACATATAGCTGATTCACTTCATTGTACAGTAGAAACTAACACAATATTGTAAAGCAATTATACTCCAATTAAAAAAAAAAAAAAAAGACTCTGTGCTTCCACTGCAGGGGGCACAGGTTAGATCCCTGGTCAGGGGAACTAAAATCCCACATGTGGGGCTCGGCCAAAAAAAAACCAAAAAAAAACCTCTCCTATTTCGCCCTCAGCCCCTCCATCATTTTCATGTGAATATGTCTCGTCTCCCCAGCCACACCGGAATCCCAGAGCTGACGTTCTCCACCCCTCAAGGTAGCAGCACAATGCTTTTAGCATGGGAGTTGCTCAGTAAATATCTGTCCCAGATGAGAACTTTTGAGACACATTTGCACTCTCAATAGGGATCAACGATCTGGTGCCTCACCACATGAAAATGCTCTGGAATGTTCTAGATTGATATGCTAGGAAGTTTGGCTCTGTGCACATTCCTGAAACACTCTTCTGTTTTGAGTTGGCTAAAAGGGGCCACAGGACTTTCCTGGTGGCGAACTGGTTAAGAATCTGCCTACCAATGCAGGGGACACTGGTTTGATCCCTGGTCTAGGAAGATCCCACATGCTGCAGAGCAATTAAGCCTGTGCGCCACAACTACTAAGCCTGCGAGCCACAACTACTGAGCTCACGTGCCACAACTACTGAGGTCCACGCGCCTAGAGCTCGTGCTCCACAACAAGAGAAGTCACGGCAATAAGAAGCCCATGCACCACAATGAAGAGTAGCCCCTGCTTGCCGCAACTAGAGAGGGCCCACATGCAGCAACGAAGACCCAACACAGCCAAAAATAAATAAATAAATTAATTAATTAAAAAAAAAAAAACGAATCCGCCTTCCAGTGCAGGGGACACGGGTTTGAGCCCTGGTCCGGGAAGATTCCACATGCGGAGCAACTAAGTCTGTGTACCACAACTACTGAGCCCGCGTGCCACAACTACTGAAGCCCATGTGCCCTAGAGCCTGTGCGCCGCAACTACTGAGCCCACATGCTGCAACTACCGAAGCCCGCGCGCCTAGAGCCTTCGCTCCACAACAAGAGAAGCCATGGCAATGAGAAGTCCGTGCACTGCAACGAAGAGCAGCCCCCGCTCGCCACAACTAGAGAAAGCCCATGCGTAGCAACAAAGACCCAATGCAGCCAAAAATAATAAATTTTTTTTAAAAAGGGGCCACATTTCTGCTTATCGTTCCTGAAGTGTGTCTTTAGAAGACAAACCGGAAGAACTAAAGTTCTGTTAACGAGAGCATTACTGATGCAGCGGTAGCAACTGCTGTGTACTGAGCACTTTCTATGTGCTGAGAACTGATCCTCACAATATGTTCTTGAGAAAAATGAGGCTCAAAAACAAAATAGAGAAAAATGAGGCTCAGAGATGTACCAGGCCTTATTCGAGAACAATTAATCAATGGCCAAGAGGATTCCAATCCAGGTCTATCCGATTTCAAAGCCCACACTGTGTCTATACCCCAGTGGCCCCCAAAGCTCAGAGGCCAGAGGGCCCCTCTAGTGACTCCAGAGAGATACGGGGCAGATGGAGGGTCGGCAGGATTCCCAGGTATCCAAGGTGGGACCAGGGAGTAAGTAACTTTGAAGCAGTCCTTTAGGGACTTGATAAGTATTAATCCAAGTACCTGCACAGCAATCCTACGAAAAACACCAGGCAGGGATCTCCATCCCCACTTTACAGAGAAGGAAACCAAGGAACCCAGAGGTTCAGTGCCCCATCCAAGGTTAAGGAGTGGATTAAGTGAGGAGCAGCAGGCTGCCTTAATGTCCCACGCTCCTTTTGTGGCCTCTGGCTATTTGCCACACAAATGGCTTTACCACCAACCAAATTTGTAGCCCTGGGGCAGTGTGGTCCTGCCCCCAGCTTCCATTTCCTTATCTGGAAAACAAGGGGCTCACAGGAGGTGATCTCCCCAAAGCCCCTTCAGCCCTGACATCTTCGGGGCTCATGAAGAAATTGCTTGAGACACAGGTTTGGGCGAGGGGCAACATTTGCAGCAAATTCGTCAGGGGCTGGGTACGTCGCACACATGGCCTTGTTAATCCTCAACAACTCTATGAAATACATCCTACTTTATCACCCCCATTTTACAGATTAGGAATCTGAGACTTCAAGAGGCCAGATGACTCATGCAAGGTCACCCCACTGAAAAAGGCTGAGTTAGATGTGCTGGTGCCGGGCAAACTCTAGGCTCTCTCCATGTTATCAGCTTTCTCCCCAATTACTGGGCAGTCAGGTTGGGGGCACATGCCTGGCTCCTCTTTCCCAGCCTCCCCTGACCCCCACTGCACAGCACTCTAGATCATCTCACAGCAAAGCCTAACAGTACTCTGCAGCTTCATGCCTGCGCGGCTGGGCAACACAGACCCCTCCTTTCCACAGGTGGGGGGACAGGTGTCCTCACTTCTTTGGCCAATGTTCTTGAGCATACACTGTTGTGAGCCCTGTGCCAGGGGCTGGGGAAACAGAAATATGAGGTGATGCTCTAGTGGCAGGGACAGGCAAGTGTGTACAGGGTAGTAAGAGCAGAGATGGGGGAAGTACAGGGTACTAGAGACGGAGTCAGGGAGGCCCAGCCCTGCCTCAGCCCAGAGCAGGGACCAAACAAAAGCCCAGGCCCAGCCCATGGCCCAGCCAGCCTCCCTCTCCCAGGAGGCCACCAGTTGTGGTGCAAAGAGCACAGGGGTGTCAGGAGGCCTGGGTCCAGACCCAGTGTCGCCACAGGATGGCAGGGGGAGTGACCTTGGGCAACTCCCATCCTTTCTTAGGCTTCCTTTGCCCCATTTCTACTGTTCAGGGTTGGAGAGCAAAGGATCTGTGAAGCCACGGCCTTTAGGGATCTCCCATTGCTCCCCATATCTCTTACCCCCAGAACTTCCGGAAGGAGGTGCTGCCTCTCCTAGAAGCCCCCAGGGGGACTATCTCACAATCACCACAAAGGCCTGGGAAGGGGCCGCTCCTCCTGCCCTCTGACAGCTCCCACTCCCCAGGGCCCAGGACCCGCCCCTCTCATTCACCCTACCCTTCATTCTTAGCCCAGAGCCAGGCACCCAATAGGACAAAGACCCTGCGCATACCTTTCCCACCTCCCCCGTTCTTTGACCAGACCTCCTCCCCATGGCTCGGCTTCTAACCACTAGATTACAAGCCCGAGTCTCTGCCCATCCCCCAAGCCCAGACCCTGGCCCCCACGCGTGCACCCCCCACGCGCGCCGCCCCCGCCTGGCCCGGCCCGGCTCATACCGCGCTGCAGCCACAGCCGCAACGTCCCGGCCCCCGGGCCCCGGGCGCCCCAGCAGCCGCCGAGCCGCCGCAGAGATGCTGCACAGACGCGGAGCCATGTTGGAGCGCTGCTGATTGGAGGAAGGCCCCGCCCCCGAACCAGGCGGCGGAGGCGGAACGTGAGTAAGCCCCGCCCCACCTGGTAGCCCGCCCCCTCTCCACCCAGACAGGTGGGTGTAGTCCCTGTGCATTCAGCAACTTAGATGCTGGGCAGAAGTCCGGATTCTTGTCCTCTGAGCCTCTGCAACCCTGCTACAGACTTGCTCTGTGACCTGGAGCAAACCCTTTGCCCACTCTGGGCCTCGGTGTCCACCCCGGTAAAATGGGAGCATTGAACAATAATACGAGGGGTTCTTAACGGGGCACTCAAGGATGAGCGGCAGAGGGCGAGTAAGCCCCCTGAAATCATATACAGTTACGTGCGCCTGTGCGTTCCTGGGCGGGGGTGGGGTGGGGTGGGGGCGGCACAGGTAGCGTTTATCACATTATGAAAGGAAAACCCCCTAACGATTTAAGACAGATGGACAAGGCTCTGGGTTGCAGGGACACTTTCTCTCTATCATCTCCTTTTCCCTTTCCATCCGCCCCTACTATCGCTGCCTGGGCCTCCTGGGGCCCCATGCCCTTCTCCTGCTCTGCCCAGGTCTTGTGCCTAACTTCCAAACTAGTCTCCTCTCGGCCCACAATCGCCCAGGTCACAGAGGGCCTGCAGACCCCACAGGGGGGCCCAGGAGCCTAATAACTTCCAGAGAGACTGTATGTGTAAAAGAATGTCCACCCGCTGAGGCTGACGCTGACGGTCAGCGTGGTGTGCCTGGGGTGGAGGAGTGAGGACAGGCTTTGATTTTGTGATTCCTTCAGCAAATATTGAGTCCACGTGGCTAGGCCACGTGGTTAACTCTGAGACACCAAAGGCGGCCAGAACAACAATCCCCCAGCCCTCTTGGAACTTAAGGCCTGGCCAGGGAGACAAAAATCAAACTGGTACTAACCTCCTGGGCAGAGGCCTTAGGCCTACCCCTCCCCTCCCCTCTCCTGCCTGACATACTAAATATTTACTGAATAAGTGAAAAATATACACAAAAATATTTTTTGCCAACTGTGATAGAGGCTATGAAGAAGTATGTGGAGCTATGAGGACTTATAATGGGGAGCGGGAAAGAGAAAATTCGAGGTCCTATATAGACTTTGAGGGTCAATGATAACTTCTGTAAGGAAGTGAGGCTTGAACTATGATTTTTTTTCTTGTGTTTTCTAAAGTTGCTACAATGAACATGTATTCGTTGCATGATTTATTTTAAAAGGATACTGTATATCATCATGATAAATAAAAAACCGAAATCAACTGTTATACACAGGCAGAACCATCAAAATAAGTGCAAAAGTATTTGCAACAGCTACTGCAACAGATAACAGTATCGCCGGTACCTTGTAGCTAAGGCAGAGGGCCATGAGCCTGGGGCCTGCTCTCTGTGTTAACAAAGAAGACACAGCTGGGCCCAGTTGCTCCTTGGGTTTATCAGTGGGACAAAAGGAGTGAGCTCCTCATTCTGGAAGTCAGCATGATTGGAGGGTTCCCAGACACAGCCACTCAGGAAAAGCCCTGATGGGTAGATGGAGGTGTAGCAAGTAACGTGTCACTGGTGTCATGCTGTGGAGGAACCAGGTGTGGCAGGCGTGTAGAGGTGGGTGTGACCATCTTGATCGGGCCTCACAGGTGGCCTGATTTTAGACCTAAGCTTTAAAGGCTAAGCAGGGAGAGTCAGCCAGAAGGGAGCAGGGCAAGGAGAGCCTCAGGCAGAGGAGGCAATATGTGCACAGTACGCGAAATGGCCCCCAGGAAGGAATAGGTTTGGATTGTTCAGCACCATCGAATGTCATCAGAGGGTGGAGATGATGTGAAGGCATCTCTCTCAGTACAAGGAATACTTTCCTAACAATGGAGTGGGCAGCCTTGGTGACCTGTCACTGGATTGTGCCAACAGAGGCTGCACAGCAACTTATTGGCCATGTGGTGGAGGGCATTTGGCAATCGAGCCACAGGAAGCCAGGACCCCTGGCTTCCAAGCCAGGACAGGGAAGGGCTGGCCCTCCTGGTCTAGCGTGAGAGTCCTCACCAAATTCTTGATGTTTCTGGCCACCTCTGCTGGAGAAAACAAGGGAGGGCTGACCTGCAGCCTCCTCACACTGGTCTAGGCATTTCTAAGATGGTCTTCCCATCTCCCCCTATTCAAGGGGGCTAGGAGGCTCAAACTAGGTCCTCCGGGAGCATGGTCTCACCCCTGACCAGGAGAGATGGGAGATGAGTCTCCATACCCAGGCCATGTGAACCAGTGCGGCTGGCTCACTGGAAATTCAGCTTCGAGATCTCCACCCCCACCCACCCCAGCTAGGGTGATCAGCTCATTCCAGTTTACCCCAGACTTTCCCAGTTTGGGCACTAGATGTCCCCTATCCCAGGAAACCCCTCTATCCTGGGCAAACTGGGATGTATGGTTATCCTAACTGTGGCCCTTTCCCTCTCCCCGGGACACACATCCACTCCACCCCAGAATCTTTTCCTTGCTTAACTAACCCCATTTACCCTGCTTGAAGTGGCAGGGCAGGGGGGCTGTCTTTATGGCACTCAGTGACATGCAGTGCTCGTTAACTGGGCACCTGGTATGAATAGGTCCCTGCCCCATGGACCGTACATTCTGGGCAGTAACCAGATGGATGTTGGATGACAATTCTGCAAATAAGGAGTTATATAATTAGACCATTTCCAATTACTGCAGAATAAATTACCCCCAAATTTAGCAGCTTGAAACAATAAACATTTATGATCTCACACGGTTCCAAATGGGTCAGGAATTCAGGAATGAGTGATTAGCTGGGCTGTTTCTGGCTCAGGGTCTCCCACAATTTTGCAGTCAAGATATTGTCTTGGGCTGTGGTCATCTGAAGGCCTGACGGAGGCTGTGGGATCTGCTTCCAAGGTGGGCCGCTCACTAACCTGGCAAGTCAGTACTGGTTGTTGGCCAGGTGCCTCAGTTTGTTGCCACGTGTGCTTCTCCAGATGCTGCTTGGGTGTCTTCACCCCACGGCAGGTGGCTTCCCTGAGCGCGAGTGATCCAAGAGAGAGTAAGGTGGAACCTTCAAGGACTTTTTTTTTTTTTTAAATTCGGCCAGGCCATGCAGCATGTGGGATCTTAGTTCCACTGAACAAGGATCAAACCCGTGCCCCCTGCAGTGGAAGCGTGGAGTCGTAACCACTGGACCGCCAGGGAAGTCCCCCAAGGACTTTTATGAATTGGCCTTGGAAATCACACTCTGTCATTTCTGAATATCCCATTGGTTACACCTGTCAGCCCTGCTCAGTGTGGGAGGGGACATTACAAGGGTGTGAATATCTACACACAAGACTCCTGGAGGCTAGCTACCACAATTATGTTCTGCACTAGGCCCAACTTAATTATTGGGATTGGACTCAGCTCTTCAAGCCATCTTCTACAAGCAGGCCTCCCCAGCATCATTGTCTTCTGTTCTAGGATCTCCCCTTCCGCTTCCTCTCTGAGGTCCCTTCCTGCTCACTACTGAGTCTGTGACATCTCTTTCTCCTGAACCTGTTCATCCTCCCCTCTCTGCAGGGAGCTGACCCATTTCTTCTTCTCCCTCCCTTGTTTCCCAGAGATGCCCTCATGGAATCTACCTTCATAACTCATTGCCAAGACCTACTGCCCAATCTGTGAAGTGAAATGAGAGGAGCAGGGACAAAGACAGATGGGCAGAGCCAGGCGAAGAGGAGCAGGCAGGTTCATAAGTGTAAAATATGGACAAACCTGCCATCATCTATTCCCTGGGACAAATAGATCATCACCGAATGGGCTGCAGAAGAGCAAAGAGACAAATTACCCAGCTGTGGCAGTGTCACCTGCTCCTTATTGATGGGCTCTTATGCTCGGGCCCAACTGCTCTCTGAGAATTGCATCCTCCAGTTCCTATGAGACCCCGAACAGGAGTGACAGGAAAGACAAGAAAGCTTTTATGTTTCGGCTGGGGCATGAGCCACACTGCCAAGTTCCAGCTTTTCTGTAGTATGCATCATATACATATATGAATTTTGTGACTTTGACACAGTGCCACATAAAAACATGATCAAAGTGCCACCCCATGTGTAAACTGGAAATCATACAAATGCCAGAGAAAGAGAACATTTTAACCGGTTAAATACTGAACAATTTCAAAGCTGTTGGGTTGGAACAAATTATAAATTGTGTTTACGCTGATGCCACAAGGCGGCGCCACTACAGCCGGAAAACGACCACATTCTGTGTCACTATGGAGCAAATCACAGCATGCTTTGGACTCCAGCAACTGCCTCTTTGTGACTACTGAGCTGTTATTTTGCCACTCACTGTCATTATAAACAACTTTAAAAAGCTATAACAACGTCATTCAACAACATCGTTCACGAAGTAGAGAGGTCAATGCTGAAAACCGCGCCCCCAAATCAGTACTTTGGAGCGGCTATTGGACGTGATAGAACACCATGAAGAAGATTGAACCACCTCTGTGACAGGCGGTGCAGAAAATTTGGGAGAGTGCCAGCGGATAGAGATAACGCAGCAAAGACACGAAGCAGCATCAAAAGCAAAAATATGGTAAGATGGTTATAGATTTACGAGCTGTGCGAGCGCGTTTCATCGCCTCCTTCACATTCATTCCTGTGGGGAAACATGGGTCTTGGTATGCAACGTTTGGAATCATGTGAAGTTTACAGAAGGCATCCTTCCTGAAAAAAATGGGACTTCCCTGGACCTACCCAGAAATCCTGGTAGAAATATGGCTCCTGGAGCCCACTGCTCGACGGGGAATGTTGTAGGTTGAGCTGTGTCCTGTGAAATAATAAAATCTTTATGTGGTCTCTGACCCCAGTTCCTGGCACCTGAGCTCCTAAAACTCTTGTAATTTCCTAAGTGATAAAAGCACCAGGAGCCCTGTGTATTCAAATTATTTGGTCTTTGATCCTGGTTCCTAACACAGAGCTCCTAAATCCCTTGGAATTTCCGGGGTGATGGGAGCATCTTTTGCTCTAATGAGGCAATGTTTGATGGGCTCCTGGACCGGGGGCTGGTTACTAGAAAGATTAAACCATCATTAGAAGCCTGGAGCTTTCAGCACCAGCCCCCATCCTCCTGGAAGGGAAGAAAGGCTAGAGGTTGAGTTGATGATGGATCATGCCTACATGAGGAAGCCTCCATAAAAATCCCAAAAGTATGGGGTTCAGAGAGTTTCCAGGTTGGTGAACACATGCATGTGCTTGGAAGGTGGTGCACCCCAATTCCACGGGAACAGAAGTTCCTGCTCCCTGGACCACTGCAAACCTCATCCTATGTGTCTCTTCATCTGGCTGTTCATCTGTACCCTTTATTAAATAAAAAACCGGTTAACCTAAGTGTTTCCTTGAGCTCTACAAGCCATTCTAGCAAATTATCAAACCTAAGGAGGAGGTCACAGGATCCCTGATTTATAACCAGTCCTCCAGAAGTTTAGATTACAACCTGGAATTCTGATTGGCGTCTGAAGCCAGGGGCGAGGGTGGGGGGCAGTCTCGTGGGACTGAGCCCTTAACCTGTGGGGTCTGTACTAACTCTAGTTAGTGTCAGAATTGGATTAAATTATACGACATGCAGCTGGTGTCCCAGAGACTTGCTTAGTGTGGAAAACCCATGCATTTGGTGTTAGAAGTATTGTGGGTATGAGAGTAAAGGAGAAACACAGGAGTGTTTTTCTCATATATGTCCCCTAAAAATGATATTGAAGTCCTAAGCCCAGCACCTCAGATTGTGACATTATTTGGAAATAGGGTCTTTACAGAGGTAATCAAGTTATAATGAAGTCATTAGGGTGGGCTCTAGCCCAGCCTGACTGTTGTCCTTATAAAAAGGGGAAACAGACACATAGACAGCCATGCACAGAGGGAAGAGGATGTGAAGAGACACAGGGAGAACACCATGGGAAAACTGGAGCGATGCAGCCACAAGCCAGAGAACATCTGGAGATTCCAGAAGCTACAAGAGTCAAGGAAAAGATCCTCCCCTACAGGTTACAGAAGGAGCAGGGCCCTGCTGACACCTTGATCTCAGACTTCTAGCCTCCAGAGCTGTGAGACAATACATTTCTGTTGTTCTGGGCCACCCAGTTTGTGTGATTTTGCTACAGCAGCCTTGGCAACTAATACAGAATGTCAGCTTGAGACTCAAAATTATCTACCACAGTAAGGAGCACAGAAATAGCAGAAAATTGGGCTTCCCTGGTGGTGCAGTGGTTGAGAATCTGCCTGCTGATGCAGGGGACACGGGTTCGAGCCCTGGTCTGGGAGGATCCCACATGCCGCGGAGCAACTAGGCCCGTGAGCCACAACTACTGAGCCTGCGCGTCTGGAGCCTGTGTTCCGCAACAAGAGAGGCCGCGATAGTGAGAGGCCCGCGCACCGCGATGAAGTGCGCCCTGCTTGCCACAACTAGAGAAAGCCCTTGTACAGAAATGAAGACCCAACACAGCCAAAATAAATAAATTAATTAATAAACTCCTACCTCCAACATCTTCAAAAAAAGAAAAGAAAGAAAAAGAAATAGCAGAAAATTTCGAATTAGGCATGAGCATGAATTTTAGGCCAGAAAAGAGTCATTTTTCAGTGCCTGCTGTAGACAAGGCCCCTTGCAACCTGCAGCATGCTGTCCTTGGAAGGCCATGGGTCCAGGTTAGAGACCTGGGTTTGGAATCCAGGCTGTATCTCTATTAGGCTGTGTGGTCTTTGGCCAGTAACTTAGCTTTGGGTGTCTCTGTTTTCTTAACTGTCAAATGGGTATAATAATCTACTTAATCATGAGAATTAAATGCAAATGCATGCATATGAAAATGAGCACCAGTTAAAGTTCTATCTATATGTGCTTTTAGGCTTTGGTATTTGCAATCCCATTTCCTATTCTCCCCATTTTAAGTGATGATGAAATGGAGGTCCAGAAATGGTTTTAAAAAAAAAAAACTTTTTTAGGTTATACAGCACCTTAGAGTGCTCAATAAATATTAATTCCTATTTAAGAGTGACTCTTAAACATGTCATATCATGTATTATTATGCCCATTTTTACAGATGAGGTAACTGAGGCTCAGAGAAGCTAAGTTATGCCCAAGGTCACAGAAAAGTAGAAATTCCTACTGAGATCTGCCTGCTTCCAACACTGCAGGTGACAGTCTGGGCAAATTCAATAATCTTCAGTCCTGGGCCTGAAGGGAAGAGGGTGAGCACCAGTGATTTCCTAAGGCCTTGTAGGTTCTTTTTTTTTTTTTTTTAAAGTATTTATTTATTTATTTATGGCTGCGTCAAGTCTTAGTTGTGGCACGCGGGCTCCAGAGCGCATGGGCTCTCTAGTTGCAGCACCTGGGCTTAGTTGTTCTGCAGCATGTGGGATCTTAGTTCCCCGACCAGGGATTTAACCCATGTTCCCTGCTTTGGAAGGTGGATTCTTAACCACTGGACCACCAGGGAAGTCCCAGGCCTTGTAGGTTCTTACTCACTGTTATTCAGGTAGGAGCTGTTATCTGCAACTACTTTCATCCAGGCTCAGTGCTTCATGATAGCGCCTTGGAGCATCCTAGCTATGGCCTCAGGGGAATTCCCTTGCAGTCCAGTGGTTAGGACTCCTTCACTACTGAGGCCTGGGTTCAGTTCCTGGTCGGGAACTAAGATCCAGCAAGTTGCTGGTGTGGCCTTAAAAAATAAATAAATAAATAAAAAAGGCTATGGCCTCAGAAGTCTTAGGTACCAGGTCGCACATCCTTCATCTTCCCATAGAGGGGAGAAGGGCACACCCTGGTTGTGACAACCAAAAAAAAAAAAAAAATCTCCAGACATTGCCAAATGCCCCCCTGGAGGGAAAGGATGTCACTTGGAGAAACTCTGATCTTCTGGAAGAATGAAGAAACAAAATATATCAGGTGAGATCTGGATTAAAACAGTCCTATATGCAAATTGCAACTCTACCAATTATGATTTTGGGTAAATTACTTCATTTCAGCCTTATCCAGTTTCCCCATGTATAAACAAGGAATATATACCTACCAAATAGGGTTTTGATAAAGATCAGAAGAAGCATGCCAGGCACTTTGCAGAATATATGGTAAGCACTTAATATATGGCAGCTATTAACATTGTTCCCATAGTTGAGACTGTAAGTATTTCCTCATGTCCTTCACTTATTCATGCAACAAATATTCAGTAACTGGTGTCTGTGTGCCAGGTCTTTCTTAGTAAGCCCTACCTGAATTTTTCTTTCTCAAAACCTTATCTGGTATGTACTATTACCATCTCTATTTATTCTGTGTGAACAGCAGTTTTAATGCCAGCATAATATTCCATCATGTCTATTTTGATTCCTGGCCCTGGCCTCCTTTCTGAGGTCCAGACCCATACATCTACCTGGATGTCCCCCAGGAAGGTTAACAGCATGTTTGGCCAATTAGCCCAGTGCCTAGCACCTAGCAAGCCCTCTATAAAAATGAGCTATTACTGGCCATCAGTGTCATTTTTAGCCCCTGCTGATCCACCTCCTCTTGCTACTCCTCAGTGGGTTCTCAGAGTCACTTATTTTCTGTCAGCAGTCTTGGCCCTGGGTTAAAGCCCTGATTTGTTGTCCCTGTGGGGAGCCCATAGGAGAATCCAGCCTGGTTTTCCCACCTGCAGGGAAGAACTGAAGCAATGAAAATAGACACTCCCACGCTAATCATAGTGCCCTAAACAACCAGTTTGGTGGGGAGAATTTGCTAGCAGTAGGCAAGACATAAAGTTCCCCCACGGCAGCCTGGCAGCCTTGCTGAGTGTGCCAGCAAATGATTCCTGGGGCCTGGCTGGTGCTTCACGGGCACCACCAGGGCCCATGGAAAAGAGCTAATTTATGCTATTAGTATAGTTACATAAACAGTGTCTGCTGAGTGTTCCAAAACTGTATTTCATGGTCTTGGGGCCAGAACAGGGAGGAGCAATTTAGAAGCCACCACTAGGGAAGCAGAGCAGAGTAGAGGTAATACCAACAGCCTCTGGGTGAGATAGGCCTGGATTTTAGTTCCAGCTTTGCCCCTCACTAGTTGGGTGATAGCCAGCAAGTAGCTCTGTCATGCTGAGCTTCTATTTCACCTGTAGGGTTGGGGTGATGCTAATGATAGTTATTCGTGGAATGCTTCTTGATCAACCATTCAGGTATTCAACCATTAAGAGTTATTCAAAAATGGGATTTTTTTTTTTAATACACAAAGTTATTCTTCCCCACCTCACACACACACGCACACACGCACACACGCGCACACACACATCCATATAACCCTTGATGACATTAAAAAAATAAACAGTACACGTATATGATCCGAAATAAATTGGAAATCACACAGT
The DNA here is from genome assembly GCF_008692025.1 of Phocoena sinus. Taxonomy (NCBI): domain Eukaryota; kingdom Metazoa; phylum Chordata; class Mammalia; order Artiodactyla; family Phocoenidae; genus Phocoena; species Phocoena sinus. Next base: position 67,181,035 of record NC_045776.1, on the reverse strand, counting down.
ATAAAATGAAAAATGCTTTTGTTTTTTGGTCCAGGCAGTGGGTTGCGGGATCTTAATTCCCCGACCAGGTATTGAACCCGGGCCCTCCGCCGTAAAAGTGCGGAGTCCTAACCACTGGACCGCCAGGGAATTCCCCCAAAATACTTTCATTAAAAAAAAAAAAATCTACAAAAAGAGCAATTTCATAGGATTCAACCTAATATGACCAGCCGCCGTTCTAAAGCTTTATAGTCCTCAACAAGCCCATGACGTAGGAACAATTATTACCCTCTCCCTCGGTAATAAGAATTTCTCCTAAAGAGAAGAAGGACTTGGCGGGGGAAGTGCCGGCTACCTAAACGGCCTCCACAAGTGATTTGAAAGTTTGAGAAACAGAGGTCAGTACATGTAATTAATTAAGTGCTAAACAGGACTATCCGCCTGGTGTCCGAAACACAATGCCCTGGGGGGCCACACGCGAAGCAGACTTGGTCCAAAGGGCAATCCCTCGCGGTACCAGGGGTGACCCGTCTCTCTCGCCCCGGAACGAGCCTCTACGTGTTCTCCCGGGAAAGGCGAGCCGGGCTCCGCCACCTCAACCAGTCTTGCTAGAGTAGGCTTATCCCTGCGAACAAAAGCATTCGGAGAGACTGCCGCCTCAGCCACTCAACGCCGAGCCCAGGCCGGCGCCTCCAATTAGATCCGAACTTCCAATTGGTGAAGTGTTGTTGAAGAAGGTGGGACAGAGCGGGAAAGTTCCCCCTCCCTCGGGGTTCTCAGCCAACCGCGGCGTCGGGGCGGCAGCCGCCGAGTTCGGTTGCACCGCGTGTAGTGATCTAGGGGGCCCGAGGGCGGGGCGGGGAGCAGGCCGGGGGCTGCGGGGAGGGGACGCTTCCCGCGGGCACGCGGAGTGAAGACGGTGACAGCCACGCGCGCACGTGCGTGCCCGGCTGCAGCGCGGCCCCGACACCTCCCTCGGCGGCTGAGAAGCGCGCGGGGTCTGGGCCTCCGGCGTCCAGGGGCCCCGTCCCCAGGCGTCACCAGCGTCCCCGGCTCGAGTCCCGGAGAGCCGGGCCGTGCCCGCCCCGTCGGTCCCCGATCGCGATCCCTTCCCGTGGCCGTCAGGGTTCGCCCCCCAGCTCCCGTTTCGGTTCCCGGGGCAGGGTCCTCGCGGTCCATGCTGGCCGCTGGGGGCCCGCGCCGCTCAGCCAGCTCCCGGGCCGGCCGGCCGGCCACCATGGTGGCCCTGAGGCCTGTGAGGCTCCTCCAGGGAGGCTAAAAGGTCCAGAGCGCAGGCCTCGGGGCGCGAGGGTCCCGAACCTGAGCCCCGCGCCATGGCCGGGGCCATCGCTTCCCGAATGAGCTTCAGCTCGCTCAAGAGGAAGCAGCCCAAGACGTTCACAGTGCGGATCGTCACCATGGACGCGGAGATGGAGTTCAATTGCGAGGTAACTGGCTGCAACGGGCTGCGGCGAAGGGGAGCGCGGCGGGATCCGGCCGGGTGCTGGTCCGGCACCGACGCGGACGCCCTTGCCGCGGTGACAGTGGAAGTGGAAGCTTCGGGATTCTGTTTATATCAGCTCTGGGCAAAGATAGAGTCAACCAGAACTGGAAGGGGCCATCTAGGCCCAAATCCTCATGTTAAAGATAATCGCTGCTTTTTTTCAATGGGGTTTTCGGGTTTGGAAGCACTTCCTGAAGGTTTTCATTCATTGTTACTGCAGGAGTCTGAAAGCATGCGTGGTAGCGAATTATAGTTTTCAGTGTCACGCTTAAGCTCCAGCTCTATAGAGTTTAAACTTTATTAGATAATATTATGTACCCCAGATATTATAAGTTGCATCTCGTTTTATTGGAAAGTCTATAGTACTTGTTTCCCTTTTTCACAGCTTAAATTTTCTGGGAAAAAAACAAAACAAAACTTCGAGGAAAGAGACGGTGTCTTAAACTTTCCATACAGTTTCTATCATGATGGTAACAGTTATCATTTATTGAATACTTCCTAAATGCCAGATATTCATACACTTAATTCTCAAAACAACTCAGTGAGGTAGATACCCCAAACCATATATCTAGTAAATGGCGAAGGGGGGTTTTGATTCAAGATCTTAGCCAATACAGTACTGCCTCTCAAGTAGTTTAAGTCCTTGCTACTCAAAGTGTGGCCTGTGGACCAGCAGCATTGGCAGCAGTAACCTAAGTCAGGGGTTGGCAAACTTTTTCTGTAAATGCCCACATAGTAAATATGTTCAGCTTTGCCGGCTTTAGGGTCTCAGTTGCAACTACTCAACTCAGCTCTACCATGGTAGCACAAAAGCAGCCTTAGACAGGATCAACTTCCAGCATGACTGACCTGGTTCCCTGTAAACTGGTAAAACATTAAAAAAAAAAACCAATTTAAACCCTCTGGAAATTGTCCTAAGGGCAAACATCAAGTGAAGAAACAGCTACTCAAGAAAATCTATGAAAATTCGGTAAGGAAGGCAAGAGTTTGTGGTATTTGTTTTTGTTTTGGCCGAGAGGCATAAGGGATCTTAGTTCCCTGACCGGGGATCGAACCCACGCCCCCTACAGTGGAAGCATGGAGTCTTAACCACTGGACTGCCAGGGAAGTCGCGAGAGTTTGTGGTATTTGAAGGAAGACCACTACTACTGTCCCTGCTCCCAGCTCTCAACAACGGCTGCAACCCAGTACACTAGGCTCCCTCTCCCCCTAGCTCCCAGTCAGACAGCTTTCTTCCCAGGAGGAGCATGACTTTAGGGCTTCTCCTGCGCAAGGCTACTTGCTGCTGAGGCTAAATCCTGGTTGAGTGAAGCTGAAAGATGGGGCTTCCTTCCTTCACCCAGCTCCTACTTATGGAATGGAAGCTGTACTCTGGGCATGGCCCACCGAGAGTACTGGGGTCCCATTTGCTCTATCCCCACCCTCAGTTTGTGAGATGGTGGTACCAGCCAGGAGAGGCAAACTGAGAAGACCTCAGGCTAGTGTCTCCCCCTCCCCACTTCTATCAAGAGCTCAGAGATTTTGCCTGGAGGGAGAAGCAGGCTCCTCATCTCTTCCCAGAAAGTAGTGACTTCATTTGCAGTAGAGTGTGGAGAAATTTATGCCTAAGGGTGCTTTCAAGAACTGTGGAGGTTTTAGTGAAAGGCAATTGGGAGGAGATTTGTGGATTTAATAAAGATACAGCCTAGACTGTAAGCCAGCTAGTTTGCAGGAGAGAATAAGACAGCTGGGAAGAGCCCTCCTGGGGTCAGGACAAATATCAAACACTAATCTCAAAAGAGCCACCTTTTGATTGGATTACTTTATAGAACAAGTTATGCCCCAGGGCATTATTGAAAATAATAGAATAATATACCACAATTAGTGGAGTTTAACAGTTGGGTGTGACCAGGGAAAGAGAGGGAGAGTCCTACTAAGACCACTGTCATTTTGGGTGACTTTGGGCAAATCCAAAGATATATCTTCCTGAGGAGCAACATCATAGGCCTTAACACTGTGACAGGGGAAATAGATTTCACTAAAACAGTCCAGCCAGTCACTAAACAAATAAACAAGCAAATAACAGTAACCAGCCCGGTTGGGTTGGGGGGAAACCACTCCCTAGAGTTGCTGTAAATATGTTCACAGAACTAAAAGAAAGCATGATTAAGAAGGAAGGTATAATGACATTTTTGCATCAACTAGATAGTATCAGTAAAGCGATATGAATTATAAAAAGAACCAAATTAAAATCCTGGAATTGGGGCTTCCCTGGTGGCGCAGTGGTTAAGAATCCACCTGCCAATGCAGGGGACATGGGTTCGAGCCCTGGTCTGGGAAGATCCCACATGCCGTGGAGCAACTAAGCCCGTGTGCCACAACTCCTGAAGCCCGGGTGCCTAGAGCCCGTGCTCTGCAACAAGAGGAGCCACTGCAATGAGAAGCCTGCACACCACAACAAACAGTAGTCCCCGCTCACCACAACTAGAGAAAGCCTGTGCACAGCAACAAAGGCCCAACGCAGCCAAAATAATAAAATAAATTAAATAAATTAATTTAAAAAAATTCTGGAATTAGAAAATACAATGACTGAAATAAAAAATTCACTAGAGGGGCTCAAGGTAGATTCCAACAGGCAGATTCCAATAATTAGTATACTTGAAGATAGATTGATAGAGATTATGTAAGGTGAAGAGTAGAGAGAAAAAGAATGAAGAAAAATGTACAGAGCCTCAGAGAAATGTGAGGATCATTCAGTGCACCAACATGTGTAATGGGACTACCAGAGGAGAGGAGAGAGAAAAAATATTCCAAAAAAATTGGCTGAAACTTCCTAAATTAATTGAAAAGCAATAACCTGTATATTCAGGAAGCTCAATGAACTCCAGGGAGGATAAACACAAAGAGATTCACAGACACATCATAGTAAAAATGCTGAAAGTCAGACAGGGAGAAAATCTGGAAAGCAACAAGAGAAAAATGACTTGACACTTATAAGGGAACCCCAATAAGATTAACAGCTAACTTCTCAGCAGAAGCTGTGGAGGCCAGAGGCAGTGGGATAACATTCAAAGTGCTCAAAGAAAAAACTTGTCAACTAGGAAACCTATCTCCAACATAGCTGGATATAAATGAAAAGGACATTTCAAAAACAAAGTTAAATAAAGAATTTCCCAGATAAACAAAAACAGAGACTTTGTTGTTTAAAGACCCATCTTACAAGAAATATTAAAGGAAGTTTTTCAGGCCTAAAGCAAGTGACCCCAGATAGTAATTCAAATCCGCGTGAAAAAAATCAATGAGCACCAGTAAATGTAATAACATAATTATAAAAGACAGTATAAATGTATATTTTCCTCCTTTTAACTGATTTAAAATGCAATTATATAAAATAATTTGTATATAATATACAATAATATTTGTATATACTATATTGTTGGGCCTATAACATGGAAATGTAATATATGTTTAATAGGTGTGCCAATAACAGTACAAAGGAGGTGGGTGAAAACCAAGCTGTAATAGGCTAAGGAAATGATTACAGATGGTAAAGTAATAACTACAACAATGTATTGCTGGGTTTGTAACTTTAATAGATATAATATACAATAATTATAATACTATAAAAAAGGGGGAAGGGAACAGAACTATGTAGAATAACATTTCTATATAATCGCTGCAGTTAAGCTAGTATAAATCTGAAGCTGATTCTTTTTTTTATATATATATATTTTAAAAATTTGTTTAATTATTTACTTTTTGGCTGCATTTGATTTTCATTGCTGCGCGTGGGCTTTCTCTACTTGCAGCAAGCGGGGGCTACTCTTTGTTAAGGTGCGTGGGCTTCTCATTGCAGTGGCTTCTCTTGTTGTGGAACACGGGATCTAGGCATGCAGGCTTCAGTAGTTGCGGCACGTGGGCTCAGTAGTTGTGGCTTGTGGGCTCTAGAGCGCAGGCTCAGTAGTTGTGGTGCGTGGGCTTACTTGCTCCATGGCATGTGGGATCTTCCGGGACCAGGGCTTGAACCCATGTCCCCTGCATTGGCAGGCGGATTCTTAACCACTGCGCCACCAGGGAAGTCCAATATATATATTTTTTGATGTGAACCATTTTTAAAGTTTTTATTGAGTTTGTTACAATTTTGCTTCTGTTTTTTGGCCCCAAGGCGTGTGGGATCTTAGCTCCCCAACCAGGGGTTGAACCTGCATTGGAAGGCGAAGTCTTAACCCCTGGACCACCAGGGAAGTCCCTCTGAAGCTGATTCTGATAAGTCAGGATTATGTGGTTAAACCCTAGAATAACCACTTAAAAAAAAAATCTTTAAAAATACAGTGGAAAAATAAATAAATAAATAGTGGAAAAATTATTAAAGAAATTTAAATGCTTCATTAGAAACTATTCACTTAATGCAAATCAAGTAGTAAAGGAGGAATAGAGAATTAAAAAAGACAAGAAAAACATAGAAAACAAAAAATAAAATGGCAGTTGTATCCCAAATAATTAGATAACTTAAATGAAGTGGACGAATTCCTAAAATGAAACCAGCTACCAAAAGTGACTCAAGAAGAAAGATAGTCTGAATAGACCTATAACAACTGAAAGAGTAAATTAGCAATAAAAATACTACTCACAGTAAAAAACCCATGTGCTACCCACTAGTGGCCCAGGTGGCTTCACCACTGAATTCTACCAAACATTTCAAGATCAATAAATACCAATTCTTCACAAACGTTTCCAAAAAACTAGAAGAGGAGGGACCATATCCCAGCTCATTTTATGAGACCATCATTATCCTGATACTGAAACAAGACAAAGATAACACAAGAAAACTAGAGATCAATATCTCTTATGAGTATGGAAGCCACAATCCTTAACAAAAATATTAGGAATCCAGCAACATATTAAAAAAACTATACTCCATAACCAAGTGAGATTTATCCCAGAAATGCAAGGTTGGTTTAACATCCGAAAATCAATTTATGTAATATATAATATCAATAGAACAAAAAGCAGAAATTACAGGATTATCTCAATAGATGCAGAAAAAGCACTTGACAAAGTGCAACAGCATTTCATGATAAAAGCACCCAACAAAATAGGAATAGAAGGGAACAGCCCAATATCACACTTAATGGTGAAAGTCTGGATGTTTACTCTTTAAGATCAGGAATGAGACAAGGATGTCCCCTCTCACCACTTCTATTCAACATTGTACTGCTGGTTCTAGCCAGGACAATTAGGCAAGACATGAAATAAAAGACATCTATATTGGAAAGGAAGAAGTAAACCGATGTCTGTTTACACGTAATATTATCTTGTATACAGATATTTAAATTATTTATTTAAAATCTTTATTGGAGTATAATTGCTTTACAATGGTGTGTTAGTTTCTGCTGTATAACAAAGTGAATCAGCTATACATATACATACATCCCCATATCTCCTCCCTCTTGCATCCCCCTCCCACCCTCCCTATCCCATCCCTTTAGGTGGACACAAAGCACTCTTCTCACTAGCTATCTATTTTACATTTGGTAGTGTATATATGTCCATGCCACTCTCTCACTTCGTCCCAGCTTACCCTTCCCTCTCCCCGTGTCCTCAAGGCCATTCTCTACATCTGAATCTTTTTTTTTTTGCTGTACGCGGGCCTCTCACTGTTGTGTCCTCTCCCGTTGCGGAGCACAGGCTCCGGACGCACAGGCTCAGCGGCCATGGCTCACGGGCCCAGCCGCTCCGTGGCATGTGGGATCTTCCCAGACCGGGGCACAAACCCGTGTCCCCTGCTTTGGCAGGCGGACTCTCAACCACTGCGCCACCAGGGAAGCCCTACATCTGAATCTTTATTCCTGTCCTGCCACTAGGTTCTTCAGAACCTTTTCTTTTTAGATTCCATATATATGTGTTAGCATATGGTATTTGTTTTTCTCTTTCTGACTTACTTCACTCTTGTTTGACAGTCTCTAGGTCCATCCACCTCGCTACAAATTACTCAGTTTCACTTCTTTTTATGGCTGAGTAATATTCCATTGTATATATGTGCCACATCTTCTTTATCCATTCATCTGTCGATGGATACTTAGGTGGCTTCCATGTCCTGGCTATTGTAAATAGAGCTGCAGTGAACACTGTGGTACATAACTCTTTTTGAATTATGGTTTTCTCAGGTTATATGCCCAGTAGTGGGATTGCTGGGTCATATGGTAGTTCTATTTGTAGTTATTTATTTATTTTTTGCGGTACACGGGCCTCTCCCGCCACAGAGCACAGGCTCCGGATGCGCAGGCTCAGCGGCCATGGCTCACGGGCCCTGCCGCTCCGCGGCATGTGGGATCTTCCCGGACCGGGACACGAACCCGCGTCCCCTGCACCAGCAGGCGGACTCTCAACCACTGCGCCACCAGGGAAGCCCCTATTTGTAGTTTTTTAAGAAACCTCCATACTGTTCTCCATAGTGGCTCTATCAATTTGCATTCCCACCAACAGTGCAAGAGGGTTCCCTTTTCTCCACACCCTCTCTAGCATTTATTGTTTGTAGATTTTTTGATGATGGCCATTCTAACTGGTGTGAGGTGACACCTTATTGTAGTTTTGATTTGCATTTCTCTAATGATTAGTGTTGTTGAGCATACTTTCATGTGTTTGTTGGCAATCTGTATATCTTTTTTGGAGAAATGTCAATTTAGGTCCTCTGCCCATTTTTGGATTGGGTTGTTTGCTTTTTTCATATTGAGCTGCATGAACTGCTTGGAGTTTAATCCTTTGTCAGTTGCTTCATTTGCAAATATTTTCTACCATTCTGAGGGTTGTCTTTTCGCCCTATTTATGTTTTCCTTTGCTGTGCAAAAGCTTTTAAGTTTCATTAGGTCCCATTTGTTTATTTTTGGTTTTATTTCCATTTCTCTAGGGGATGGGTCAAAAAGGATCTTGCCATGACTTATGTCATGGAATGTTCTTCCTATGTTTTCCTCTAAGAGTTTTATACTGTCTGGCCTTACATTTAGGTCATTAATCCATTTTGAGTTTATTTTTGTGTATGGTGTTAGGGAGTGTTCTAATTTCATTCTTTTACATGTAGCTGTCCAGTTTTCCCAGCACCACTTATTGAAGACACTGTCTTCTCTCCATTGTATGTTCTTGCCTCTTTTATCAAAGATAAGGTGACCATATGTGCGTGGGTTCATCTCTGGGCTTTCTCTCCTGTTCCATTGATCTATCTTTCTGTTTTTGTGCCAGGACCATATTGTCTTGATTACTGTAGCTTTGTAGTATAGTCTGAAGTCAGGGAGTCTGATTCCTCCAGCTCCATTTTTCTTTCTCAAGATTGCTTTGGCTATTTGGGGTCGTTTGTGTTTCCATACAAATTGTGAAATTTTTTGTTCCAGTTCTGTGAAAAATGCCAGTGGTAGTTTGATAGGGCTTGCATTGAATCTGTAGATTGCTTTGGGTAGTAGAGTCATTTTCACAATGTTCATTCTTCCAATCCAAGAGCATGGTATATCTCTCCATCTGTTTGTATCATCTTTAATTTCTTTCATCAGTGTCTTATAGTTTTCTGCATACAGATCTTTTGTCTCCTTAGGTAGGTTCATTCCTAGGTATTTTATTCTTTTTGTTGCAGTGGTAAATGGGAGTGTTTACTTAATTTCTCTTTCAGATTTTTCATCATTAGTGTTTAGGAATGCAAGAGATTTCTGTGCATTAATTTTGTATCCTGCCACTCTACCAAATTCATTGATTAGCTCTAGTAGTTTTCTGGTAGTGTCTTTAGGATTCTCTATGTATAGTATGTCATCTGCAAACAGTGACTGTTTTACTTCTTCTTTTCCAATTTGGATTCCTTTTATTTCCTTTTCTTCTCTGATTGCTGTGGCTAAAACTTCCAAAACTATGTTGAATAATAGTGGTGAGAGTCGGCAGCCTTGTCTTGTTCCTGATCTTAGAGGAAATGGTTTCAGTTTTTCACCATTGGGAACGATACTGGCTGTGGGTTTGTCATATATGGCCTTCATTATGTTGAGGTAAGTTCCCTCTATGCCTACTTTCTGGAGGGTTTTTATCATAAATGGGTGTTGAATTTTGTTGAAAGCTTTTTCTGCATCTTTGAGATGATCATATGGTTTTTCTCCTTCAATTTGTTAATATGGTTTTTCACATTGATTGATTTGCTTATGTTGAAGAGTCCTTGCATTCCAGGAATAAACCCCACTTGATCATGTTGTATGATCCTTTTAATGTGCTATTGGATTCTGTTTGCTAGTATTTTGTTGAGGATTTTTACATCTATGTTCATCAGTGATATTGGCCTGTAGTTTTCTTTTTTTGCGACATCTTTGTCTGATTTTGGTATCAGGGTGACGGTGGCCTCATAGAATGAGTTTGGGAGTGTTCCTGCCTCTGCTATATTTTGGAAGAATTTGAGAAGGATAGGTTTTAGCTCTTCTCTAAATGTTTGATAGAATTAGTCTATGAAGCCGTCTGGTCCTGGGCTTTTGTTTGTTGGAAGATTTTAAATCACAGTTTCAACTTCAGTGCTTGTGATTGGGTGTTTATATTTTCTATTTCTTCCTCATTAAGTCTCAGAAGGTTGTGCTTTTCTAAGAATTTGTCCGTTTCCTCCAGGTTGTCCATTTTATTGGCATATAGTTGCTGTAGGAATCTCTCATGATCCTTTGTATTTCTGCAGTGTCAGTTGTTACTTCTCCTTTTTCATTTCTAATTCTATTGATTTGAGTCTTCTCGCTTTTTTTCTTGATGAATCTGGCTAATGGTCTGTCAATTTTGTTTATCTTCTCAAAGAACCAGCTTTTAGTTTTATTGATCTTTGCTATTGTTTCCTTCATTTCTTTTTCATTTATTTCTGATCTGATCTTTATGATTTCTTTCCTTCTGCTAACTTTGGGGTTTTTTTGTTCTTCTTTCTCTAATTGCTTTAGGTGTAAGGTTTTTGTTTCTTGTATTGCTCTAAACTTCCCTCTTAGAACTGCTTTTGCTGCATGCCATAGGTTTTGGGTCTTCGTGTTTGTTTGTTTGTTTTTAAATTTGTTTATTTAGTTATTTATTTTGTCTGTGTTGGGTCTTCGTTGCAGTGCGCGGGCTTTCTCTAGTTGTGGTGAGTGGGGGCTACTCTTCATTTTGGTGCACGGGCTTCTCACTGAAATGACGTCTCTTGTTGCGGAGAATGGGCTCTAGGCACGCGGGCTTCAGTTGTTGTGGCTCGCAGTCTCTAGAGCCCGGACTCAGTAGTTGTGGCACACAGGCTTAGTTGCTCCACGGCATGTGGGATCTTCCCGGACCAAGGCTCGAACCCGTGTCCCCTGCATTGGCAGGTGGCTTTTTTTTTTTTTTTTGCGGTACGCGGGCCTTCACTGCTGTGGCCTCTCCCGTTGCGGAGCACAGGCTCCGGACGCGCAGGCTCAGCGGCCATGGCTCACGGGCCCAGCCGCTCCGGGGCATGTGGGACCTTCCCGGACCAGGGCACGAACCCGCGTCCCCTGCATCGGCAGGCGGACTCTCAACCACTGCGCCACCAGGGAAGCCCTGGCAGGTGGCTTTTTAAACACTGTGCCACCAGGGAAGTCCAGGTCGTTGTGTTTTTATTGTCATTTGTTTCTAAGTATTTTTTGATTTCCTCTTTGATTTCTTCAGTGATCTCTTGGTTATTTAGCAGTGTATTGTTTAGCCTCCATGTGTTTGTAGTTTTTACAGATTTTTTCCTGTAATTGATATCTAGTCTCATAGCGTTGTGGTCGGAAAAGATACTTGATATGATTTCAGTTTTCTTAAATTTACCAAGGCTTGATTTGTGATTCAGGGTGTGATCCATCTTGGAGAATGTTCCATGAGCACTTGAGAAGAAAGTGTAATCTGCTGTTTTTGGATGGAATGTCCTATAAATATCAGTTAAGTCCATCTTGTTTAATGTATTATTTAAAGCTTGTGTTTCCTTATTACTTTTCTGTCTGGATGATCTGTCCATTGGTGTAAGTGAGGTGTTAAAGTCTCCCACTATTATTGTGTTACTGTCGATTTCCTCTTTTATAGCTGTTAGTAGTTGCCTTATGTATTGAGGTGCTCCTATGTTGGGTGCATATATATTTGTAATTGTTATATCTTCTTCTTGGATTGATCCCTTGATCATTATGTAGTGTCCTTCCTTGTCTCTTGTAACATTCTTTATTTTAAAGTCTATTTTATCTGATATGAGTATTGCTACTCCAGCTTTCTTTTGATTTCCATTTGCATGGAATATCTTTTTCCATCTCCTCCCTTTCAGTCTGTATGTGTCCCTAGGTCTGAAGTGAGTCTCTTGTAGACAGTATATATATGGGTCTTGTTTTTGTATCCACTCAGCGAGACTGTGTCTTTTGGTTGGAGCATTTAATCCAGTCACGTTTAAGGTAATTATCGATATGTATGTCCCTATTACCATTTTCTTAATTGTTATGGGTTTGTTTTTGTAGGCCCTTTTCTTCTCTTGTGTTTCCCACTTAGAGAAGTTCCTTTAGCATTTGTTGTAGAGCTGGTTTGGTGGTATTGAATTCTCTTAGCTTTTGCTTGTCTGTAAAGCTTTTGATTTCCCCATCAAATCTGAACGAGATCCTTGCCAGGTAGAGTAATCTTGGTTGTAGGTTCTTCCCTTTCATCATTTAAAATATATTGGAAATACCATTTTACCATAATGAGAGCCAACCAGTTGTATGACTAGAATCAAAAAGACATATAGGGACTTCCCTGGTGGCGCAGTGGTTAAGAATTTGCCTGCCAGTGCAGGTGACACAGGTTCGAACCCTGGTCCGGTAAGATCCCACATGCCGTTGAGTGACTAAGCCCATGTGCCACACCTATGGAGGCTTTGCTCTAGAGCCCGCAAGCCACAACTACTGAGCCCACGTGCTACAAGTACTGAAGCCTGCGCACCTAGAGCCCATGCTCTGCAACAAGAGAAGCCACCGCAATGAGAAGCCCGCACACCGCAACGAAGAGTAGCCCCCACTCACTGCAACTAGAGAAAGCCCGTGAGCAGCAGCGAAGACCCAATGCAGCCAAAAGTAAATAAATTAAATAAATTAAAAAAAGAAAAAAGACATATAGTAACAAGTGTTGGTGAGAATATGAAAAAATTGGAATCCTCATATACCGCTGGTGGTGATGTAAAATGGTGCAGCGACTTTGGAAGAGTCTGGCAGTTCCTTAAACAGTTGAACATAGAGTTACCATATGGTCCAGCAATTTTACTTGTAGGTATCTACTCAAAAGTGAAAACATGTCTATAGAGAAGCTTGTACGTGAATGTTTATAGCAGCATTATTCGTAAAAGCCAAAAGGTGGAACAACCCAGATGTCCATCAGATGATGAATGGATAAACAAAATGTGGTCTGTATGTACAATGAGATATTATTTAGCAATAAAAAGGAAGGAGGTAACAATACATGCTACAACATGGATGAACCTTGAAAACATTATAAGTGGAAGAAGCAAGTCACAAAAGATCATATATTATATGATTCCATTCATATACAAGTCTATTATAGGGATATCTATAATGAAAGTAGATTTGTGATTGCTTAGGGCTGGGAAATTAGGTGCGGGGATAGGGGCACTATAGCTAAAGAGTACGAGGTTTCTTTTTAAGGTGATGAAAATGTTCTAAACTTGACTCTGATGGCTGCACAACTCGGTGACTATGCTAAAAACCATTTACCTGTACACTTTAAATAGGTGAATTTTAAGGTATGTGAATTATATCTCAGTAGAGCTGTTTTTTAAAAAGCAGACTTTGATAAAAGTAAAAAATAATAGACATGACTTTGTTCCAATAAAACTTTCTTTATGGACATTGAAATTTGAATTTCATGTAATTTTCACAAGTGAGGAAATGTTATTAAAATTTTTTGAGGGGGGTTGCGAATTCCCTGGCAGTCCAGTGGTTAGGACTCCATGCTTTCACTGCCGAGGGCCCAGGTTCAATCCCTGGTCGGGGAACTACAATCCCACAAGCCACACAGCATGGCCAAAGAATAAAATAAAATAAAAAATTTTTTAAACTTAAAAAAGTTTTCTTCAATCATTTAAAAATGTAAAACTCATTCTTAGTTCTCAAACTGCAGTGGGTTGGACTTGTCTTGTGGACCACAGTTTACTGACCCCTGATCAAAGTTACTATTTGATACATGTTGTGAGAGACTGACCCACAGGGAAAGGAATTTTTTGTGACATTGTTCGGCCATAATTTTGCAATGAAAAACTCTTAGTTTTTCTTCTTTAAACAGACCCCAGACCCAAAGAGGATGGACACTATTATCAGCAATGTCGGGATTTCTCAACCTTGGCACTATTGACATTTTGGCTGGAGGGTTCTTTGTGGTGGGGACTGTCCTGTGAACTGTAGGATGTGTAGCAGCATCTCTGGCCTCCACCCATTAGATTACAGGAGCATCTCCTATCTTGCCCCAGTTGTAACAACTGAAAAATGTCTTCAGACACCGTCAACTGTCCCTGAAGGCAAAACACCCTCCTCTTCCCTCCACCCTATCCTCCACCACATTGAGAACCAGTGGAAGGAATAATAGTAGTGATATTCAGAGAGACAGACTGTTACAACATACAGCCTGTCAAGCTTTAATGTACACATAAATGACCTGAAGATCTTGGTAAAATGCAGATTCTGATTCTGTAGTTCTGCGGTTGACTGAAAATTCTGCATTTCTAACAAATTCTCGAGTGATGCCAATGCTACTGGTCCAGGGACCACACTAAAGTAGCAAAGCATTAGTAGTAGTTAAAAGTAGTAGTAGAGGGCCTCCCTGGTGGCACAGTGATTAAGAATCCGCATGCCAATGCAGGGGACAGGGGTTTGAGCCCTGGTCTGGGGAGATCCCACATGCCGCGGAGCAGCTAAGCCCGTGAGCCACAAGTACTGAGCCTGTGCTCTAGAGCCCGCAAGCCACAGCTACTGAGCCCGCGTGCCACAACTACTGAAGCCCGCATGCCTAGAGCCCATGCTCCACAACCAGAGAAGCCACTGTGATGAGAAGCCCGCGCACCACAACAAAGAGTAGCCCCTGCTCAGTGCAACTAGAGAAAGCCCGCGCGTAGAAACGACGACCCAACGCAGCCAAAAATAAAATAAATAAATTTATAAAAATAAAAAAGGTAGTAGTAGAAAGTGCACAGGCTTTGAAATAAGACAGACCTGGGCTTGAATTCCAGCTAAACTACTTAAAGCTTGGATAAGATACTCAAGCTCTCTGAACCTCAGTATGCACATCAGTAAAATGGAACTACTATTACTGACCCTGCAAGGTTGTTCTAAGGACTCATGGAATGCTTAGTGCTGGGCAGAAAGGAAGGGACTATAGTCAGCCTAAAGCAGGAGGCTTGGGTCACCATGGGCACTGACTGCCCTGTTGTGATTTGTCCAGCCATTGTATCTCATCAAACCTCACATTTCCAGTGAAAATACCTCTTTGTAAACCATGTTCAAATATTCTGTCGAAAGTAATGGTAGTTTGATTTATGATGATGGAGAGAACTCTGAGAAGCCACTAGTCTTGCTCTCCTGCTCTATTTTTATGTTGTACATTAACTGAGCAAGATGCTAATGCGAGAAGATGCTAATGCAAAGATGCATTTTGAAAAAAAGAGAGATGGTACTTGAGGAATTCTTGGTTTTATTGAGGTCAAATGTAGGTGACTTTCTAAGAAGGACTCAATTTCAGAACCAGTGGTAGTTAACATACGAATGAATCATGGTAATGATGCTAATCATTCCAGACTTTTTTGCTGCAGAGATGGGGGAAACATCTCTTTCTTGCACCACTTACTGCATTGCATAATTGGCTTGATGCTGTGGAGGATTTTTCCACTTGAAAGATTTGATAGTTGTCATTTTGAGAAAGTGGGTGCTGAATGTAATTTGCCAGGAGGCTAAACGGTTTTGTTACTTCTTTTCTAGGTAGGAATTTTACTCTGATAATTCAATCTATCAGTAAGAAGAGCCAAATATGAAAAATTTCTCGAACTTGAGTTGTGAGAGATCCTAATACCATCTTATATCAAAACCAAAGCCTCCTTCTCCTGTTTGTTGGCATCCCAATCATTTTCACATACCCAAGCACAATTATGATTGGATTAAATACCAACATTACAGATCATTCCAGCATACAAGTGGACATACAGTGGTCCATAACGGGCGGAACTTTCAAAAAGAGAAGGCAGAACAACTCTGGTGATTTCAGTAAGATGTTAAATCCTAGACACCCCAAAATCGAGGCAAATGATTCCCTTCCAGGATGTAAACTCCAGGAGGGAGTTCAAACTGGTGTTTGAACCCTGGCTTCTCCGTGGAGCTCTTCTGTGACCTTGGGCAAATCTCTTTTTTCTCCCAGGCCTCAGTTCTTCCACTGTAAAACAGGGGGAAGAACTTGATTTCAAAGGCTCTCAGCTTCGCATCCTATTTTAGGTGATCTGGGCAGAAGAAGCTCCTTGTGCAACTTTCTGTTTCATATTTCCTCCTTAGGTAGGAAGTCATTTCAGGGTTTGAGCACGTAGGTATGAGAAAGTCTGCTAGAGGGCAGAACAAATATTGCTTAGGGAAAAGAGCCAGCATCCTGATGGGGTAAGTTGGCTTAGGTGGAAGGAAGACACACCACTGCCCCCGTCTCCGTGATGGATCTTAGACTTACCTCTCTAAACCTAAATACTATTATTCTAAATGAGAATAATAGTATTTTCTTATAGGATTGTTTTAAGGCATGAACGAGGTAGACCTTTACAGGCACTTAGCCCAGGGCCCGACCATAGTAAGCACTTGGTAAACATTAGCTTCGTATCATGAGTTGGGAGTGTGAGAATAAAGAGGAAAGGTCTCATGCTAAAGGCACTGTAAATTCTCTCCTTTAATCATCTCCTTCATTTTCTTTGAATCTTCTTCAGGTTATCCATGGCTTTGTAATTATAGACCCTCTAGACTCCACAATTAGTCTAAATATAGTGAGCTTTACCTTATGCCATATATTTAAGGATCTTTTTTGTAATGTGCTTTATAAATGGTCTCTATTTAGCTTGATGTCCACTGTGATAGCAGGATTCTTTTCTGATTTCTGCCATGCTTCATTATTCTCGATTCCTTTGTCCCCCATGTGTCATTTTGAAATTTTTCTCTTTTGTTTTTGATGACTTCTCCAATTATTCATGCTAGTTTTGCATTCTTCTCCAAGAACATTTTTGGTGCTTGTTTATTCTTAATTTCAGAAGTTAAAAGAGCATTTGCAGTCTTAAAAACCCAGAATTGAGTTTTCCTCAGAGCTGGTAATCATTTTAGCCAGCTGATGACGAGGCTTCTCTGGTTTGTGACAGGATGATGTGTTCCATCCTCCTGTCTGTGCTTTGTCTGATTTAGATTCTAAGTCCACATGTTTTAGTACTTTTTAAAAAAATTTTTTTAATTTTTGGCTGCGTTGGGTCTTTGTTGCTGTGCGTGGCTTTCTCTAGTTGTGGCGAGCAGGGGCTACTCTTCATTGTGGCGCGCAGGCTTCTCATTACAGTGGCTTCTCTTGTTGTGGAGTGCAGGCTCTAGGTGCACAGGCTTCAGTAGTTGTGGCTCGCAGGTTCTAGAGCGCAGGCTCAGTAGTTGTGGCTCACGGGCTTCGTTGCTCCGCGGCATGTGGTATCTTCCAGGCCCAGGGCTCGAACCCATGTCTCCTGCATTGGCAGGCGGATTCTTAACCACTGCGCCACCAGGGAAGCCCGCTTTAGTACATTTTTGTCAAGCAAAAATTTATTACCAATTTAGTGCTGACCTCGGGAAATCTTCAGTCACCTGTGCTGAGTTGAGGCACTTGTCCTAGTTCAGGAATCACTCCGACACCACTAGGTGGGGTCAGAGCACATCATTTCTAAAGGAATTGGCCTTTTTCCTCTCCTTTTTTTGAAGTACTTTTAAATATAAATTACAATTTTCACAGAGTCCAGGGCAGGAGGAGTTAATCCACTGGGTAACACTTCGTCATGGGTGGTGTTTCAGAGTCTGTTCATTTTACTTCATGTTTAGGCATTTGAAATTGAGCTTTGTGCTGCCAGCACTGAATTTACTATTGTTTCCTATTCATAGCTCTCCGCAGAATTCTTATTCTCAGTGTTTGAAACATTTTTTTTAGCATCTTTATTGGAGTATAATTGCTTTACTATGGCGTGTTAGTTTCTGCTTTATAACAGTGAATCAGTTATACATATACATATGTTCCCATATCTCTTCCCTCTTGCGTCTCCCTCCCTCCCACCCTCCCTATCCCACCCCTCTAGGTGGTCCTCACAAAGCACTGAGCTGATCTCCCTGTGCTATGCGGCTGCTTCCCACTAGCTATCTATTTTACATTTGGTAGTGTATATATGGCCATGCCACTCTCTCACTTTGTCACAGCTTACCCTTCCGCCTCCCCATATCCTCAAGTCCATGCTCTAGTAGGAAACATTTGTAATCATTGGTAATTGCTGAATATCAACAGCATGCTTGGTGCTAAAAAACTTGTACTTTTCATTAACATGACAATCACCATTTTTGTTGCATTAGAGTTCATTATTGTAAATCAACTCCTGATTATTAGTAGCAAGGAACATGATTGCAGTGGCAGTACCTGAGTAAGGGAAAGTAGAAAGCACACAGAAATTAAGTGTTAAGGGTCATTGACATCCCCCAAAATGATTTTAAGATATAGAATGGGATGTTAAAGGATTAAAAGAAAATGATTATAGCAGTGAAAAATACTCCACGGTTTATACAAAACCATCTCAAGCTCGTAGACTCAGAGGGTATTAATCCTGAAAGCCCACTTGATGAGTGTGGAAGCTGAGACCCAGAGAGGTTACGCGACTTTCCCAGCACAGCGGGTTTGGGTGTTTTATAGCTATTTGACAAGGCCATGATTGCCCTCATGTTGTGAGTTAAATTCCAAAGATAGAGATTGTCTTCTTTACTTTGGAGGAATTGCATTGCTTTTATAGCATATAACGTTTCTTTTTGCTTTGTCATCTGTCAGCTGACTTTCAAAGCTTCAAGCCTCTCATCTTTTTTCACAGCATTATAAAATTTGGGCCTTGCATGGGGGCACAATTGATTGACAGGTGAAGAAACTGAGGCGCAGTTGAGCTGTGTGGCTCACCCAAGGTTGTGCGTGGTGGAGGGGGGAGTTTAGGACGTAGATCCCCTCTCTGGGCTCACGGCCGCTGCTAGAACCTGTCTCCGCTAAAGCAGGCAATGTGCCAGGAGCTGCAAACATAAGAACTTTTCTCCCTCCAAAAAATCTATAATTCATTTTGTTTTGAAAGACTTCTCAGAGTTTAAAACCTCCGTTTTGTGGCTTGCCGAGGCGCTGTGATCTGTTTCTTACTGGTCTCTTGTTCTGTGGAAATTTTTCTTGGTTGGCTTTTTGAGATTTAGATTTCCTTGCCAAGGTATTTTTAGAGAGTGGAGATCAGTATGTGTCCCCAAAGGGGGCGGGTATATACCTTCAGGCCCAATTATGCAATTAGAATTTTAATGAGGAGTGTCATAAATTCTTGCTTCATTGCAATCATTACCTAGAAGACTGTTCTACTCAGAAGGCTCAGCTTAGGTATCATCATCATTATCATCAACATCATCAGCCAACCACAAGCATTTGTGAAGTGGCCACAGATTATACAGCACTTGTGTGGGTCCTGGGAGACTTAGAGAGAAAGAGGAAGGGAGAAGGGGAGAGAGAGAGAGAGAGAGAGAGAGAGAGAGAGAGAGACAGGGAGTGTGTGTGTGTGTGTGTGTGTGTGTGTGTGTGTGTATGTATGTGTGTTAGCCCTTGTCTTCAAGGAGTTTATGATCTACAGAATTGCAGGAAGGACAGGAATCTTGGGCAGAGACAGACACCTCATTTTTCCGTGTATGTAAAGTACATACTAACTCACATATCTGGTATTGTATGCGGGGGAGGGAGACAGTGGTGAGATAAAGAAGGGATCTTAGAAAGGTCTGGTTGTGGGTAACTAGAGGCATGTAGGTTTGCTGACCAGGGAGGGCAGAGGCTGCCTTGTAACAAGGCAGAGCAGTTGGTTGGAGGAGAGAGGAAGTAATTGGTGGAGGGCCTTGAAACCAATGATTTAAATAGATTCAGCATACTAACAGCGATGATTGGAGGGCTGGGAGAGGAAAATTACTTGCTGTGGTTGATTATGGCAGAAACTGACAGGGCAAGATTGGAATTGAGTTTTTTGTTGTTTTGTTTTTGCAAAAAGGAGGTTTCAGGTTTGTGAGATTTTGTGCAGATCGAGATAAGGGATTTGGGGGTCGTGCTTGGTAGAGCAAAGAGACGAGTCTCTTTTTTTGACTAAAATCTTGTTTCTATTTGGAGGGTCTCCTTTTCCCTCAGAAATAATGGCTGATTAGGAGTGGTGTGTGTGTGTCCTTAACCACGACAGCAAACACAGACATGAGACACAGAACCTGCTTCCGTGGTATGAGTCGGGGAGGGTCGGTTTTACACCCCCATTACTGCACTCTTTTATCCTCTTTGATTAACTGGAATAGATTTTAATGGGACTCATTATTCACTGCTGCACAGGAAAATCATTTTTATAACTCTTTCCATTGTGTTTATCTTGTAAATGGAGGTGTTTGGCATCTGTTTTTTCAAAACAGGCCAATAAAAGTTGTATTTAGGTTTGGATCAGGCACATCAGCATCTTAAATTCTCAACTCTTCTCTGAAATCAGTTCTCGTAGGGCAGCCACGACTGCAAAAGTCAATTAGGGGTGAACGTGGAGAGGGGAGATTACAGCCCTCCTTGCTCTCGTGTTCCCGAAATCACGGTAAACACGCTACATGTGTCCTGAGCCCGGGGAGGTACGGTCCCTTCTATTGCTCTGTCTGTAAGGGAGCTAACCTTTCAATAGTTTTTATAGAAAATGCTGGGGCAGCTTGTGAACTAATTAGAAGAAACCCTGATAAGTGAATGCCGGGTCTGTCCGTCGGTTCTCTTTCCTCTTCTGTGGAGTAGCCAGCCAGTCAAATAGCATCTCTTGTGTGGCTGATAATCCTGTCCCCCGACATCTATGAAATGGGATGTCACTTCTCTGCTAGCTTCTCCAGGTCTGAGTCTTCTCTGTAAAGCTGAAGTTTCTCTGGGGCTTCTGATTCTCAGGCATTTCACACATGGCAGCCACATTCGATTCTCTGTACGGCCCAGAGAAAGCCGTGCGAGAAATGCCATGCAAAGGCTGCCACAGCCAAAAAAACAAGTGGTAGTTTTAGGGTTGTGAGTCTAAACCTGGCCTGTGGTAAGAAGATGTCTCAGACGTTATTCAAAATGCTTCCCCGGTTAATAGACCCTGATTGGTCCTGTAGGCTATTGGTGCCAGTTGCTTCCAACAACAGAAAAGTGCTGCTTTCCAGCTACGTTCCTGCTGCAAAGCCTAAGTGCTTAGTGCTGTTTCCTTAAAACATTTGAGGTTGATAAATGACAAGCACTTCACTCTGGGTAAAGCTCATAAATCCAGCCCCTACAAAAGATAACAAGCTGACAGCACTTAGTCCTGTTTATAAAGTTCATACACATCCATCTGTGATAGAGGCATGGGATGGATCTGGGAAATAGCACCGCAGCCCGTTAAAGTAATGCAAGAACACAGCCACGATGCAAGACGCGCCGTGCGCCCAGACTCCCTGCCATTTGCCCTGAGCTTCAAGGGCATCTGGAGGCCGAGGCCCACAGAGCTGGAGCCCACACGCCATGGAGTCCGGCTCCTTCCTGCAAATCTCCTTTCTCCCTCCCTCCACCGCTCCTTTTCTGCCTGCAAGATGAGCCCCTGCCTCGTCGCCTCCCTCCCTTCACTGGGCTGAGCAGAGTCGGGGGTGAGGGGGTATGTGGAGCAGTGGAACACTTGCCCCAGGGCAGAAGAGATGAGTTCAGGTGAACATTTCATCAGCACCAGGGACTGTTCTCTTTTTGGCAATCTGTTCAGGAAAAATGACAAACCCTCCAAAAAGGCCTGTAAGTAGCATAAGTGCAAAGCCTGAATGGCTTATGTGCTAGCAGGTATCAGAAGAGAAAATGTTTTAATAAAAAAAAAAAAAAAGACTCATCCCACTGGTCGTGGCTCCTTAGAGACGTGGCAGGTATTGTTCAGGGGGGCCTGGCCGCTCAGAGCAGGGACTGAACGACCCAGGCCCTGAGTGGCCGTGGTGGGTGCGAGCTGTCACACGCGTGGGGCTGAAGCCATGTACACAGTACTGCACTGAACATTCAGTACTGCAGATAGGACAGTCACGCTGCTTGTCAGATACCAGAAGAACGCAAAGAGCGTTCCTTCACTTGACAACAGCCTGGACCCAAGCGACAGACATGCTGTTCCCTCCGGCTGGAGTGACCTCTCATCCTTCAGCCCCTTCACCAGAGGACCAGCTGCTGCCTGGCTTTTGAGACCCAGCTCAGATGGCATCTCCCCAGGGAAGCCACTCACCCCACAGACCCCCAGGCCCGAGCTGCGTTCCCTCAGTCCTCTGTTCTGTGAGCATTTGCCAGGTTGCACTTTCCTTATCCGTTTACCTGTCTTCCCCATCAGCCGTGAATAGGGACAGCGTCTTGTCCCAGATTCATCATTCATCTCTGGGGCCGAGCGCAGTGACTAGGATGCAGTGGGTGCTCAATAAATGTTTGTCAAGTGAGTGATGGCTTGGTTAGCACGATGGGAATTGATGGTGCCCTTTCTGATCTACCATCCATCATGCGTGGAGTGGAACACAACTGGAGGCTTTAAATGATGCCCCTTGAGAATATAAGAAGAGGCGGGGTTAGAATGAGTAATCACCACCTTTTATTGAGTATTTACTGTGGCACCTTCTTAGGCTTTTCAAATGTATCAGTGCACTTAATCCTGAGATCAATCTGCTAAAACAGGTTCTGTTTATTATCCCTGTTGCAAAGCACAAGGAAGTTTAATAACTTGCCCAAGGTCACACAGCGGCAGCACTGAGATTCATACCGATGATGTTAGATAACCACTGTTTCTCTCTGCCTTTTAGACTGGTTCCTGGAAGGAATTAAGCCCTAATCTTTGGAAGCATCCATCTTATGTAATGATTTAGCTTCTCTCCTGTACATCTAGAATGGTACGAGTTATGTTCCATCCTAGGGAAAAAGGAGAAAACAGCCACTCAGACAGCTTTCTGTGGTTCACACGACAGGTCAGAGTTAGGAGACAAAGAATTGGTTTTATTTATTATTTTTTTTGGCCATGCCATATGGCTTTCGGGATCTTAGTTCCCCAACCGTGCCCCCTGCAGTGGAAGCGTGGAGTCCTAACCACTGGACTGCCAGAGAATTCCCAAGAATTGATTGTAGATGGTAGTTGAAAGTATAGCAAGTGTTCCCCAGCCTCTGTTCCCCAGCCAAACTGAACTACAATACTGTCATTTCCTACAAGAACCATCTAGACCTCTAGACCTTCACATATGCTCTTCCCTCTGCCTGTAACACACTTGCCTGCTCTCTCTTCCTTCCCCAAGGCTGGTCTTGGCTTCTCTTTCCCACCAGTTCAGATGCCATTGCCCACCCGTTCAAGATAGAGGGTCCCTCCAGTCCCTGATGTCCCTGTTGTGGCACTGGGTGCTATAGTGCTGACCACCACACCCGGAGTTGATTTGTATGTGGGGCGAGGGGAATGATTATCTGTTTCTGACAGGTTCACACCCTGGGCCTGTTGTCTTCTGTCCCCCATTTATCCCCTGTACCTCGGCTGGTGCTTGGACACAGCGTGTGTTCACTAAATATTTGTCGAAGGAGTGGACGAATGGGGGTTCATTTTGCTTTACACTTTTGAGCCTCGGGTTTTGAAGTGGTCAAGTCTGTTCTGTCACACAGCCATCGTTTGCCACGTCTTGTGTGTGCACACTCGGCGGGTGCCGTGGGGAGTAGAGAGATGACCGGCGTTGCTCTTGTTCTGAGGTGCCTACGATCTAGGGAGATGCTTAGGTGGTCACATCACCTTCCCACATCAGCACAGTGCAGTGGACCAGTGATAGAACTGGAGGTGGGTGTGCTCATACTCATGCTCTTGAGTCAGCAGCACCGAGGAAGCCCCACGGCAACCCAAGACCTCCCATCCTCAGGGTTTCCCAAGAGCCACCAGGAGTAACTGTGACCGGTGGTTCTTGTTTGTGAAGAAGTAGAAACCCCAATTAAGCAAGCCTCATACATTTGGGGAAGGCATGTTGAAAAGTGCACCCTCATGTAGGTAACAACACATTGGAGGTTAGATTTAGCCCAAGAGAAAAACTTAATAACTAAAAATTAGAACACTTTATTTTGTAAATAGAGCTAAGACTTAAAATCAGGTGTATTTAGGACATCTCTACTTGGTTTCCTCAGGCACCCTGTCTTACTTTGTCTAGAACTTAATTACTCATCTGTTTCCCTCAAAACTTGCTGCTCCTGCTTTTCCTGTCTTCCATCCCTCCTCTACTGGAACCACCTGATGCTCAAGCCAGGAATTCAGGTGTTTCTCTTGATGCTTTTCTAGTTCTCAGGCTTTCTCTCCTTCGCACTGCCGTCATCAAGGTGGGAGTTGGCCTCCCTTCTGCCCTTCTTGATTCCAGGCTCCTTTCCTCCAACCTGTTGTTAGTGCACATTCTAGAATGCAGGTCTGATCCCATCATTCCTCTGCCTCTGGGTATATGGAGAGTCCTGGTCCATCCCCACCAGGCCCACTGAGTTCAGGCTGTCTGTTTCACCTCTGCCAGATGACATGCAGTTCCCTGTAGAGAACATGACGTTTGTCTGTTTTTAGACTTATTTCCTTTTCTCCTTTAACTAATTCTCCCTTGTTCTTTAAAGCTTTTTCCAACCTGGGTCGTTACTTGAGTCTTCGGCAGGGAACATTCTTCCAGAATTTCACATCCTCAGTGTCTAATATTGCTGGGCACATAGGATGTGCTGTGTAATGCTTGCTGAAAGATTAGCTGAGAGGATGGGGAGTTCCCTGGTGGCCTAGTGGTTAGGATTCCAGGCTTTCACTGCTGTGGACAGTGTTCAGTCCCTGGTCGGGGAACTGAGATCCCACAGGCTTCGAGGTGCAGCCAAAAAAAGGATTAGATGAGAGGAAGCAGAGGCTTTAATTCACATTGAGCTGTAAAGGAGCAATAAATACCAGGCTCTTCTGAAAATGGGTTTTGTTTTAGGGTGGGAGAAGAGTGTTAAGATACCAGTTACTTACTGGAAAAGGTTGGGGAGTGCTGGAGGAGAGCAAGATGAAAGGAACCCCACAGAGCAGAAAAAGAGGTGATCTGGGGGGTTGCCTACCTTAGACCACCAAGAAGAAAGGCCAGTTGTCTGCTGTAGCAGGCTGCCAAAGAATGTTTCCTTATACAAAAAGGGGACAGGTCTACTGTGGGTAATTAATTACTCAGACTCATTTCCAATTTGACACCCTACAATTCTTAAAGTTGAAAATATAAGCCAGGCATTCTGAATTGGTGTGAAAAAATTTCCCCTCTCTTCACTTTATTGCAAGCTCCATAGTAGCAAAGACATTGTCTCTGCATTCAACAGAGATAATTTTGCATTTTAGAAACAAGGAAGTAGAAAACTGCATTAATACGAGATTATGTTTGAGAATTTAAGCTCCCAAATCAGGAAATCCACTCAGCATTCTCTTGGTAGCTCTCGTTTAGATGCAACACACACCCACTTGCAGACAGCCCCTCGTGCCAGAGCCCACCCTGCGGTGGCCGTGAGTTATGGCGGATTGGGGATCATTACCTTGATCTTCTTGGCCCTTGGGTATTTCACTTCTCCAAGTTAATGTGTGCTCTTAAGTGTTACATTATCTTGTAGCAAAGTAGTCATTTATAATTTATATACTATGTACTGGCTTAAAATAGAAACAAGAGGATAATCAGCATCCTGAAGCCCCTAGTTTTCCAAAATAACATTTCTTCAGTGAAGTCCACCTGTAGGAATTAAAACCTACGGTGAATTAAAAAACCCTTTGTCCCAGTGTCAGACTGGGACACAGGTGTGCCAACAAGCATTATTAAGCCTTACAAAAGGGGAAGATCATCTTTTTAAAATAAAACATTTTATTTTATTTTACTCAAAATAATTTCTAAAGAACTCAACCTTTGTAGTGTTGCAGGGGCCCCACTGAAGTCACAGAGAGGGGACGGGGGCAGAGCTAGAGCATCTTTTGGAGAAGGACAAAAGCTAATCCATATCTCCACCCTGTGTCTGCTGCAGTTTTGGTGTGCTTCCATCTAGGCTGCTCCTTTGCTCTTTGACTTTGAATATACACACGGAGAAGGATGGGCTTTCCTGTTGAGTTCCTCGTAGGGAACACGCCGTCCATTCACATATATTAAAAATAGAAGGCCTGCTTGAAAAATCCTCTAGAATCAGGTTTTAGCAAACACCAATCAGATTTTAGAGGTCTAACTTATTTTTTTTCCTTCTTGCTTTTATAAGAAGTCTCTGAACCCTGAACTTTCCCCAGTTCCTTTTCATTGTGCATCTTCAGTGTGCCAGGACCTTGGGTGGAAATTTCTAATGAGAGCAGGAGAAGGACAGACACCCCTGCAGTCAGGTGGTCTTCCTCTTCCGATGTCTGGTGACCTCGTATTTGAATCCACCATCTGTGCCCACCATCTCCGTGACGTGTCTTGTGCTCATCCCTGTACGCAGGTGTCCATTTGAATGTCCACCTGATACTTGGGGGCCACTGACTGGGGTCGAGGCCAGCAGCCGCTATGGGTGGCTGCATCACGGGTGGCAACATTTACTAAGCTCCTGGGTATTTTCTTCCCCTATTATGATATTGAACCTGCTTTTCTGGCCACAAGATTGAAGAGCTGAGAAATGGGTTTAGCAGCCATTGCTTCAGGTCCTTTTGAAAATGAGGCTACGGGATTAGCACACTACAGTATATTCCTGTCTGTTTGTCCCCTGGGTTTCGATACAAGAGTTTGAAGTTGCTGCATGTGGCTGTGGGTGGACACCTCCTCTTTGGCCTTGGTTACACATCATGATGGGGAGAGACCCGTGATTGGACTGGCTGGTCTCTAGTGGTTCTTTTTCCCCATGATTTGTGACCTCAGTTACAACTTCGTACCCTATGTTGCGTTTTAAAAAAAAAATCAAGTAAAACTAGTCTTCACATTTTAAAAAGCTAGCCTTTTATTAAAGGGCAGAGTCATGATTAAAAAGAAAATCAACAAGAAAATCTTGAGGAAACGAATGTCTCTAGAAGCTAACCTTGGGTTAACGGGAGAAGCTTGACTCTTAAATGTGGACGTTATTTACCAGCTTTCCTAAATTGGCAGCTTTGGGCATATTAAGATCTGTAAGGAACTGTCCAAGGGAGGTATTGTGTATGCTTTGCAGTGATTAAGCCATTAAGCTCTAATTATTATTTTCCCGCTCATGGTTTTGTGTAGGAAGGTTTACAATTATTTAGGAATTCTGTGCTCCTCAGCCATCTTAGCGTCACCCCCACCTTTCAGAAGCTGAGGTGGGGGGAGCAGAGAAAAGGTTTTCCTGCGAGCAGATTACCACTTGGGCTCAGCTGTCTTCCCCTGTTGGTTTGTTCCCTTGCAGATGAAGTGGAAGGGGAAGGACCTGTTTGACTTGGTGTGCCGGACCCTGGGGCTTCGGGAAACCTGGTTCTTTGGCCTGCAGTATACAATCAAGGACACCGTGGCCTGGCTCAAGATGGACAAGAAGGTGGGCCCAGACCCTGATGACACCAGTGGGGCTGGCATGGGCTCTGGATTTCCCCTGAGCATGTGTCTAGCTTATTGCTCATCATGGGGCATTATGGGTACACAGCAGAGAGAGGGGCGGGTTGCGGAGGAAGTTATACGGGACAGGATGCGGGCCTAGGGAGGCCCCGCCCCTGTTCCTCACCGGCTACCCCGGGGCCGGCAGAACCACCCAGGACTGACCAGCTGCCATCCCTGGCTTCTTCCTTGTTGTCACCGGGTGTCACCTGATTGCTTCAGGCTTAATGCCATTCTGTTGACTGAGCCATGAGTCAGGCTTCGTGGATAAAAATTACTATTGTATCATCGTTTTGGTTTTTTTTCCCACAATTTATGTCTTTGAAGGATTTTCTTGGGGCTCCTGTTCTTTAGGGAATGTTTTAGAGTGTTTTTGAGGAACACCATGGCCCAACTCAATTTATTCATTAACATGATCTAAGGAATAAAGAGTGCCCTGGTTCCCGCGGTGAAGGAAGAATGTCTATTTTGTTCTCATGATATTCTGGGGCTTCTGAGGTCTGGTGTACAAGTCTGACTCCCAGCAGTTCTAATGTGGCTTAGAAATGGATATTGCCTCGGGGAACTGCCCTCTGCGTGGGTTCTTATGTGCTCACAAAGACGCTGTCACCTACTTACCTGCCAACCTATCCATGGAGACGCTGAGAGCAGGTCCGTATGTTTTAGTCAGTGACTCCTAAAAGACCCCTGAATCTCTGAGTAAGTCAGTGTCTCATTTTTACCCCAAATTACCCCCTGCAATTGCCTACCTCATTCTATTATCTACTACTTCGCATGATAAACAGTGAAAGCCTCCCGTCTTCTACCAGTTTGACTATAAACTCAGGCGTTCAAATTGTGTTTACATATGTATGCAGTAATCTGAATCTTCACGTTGGGGTCCCTGCTGGTTATAAATTTCACATGGTAATTCCCAGCGATCATGAATGTCCAAGTGCTGCCATGCCAGCAAGAGCGTCCTAGATCAGGTTTATTTTGAATCTCTTGGGCACCACGACCAGGAATTTGGGCAGGAGCCTGGAGAGTTATCTACCAAAGACAGCAAAACCTTCAGTATCACTTTGTGACTCTCAGCAAAGTAAATTTGAAATTGTACCTGAGTGTTGGCCAAATGGATATTAGATTCATGAGAATGGGGGCCTCAGGAGCCATGGAGCCTGCTGCTCAAAGGAAATAAATTATGACACATGTTAATGGAGCCTTGTAGCCTGTCACATGGCATGTTTATGTCCTGAGATGAAATTCATTCTGGAGAGCAGATGGCTCAAGCTTTCCAGTGGGTGGATGAAATTGTTAGAATATTAAAGGCAGAGTGGTTTACTGGCTGTGCTCAAGTATTTCGTGGGGCATCTCTAGAGGTTCCTTGAAACAAAGGGTTGCCATGATGGACGTGTTTTACTTTTGTTGCTCAGTTAATGTTTAGATGATTTCACAAATATTTAGTTCATCATCTCTAAGCTCCATTCCAGTATGGACCTAAATGTTGTAGGTAGTCAGCAGGACAAAAGAGTAAAGGAAGATTCCACTACTTGAGAAAATTAAAAAACCTTCAGCCTACCTGTAAAGGATAGTGCCCAAGGCCTTTGAGTTATAAATTTCTAGTTTTTAGCTATCTCTGTGGCCTTGAAAACATTTGTGCCTGAATCATCTTAGCTCCACCCACCACTTGGGGATATTGATTAATTTGATTAATTCACCATGTGAAGTGAATATTACCTCCTGTTATAGATGGGTTTGTGAATGCTTCAAACTGTAGAATCACAACCTTTGGGAAATGCGATAAATTTAGAAGGGAGAAAAATGTTTATACACTCCCTGCAGAAGGTCCTTTGATGGCGGCCTGGGAGGGAGAGGGGCGAAACTAGCTTGTTTTTCTTTTGCTCTGTAATTCCGCAGGTGCTGGATCATGACGTTTCAAAGGAAGAGCCAGTCACCTTTCACTTCCTGGCCAAATTTTATCCTGAGAATGCCGAGGAGGAGCTGGTTCAGGAGATCACGCAACATTTATTCTTCTTGCAGGTACCCCTTTCCATGCTACCCCCCTGATCTTGAGAGAACCGCCCCCAGGGGTAGCAGCAGAGGCAGCCTGGGCCAACCCCTCGGATTTGACCACAAATGCCTCCACATTGTGAAAATGTTCTCCCTCTGGAAAGCCAGTCCCTTTGGTTCTATAATGAAAAACAGTCTTCAGGACAGAACTATACTTGAGTGATGATAATTGGCATCAAATGAAATTGCAAAAGTATGATGGCGAAAGAACACATACAAGTAGCTCCCTAACTAGAAACATCTTTGAAGATGGCTCCTCACTAACTTAGAAGTACTCAATAGTTGCCCAGGAAGTCTAAAAAGAGAGTCTTGCAAAGAGTAGTTCTTCCAGAAATTTAAAATTTGCTCTCATGAAGGCAGGACTTCAGAACTCCAGTGACACTTGGTAAATCCCACACACGTGGTACTTCAGACATCATGTTTCATGGCACTCTTTGTCTATACTGCCTTATTTTCCACCTATTTCCTCATTAGACTGTAAGCCCCTTTAAGGCAAGGCTCGTTGCGTGCACGGTGGGGACCCCATAAGTAATTGTTCCACCGAATTGAAGAAATTAGGAGATCCATAATTATAGGTTCAAAGACAGCTAGTTGACCATCTAGAGGTGCAGCTAGGGGGACTGGTGTGAGGATGAGAACCTTGTCAGTTTTGCTTGTGTTCCTACTGCTCGCTCAGAGCACTTTCCAAGTTTCACGGTTAGTTATGGTGCTTGGCGCTGGAACGGCTGGTGTGTCCACCATCAGTGACGGAAAAGACCCTAGCAGGGCGTTAATTACATGATTGCCCAGAGGTACACATATAGCCTGGCCTCCTATAATTAGTTTGAGCCTCAGATTATTGCATTAAGTAAATATTAAGTTAAATGTAATAACCCCCTCCAGTAATTTCTCTTGCAAAAAAAAGTTTGCCAAAAAAAGTGTGTGTGTTTGTATATCCCCTCTCCAATATTTTCATGTCAAAGGGAAGCCCTTTTAGTTTTTCTGTAGTGCAGCTTAAAACCGAAGGATTAGAAAGTTGCCCTGCTTTGAATGAAACCACAAAATGACCTCCTAGGCCCCAGAATGTCCTAGCCATATAGAGATGGCTTTCTTGTAAGCAGTGCCCATTCTCCATTTGACTTTGGCTTAATTTCCCCTCCTACTGAAATGTTGGAGCGCTTTCATGGCTGAGCAAGGCAAAATTTACTACTTTTATGAATCTGGTGACTGCTGACGTCTGTGAAAGAGAGCTGGCTTTCCCGTTGTGTTTATTTCAGCATGCCCTCACTTCAGGAGGCTGTCTTGCCTCTATGTCTGGAACATCACCCACTGTACCAGTCTAAGAAATTAAATGCAATGAGATATGTTAATTCAACATTATGGCTTAAGAATTATATTTCCCGGACCTCAAGTGGACTTAAAGGTTAATCGATCAAACTTTATTGCTTCCTTTTTCCTTAGAGCAGGCATATTGAAAGTGATGGGTTTTTTTCCTGCAGTCATAACTCAGTGGCCTCGCTGACTTTGGTCTTGTGTTAAGACTTAAAAGCAGACTCCATTTCCTCTGATTCTGCGTGTGCTCAGCTGGGGCCGAGGCTGCAATCACCACCAGAGCCGCTCCTGACATTTCCCGAGTTCACAGCTCTCCTCCGTCACAACCCAGATGTCAGTCTCTTTTTTTAACTACGAAGATTGTTTTTCCTCTTTGGCATTTGATCACGAACAGAAGAGACTAAGGGTTTTTTTCTGCGTAGCCATCTTACCAATAACTTCTCGGGGACCGAGCTCCCAACCTGTCGGCAGCGGTTCCCTTTGTCAGAAAATCATTAGCAGGCTGGGTTGACAGGCCTCATTAGAACACGCTGCAGTGTCTTGCTGTGACCAGCCTGCACGGCTCCTGTCCACACACACGGTATCATGTCTCCCCTGTTGCCCCTTTCAGGTAAAGAAGCAGATTTTAGATGAAAAGATCTACTGCCCTCCCGAGGCTTCTGTGCTCCTGGCTTCTTATGCCGTCCAGGCCAAGGTAAGCTCAAAGAAGAAAAATGCATTCTTCCTGGGCATTAATGCATGTCACAGGATCACACTAGTCATCTGTTTCTTTGGATCTTCTAGGCTTCAGAGACTTTCCCCAGAAAGTGGGATGCTGTGGCACTTGTGGACTTGGGGGACCACTCTCACTGTTCCACTGCTGTATCATCTTGTGATAGTGTCTGTGTGTGTATAAACGATAAGTGTACAGCTTGATGAATTATCTGTGTAATCTCACTATGCACACGTGGTTAATTACATTCACCCGGCCAACCTCTCTTTTTATTAACTAGGAAGAATGAGGTTATCGTCTCCAGTTTTGGCCAAACATGGCCTTGGGGTCAGAAAGGCCCAGGTCCTCATTGCAAACTCATCTTCTGAGGACCAGCGGCCCTGTGCCTCGGGACCATGTCACACCTTGGGGAATGTCCTGCTTCATCCACCTGGATGGACGTGCTGGCTGTGCTTACGGTCGGGTACTGCAGGCTCTCGGCCCCACCAAGCCCAGCTGAGCTGTCTGGTGACCTGAGAGTCTTTCACAGAGAAATCGCTGCAGACTGGGAGTGGTGGGAGAGGGAGACCACTGGTCTTGTGCTTCTGTCCTCTCTGTTTTTATAAGATGCGCTACAGGGTCTGCCCAGGGTGCTTCATGCCCCTCAGATTTCCGACTTCAATCACATGCCACTTTCTCCTGATCCCTCTGCTTATTACCTTTCACTGCAGCATAAGATGACCTCAGAATTGGGACACCTGGGTTACTTTTGTGATTTTGCATAATCTTTTCAGTTATTATTTTCCTTTTTAGTTAGAGGTATCCATAAAGCCATTTCCCTGAAATGTTAGAGAAATTAATAAGACCCTCAATGTCTTAGCCCACTTTTTGGGGTAGCTTAAGATAATCTCAAAACTGTCCTATCATTTGGAGGAGAAAACGGTCTGTATGTGCTCGTCACACTAACAGAAGCATCAGGGTCATTTGATGACTCGTCTAATATTTGGTGAGTATTCACTGGCTTGAGGGGAGGTTGTTGACTCTGTCACTGATACAGACACGAAGTGAGTATCTGCCCTCAGTGATTTGCCCAAGGTCATTTGGGCAATCTTGGGTAAAGCTAAGGGCAGAATTCATGGCTTTGGGATTGCATTTTGGGCCTCCCCTATTCCATTATCCTGACAAATGAGTAATTGAGAAAACAGAAAAATGGGCCTTGATTCAACTAAAACATATGCTTCCTTTTATGCTTTGATTAAGAATATTAATAACAGGAAAAATGTGTCCTTTCAATCAGTATCGCCCTGACAGTGATGAAGCAGTTGTCACTTTCATTAGATCTGAGCACTTCCTGGCCCGGAACTGAGCTTCTCTCTAGCACGCCTTCTCCCCGGCTGAGAGGAGGCCCAGGTTCTCAAAGATACTACCTCTCTCTGAGGGGGTAGCCTTTAGTCTCAAAGGCTACATTTTCTTTGCATAAATTTTGGACCACAAATTCAAAGGCCACCTGTAGAAAAAAAATAACTTTTCAGGGAACCAGCAGATGTTTGCTTAAACAGATTTCACTGTAGGAAAGCCCTCCTAATTTGGATCCTGCTAATTTAGAGATGAAAGTGATTCACAGACAGCATATGGGGTTCATATGGAGGAGCGTGCTTTAACTGTTTTTCCCGGTGTAAATTGTCAGGAACATACAAATAAAGGTAATCTATGGCTTCAAGTCTGCATTTGGGAAACTAAGGATTATTATAACATGCTTCCAGTTGCTAGGACAGCTGTTAATATTAATAGGGTGCCTCTGATTACAATATTGATCAGATCTTACACGCCTGTAGCGTTTTACAGTTTTACAAAGTGTTATAACTTGAATATTTCTTGCAATACTCAATGGAGTCTTTTCTGTAAGCCAAAGAATTTAAGGCTCAGAAAGGACTAATAATTTGTCTGAAGTCACAGTACTTGATGTTAATTTTTTTTTTTTTTTTAAATAAATTTATTTATTTATTTATTTTTGACTGCGTTGGGTCTTAGTTGCTGCGCACGGGCTTTTCTCTAGTTGCAGTGAGCAGGGGCTACTCTTCATTGTGGTGCACGGGCTTTTCATTACGGTGGCTTCTCTTGTTGCAGAGCACAGGCTCTAGGTGCACAGGTTTCAGTAGTTGTGGCTCGTGGGCTCTAGAGCACAGGCTCAGTAGTTGTGGTACACGGGCTTAGTTGCTCTGCGGCATGTGGGATTTTCCCAGACCAGGGCTCAAACCCATGTCCCCTGCATTGGCAGGCGGATTCTCAACCACTGCGCCACCAGGGAAGCCCGATATAAATCCTTTTTTAAATGGAGTTTGTAGCCCACTTCTTAATGGACAGGATTTGAAGCAGAATGGAGCTGGAGAATGGAGCAGGGGTGAGAACCCTAGTGTCTGGATTGCATAATTTAGCACTTGCTCTTGCCCTCACTGTGAGAGGGGTCTCTGAGTACCACACACTACCTTTCACTAAATTCCAGGTTCATTTATATGGTCACATCAGTACAAACTTTTCAGTAAATCATCCTGGTTCCTTCCATTATATTCCATTTCTTTTCTTCCACAACCTTTCTGAGACAGATAGGAAATATAAAAGTGTGGTGGGGAAAGTGAATTGAGCTCATTAACACATGGGATGTAATTACGCACAAATGTATTCATTACAGTATTTCAGCTGTTCAACTGATACAGACGGTTCATTCCAAAGCATAAAGAAACAATTACCCTTAAAGCATAAATACAGATATTAATCACATGGTTCAGTTAGCAAGAACCATATTTCTTAGTAGGAGTTTAGGTTGTTTTTTTGTTTTGTTTTGTTTTTTGCGGTACGCGGGCCTCTCACTCTTGTGGCCTCTCCCGTTGCGGAGCACAGGCTCCAGACGCGCAGGCTCAGCGGCCACGGCTCACGGGCCCAGCCGCTCCGCGGCATGTGGGATCTTCCCGGACTGGGGCACGAACCCTCATCCCCTGCATCGGCAGACGGACTCTCAACCACTGCACCACCAGGGAAGCCCATTTAGGTTATTTTTGAATCCGAAATATAGGCTGTTTTTTTTGGGCCAGTCATGTGACACACCAAACCATCTTGCAACGTCTTCAGCCACCTGTTGGATTTTATATTGACAATTTGGTGTTTGAAATGTGTTCTTATTAAAAATGACTTTGGGAAAGAATGGTATGTAATTCCCCAATCTTGCAGGGCTGGCCAGCAGATTCCTAGTGTTCAGAGAGAGAAAAGACTGGTGGGAGAAGAGGCTTGTTGTTTCCTAGTGCTCTTTGATGCTAGTTAGGGGCAGAGTGCCAAAAGGCAACTAAGAAGTTGGGTATATGTAAAGTATAGGTAGAGTGGCAAGAGTTGAGGCTGGAGAGGTCTGCTGGGGTTCAGATCATAAAGGGTCTTAACTTTATCCTGTGGGGAATGCAGAGCCAGTGAAGGGTTTATATTTTAGACAGATCCTTTGGTGGCTGTGTGAAGAACAGATTGGAGTAAGACCAGTTTGGAAACAGGCAGACCTGTTAGAAGGCTGTGGTGGTCATCTGGCTGAGACTGTGGGGTTCCCTACTTGGGCAGTGGTCAGTTGGATGGGAGGAGACTAACTTTAAAATAATCCAGGGAAAAAAATACCCAGGAGGTAAAAGTTGACATAAATGGTACTATCCTCTGCATATCCCCCTTTCTGGGGGGCTTATCCTTTTACAAATGGGTATTTTCTCTCACTCAATGTCAATTTTGATATGTATCGTGTTGTACTTGTCAATGTAGCTCATTGATTCTAACTGCTGTATGGTAGCCATTGATGAATAAGCCTAATTTATTTTTCTATCCTCCTGAGGAGGAGGTAGGTTTAGTTTCTGCTGTTTCCCTATTATAAGCAGTGCTTTACTGAGAACTCTTTTATATGCTTCCTTGTGTACCTGTGCAAAAGCTTTTTCCCCTTAAGGTAGATTTCTAGAAGTAGAATTGCAGATATATCCCTGAATATAAAGAACTCTAAGGTTTCTAAGAAAAAAGCAAAAAAATGGGAGCAAAGGGTACAAATAACAGGCAATTTATAGAGTATGAGAAGAATCTGTAACTACAAAAAGACGCTCAATCTTATTAGTAATCAAGAAAAAGAATTAAAGCAACAATAAGGAAACATTTCAAACCCATGAGATTGACAAGGATTAATATAGGATGGATAAAGAACAAGGTCGTACTGTAGAGCACAGGGAACTATATTCAATATCCTGTGACAAACCATCATGGAAAAGAATATACATATATGTATAACTGAGTCACTTTGCTGTACAGAAAAAATTGACACAACATTGTAAATCAACCTCAATTGAAAAAAAAAAAAGTAAAATAAATAAATAAATAGAATAGAAGCTCTGAGCTCATTTCCATGCAGGAAGAGACTGTGAATTGGCATAAGCTCTGTGGGGTGATGGGTATGGTAGGGGCCTGTCAGTGAGGAGACACCCCCTCCCCGAGTCCCCGAAATCCCACTCCTAGGCCGCCACTCTAGAGGAAATCCTGCATAGCGCACCCTTTTCACTTAAAACTGTCAGAAGAGAGTTCTTAAAATACTCAGTTTTTTAAACTATTGAACTGTATTTCATAGAACAGAGGGGCTGTGGTTTATTTAAATATCTTTTTTTGTTGTTTTGTTTTTGTTTTCTTTTTTTAATTGAAGTATGGTTAATTTACAATGTTGTGTTGGTTTCAAGTGTCCAGCAAAGTGATTCAGTTATACATATATGTATATATTCTTTTTCAGATTCTTTTCCGTTATAGGTTATTGTAAGATATTGAGTATAGTTCCCCGTGCTATACAGTAGGTCCTTGTTGTTTATTTAAATATATCTTTATTGGTAGATACTTAGGCTTGTTTTTCTTTCTATTACTTTTCTACTTAAATGGGTGCAGTGAACATCCTTGAGTACGCCTGTTGGGGCACATATGAACAACATTTGTCTATGATAGATATCAAGAAATGGCATAAATGCGTTGAAGGATAGGAACATTTAAAGTTTAAATAATGCTAAGTAAAAGAAGCAGACAGGAAAGGCCACATATTGTATGATTCCATTTGTATGAAATGTCCAGATGAGGCAAATTCATGGAGACAGAAGGTAGGTTGAGTGGTTGTCAGGGGACAGGAGGAGGAAATTAGGACTTACTGCTAATGGGTAAGGGATTTCTTTTTGAGGTGATGGAAATATTCTGGAATTAGACAGTGGTGATGGTTGTACAACATTTTGAAAGTACTAAAAACTACTGAATTATATGCTTAAATTTGTGAATTTTATTATGAAAATTTTATCTAAAAAAAAATTTAAATAGTTATGGCCAAATTGCTCTCCAAAAGTTCCTAATTTAACTTCTACCAATAGTGGTGAGAATATCTGTTTTTCCATATCCTCATCAACAGTGGTTGCTATCAGCCTTTTAAATTTTTGCTAATTTGACAAAAAAGTAGATTTTTTTAAAGTTTTCATTTCCTTGATTACCACTGGGGCATCATTTTCATAGACTTATTGGCCATTTGTATTTCTTTCCTCTGTGAATCAAGTGTTTATGACTTGCCTGTTTTTTCCACTTTATTGTTTGTCTTTTTCTAATTGAGTTATAGGACCTATATATTATGGATATTAATCTTTTATCTTTTTTTACATGTCAGTCCTTTTCATGTTTTGAGTGACTTTTGGAATGACTTCACCAACTTAATATACACATGTTCTTCTATATTTTATTCTGGTATTTTTATGGATTTTCATTTATAGGTGTAAGTCTTTAATGCATCTGGAATTTAGTGACTGGTGTGCGGTTGGGATCTGTTTATTCTATATATGTATTGATTAGACCTTTATGTTTTGTGAAATCCTATTCAGAGCATTTGGTCTAATTTTTCATACATATAAGCAGAGGAAAGTATTTGTTTAAGAAGTGACTCTGAGAGTCCTTTAAAAGGTGAACTCCCTTCTTGAATTTAAATTCAATTGGTTTATATCAGGGGTGGATCCAGGTTTTGTGGGCCCTGAAGCTTATATAACTTAGGGTGTTTTTTTAATGCAAGAACACCAAATTATTAATATAAAATTAGGTATAGGCCCATGCAGGTGCAGAGACCTGAAACCCAAGCCTCATTAGCTTCCCAGCAAATTCACTCCTGCTTATGTTATTGGGATGCCTCTGTACATAAAATGAGGAGGAACAGCCATCTCCATCCACGGAGTGGTCTGACTTTCTTTTATATTCACCAGCCACCACAACTTGAGGATTTTCTTCTTTTGTTTCTTGAAAAGACATTTAAGGGCTTCCCTGGTGGCGCAGTGGTTAAGAGTCCGCCTGCCAATGCAGGGGGACACGGGTTCGTGCCCCCGTCCGGGAAGATCCCACATGCCGCGGAGCGGCTAAGCCTGCGCGTCCGGAGCCTGTGCTCCGCTACGGGAGAGGCCACAAGAGTGAGAGGCCCGTGTACCGCAAAAAAAAAAAAAAAAAAAAAGACATTTAAGAGCAGACACATACCTCAAGGTGGCTTTAATGTTATAAGTGGAATTAGTCCAGTGGAGAAGTTCCTTCAGCAGTGTCTTTGCCACCTCCCCAGTGCTCAGATGTAGCATTTGATCAATGAAGTAGCTGGGAGCTCAGTATGACAATGTGGATCATTAATCTTGCGAGCCTTTGGAGCCTGAATTTACAGCTTTCATTTTGCATATCTGCTTGCAAAAGCACTAGAGTTTGGTCAGCACTGTTGAGAGGTTTGCAAGTACAACTCACAGGGCTTTCTTTATCATCCTCCCCCTTTAAGAATCTGACAGGCAAAGAGTAACCAGTGTCATCATAAATAACGTAGCTGATGACAGTGATACCTGACTCATTATGAGCTGGGCACCATGCAAAATGCTTACTTGACTATCTTCATTCCTGTCACCCCCCAGGAGGCAGGCACTGTTCTGACCCTTGCTTTCCAGGGAAGCTGAGGTTTAGAGAGAGGGTGCCTGACTCGGGGCCTCAGGGGATGCTCCAGAGCCCCCCCCCCCCCCGCCCCGCTTCAAAATCCTCCAAGACAAATGCTCTCGTTTGACAAATTAGGAAACAGACTTGGAGAGTTGACATGACCTGAGTTTTTAATCTTTTGACATCAGGTTGTATTGAATGCTGTGTGTTAATCATAGTTTTAAAATTTTTACGGGTCGGGACTCCCCTGGTGGTCCAGTGTTTAAGACTCCACGATCCCAATGCATGGGGCAAGGGTTTGATCCCTGGTTAGGGAACTAAGATCCTGCATGCCTTATGGTGCAGCCAAAAAAATTAAAAAAAAAAAAAATTCTGGGTATTTCATTTAATCCCCACAAGAATCCTATAAGAGAAATACTGTTGTTATTCCCATTTGACAGATGAGAAAACAGACACAAAATTTCTAAGGTCACAGCTAATAAGTGAAGGAGCTGGAATTGAACTTTAAGCAGCGTGCCTCCCATACCCCCTCCCCCTCCTCCTCCCCTGCCCTCCCCCCTCCCCCCCAATTTCAGGCTCCTACCTGTACTCTCCGCAGAGAGTACTGTTAAAGCTCATACAGTTCCTGACTTATTACACCCCCCTGGCCTTTCAGAGATCCAGAGAAACCAGTTTCCTTCATTTTTTTTTTTTTTTTTAATTTTTTTGGCCACACCGAACAGCATGCGGGAGCTTAGTTCCCCAACCAGGAGTCAAACCCATGCCCCCTGCATTGAAAGCGTGTTGTCTTAACCACTGGACCACCAGGGAAGTCCCTCCTTCAAGTTTTTTAAGTGAAGAAATGTATAGACAGGGTTAAGTATTTAAGTTTGACCAGTTAATTTTTTAAACTGAAAAAACAATGCACTACAATTCTGTTATTTGCAAGGTAATTATGAGATTCATAAGAGATATTAATCCTCGGGGCTTTTATGGAAGGGTAGTATGGGAAGAAGTCATGATTTACAGTTGATGATGAACATCTCTTCAATCTCATGAGTGTCTGTTGGAAAACTCACCAGAAATCTAATTTAAGGTTCTTTGAAAGGAATGAGGGTAGGCCATGTCCTCACCTAATTTGTTGGGATGTAGAGCCAACAGCCTTGTGCCAGACGTTTCTTTTGTTTTTCCAATGTTGGTGGCAAAAAGGATAAATGTTTATAGAAGATAATTCTAAAATACTGAGCTTTGTTGTTTTGGGTCAAAATAAAAGCCACTGAATGCTGATTGACGAGACAGGCTTTGATCTTCTATATATTTTATGGTTAGTTTCTATTAAAAAATTCCTTCATTTCTGATTATTTTCTGGTCAGACTAACTTTCTAGGAAAGGGGTATTTGTTTGTTTGTTTGTTTTTTTATAAATTTATCCATTCTATTTATTTTTGGCTGTGTTGGGTCTTCATTGCTGCACGCGGGCCCTCCCTAGTTGCAACGAGGTGCGCAGGTTTCTCATTGTGGTGGCCTTCCCGCTGCAGAGCAGGGAGGGGTATTTGTTTTGAAATCAGAAAATAAACTTCAAGTTATTGTCCCTGGTGAGTACATTAAAATGCAGGCCCCAGAGTGATTTGCTCTGCAGCTTCAGGAAAATCTGTTAACATTTTACTCATTTCTTTGTCTGTATGATAGAAATGACAGTGTTGGCGTCAGATTTTTCCAAAGCATTTTTCAGAGCCTTGATTGAAAGGTATTAAAAATATTGCTGGCATTATCCCCAGCTCCCACCTATCAGTTGGCTCCAATTACCAGCCACTTAGAAGCATTTATAGGTAAGACTCTTATCACCGGTTACTAATCACAACTTACACAGTTATGTTTTGTTGTCTCCTTTCAAAAGCTGTTTTGGTAGTGATGGCTTCCTTCAGGAGTTAGAAGACTTGGCCACATTTCTCTACAAATGTCACATTCTTATTAGCATGTCACCCATCCATCCCTTACGGGATTATGCGACTCTGTTCACAGATATAATCAGTTTTGTATTTTCATCCAAGGATAACAAACTAGCAAGGTTGCAAGCTTGACTTGTCATCAGAATTAAATTGCTCCCTGGAGCTGGGAGGGACAGAGGCTGAGTCGACCTGTTCAGAAACGCAGTTGTCTTTAGAATCTCAATCCCACGCTCTCCTTTTCCTCTCCTTCCAGTATGGTGACTACGACCCCTCTGTTCACAAGCGGGGATTTTTGGCCCAAGAGGAATTGCTTCCAAAAAGGGTAAGAAGTCAAATTCCCTGTTTGGGAAGACATAACCAAAGGACTGGAAGGAATATTGGACGTAGGTGGCAAGAACATTTTTATAAATGTTTTGTAATCAGTCTCCAATAATGATCTCTGTTAAGAACATTGAAAAGCAAAGGTTCGTGGGATTCATTTGGGGTTGCCAGGACAGGCATGGCCTGCGGATGGTCCTTTCTTTAAAGGTGGGGGAGCTCAGTGATTCCTAGGGAGGGCGTGGAGCAGCCTGAGTTCAGCCTGGGGAAATGAGCTGTTTGCAGCTGTGCGGGCGGGGCCGATAGGGATGAGTCGGGGGGCGGGGGGGGGGGCATTGTAGCTTTTAATCCTTGGTGGTGTTCGTCTTGTTCATTAGCCTCAGAAGCAGTCCTTCCCTCCCTTTTGCTGCTTCTGATTTTATAGCTCCGCTCCCCTGTCATGTGTGATAAAGGTCTGCTCCTCACCTTCCCCTGACTACCTACTCCTCTGATGATTTCTGCAGAGGCAAAGGCAGCAGCACGTACAGCCTGGCCCGCGGCTGGGCTGAAATTAGTGAGCTCTGCTCCTGAGCAAGGTCCTCCCCCTGGGCT
The DNA here is from genome assembly GCF_008692025.1 of Phocoena sinus. NCBI lineage: Eukaryota > Metazoa > Chordata > Mammalia > Artiodactyla > Phocoenidae > Phocoena > Phocoena sinus. Next base: position 67,139,915 of record NC_045776.1, on the reverse strand, counting down.
CTATGGCCCAGGAAAGAGGCGTGCTGCCAGGCGAGGGGAGCCCCGCGGCCTGAGAAATGGTGCAGCTTTCCGAGTTGTGACTCAGGTTGAATGGTGCTTATTTACACACCCACCTCTGCATGTGACTGGCTCCCTGTGTGTGGCTTTTTTTTTTTTTTTTTTTTTTGCGGTACTCGGGCCTCTCTCTGTTGTGGCCTCTCCCGTTGTGGAGCACAGGCTCCGGACGCACAGGCCCAGCGGCCATGGCTCACGGTCCCAGCCGCTCCACAGCATGTGGGATCTTCCCGGACCGGGGCACGAACCCGCGTCCCCTGCATCGGCAGGCGGACTCTCAACCACTGCGCCACCAGGGAAGCCCTGTATGTGGCTTTTTAAAAATAGCTTTGCTGTTTTGTAAAAATGATGCATAATTATAAAAATACCAAACAATACCAGAACTTTCTTTGTGTGTGGGTTTTTTATTTTGCTCTCTTTTTTGCTAGGTAATAAATCTGTATCAAATGACTCCAGAAATGTGGGAGGAAAGAATCACAGCCTGGTACGCAGAGCACCGAGGCCGAGCCAGGTGAGGCTGCTTCATCACTGATTTATATTACCTTATGGGCCTTTTTTTCTTTTTTAAGGAACTACAAAACTGGGATGTGTTTGTTGAACAAAATGCAGTACCAAAGTATATAGAAGAAAAAGGGAGAGCTGGCAGCAGTGCTGGTCTTCAGTATTGTGTGTGTCCTTCTTCTGGTGCGTGGGGGCGTGGGTACTTACTGCCTGTCAGGATGTACAGACCTACTGCATTCAGTGCTAATTTATGTTCATTTTAAGAATTCTATTGAGTCCCTCCCATCAGGAAGCGTGCACAAACCTCTTAGATAGCCTCATCCACCAGAGGGCAGACAGCAGAAGCAAGAAGAACTACATTTCTGCAGCCTGTGGAAGGAAAACCACATTCACAGAAAGATAGACAAAATGAAAAGGCAGAGGACTATGTACCAGATGAAGGAAAAACATAAAACCCCAGAAAAACAACTAAATGAAGTGGAGATAGGCAACTTTCCAGAAAAAGAATTCATAATAATGATAGTGAAGATGATCCAGGACCTCAGAAAAAGAATGGAGGCAAAGATCAAGAAGATGCAAGAAATGTTTAACAAAGACCTAGAAGAATTAAAGAACAAACACCTAGATGAATTAAAGGACAAACAAAGAGAGATGATGAATACAATAACTGAAATGAAAAATATACTAGAAGGAATCAATAGCAGAATAACTGAGGCAGAAGAATGGATAGGTGACCTGGAAGACAGAATGGTGGAATTCACTGCCGTGGAACAGAATAAAGAAAAAAGAATGAAAAGAAATGAAGACAAGGCTTCCCTGGTGGTGCAGTGGTTAAGAATCCACCTGCCAATGCAAGCAGGGGACATGGGTTCGAGCCCTGGTCTGGGAAGATCCCACATGCTGCAGAGCAACTAAGCCCATGCACCACAGCTACTGAGCCTGTGCTCTAGAGCCCATGAGCCACAACTACTGAAGGCCGCACTCTGCAACAAGAGAAGCCATAGCAATGAGAAGCCCGCGCACCGCAACGAAGAGTAGCCCCCGCTCACTGCAACTAGAGAAAGCCCATGTGCAGCAACAAAGACCCAATGCAGCCAAAAGTAAATAAATAAAATAAATAAAGAGAGAAAGAAAGAAATGAAGACAGCCTAAGAGACCTCTGGGACCACATTAAATGCAACAACATTCGCATTATAGGGGTCCCAGAAGGAGAAGAGAGAGCAAAAGGACCCGAGAAAATATTTGAAGAGATTATAGTTGAAAACTTCCCTAATATGGGAAAGGAAATAGCCACTCAAGTCGAGGAAGCGCAGAGTCCCGGGCAGGATAAACCCAAGGAGAAACATGCCGAGACACATAGTAATCAAATTGTCAAAAATTAAAGACAAAGAAAATTATTGAAAGCAACAAGGGAAAAATGACAAATAACATACAAGGGAACTCCCATAAGGTTAACAGCTGATTTCTCAGCAGACACTCTACAAGCCAGAAGGGAGTAGCACAATATATTTAAAATGATGAAAGGGAAGAACCTACAACCAAGATTACTCTACCCGGCAAGGATCTTGTTCAGATTTGACGGGGAAATCAAAATCTTTACAGACAAGCAAAAGCTAAGAGAATTCAGTACCACCAAACCAGCTCTACAACAAATGCTAAAGGAACTTCTCTAAGTGGGAAACACAAGAGAAGAAAAGGACCTACAAAAACAAACCCATAACAATTAAGAAAATGGTAATAGGGACATACATATCGATAATTACCTTAAACGTGACTGGATTAAATGCTCCAACCAAAAGACACAGGCTCACTGAATGGATACAAAAACAAGACCTATATATATACTGTCTACAAGAGACCCACTTCAGACCTAGGGACACATACAGACTGAAAGGGAGGGGATAGAAAAGGATATTCCATGCAAATGGAAATCAAAAGAAAGCTGGAGTAGCAATACTCATATCAGATAAAATAGACTTTAAAATAAAGAATGTTACAAGAGACAAGGAAGGACACTACATAATGATCAAGGGATCAATCCAAGAAGAAGATATAACAATTACAAATATATATGCACCCAACATAGGAGTACCTCAACACATAAGGCAACTACTAACAGCTATAAAATAGGAAATCGACAGTAACACAATAATAGTGGGGGACTTTAACACCTCACTTACACACCAATGGACAGATCATCCAGACAGATAAGTAATAAGGAAACACAAGCTTTAAATAATACATTAAACAAGATGGACTTAACTGATATTTATAGGACATTCCATCCAAAAACAGCAGATTACACTTTCTTCTCAAGTACACTTGGAACATTCTCCGGGATAGATCACATCTTGGGTCACAAATCAAGCCTTGGTAAATTTAAGAAAATTGAAATCATATCGAGCATCTTTTCTGACCAGCGCTATGAGATTGCAGGATACAAAATTAATGCACAGAAATCTCTTGCATTCCTATACACTAATGATGAAAAATCTGAAAGAGAAATTAGGAAACACTCCCATTTACCATTGCAACAAAAAGAATAAAATATCTAGGAATAAACCTACCTAGAGAGACAAAAGACCTCTATGCAGAAAACTATAAGACACTGATGAAAGCAATTAAAGATGATACAAACAGATGGAGAGATATACCATGTTCTTGGACTGGAAGAATCAATATTGTGAAAATGACTATACTACCCAAAGCAATCTACAGTTTCAATTCAATCCCTATCAAATTACCACTGGCATTTTTCACAGAACTAGAACAAAAAATCTTAAAATTTGTATGGGGACACAAAATACCCTGAATAGCCAAAGCAGTCTTGAGGGAAAAAAATGGAGCTGGAGGAATGAGACTCCCTGACTTCAGACTGTACTACAAAGGTACAGTAATCAAGACAATATGGTACTGGCACAAAAACAGAAATATAGATCCATGGAACAGGATAGAAAGCCCAGAGATAAACCCACACACCTATGGTCAACTAATCTATGACAAAGGAGGTAAGGATATACAATGGAAAAAAGACAGTCTCTTCAATAAGTGGTGCTGGGAAAACTGTACAGCTACATGTAAAAGAATGAAATTAGAACATTCCCTAACACTATACACAAAAATAAACTCAAAATGGATTAGAGACCTAAATGTAAGACCGGACACTGTAAAACTCTTAGAGAAAAACATAGGAAGAACACTCTTTGACATCAAGATATCACAGCAAGATATTTTTGATCCACCTCCTAGAGTAATGGAAATAAAAACAAAAATAAACAAATGGGACCTAATGAAACTTAAAAGCTTTTGCCAAGCAAAGGAAACTACAAACAAGACAAAAAGACAACCCTCAGAATGGGAGAAAGTATTTGCAAACGAATCAACGGACAAAGGATTAATCTCCAAAATATATAAACAGCTCATGCAGCTCAATATTAAAAAAAACAAACAACCCAATCAAAAAATGGGCAGAAGGCCTAAATAGACATTTCTCCAAAGAAAACATACAGATGGCCAAGAGGCACATGAAAAGCTGCTCAACATCACTAATTATTAGAGAAATGCAAATCAAAACTACAATGAGATATCACCTCACACCAGTTAGAACGGGCATCATCAGAAAATCTATAAACAACAAATGCTGGAGAGGGTGTGGAGGAAAGGGAACCCTCTTGCACTGCTGGCGGGAATGTAAATTGATAGAGCTGCTATGGAGAACAGTATGGAGGTTCCTTAAAAAACTAAAAATAGAATTACCATATGACCCAGCAATCCCACTACTGGGCATATACCCAGACAAAACCATCATTCAAAAAGACACATGCAGGGACTTCCCTGGTGGCTCAGTGGTTAAGAATTTGCCTGCCAATGCAGGGGACATGGGTTCAATCCCTGGTCCAGGAAGATCCCACGTGCTGCAGAGCAACTAAGCCCGTGCGCCACAACTACTGAGCCCACGTGCCACAACTACTGAAGCCTGTGCGCCTAGAGCCCATGCCCCGCAACAAGAGAAGCCACCCTAATGAGAAGACTGTGCACTGCAACGAAGAGTAGCCCCCGCTCACCGCAACTAGAGAAAGCCCGCATGCAGCAAGGAGGACCCAACGCAGCCAAAAAATAAAATAAATAAATATTAAAAAAAAAAAAAAAAGACACGTGCACCCTGCAGTGTTCATTGCAGCACTATTTACAATAGCCAGGTCATGGAAGCAACCAAAATGCCCATCAACGGATGAATGGATAAAGAAGATGTGGTACATATATACAATGGAATACTCAGTCATAAAAAGGAACGAAATTGGGTCATTTGTAGAGACCTGGATGGATCTAGAGACTGTCATACAGAGTGAAGTAAGTCAGAAAGAGAAAAACAATTATCATATATTAACGCATATATGTGGCACCTAGAAAAATGGTACAGATGAACCAGTTTGCAGGGCAGAAATAGAGACACAGATGTAGAGAAAAAATGTATGGACACCAAGGGGGGAAAGTGGTGGGGGCGTGGGGGCGTGGTGGTGGGATGAATTGGGAGATTGGGATTGACATACATTCACTAATATGTATAAAATAACTAATAAGAATGTGCTGTATAAAAAAATAAAATTTAAAAAAAGTTCTATTATATGCATATCCCATAGCTTTTTCATCCATTCCTCTATTGATGGTATTTGGAGGAGCTATAGGTCTTTCACTTTTACAGAATGTTCTGCAATGTACAATCTGATATCATTATATAATTGTATGAGTAGTTCTGAGGATAGATCCTTTAGAGGAGTTGCTGAAGCAAAGGATGTGAGCATTTCGCGTCTTGACAGGTGCCTCCAAATTGCCCTCTGAAAAGGTTGTACCTATTTACAAGCCCGTCGACTGTGTGTGAAAGTCTTCCCCCACCATTCTCTCCCCAACACTGGTTTTTAACCAATCTAATTTTTGTGATCTAAAAGATGAAATTTTGTATCTTAAATATTAATTAGCATTTCCCCAATCACTTTAGGAATTGATCATCTTTTCATTAGCCTTTAATATTTTTTTTCTCTTCTTCAAATCAACTTCCTATCACATGTTGTTGTTGTTGTTTTTTGCGGTACGCGGGCCTCTCACTGTGTGGCCTCTCCCGTTGCGGAGCACAGGCTCTGGACGCGCAGGCTCAGCGGCCATGGCTCCTGGGCCCAGCCGCTCTGCGGCATGTGGGATCTTCCTGGACCGGGGCATGAACCCGCGTCCCCTGCATGGGAAGGCGGACTCTCAACCACTGCGCCACCAGGGAAGCCCACATGTTGTTTTTAACTCTTAAAAAAGTATACCGAAAAGTGGACAAGTCGTAAATATACCACTTGATGGATTCTTATAAAGTGAAAACACCAGGTAACACCAGGTGACAAGAAAGCACGTGCCCCCCGATCACTCCTCCCCAGAGGTAACCACTCTTCTGAATCCAACTCCATGGATTAGTGTTGCCTGTTTTAAACATTGTATAAGTGCAATCAGACAGTTTCTGTTATTTGTGCCTCAGTTCTTTTATGCAGCATGATATTGTGAGATTTCGGTTTGTGGCTTGTAACGGTGGTTTTTTCCGTTTTTGTTGCTGTGTAGAATTCTGCTGTATTCATAGACCACACATTATTTATCCATTCCACTATTGATGGACATTTAGGTTGTCCCATTGTCTCCTGGTTTTTGCTGTTACAAATAACATCAAACAATTTTCCAAAGCAATTGTATCAATTTACCTCAATAACGTGTGTGATTTCAAGTTGCTCCACCTGCTTGCCACTGCTTATCCTCTCAGGTTGAATTTTTTAAATTCATTTGAGACCATTTTGAGATGGGAGAGAGGGAAGAAGGCAAGGTCATAGGGAGAATTGGGTTAAGATATTTCAACACTACCTATCTGGGAGTTTTCTGTAAGTCATTGCTACTTCAAGAGCTTCCTTTAAGTCTGACTCACAACTTAGAAGTGGGTGAGCTGGCTTGGGTTTGACAGCCTGGATAGCTCTTGCCCTAACCTCTAGCAACATCCAAAGGATTAAAATCAGGAAGGTGCCTTAACCTCCAATAACACCCAAAGGAATAAAATCAGAAAGGCAGCTCTCAGGTAGCTTGCAGAGAGAGATACATCATTACCAAAACCTTCTAGGTGAAGAAAGTACGCAATTAGATAAAGCAATAGCTTATGTAAAGTTAGAACATACAAATCCGTTTGAGGGAGATGTACTGTGTGCTTTTCTTGAATTACTCAAGCCGGATGTCACTATTTACCAAGGGTAAAGCGTGAAATTGAAGCCAAGAGACACTAATGAATCTATTCTCTTGTTTTCATGGGGATGGGAAATTCTGCTTCACCTCTGTGTGGTGTGGTTAACAGACTTGGGATCGGGCAGAGCTTGGCTGGTAGCTGCCTGGCTCGCGTCTTCCCACAGTTTCGAAGCTCAGCTCGGTGTGCGCCGCCCTCCAGATTTCTCATTTCCGTGCCAGTGACGGTGTCTTTCATTCTCCTCGCAGGGACGAAGCTGAAATGGAATATTTGAAGATAGCTCAGGACCTGGAGATGTACGGTGTGAACTACTTTACAATCCGGGTGTGTAGAAGCCTCTGCGAGTTCCCTGTGTGTGGGTGGAGACTGAATGAGGGCAGACTGTTAAAATGGGTCCCTCCCCATCCCAGGGCGGTATTCAACAGTTCAGGGGAAGAGGAAGGGGAGGGTCTAAGAGCCTCATTTTCTATATTGGGACTTAAATTAGATCCTAGGTGATTAAGTATCGGTGGAGCCCGGGAGGGCCTGGTCCTGTCTGGGCAGAAATCTGTCTGAATGCTCTGGTGTAACATTTGATTATCTCTGGCTCTGTGAGATCCGGGTCCACAGGGAACACCGGTAAATACTTTCTTCCCCCAGGACACAAGGAGAGTAAAGCTGCTTTTACAGATTACTGATTTGTTTGGGTGGGGACTCTCCCTGGCAGGCTAATTGATTTTCTATGCAGACCATTAACAGTCCGCTGTACTCTGGGAACCCGCTGCTCCTGCACCGGAGAAGTGTTTGTTTTCAGCCCCTGTCCGGCCTTTCAAGCATCTTTCTCCTGAGGCTCTGCTGCTGGTCGCAGCTCCTCCCAAAGGAGTTCATGCAATTTGCTGAAGTATTTCATTCCCGGTTCCAAACTGTAGACGAGTAGACAGTAAAACAGCCATCATTATAGTTAAGGCTTGCTTTCCTTTTCAGGGTTTCCATAAATTTTGTATTAAATTTAGGTAAATTGAAACACATGTAAAATATCCTAGGGATAGCTTTCTACTTTGTTTTCTAAATAGGTATTTTTAATGGATCATTTGCATAAAATAAGGCACGCTGACAAATTATGTCATTTTTGTATAGTATACAAATGCCTAAAAGATTTTCCCTAATAACGCCAAAGGTTGTTTTCTAAAGTTTTATTAATTTGTATTTGCTAATTGTTTGGTTTCTTTAAGGTCAAGACTCATTTGACACATTTCTGTGGTTTTGTCCATATGACTCCTCTTGCCCCACCACCTACATTCTAGAAAACTAGTATTTTATAACCATTCAAAACCAGCTTCTTATGAGGGAATATTTCTACAGCAGTCAGACTAAATTATACTATATTGTGCGTGTGTGTCTTGTATTGCATGATAGATGAGGCTAATGGATATTTTAGTGTCTTTGTGTTAAAGTTCCTGAAATTTCACCCTCACCTAAGGAAGACGTGTGCTTAAAACAATTTAAAAGGGGCTGCTTGAGTCCCCACTTCTCTGTTTATTCTCTAGAACAGTTGGAGCCTCATGATAGGAGACAGAGGATGCAATCCATTTTTTAAAAAAACTTAAGCTAGAAACATAATGAAACGTCTTGTTTTCCAAAACGTACTATAGATTTTTAAAGCACAAAGCCTCACTTGTGTTAACACAGTGGTTTTAAGAGCCCTGCAGATGAGCAGACGACTCTCCCTCCTGGTTTGGTGATCACATCTGACTTCAGGTGTTAGCTTGAGTAAAAGATGTATCTCAGAGTGCTCACTCCTCCTCCTGACGCCTGCTGTTAGCCTTGTACTTCTCATCACAGTCCCGGCACCTTCTCAGTTTGCAGACCTTTTTTCCTGCCCTGGAGTCTTGGGTCCATTTCCTTGTTGTCAGCAAGGGGTCAGGTGTGGGGAGATTCCCCCACTGCCGTACGAGGACCAGACTGCAGCACAGGGGGATGGGTCTGCAGACCGAAGAGGTGGCCTCTGGGTGCACACTGGTCAGTGATATGGGGGCCCAGGAGGCTTGCCCTATGGGTGCCCTGGCTGCTGGCCGGACTGCCATCAGAGGTACAGCCTGTGTACAGTCTATCAATTAAAAGTTTTACACAGCTTTATTGGGGCACAATTTATATATAATTCATTTTGATATATCTTTCCGATATTTTGTAGTAAAAAATTTCCAACATGTAGGAAAGTTGGAAGACCTTTACAGTGCATACCTATGTACACCCACAGCCTGGATTCTACAGTTAACACTTTATACTTGCTTAATCACATTGAAGCTACATTTTAATATAAAATAAGGCCATCTGATCCCAGCACTTAGAGTTTTCTTTCTGGTAGTACAATAACCTTTTCTTTTAACATAAGAGTGTTTAATCCTACAAGTTTTTATTCTTCATCTATGATAAGCCAGTTATTTAATTAGCGGTAACAGTGTTTCGATTACCTCTACTTTAGCCATCGAGCCAGTGACAGGAGCCCCCAGTGATCCTTCCGTGGGGCACATGAATCACAAGAATGGTATCATTTTGCCTCCACCTGCCCCAGTTCAGGAAGCTGGAGGCCCCCTGGGTTCTAGGACAACAGTGACTTCTGTTGGGACCTGTTGAAACTTGTCACATGTAACGGTCTATGCCAGGTTCTTTGGGAAGTTGAATAAAACCTTGAGCCTCAGCTGGAGGTGACGGTAGCTGTTCTTTGTCAAATCTACAGAATAAAAAGGGCACAGAGCTGCTGCTCGGAGTGGATGCTTTGGGGCTTCACATTTATGACCCTGAGAACAGGCTGACCCCCAAGATCTCCTTCCCGTGGAACGAAATCCGAAACATCTCGTACAGCGACAAGGAGGTAGGACCTGTCTGCGCTGTAGATGCCCTGGCGGCCCAACAGGTTTTTCCCCATCTCTCCTCCTTCTGGAGCAGCCCCAGCCAGACCGCTCCTTGTTAGCAGCAAGATCCTTTAATTCCCAGGCTTTGGGTTTTTGCTTGTTGATCTTTATAGTATTTACAGAACAGTACTGGCATCCTATTTTCAAACAGCATCACTAAACCCCTCTGCTGACTAATGAGAGGCTGGGAAGCTCAACTGTCAGTACTAAAACCTGGAGAACAGTAAACAAACCAGAAAGTAACCCTTTCTTATTACTTGGCTTTCTATTTCTGGTGAGAATTCTCTTTGTTTTTTTATTTTTAAATAAATTTATTTATTTTTATTTTTGGCCGTGTGGGTCTTAGTTGCTGTGCGTGGGCTTTCTCTAGTTGCGGTGAGAGGGGGCTACTGTTCGTTGCGGTGCGCAGGCTTCTCATTGTGGTGGCTTCTCCTGTTGCGGAGCATGGGCTCTAGGCACGTGGGCTTCAGTAGTTGTGGCACGTGGGCTCAGTAGTTGTGGCTTGCTGACTCCAGAGTGCAGGCTCAGGAGCTGTGGCACACGGGCTTAGTTGCTCTGCAGCATGTGGGATCTTCCCAGACGAGGGATCAAACCCATGTCCCCTGTATTGGCAGGCAGATTCTTAACAACTGTGCCACCAGGGAAGCCCCTCTCTTTATATTTTAAATGCGGTGTATATTAAACCCTCTCTCTGTGTCCAGTGCTTGATTCATGTGGTGCAGAGATATGGGTATACACACACACACACACCTCTCCATAACATGTATATGAATGTATATGTATTTTATATATATATATATATATAGTATACATAATGTATACATATCAGCAGTGATATAAAGGATATCAGGCCAACTTGCTTACAAGAATTAAAGAAAAATTAAGTTTGAATAACTCAAATGAGCACTCTTAGAATTCAAATATTACTATATAGGATTGTGACTTTTCCCTAATGCTGTAATCCTATATTTATTCATTCTTTGTTAATTTTTTAAATTAATTTTTATTGGAGTATAGTTGCTTTACAATGTTGTGTTAGTTTCTGCTGTACAGCAAAGTGAATCAGTTAAACATATACATATATCCACTCTTTTTTAGATTCTTTTCCCATATAGGTCATTACAGAGTATTGAGTAGAGTTCCCTGTGCTATACAGTAGGTTCTTATTAGTTATCTATTTTATATATAGTAGTGTGGATATGTCAGTTCCAATCTCCCAATTTATCCCCTCCCCCACCCTTTCCCCTTTGGTAGCCACATTCATTGTAAAGTTTAAGAGAGTTTTTGAGCATCTCCTTTGTGTTAGGTTTTGTGGGAGAAACAAAGATGTAGAGAATGCAGTCTCAGCCCTCAGGGAAGTTATAGTCAAGTAGTGACTCAACTGCCGTGATACATAACCTCAGTGTGAGCGGCGGGTGACAGAGGTGGTGACGATATGGTGCTTTTCCACCTGCCAGCAGCTTTGCCCTGGCTCTGATTCAGTCTTCACAAGAACACTGCTGTGAGAGTAGGGGCTGTGTTCTGGTTGCTCTGTGTCACCTCAGGAAGCGGAGATGCAGAGGGATCAGGTGACCTGTGTCTGGTGAGAGGAATAGCAGAAGCCACATCCCCCGAGTTTCCAGAGAAGCACAGAGGGTGGGCCCTGAGACTCTGCACCAGGCTGAGGAAGGCAGGCCCGGGCGTGGAGTGAGTAACAGAGACAGCCCACGTGGCTGCCTGCAGAGCCCCCACCCCATGCAGTTTTCCTGCTTTCTCTTTCCTCATGTAGCAACTTGAGGAAAGGAGCACCAGGCCCCTGGTTGCCAGTACGTGGTTGAGATCCACTCAGCCATGCTTGATGAGACAGATTGAGCTTCTTAATTCAAAACATTTTGGCTTCTCAGATCTTTGTAAGTAGCCCAGGAGATGAGCATTTAGGTATTTCTTTTTTAAAGCACTTAAACTGAAAGTTCTACGTGACTTAAAGCAGTAGGTGTGCTGGTAGTTTTTCATCTCCTAATTTCATAAAGTCTATTTACTGCACATCCACAACTTCGTGTGCCAAAGGCTCCCAAAACACTCATCCTTTACGGAAGCCAAGCAGTGAAGTCTCCCCTAGTGCGATGGCTCGACACAGTAAAATAATATTCCCTCTCCCGGGGCAAGGCGCCCCCGAGTTCCGTCAGGTCAGTAACTCACACAGTGCAAGGGCCCCAAGCTGAGTTGACATGATGAGAAGTAGTCTTGGTCATTATATACAACAACCATGCTGTCACAACAGAAGTGCTGGTTTATTTTAAGTGAGCCATTGATTCTGTGTGCATGCCCCGGCGTGGCACAGAGCCTGTGGTTTCCCCACTCCTTGAGGTTTCCCACTGACAGCTCTGGGCTTTGATAGCAGGGCCAAAAATAAGCTCACGAAATTCATAAATAGCAGCCTACACAAGAGCAATACTGCTTCTAAGTTCACTTGACCAAAAGCGAAACAAAGGACCATTTTTCTGTCCTCTGTGTGCTAACCCCTTGTTGGACAATATAGCATGTGAAAGAAATACCCAAGAATAGATCTTCCTAAACGACTTCATCTGCTTAGCAAGTCTTTCTTGGGAGTGGATATTCATGTTTAAAGTGCATCTTTGTCTATGACATAAATCACAGCAAGATCCTTTTTGACCCACATCCTAGAGAAACGGAAATAAAAACAAAAATAAACAAATGGGACCTAATGAAACTTAAAAGCTTTTGCACAGCAAAGGAAAACATAAGACGAAAAGACAACCCTCAGAATGGAAGAAAATATTTGCAAATGAAGCAACTGACAACGGATTAATCTCCAAAATTTACAAGCAGCTCAATATCAAAAAAACAAACAACCCAATCCAAAAATGGGCAGAAGACCTAAATAGACATTTCTCCAAAGAAGATATACAGATTGCCAACAAACACATGAAAGGATGCTCAACATCACTAGTCATTAGAGAAATGCAAATCAAAACTACAATGAGGTATTACCTCACACCAGTTAGAATGGCCATCACCAAAAAGTCTACAAACGATGAATGCTGGAGAGGGCATGGAGAAAAGGGAACCCTCTTGCACTGTTGGTGGGAATGTAAATTGATACAACCACTATGAAGAACAGTATGGAGGTTCCTTAAAAAACTAAAAATAGAACTACCATACGACCCAGCAATCCCACTACTGGGCATATACCCTGAGAAAACCATAATTCAAAAAGAGTCATGTGCCACAATGTTCATTGCAGCTGTATTTACGATAGCCAGGACATGGAAGCAACCTAAGTGTCCATCGACAGATGAATGGATAAAGAAGGTGTGGCACATATATACAATGGAATATTACTCAGCCATAAAAAGAAACGAAATTGAGTTATTTGTAGTGTGGTGGATGGACCTAGAGTCTGTCATACAGAGTGAAGTAAGTCAGAAAGAGAAAAACAAATACCGTATGCTAACACATATATATGGAATCTAAAAAAGAAAAAAAAAAAAGGTTCTGAAGAACCTAGGGGCAGGGCAGGAATAAAGATGCAGACGTAAAGAATGGACTTGAGGACACGGGGAGGGGGAAGGGTAAGCTGGGACGAAGTGAGAGAGTGGCATAGACATATATACACTACCAAACGTAAAATAGATGGCTAGTGGGAAGCAGCCGCATAGCACAGGGAGATCAGCTCAGTGCTTTGTGACCACCTAGAGGGGTGGGAGGGAGACGCAAGAGGGAGGAGATATGGGGATATATGTATATGTATAGCTGATTCACTTTGTTATACAGCAGAAACTAACACACCATTGTAAAGCAATTATACTCCAATAAAGATGTTAAAAATTAAAAAATTAAAAAAAGAAATAAAGTGCATCTTTGAAATCTAGGATCTGTCTGGTCTCATCAGGAATGAGTGAGAGCAACAGTTGCCGTTTTTTCTTTATATTCGACCCTGCCTGGTAGTCTGGCCCTGGGTTCTCCTACTAAGCTACCCACCCTCCCACCCGCCCATCCATAGCATTCCTCTTTCTCTCCCCTTTGATTTTTGTAGTATTTTCCTTTTCTCCTGCAGTCCATTCTTTGTCACTCTTTAACCGTATTCTTTCTATTAACAGTTTTCATCAAACCATCCCCATGTTTGGAAATCTGGGGTGACGCCCTGTATGCTGTCACATCAAATCTAAGCCCTTCTGACTGCCCATCCCCAGCCCACCTCACCAGCCCCCACTCCTGCCTTCTTCCCAGTCTAAACCCATGGTTTTATCTTAGTCATCAAAGAGTTAATAATGACAGACACACACACACACACACACACACACACACACACACACACACACACATGCTAGCACTGCTCATTTCCCCATCTTTGCCTTATTTCTATTGCTTGCCCTGTCCAGAATGCCCCTCCATCCTACCTTTTAGCTTCTCTGTCATATTCTTTGTCTAAGACCAGCTTATGTCCATCCTACCCTGAGGATTTGTGACTTGTGCCACCCAATGAGGCACTAACACGTGATGTAATCTCTTGAGTAGTTGACTCTTGTTGGTCTAGTTCCAGCCAGGTGGTGAGCCTCCTGTAGGCAGGGCCGCCTCTGCGGCGGCCCTCCCAGTGTTGGCCTCAAAGTTGGGTCTGTCAAGGGTTTGTATTTCAGATTTCCAAGCCTAAGATGGTGCCGAGAACCCAGCTTCCAGGATCCTGAACTTCCTGGGCACCATGAAGCCAGGACAAGGCATGGCCTTGTGCTGGATCTTTGCTAGGGGGGTTGCTGTTTTTGTGGAATTTCCCAGTTGGTGGCAATGTTCTAGGCTATCAGACTGAAACTGTTTTCTGTTTTTTCCTTTCAGTTTACTATTAAGCCATTGGATAAGAAAATTGACGTCTTCAAATTTAACTCCTCAAAGCTTCGTGTTAATAAGCTGGTAAGTTGAGATCCTGGTTTTTGTTACAGACTGTAGTTTTTCTGTGAAATTGAAAGCCGTTTTTGAACCAGTATCAGAGTGACATGTTGTGAGGTGTAGAATGATAACTCACTTGGTACGTGCTTCTCTGATCAGCCTTGAAAGATTTCTCTTTAGCTTAACCTAAAGAGTCAAACCTACATTTTGTGATGAGGAATTTCTAAAAGTTATTTTTATTGAAGTACTTCATACATATGAAAGAATATGTATAATGTATACATGGGGTATAAAGAACAACAGAAATAAACAGCTACCTACCCACCACCAAGCTTTAAGAAATAGCACACCCCCAACACTGTGGAACCGCCCCTGCGTTAGCACCCTGCTGTCCCCCCTCTCCCCAAAGGTGACCACCATTCTCAGCTGTGTGCTTAATATCCCCCTGCTTTCCATCAGAACTTTAGTTCGTATATGGCAAGTTATGTATGTTTTTGAAATTTATATATGTGCTATCAACTGTGTTCTTCTGTCACATGCCTTTTTTACACATTAATTTTTGAGATTTATCTACTTTGATGCTCAAAGATATGGTCCTTTCATTTCACTGCTGTATAGTATTCCATTATATATTCTGTTTATATATATATATATATTTTTTTTTTTTTTTCCCTCTGTTCTCCTGTTAATGGACAATTAAGTGCTTTCTGCATCTTGTATCTGCCCACTGGTGTGCATGGGCAATTGCTTCCCTGGAGTCTAGAGAGTGTCTTCACATAGCCCTGCATGTGGTATATGTCCAAATTCAAGTTTATGTCACGTTGTTTTCCAAAGAAGGTGAATTAATGTACAGATCCAACAGCCCTGGGTGAGACTTCCTTTTGCCTTATATCCTATATCCTCAGCAATTGTGTTATTAGCCTTTAAAAATTTTTGCCAATCTTGTGCATTTAAAATGGTATCTCAGTGTCATATTAATTTGCATCTTTACTAATGAGGTTGAATATCTTTTTGTATATTTATTGGCCAGTCTCATTGTCTCTTTTGTCAAACTTGTTTCTTGTCTTTTGGCTGTTTTTCTTTTGGGTTGTTTGTTTTCTTTATTGGTTATCTCTTCTTCCACTTTGTGTCTTATTTTTCCTCTTGCTTTTTATGTCTTAACAAATTTTAATGTAGATAAACGTATACATCTTTTCCTTAACTATTTGCGATTTTTGTGTCTTGCTTGACATCTTTCCGTATCCTGTGACCATCAAGATATTCTTCTATGTTCTCTTCTAAGAATTTCCAGGGCTTGATCTTTGCACTTAAGGCATTAATTCCTCTGGAGTCGAGTTTTGCATGTGGTGGAGGTGGGGGAATCCAACTTACTTTTTTCCCACGAATGACTTGTCGTCCCAGCCCTGCCTGTTGAACAAGCTTTGCCGTCATCTTCCCTGGTCTGCGGAGCCACGCCCTGACTCCGCAGAGTGAGGGGCATCAGAAGACAAGCTAAATGGCACCCCTTCCTCTCTTCACTGTGATTGTCTCCAGAGCTGAGGCCTGGAGGCCACAGGGAGGATGTTGGTGTTTCCCTCCATACCTTCTCTCAGGTTCCCCACAAGAGCCCTTGGACCAAGATGCTGTAGCTGCTGTGCTGTCTCAGTGGAGTCAGCGTGTGGGTATAACATTTCTCCTGCTTTCATTGCACAGATTCTCCAGCTGTGTATCGGGAACCACGACCTGTTTATGAGGAGGAGGAAGGCCGATTCTTTGGAAGTTCAGCAGATGAAAGCTCAGGCCAGGGAGGAGAAGGCCAGAAAGCAGGTGAGCAGGTGAACTGCCGTTGTCTCCTGGTGGTGGTCTCGGCCGGGAGGTAAGGAGTGGTCATGGGCTCACAGGAGTCCTTTGAGCACGGATCTGCCTACTCTTATTTTATTCCTGTTGGGTCTTTTTGGCTGATGAATAAATGATGGTGGGACGTCAGCTCTGGAAATGAGGAATACACTCTAACAGCATATCTCAAAGGCACATCCCTAGTTATTTCTCCAGTGAATTGAGTGAAGTGTGATTAATGCACGTTGTGGGCAGAGATAGCCAAGCCCACATGTATCCACCCACCTATCCACCCATCCATCCATCCATCGTCCATGCAGCTAAACTTTCATTCTTTCTGCCTGCCTGTCTCCTGTGCCCAGCCTTCTCCTTTTCTAATTAGATGGTGATGGAATGCAGGGCGGCATCTCTGCGCCCACTGCTGGAATTAGACTCCGGCCGCGCTTCCCCATTGCAGGTCAGCCCAGGCGGCACATCGCCCACAGCGAGAGGTGCCAGGAGCACGTTATCAGCAGCCTGGACGATCTGCATCATTGTTTTCTACTCTTAGACCTTTTTGACTCACCGCAATCCGCACAGCTAACCTGAGCCCCGCTGCTGAGAAATATCAATCATGGCTTTGGATGAACTACTAGACAGAGTAGCAGCAGCTGCAATCGGCTGCCCTTAGGACTTGCAGGCTTGGAGGGGTAATAATTAGTCTGTGTGCAGCTCTCTAATTTGGGTCCTCCGACGAAGCTGGCTCCCGGCCCTGAGGTTTAGAATGAAATGCCCAGCGTGATCCATTGTGCTCTCGGCTCCGTCTCTGTGCTCTCGGCTCCGTCTCTTTGCTCTCTGAGATGGCAGGCCACAGATGTACTCTTCGGGATGCTTTGGGGTGGGGTGGGGGGCAGTGGAATGGATTTTGCTGGACAAAGAAATGCTCCTGGGCCAGCACAGGGTCATAGTGGCAACTTCAAGAAGAGCCCTCTCTGACCTCTTTGTCAGCAGAGGAAAGCTTAGAAGTGAGAGATCTGATCACGGCAAGGAGTGTGTAAGCCTCCAGGCTGTGCAGAGAGTAGCTTGAACACACCCCTGGACCTGCACTGCCTGTAGGATGGCAGATGCGTGTTCCTGGCATCTGGCAACCACAGGTCAGGGGCTCCATGGCCCAGCAGTACAGACATTGACCTTGGAGCCAGATGTGAAACTTAGTGTGTGACCCTAGTGATTGACTTACCTTCCAGATCTCGGTTTTCTTATCTGTCAAGTGGAGCTAAGTATCTCTCTTCTGTGTCTCAGATCAGAGGACACACTGTACCTGAAGGTCTTTGTGAGCTGAAACCGCTTTGCAAACAGGAGGTCCCTTATGATGGGGGTGGAGGTCTCAGGGAGGGTGCAATGCTGAGAGCAGAAGGGAATTGTAGACTTTTTTCAAGTGGAGGATAATGGGGATCTAGTCATCCACCTAATGGAAATTGTAATATGATGGAAATTAGAGAACAAATCGGCCAGGCTTTTCATTGACCTGCAAGAGGAAAACAGGAGAAAAATTTACTGTATTTTATTGCTTGTCTTTGCATTATTCCTTCAAGGCCCAATGCATTTTTATGACTTACTATTTAGAAAAAGCAGCAATCTTAAAAATCTTGTGTTTGGGAGAAGATTGAAGCAAGAAGTAAGTAATTAAATGTGCTTTAATTATTTAAGGAAGAAAATAGTGCAGTGGTCACTTCTGGCTCCTGCTTTCTGAACTCAGCTAGAGCCCTAGGATCACAGAGAATAGCACTTGTCCTCTGCTTGTTAAGCTCGGCGTGTGGCCCAATTAATACAGTGATCCAGAAGGCAAGGGAGGCGGCAGCAGCTTAGTGCTGGTGCCGTAAGGATCAGGGCCGCGTCCTCACTCCTCCCCCCGTGCTCCCTCCTGTCACAGGCCTGACTCAGGAGTTGCTTTCGCTTGAGGCTGTGGGGGTCTGTGCCTGGCTGCCGCCGCCTCCTGCTGTGAAATACGATGTGTGAGCTATTGATGCATCACACGGATGATTCCATCTTCTCCGAGGGTCAGAGGCAAGAGTGGAGCTACTGTTGATGAGATTAGAGGTGTGGGAGGGGTCTGTGTGGATAAGAAGTGGCACGGTGGCTCACGGTGGTGGAGAGGGACACGTGGTCTCCTTGGGGAGAAGGAGCCTGCATTGTGTCCTGTCAGCTGCAGGGCAGAGCCACTGGGGTCTCAGGCACGTTGGCCAGGTAGCTGTTTCCGTACCCAGCGTGTACGGATGCGCCCGTACATCCAGGTGGAGACTGGCTCCGTGTTCTGCTGTTTGTTCATTTACAACTAGATGATTTTTCAAGAAGCACGGCTTTCCACTCTAGAGCTGGTTTAGAAGGATGGAGGGTGGTGGGCGAGGAGAACAACACTGGTACCTAAAGTCCAGGGAAGAAAAGGGTCCCCAGAGGGGAGACCCTGGGCACTGGCTGTCCTCAGATCTGTGGCACAGCAGGTCATGGGCCCTGTGACCAGCGGCCGCTCGTTCCCCCTAGATGGAGAGGCAGCGCCTCGCTCGAGAGAAGCAGATGAGGGAGGAGGCTGAACGCACGAGGGACGAACTGGAGAGGAGGCTGCTGCAGATGAAGGAAGAGGCAACGATGGCCAACGAAGCCCTGGTGATTTCCAAGGGGCTGGGTCCTGGGAGGCTACTCGGACTCCCTCTGGTTCTGGAGTTAGGCCCCCAACTCCAGAATTAGGCACATTTACTTTGACATTTTGGCTTAAAATTATTGTCTTCCTCTCCGCCTGTGTTTCCAGGAGCAGATTTAGATTGAGTTCAACCTCCAAGTGCAGGCAGACTCCACTCACTGTGGGTCACCTTTCCCGCAGGGTGTCTCAGCCTTGGCCTGCCCCACCTCGGGGCCAGGTCATCCCCTGGTGGGGGCCATCCTGTGTGTTGAGGGCTGGTTGGCCGTGTCCCTGGCCTCTGCCCACTAAATTCCCCTATTTGTGACAATCAAAAATGTCTCTAGACATTGTGACGTGTCCCCAGAGGGCACAGTCTCCCGTGCTTTTGAAGCACTTATCTAAAGAGAAAGAAGGACAGAGTTAAGTTGGGTTTCTCCCTCATAAAGTGTAGCCTCAGCTCAAGTGGGTCCCCATGGAGGAACCCTGAAGGGCCTTCTGAGAAGTTGAAGGGTGTGGCTTGGGGACACTCAGTGGCAGGGCCCCAAGGAGTCCAAGACCTTGGTCCTTGCTGACCTGAGTGTCAGGCCTGATCGGGGCGGGATGACAGGCACAGGACTCCTGTTCCCGCTGAGCACGCTCTTTTCTCCAGATGCGGTCCGAGGAGACAGCCGACCTGTTGGCCGAAAAGGCCCAAATCACTGAGGAGGAGGCAAAGCTCCTGGCACAGAAGGCGGCAGAGGCCGAACAGGAGATGCAGCGCATCAAGGCCACGGCCATCCGGACAGAGGAAGAGAAGCGCCTTATGGAGCAGAAGGTGCTGGAGGCCGAAGTGCTGGCGCTGAAGATGGCTGAGGAGTCCGAGAGGAGGTCAGCATGGGGGCGGGGAGGCCCTGCGCTGGGGCAGAGCCTGCTGGCAGCTGCTGACCCATCTCCCAGGCAGGGGCAGAGGCTCCTTCCCGCACAGGCCGGTGGGGCTGGAGCTGGACGGGTGCAGGAACCTAGTTCTCCTGTCCAGTGGACTCTGGTCGGGCTGTGCCTTTGCGATGAGCCCCCGCCTCTGTGATGCTCGTGTTTGCAGGAAAACCATCGAGCTTGTCCACAGGCTGCTGTTAGCTGAGGAGACATGAGGAGTCTCTTCTGACATTTACAGAATGTGCTTCTTTTCCCTTTTGGTTTGAGGGGTGTGTGGGGAGACAGCAGCTATTCACCTTTAACGCTTCCCTGAAGATGGGAGGGGAGGGCAGGGTGCCCTGGCTCACGACCAGGTCGAAGGATGGGACTGTAGTCTGTGCTTTTCAAAGACAATTGGAGGCTCTGGGCTGTGCTGGTTCCGCAGCCGTCAGACAACCCTGGCTCCTTTCTCGCGGCACTCGGTCTGTGGGTTTAGAACACCTGAATTTGGCTTTTCACTGCCAGGGTGCAGTCGCTACAGTTTCCTCTCCATTCTTTGCGTGTCATTCTGGGAATACGGTTCCACGTTTCCCGCCCTGCCCCAGGCTCCTTTCTTTCCATGTGCGGTCCCTTCCCCGTGAATGATGTGTGTTGGGCTGGGTCCCCTGGGTCCAGTGTCCTGACGAGGCACGAGGCCCTCAGCGACGTACTTATCTTCCTGCCCGAGGAGGTTGTTTCACTTGGGGGTCGTGAAGAATCAGTTCTTTCACATCCTGCCCTTTGTGATCCAGTATGACACCTTTGCCCAGCCTACTCTCACCCAGAAAGAAGCAGAGGAAGCTTCTAGCTCCTCCCCTGATTTCCCTCCCCCTCCCCCAGTTGCAAAGGTTCATCCTTGTCTCTTCTGGCCACCTGCTTCACTGCTCTCCCAGTTTTGATTTAAACTGGAAATCAGTTGAAATGAACAATACCTGGGAATGTTGTTCCTGCTTCGGAAGTTCTGATTTCATGTAAATCCTCCTCCACCCCCCAACCCCCCTGCTTCTTTGCCTGGTCTGGTGCCACCCTCAGGGTTAATCCAGCTCCCTCCTCTCCAGGGGTCAAGGGGGAAGAGGGGTCTCTTTCCTCCTCCTGTCATCTTCTGTGGAGCTGAGGGCCCCTTCTCTCCTTGCAGGGCCAAGGAGGCAGATCAGCTGAAGCAGGACCTGCAGGAAGCCCGTGAGGCAGAGCGAAGAGCCAAGCAGAAGCTCCTGGAAATCACCACCAAGCCCACATACCCGGTGAGCCTGGGGCTGCCAGCCGCGCTGCTTCTCACCTCGTAGCGGTCCCTTCCCTCCCAGCCCTCCGGTTCCCCTGGTGGGGCCTTCAGGGCGACTGTTAAGCAAACGCATGGTGGAGTGAATGGTGCAGAATGTTCTAGGGCCTTGAAAGAGAGATGGGACGTGGGGAGGTGACTTGGTTTAAGCAAAGTAACAGAGGTGGGAAGCAAAGTGGTCCAAGGGGTAATAAATGATACCATTGACCATCTTATAGGGCAGATGGTGGGAGACGTAGATTGGGGCCATATTTTAGACGACCCTCTGATCTGGGAGAAGAAAGTCCTCAAAACAAATCTAACTGCCTCCCTTTCTGCTTCAGGGGTGGGCACGCTGGGTCCAGAGCCTTTGTGGCCTCTGGAGGGGTGGGTGGTTGACGCAGCAGTGCCCTCTGTTCTTGTGGAACCGAACCTCCTAATCAGATTTCTCCTTCGTAGCCTATGAACCCACTCCCAGCCCCGCTGCCTCCTGACATACCAAGCTTCAACCTCATTGGTGACAGCCTGTCTTTCGACTTCAAGGATACTGACATGAAGCGGCTTTCCATGGAGATAGAGAAAGAAAAGTACGGAGCCCCCTCCCCTCCCCTGTGCCCCGCGTGGGCAGCCTGGCACTAACTCCTACAAAGGTTTGTTCTGTCCTCACCCACCGGGAGAGGAATTTCCTAATTGGAAATGAAGGGCGACAGACCAGCATTCATCTTCCAGGATAAAAATGACACATGATTGGTGATCCGGAGTTTATAGTTACTCCAGAGCTCACCTGAAGTCTAGGACTGGCTGTCAGAGGTCTCCAAGCCAGTCAGACCGCTGTTCACGTGGTGGTCCATGGTGGTCGTGTTCTAACCTGGTGATGCGACACGTTTCCTAGTTGTGTTCTCTGGCGCCTGAGCTCTGTGGCGGGTCCCATGTCTAGAACAAGGGCGAGAGAGAAGAAACTCCAGCTCAAGGCTGAGGAGGGCAAACGGCTGGGGCTACAGTCATCTTGAGCAGCCCTGCTGCGGGATCCGCACTTTGAGCCCGGCGTGCCCTGAGCTGTCTTCCTCCTTCACTTTATGGTCAGGGGACGTGGCTCTGAGATGGAAGGGAGCCCCACTGCAGAGGGCACCTAACCGAGGTCCCCTAATCAGGGCCGTCGGTAAATCGGCCATCTGTGCCATGGCTGGGCAGGGAAATGTCACAGTAGCTACCAGGCACGAGGTGCCTGGGTGACAGGGTCCTTTATCTTTTATCTCATTCCATTCCCACCAACTGACTTCAAAGGTAGGTTTAGTGTTCCCATTTATAAATGAGAACCCAGATTTAGAGCATTTAAGGAGCTCACCCAGCACCCCACAGCTGATGAGGGACAGATCCGGGATTCAGCGCTTCATCCGTCTGACTTTGCGGCCCATGTGCTTTCACCTGTTTGGTGTCCTCAGGTAACCCTGTCCGTGTCCAGCACGGGCAGCCACAGGCCGGGCGGTAAGTCTCTCTGGGCTCGTGTCCTGAGGATAGAGGGACCCAGCGTCTGTGTCTGTGGCACCCCCAGTCCCCTCCACCCGTGGTGGAGTTCCCCTCTACCCTTCACTGTTTTCTGGGTGTGCTCAGCCCCTCTACCCTTCACTGTTTTCTAGGTGTGCTCAGCAGTACATGGTTGTGTGATCAGGGTGAGGCTGCTTACTGCTTTTTCACAGTTTATGTTTTCTTACTCATTACCTGTGCGCACCAGGCACCACCCGTGCATGGGAATCACTGCAGAAGGTCCCTTGTGTCTGTGATGCCCAGTTTGCCTGGCTGTGCCCGTGTAGCTGGACACCCTGAGGATGGTTTCCTTCATAGATAACCATGTGTGCTTGTAGGTGGTGGTGGGCATCTTTCTATTCCTGGTGTTTGCTGAGTGAGCTTCTGTCATCTTTAGGAGATTATGTCCCAAAACAAGTAGGGATGTGGCCATGGCCTATCAGAAGAGGTCACTAGAATGGAATTACTTCTCCGAGAAGGGTTGAGACAAGATTGTTTTGGATGCCAGGAGGCTTGTTTCTTGTGTTGTTTTCTGTGTAGAACTAAAAACTATCTGTTATCCATCACAACTGGTATGGGAGTTTACTGGGCTTTCCTGCACTTCCTTCTGTTTAATCCCGACCACAGCCCTGTGATCATTATCCCTATATTATGGATGAGGAAACAGATGCAGAGCAGTTTAGTGACTGGCCCAAGCTCCCATGGCCCGCAAGTGGCCAAGCAGAGATGTGAACCCCAGGCTCAGACCCTGGGTCCCAGGCCACGCAGCGTGTGGGTCTGGAGCCTCTCGGCCGCGGTGCGCCTCACTGTTTGCCAGACCCCCTGATACTCTGTCCTCTCTCTGGCAGAGTGGAGTATATGGAGAAGAGCAAGCACCTGCAGGAGCAGCTCAACGAACTCAAGACGGAGATCGAGGCCTTGAAACTCAAAGAGAGGGAGACGGCCTTAGATATTCTGCACAACGAGAACTCTGATCAGGGCGGCACCAGCAGCAAACACAATACCATTAAAAAGGTACCGAGTCTCTTGTCTTTTGCTGATTAGGACAGTCGTTAATGAAATGTGAGGTTGGCATCTGGTCTCCTCAGTAGCCGAGTCATTAGACTGTTGTCAGTTTTTATATGTACTTAGTTGAGGAATTTTTTTGACTCACGCCAGAAAGGGAATTTAATCTGCCAATGTCTGTGAATCCATTGACTCGATGGAAGGGGAGCTTGTGTTAAAAGCTCTGATGAAATGAATCATGGTTACAGGACAGGTTTTGATCCATCATTTAGCAGTGAAGCAATTCTGTCTTTTAAGCCGAGGGGAGTTCTGCCCGGGGAGCTGCCTTACTTAATGAGAAAGCAAAATGAAAGGGAGGCTGTTGAGAATGGACTCTCCCTCTCGTCTTTTTGTGTTTTTAAGTGGCAAGGACTGTAAAATTCTGTTCTTGATTTAGAAACCAAATTCTGAATTTTTAACGTTTTTCAGACTTCAAAGGGAGTATCTAGAAGAACCCTAATGTTTTAAGAGATGAGACTTCATTTATGTTGCTAACAGTTTCATGTCTTTCTCCACGGATATTTTGAGCTTTCAGCATTTTGGAGGAAGTTAAATTCCATACTATCAGCCCAAGAGTGTACATCTCTTACGCTGGGCAAAGCGGAAAGGTCCTCTCCTGCCAGGTGATGTCAGCTCCTGTCTCTTCCCCCAGGACCAGGCTAACACCCGTAAAATGGGGGTCAGTAAGACAAGGCTCTTCATTGAGTTTAGGTGGTGATAGTTAGATGTGTTTCACTTTGTACGCTTTAGCGTAGTCTTTAAATTGATCTCCCACTTTGAGAACTGTCTGTTTTCAAGAGATCTGTATCTACCTGCCATCGTTGAGGGGTACAGTCGGGATCCCTGCATCCTCCCTCTTGACTCCGGTTAGTATTGGCACCGAGTAGAGAATTCCTTTTAATAGCGTGACCTGGAGGGAGAGACCTTTCCACAGTCCACGTTCTTCTTTCCTCCAACTTCTGTAACTTACCGGGTTTCCCTTCCAAACCAAATTCTGAAACAGTTAGCAAAGGGGAGCTGGAGCGAGGCCTCAGCCAGTGAGCAGAGAGAAAGAAGGATGACTGGGCCAGTGAGCCAGCTGGGCCTCACAGGAGCTGCCTCGGACCCCTCCCTGCCCCACTCGCTCCCCCGGGCGCCGGGCACAGGCTCATCTTTGCCACTGCTTCTGTGAGCCGGGCCCTCGACCACAGGGCCCTGGGGTGCTGAAAGCTGGGGAGACCCGTTTCCAAGCCATAAAAACACACAAATGAAGTGACTTGTCACGATTCAGGCCTGTCTGAGCATTTTGCAAATGGCACATGTGGCATTGTTGATATCACAGGGTATGTTTTTGTTTTTCTTCATTTTATTTTGCTGGTTTAGCCTCAAGCCCAAGGCAGAAGACCTATCTGCATTTGAGCCCTCAAAGTAGGTTATTCCCAGGTACTCTGTATGTGGTGATGGGACTGACCTCTGTGATACTAACCCCTGCATGAGCTTGCCTGTCTCTGTCCCCGGGCCGTGCCGAGCCCTCCCGAGGGCAGGTGGCGCCTGGGGACTGGCCGCAGCATGCTTCGAGTCTGAGAGCAGGCATCCGCCCTGTGGGGCCAGAACAGCCTCCAGGGTCCGGAAGGCTGCCTCGTTCTGAAGAGCATGTCCTGGGGCTGTAGGACCAGCCGTCCTTCACATCTTGTGTCGTTGTCGGGCTGTGGAAGGTCATGGCTTCTTGTCCGGTCAGGTCTGTCTAAAGTCCTTTGTCTTGGTGGCATACTCCTTAGATAAATAACCCTAGCATGGAAACGGGGTCAATTTGGGTGTTCTTAAGACTGGTGCCTTTAAAACGAGATCAGCCTCTGACAGCCTCTGAAGACCCGCAGTCATACCTGGCGGCTTCTGGTCGTGGGATGAAGGGGCTGCCCGTGTTCCCTCATTTTCTCCTCTAGAGCCTCCCTTTCTGTACGCATCTATTCTCTTTTCAAGTACAGCAAACCAATAGCACAGGGGTCTGATACGCAGTCAGGCTAAGCGGACTCTCTGTTCGCCGGCACACTAATGGCCACCTCTGCCTGGGCTTCTCCGCAGTCTGGGGCACGGTCGCAGTCGGCGTGAACTCATGTCGGGACAGAGAAGTCCGGGCACCCAGCAGACGGGTAGTCAGTGCTCGTGGAGCGAATTAATTGAATAATTGCTGCTTTCCTTCTGCGACAGTTCATTATTCTCCCAACAGGCCTAGGCAGTGGAGAGAATTTATTAGGCCTCTGCTCCTCGCCTGCTCCCCAGTAGTACCCCCGCCAGCAAGCCCACCCACACCTGACAGTCACATGGGATGTGTCCTTCGGTGTCCTCACCGTGCTTTCTGCTCCTAGAATAAAATAAGCCCATTGGAAGCTCTGTGCGAAGCAGTGCGATCTGGCATAGGATAGGTCCTATTTGTGGTTGTTATTAAAGTCCCAGGTGGATCTCATTAGAAGATGGATTCGATCTGTCAGTGGTTCCAGGAACCCATGGCGTGAACCACAGTTTGCGTGTGACACTTTTGTATAGCAGGCTCCTGTTTCTTCAGCTTTCATACGGCACGCTGGCGCTGAACACGCCAGCACCAAGCGGTGCATGCTCCACGCCGGGCAGGTGTGAAGAGCACGGAGTGGGCGGGCCAGGTGGCACCTCTGCTCAAGGGATCACCCCGTGGCACCCAGAGGACCCCGGGGCGGCTCCACTGTGGCTTCCTGGACCCCGTGGCAAGCACAGGGGCACACAGGAAGTCCCTTTTTGTCTTAGTCTGTGCTGTCAGATACTCTCTGCATGTGACCGTCCTGTTCTACCTTTATATGATTTCACCTCTCTTCTTTCTGTAATGATTCAGAACGCTTAAATTCTTCAGGGACCCAGTTCTGACCGTCAGTTCTCACTGAGATGTGATTATAGACAAATGATGTTTGATTTATAGTCAAATGTGTACCGCTCCTAGGACATGCACAGAAGCCTTTTTTTTTTTCTTTTTTTTTAGTGTCTTGATGTGAACTTGTTTTCAAAGTATTCTGCCAAGCTCCAGTTAATCAAGAATTCTGATTAATCAAGGATTAATAAAATGGAGTTGGCTCTTAATACAGCTGGACTTAGTATCACCAGATTAAATAGTGGCAGCTTTTGCTACACGTGAAGTTGGATGCGCTTTCCACTTTCTCGACTTTGGTGGTCCCTGTGGCTAGTGACCAAGCCTGACAGCCAGTCACCTGCTGTGCTGGGGCGGCTCTGGCCTTGTGCCTGCTGTGGTCTGGGCTGAAGTGAGCCTAGCTGATGAGAAATACCACGGCGGGCTTTGAAGTGTGGGCGCCTAGAATGTCAAGGGCACAGCTCCATCTAGAGAGTCCGGGATGAGAAATGCAGACCGGTGGTGAACTGGAGAGTTTCCATTGTCCTGAAACTTGTCATTAATCTTGGTTCAAACCAGCCTGCATTGATTTTTGTTTTGTTTTTCATGTCTTTTGATCATAGATTTCTTCAAGGAAAGACTGGTTCTGCTACCTCCCGTGATCCAGGTGTACTCCTCCCCCTTGCTGTCTGTCCTCTCCTGCCTCACCTCGAGGCCGGTGTCTGACCCTGACTCATCAGGACCCTCCAGGGCTGGTGACACTTAAGCTAATTACAAGGGTTTACCCACGGGTTACATGGGAATGCTGAGAGGCAGTCCAGTTTTCTTCACCAGGGTTGCCGCTGCTCTGCCACTTACTGTCTCTAAAATTCTTACCTTCTGTTAAGGGTCAGTGTCCTCACCTGTAAAAAGGGAATAAACAGTTCGTTCCCCCACCCCACCCCAGGATTGTTATGAGAATTTAGTGAGTTCACTGTAAGGACTCAGCGAGTGCTTAAAATTATATAAAGAAACGAATCTGCTTGTGAGCCTGGGCTGAGGGATGCACCACAGTTACGTGCACAACTTGTGACACGCGTATACAGTAAGTGTTTTAGTTTCCGTGTGTTTAGAGGTAAAAACTTTTAAAACTCCAGAATGAACTCCGCTGACTGTACTATCTGATTTGGATTTGCAAGGGTGTATTTTTCTCCTCCTGCTAATCTTAACGCCACATTTCAATTTTCTCCCAATCGATAATCAGTACAACTGGTTTGGCATTTGCATCAGAGTCCCAAGCGGTGCTAGTGATCAGAAGCTGCCCTTGGGAACGTAGATTTGTGGCATTCTCGGGGGGAGTGACCGTGACATGTATTCCTGGACTCTGGGTCTTGTGAGCGAGGGCGTGGGGTCTGGCAGTGAGGCTGGGGGAGGGGGACACGGTGTCTTGGGCTTGAACCTCTTGCCTTCAGAGCCACTGCTGGGGGTGGTGGTGATGAAGTGGGTGGTGGCCAGGTGTGACTTAGCTGGGCAGCACATTCTGGAGGTGACAACACGTTCGCAGCCTTCATGCCCTCTCAAGGGACAGCTTCACTCCTCAATTCTGGGCTGGTATGAGCGCCAGGAAACTTGTCTTTGTTTTTTGTGCCCGTGGTCTCTGAAGAAGCACAGGATTTCAAAGGCAGTCGACAAATGAGAAATCCTGTGGGTCATAGAGCTTAGAAAGCTTATTTTTTTTCGTAAATGGTGTGAACCATCGAGGTCTAGCTGTGGTTTCCGCTGGTGGAGGAGCAGGAATGGGGAGCCTCGACATTTATCTGAAGCTCCAGCCGCCTCTCTCAGATCGGGAAGACATAAAAGTTCAATGTCATCTTCAATTTGCATGGACTCCCTTTGGAGATGCAGGGCTGGCCGAGTCAAGTGGAGCACTTAAAACACCAGGGAAGTGATAAATCACAGAGCGAGGGTGAATAAGCGTGAAAGGCGTCTCCCACAGTTAAAGCAACCAGCCAGGCCTCCCTTGTGACCTCCATCAGCATCGCCTGCCTGGAGGGGGGCAGCTCCACAGGCTGCGCTGCCCGTGTGGTGAACACATTCAGCACCCCCAGACCCCGCTCAGGGACCCACAGGGCTCTGCCTGCTTCGGAAACCCTGCGATGTCTGGTGGAGCGTCCCCTGCCTTGGCTCCCTGGCTCCAGAACTTTCCCTTTGTGAGAACAGGGCAGATGTGGTGGGGGGAGGGTGGAGAAGAAAGGGGAGCAGGAGTGGAGTGGGGAGCAGGGGTCAGCAGAGGCACCAGGTGCGGATGAAGAACACAGGAGAGAGGGCACTGGCTCCGTGGGAAGCTCGGGGGAGGCGTCGCAGGTATGGGCTGGTCTCGGGGCACCCTCCTCCTGGTCGTGAAGCCTGGGCTCATCCCTGAAGGCTACTCCCACCTCACGCAGACCGAATGTCCACGCGCCTCTTAACTGTCGAGCGCTTCCAGTTTTCTTGCTTGTTCCTGGTAGCTCCCTAGGTAGAAGATTCTACCAGCCTCTTTGCCAAAAGACCACGATCCAGTCCCTCCCTTTGGTTGGTGGGCTTTACCTGGTCAAGCAGTTGCCCTTTGGGAGGCGTTGAGGAGTGTGCAAAACCTGCTTCGCCCTTCTAGGGTATTGTACCACCCTTTGGAAGTGTCTGAGGACATTAGTGGGCCTGATTGGTTGCAGTAAGACATCTCATTTGGTCCCTCAGCACTGAAGATACGTTTCAGTGCAGCATTCCTCCAGCACCTGATTTGTCACTGCAACAGCGGGAGGGAAGAGTCGGGATGCAAACTCATTCTGCAGGCTCGAGGTTCTATTCTTATGATCCTTGCTGTGATTTCCCTTCTGATATTGGCAATTTGAAATGACATCGGTCTATCTGCCCCATTTCCCGAAGGTGCTCGTTCAGAGTGCTCTGTGCCCATCAGTTAGCCTCCCCCTGCCCAGCGAGGTGAATCAGGCCGATTCGTCCATTTTCCAGGTGGAGGAATGAAATGAGGCCCTGCCAGCATCACACGGGCAGCTCGAGACATGGGCAGATACCGGTTTCCAGGCATCATTCTGCCACTTTAGGTCCCTAAAGGATTAATAAACCAAAGGCACCCTCTGGGTTTTCCCAGGCATATTTCTCTCTAGAGCAGATATAGTAGCTGATAGCAAATTGGATTTGTTAATTGTGGTGGACTCGGCCCTTCATCCCACCTCTGCTTAGGGATAAGTGTGTGGACAGCTCTCTCCCCGTGCACATCACCAGATGGCATTTGGGTACAAGCTGTCAACTAGCAAGACAGCTGAATAGCTTAATCTGACCCGTTTATAGCAGCCATCCCCCCTCACCGGCCCTGCCCCCTCAGCTTTGATTTGGAAGCGGAATGTTTATCACACCCCAAACCAGAGATTATGTTGGAATTTGCTGCTGCTGGATTTGGCTGTCACCTTCCTGCTCCTGGTGGAGAATCTGCCTGTCCTTTTGTATCTGCGCCCTCCCCCGCTCCTTCGTTCTCAATATGTAGTGGTTGAGAGGAAGTGTAACATGATATTAGGGCTTGCATTTCAATTCCACTGCATTTTTATGGGACAAGCAGAGTCTCAGCGCCTAGAGTTATTAGGTTAGTATCTAAAATGGGTTCAGCGTTGTGGGTCTTTTTGTTTAAAATGAATTAGACTCTCCCCCACCCCTTCTTCTCTTCTCCCGCTGGGATGAGTGGATTGAGGTGAGGCCCCCAGAGACCAGTTGGAGGAATCCTGGCGCTCTGATTAGTTTTCTTCTCCCAGCTTAATTGTAGGGCTTCTTCTCCCTCATCATTGATAGCCGAAGTGGCTCTGTGTCCCGCCCACCCTCTTTTGCTTTAGGAACAAGATTATCACAGTGTGGCCTTGTGAATCAATTTCTCTGTGCTGATGAAAGTGTAATTCATTCTTAATCAAACAGCCTTGCTGCTGCAGGCTCTGTGCCGGAATACATTTAGTTATTCTGTCTTCACTTTGGGAAGCAATCCCTCTCAAAAGGACTTTTGGAGGAGAGCTGGAAGGAGGGAGCTGGCAGCCAGCCTGGGGCTGTGGTTTTCCAGCAGGGGGCACTCCTGGGAGTGAGGCCGGAGGAGCTTCGTAGCTGGAAGCCTTCACTGCAGAGCAGGCCAGGAAGGATCAGCGAGCCTGGTGCTGGCCTCGGTGCTTCCAGGCTTGCTGTCTCTACACCCTGGGGCCCTCTCTCAGGGGCAAGCCAGGTCCTTGTATCTAGACGGGCTGCCTGAAACCCTCGCCCAGTGAGTGGGATCCCGTGAGTCTGCATATTGTTTGCATGCCCGGGTTCAGGAGAGGCTGCCGGTTACCAAGTCCTTCCCTAGGGTTGGAGGAACCAGCCTCCTCTCTTTTTAAGGAGACAGAAGTGTCTCCCGAATCTGATTCATTAGCTGGTGGAGGTGTCTGTTCGGTGATACTGCACACAGCTCGGGTGGTGTGAAGAGGTCTCGCCCTGCCAGGAGGCTCCCCGTCCTGCCCTTGCACAGCCTGGTGGCCGTCACAAACAACGGGCAGTGTGATGGGGAGGTGGCTGTGGGGGAACTCTGCCAGGCTGTGTCTATCAAGGCTGGGCAGGAAGAAGGGGCCAGGCCACAGGTGGACCAGAGCCCCCCCAAGACAAAAACCACACCATACAGATATGCAGCCGAGAAAGAAGAGGAAGTTTGTCTCCTCAGAATGGAGCTGGATTAGTGACAGACTTGAACAGCCGGTTCAGTCAAGAGAGAACTTAATTCCTCCTGTATTATTCACACGGCGGATTTTAATCAGATGTGAGGAGACAGCTGCAAGAGAGAAGCGGGTCAGTCCCGTGCCTGGTGAGGAAACTTCATGTTCTTTTGTCATCTTCAGGGAACTGGTGAGAGGAACGTGGGGTGGAGCTTCCGGAGGGGCTGGATGCGGCCGCCAGGACTCCCTGGCTGCCTCTGTCTGGACCCAGGGGGAGTTTTGGACGGTGCGGGGCAGGCGTGGCCACCAGTCGTGCTCGGGCAGAACTCTACCCGCGTGTCCTCAGAAGGATTCAGAGAAGGTGGACCAGACTTGACAGGTCCCAGAATGAGGCAGCCACTGTCCAAGAGGCCCTGCTTGTCTGTCTGCGTCCTGAGGCCTTTCTGCTTCACCACCTACTGAAATTCGGAGTCCGCCCAGCATGGCAGCGTGGTCGTAGAGCCACGTTCTGTGCACCTGGGGAGTCCCCCATGGCACCGCCCCAGTCCTGGAGGTGCTGCCCACCCGAGCAGTGGGTCTGGGGTGATGACAGGTGTTGCTGGATCACCAAAGGGGCTGCAGGGTGGTGGGTGGCCCTTGCGGCTGACTCCGGCTCTCACCGTGTGGCACCGCAGGGTGCGAGGCCCAGGGTGGCGGATCATCTCTGTGGTCCCTTTGCCACGCTGTGCGGAGAGCCAGGCCCGTCCCTGAGCAGGAAGGTGTACCGAACGCTGACGTGGCTTGTACACCTTGGGGTAGGAGAGGGTAGCGGGAATCCAGGATGCTTGTGAGCCGACTTCCAGGAGTCTACGAAGACGACCTGCAGAGGCCGTTCCCTTTATGAAGGGCTAGCTTTGTGCCGTTTCCTCTAAGCCTTCCCCTCCTCCTTTAGGGATACCTCCTG
Organism: Phocoena sinus; assembly: GCF_008692025.1. NCBI lineage: Eukaryota > Metazoa > Chordata > Mammalia > Artiodactyla > Phocoenidae > Phocoena > Phocoena sinus. Next base: position 67,107,620 of record NC_045776.1, on the reverse strand, counting down.
CCTGAGGCTACACGGTCAATGTGACAGTCAGTGAGCTTTCTAGAAAGAGCAGGTGGTGAGGGATCCCACAGGTGAGGGGAGGGCTGGGGTGTGGGGCGGAGCCGGGCCGGGAGGGCAGCTGGCAGTGCCTGAGGGGGAACCTCCCTGCCCCTGGGCTTGAGTCCCCATGTGGAAGAAAGAAGCCCAGGCTTCTCCCCATGGACCGTCTTCACTGCCCAGCTCCCCGGCCTGTGCTCCAGCATGAGCAGGTCCTGATGCCTGAGATGAGGGACGCTGTGGAGGTAGGGCAGGCAGAGGAAGGGTTCCGGCTGCGCCAGTCAGCTCGTGCGGGATTATCCTCTGATGACGGGCTTCCTGTTGGAATTGGAACCACCACAAACTGTACAGAAAGGGTGAAAGGCGGGGGCGGGGCAGGCAGGTCTGCCTGCGGGCCGAGGTGGGACGCTCCAGTGCCCTTGGTGTCAGCAGCCACGTCCGCCACCTCCGTCTGGTGGCTCTGCCCATCCCTCCAACAGCCTGGAGACCATGGTACTGTCTTCTTGCCGAGGCTGCGCGTCCAGGGTGCTCTCCTGCTTCTGCACGGCCAGTGTTCGATCTCGCGTCGCACCTCTCCTTGGGCTGGGGTGCGACTGCTGCTCTTGTGAGATAGGAGGTCAGTGCGGGCTGGGATCCAGGGCAGTGTGTTGCCCACCCGAAGAGGGCTTTGCCTCCCAACAAGCACACGCTCAAGTGACTGGAGTCTGGCGCTGCCAGAGCTGCCAAAACCCTCCACCGGCACCTCGAGGGGATATAGCCAGCACGCAGCTCCGCTAGGAGGATCCAGGAATTCTTGCAACCATCATTGTACAAACGGGCAGGAGGCTCTCGGAAGCCCCCACAGCCCGGGCTCCGTGCCTGGGGAAGAGGCCAGGCCTCTTGGGGGCATCTGCTCTCCCTGCCTCAGAGGCTGTGAACCCTGCCTTCGCCCTCACCCCTCCGAACCTGCCCTCTGCCCTGCTCCCCCTGGAAGGAGAGGAGTCGGAGCTGGGGGAGGGGCGATGTGACACTGCTGTTAGTAACACCAGCTGTAGCGTTTCACCGCGCGCCAGGCACGGCACCGAGCGCTCTGTAGAGTTTCTGTCCCTCCGCACGTCACCCTGTGAGGCAGGGGCTGCCACCACCCCTGCTTCTCGGTGGGAACTGGGGCCAGACGGAGTCAGTGACCTGCCCAGGACCACCCAGCCGCCCAGGTGGGCTTTGGGTCGGGCAGTCTGGCCGTGCCTGTGAGTGACTCAGTGTATGGAAGGAAGGGCTGCGGCAGAGGCCCCGTCCCCTGCAGGTCCCCTGGACCCTGAGGAGCCGGCCTGAGGTCTCCCCGGGAGTGTGGGAGGAACCCGAGTGGAGACACGGGGTTTCACACCTTTTGATTCACTTTCCCCCAAGAGCCTTTTTGTCCCGGTGGCTCTCTGGCTGTCTTTCTTTCTTCCCCAGTTACCATCCTTGTTCCCGTTATCACAGAGCACGTAACTCCCGGCCCGTCTCCTCTGCTTGTGTTTAGGGAGAAACCCATCCTTCTAGAGGGAGTTCCTTTTCAGCAAAGAAATGAAAGGTTTCTCCACTCCCGTTGGAGCTGGGCTTTCCAAAGGGTTTCTGAAATTGGTTCCACTGAAAAAAAGAGCTCAGATGTCTCCTTGCATTTAGCTTGTTAGTCAGGAACTTCAAGGCCAAAAGATTTGGCAGGGTTTAAAGAGCTGGCTCTCAGCTGCCTCGTTTTGAGTGTACTGATGCTGCGTGTCTTTGATGGTGAAGTGGTTGGTTTGGAGTCTTCTTCCCCCACCCTGTGGAGAGCCAAGCTCTCTTTGGATTCAGGGACTGCCAGAGGTTGAGGGAATGGGCCAGACCATCTAGCCTGGCCCCATGGTTTAACTCCAGAGAAAAGCGGCTCAGAGAGGTCAAGGGTGTCCACTGAGGCTACACAGCGAGGTGGTGACGGAGAACTAGCGCCTGGGCCTTCTCAGCCCCAGGTGGAATTCTCGACTTTCCCCTGCATCTCACCATTTCGTTATCGTTATCACCTACATCTTATTCACTCAAAAAACTGAGCTTCTGCTATGTACAAAGCACTAAGCTAAGTGGTTGGAGGGTATGAAGATGAACAGTACGCACTCTGTGTCCCCCCTCCCTGAAAACACTCCTTAGCAAAATCCCAGAGCTGGATATGGAGCACACAGTCTCACCCAAGTAAGTGATTTCAGGAGTAGAGCAGGAAGCAGGGCACTGGGGGTGCGCCCGTGCCAGGTGCTTCTGTTTGGGGAGATCCTGGGAAGGGGCCTCCCGAGTTGGGGGATTGGGGTTTGGCAGCCCGGGAGGTCGCAAACCCTAGTTAGTGCTTTATCTGCCAATCCGAGAGCTCTACCGCCAATCCTCCCTCTCCCTTCCACGTCTTCTCAAGCTTGTGCCGCTCAGGACAGCATTCCTGGGAAGGCCTCACAGTTTCCGCCCAGAGCACCGCCCCATGTGCTGCGCCCTCCCTGCCTAAACCAGCCCTACCTGGAAAGCCAGTTGCCTCCCAGTTTGTGGATGGAAACCCCCTCTCAGCTGCCAGGTGACGGGCAAGTCTGCTTTGGGGCCACCTGGGGAGCCAGGAGTGGAAACGATGAGCTCTTCCTCACCTGACACAGGCCTGCCCTGCCCGAGGCCATGTCTCCTTGCCCCAGCAGCGTGCCCAGGGCACGAGGACTGAGACACTTGCATTGCTGAGCTGGCCCTCGAGCCCTGAAGCGGATGAGCACCCAGGCTGGGACCAGCACGGACAGCACAACAAGAGGCATCGTTAGAGACTCCTTTGTAGACGGGGATGTGAGAATCTATTAAAATGCCCAGGGTTCCCCTGCCCTCTGTGAAAAGGCGACATTGATGACATTTTCCTGCTGACATGCTTCTGCCCACCAGTCATCCCTCCTGGCACGTCCTCATTTGTCACCTCCTAATTTGAGTTCCTGGGCAAATCTGGAAACTTACTTGGGATTGACCACGAGCTTCTTGAACATCTACTTGAACCGTCTTCCCTTTCACTCCCAGCCACCTTTGAGTTTAGTCCGGGAGGCAGGAGGACAACCTGTTGTGAAAGAGCTGAAAGCCAGCCCCCCTTTCACTTTCTTCTCTGCTTCCTTGCAGCTCACCCTGCAGAGCGCCAAGTCCCGAGTGGCCTTCTTTGAAGAGCTCTAGCAGGTGACCCAGCCACCCGAGGACTGGCCACTTCTGCTTGCAGCACTGATGGGATGGGCCTGACATCGAGGGAGCCGTCCGTAGGCGGGCTGGATGGGGGCTTCCTCGGAGCTCTGGAGCTTTTCCTGGCTGAGCGGAGAGCCCAGCCCCCTTCATGTGCAATTGCCTTGAACTATGACCCTGCAGAAGTATCTCTCTTGGGGTTCTAGTTCTCCTGACCTGAGTCTTTAAATTTTTTTGAGTATTTGTCTTTCCTTACCTAATGTGGGATTCCGTGCTTCCTTCGTCCAAAGCACCCTGGGGTGTGTGTCTTACTCTCCACTGCTGACCTCCCAGCCCTGTCTGGGAAGTGGCTGTAGGAAGTGAAGTACACAGGCCCCCTGGAGACCGGAAGGCTGGTGGCATCCCTCCCCCCCACCACCCCCCAGGGTTCCAGAAAATTCATCTCCTTCACTGGTGAGGAACTGGCATGGGAAGAAGTGTGGCCGCCCAAGCCCAGGCCCACAGCAACCTGCCTGCTACACGTCATTGGAGAGTGAGCCAGGCGATGGGTCCTCGGCCTAGGCACCCCTGAGGTAGCGCTCTGGCTGCCAGCTGGTGGGGAATGGGAAAGGCAGCTGTGCCTGGGGGAAGACCCGGCAGAAGCTGTGATGAAGGGCTGGCTGCCAGCAGAGGGCCTGGGAGGCCAGCAGAGCCGTGTAGGAACCTGCACCCTACAAAACACTCGCTGCCTTTCTTCTGCCACCTCAGACCAGGGTCCAGGAGGCAGGCGGGGCCCTCTCCAACCGTAGCCTCTCTTGCACGTGGCAGGCGGGGTGGGGGGGCTCCCCGTCACTCTAGTCAGCACCTGGCAGCCCAGCCATGACCGGGGTCTCTGTAGGGCTCTGAGGCCCCGACACCCAGTTCCACTGGCCCCAGTCTGCCTCGTTGATCTGAATCGTCTTTCCTGCCGGCCACACGCCAGCAAGGCTCTCCCCACCGTGGCTGTACCTGGGCCTCCTTGGCTGTTGCCCTCATCTCCTTGAGAGCCCTTCGCCTTATGTTCTCCCCTGAGCCACGTGAGGGAGGGGATGCAGGTGACCCCTCACAGTCAGTGCTCTGCACCTGCTGACACGCGACCCCCGGCCATGCCGGGTGGCAGCAGGTCACAAAGCCACCCCATGGCCCATACTCACTCCTTGGTTTGGGGCCGCTTTCCTGCCCTTTCTTCCTCCATGGCTGGTGGTGCTGCTGTGACCCACCAGGCCATTCACACCCTTCCGATGAGGCTGCTGTGCAGAGCCGGGGATAAGTGCTAACCAGTGAAAAGAAGTGTATTAAATGAAGGCGTGGGAGGGCCTGGAGATTTCCCGAGGGCAGAGGTGGCCTCTGGCAATCCTGTGTGGTTTTGAGAAACTGAGAAGCTCGCAGAGATCCTGCCAGATTCTGTGGTCAAGCTGACCTAGTGGTGTCCTGGGCTTGCCGCCACCTTCTTGGGTCACCTTGCACGGTGTAAGCCAGCCCTATGTGTCCCCCCAGCCCCTCAGGACATGCAGGGTGGGACTCCGAATCTGGACACTAAGCATGAACGGCTGTAGCTGGAAGGTTCCCTTGTGTCTCTCTGTCCCGCCGAGGCCTCTTCCCCTGAGACACGGTCCCGGCGGGGCTCCTCCGGCCGCGTTTGTAATGTAAGGTCTGACAGTTGTGAGGCTGTTTCCTCAGGCTCACCACCCATCCCTGACCTGCACATTTAGTCTGTAACAGTGGCTGTGGGCACAGAGCATGGTGGTCATTCATAAAAATGTTGTCAGGCTTTGTTTTTTTATTATTTAACTGCTGTGTGTATGTCTGAAGTCTGGGAAATGCCGAGCCATGCAGCCACAGGGGAGCCGGCTGGGATCTGAGCTGTGGAGGGAGCAGACTCTGGAGGGCCGGCAGAGCCTGGCTCCAGCAGGGACAAGGCAGCTCTCCTTGGGGACGAGAGCTGGCAGATACCTCCCAGAGATGAACAGGCGGAGAGGATGGCGGCCCTCAGAAATATCTTGAGCCCCAGTGGAAGAAGGAATGAAAGCAGAGCTTGGTTTTCAGGGCGTGTGCCAATGGCCGAGGGGACTGTGTGATTTGTAAGTGAATGAGCTTAGGTCTTATTAAGTAAGGAAGCCCCCGACCTCCATTGAGAGCAGGGCCCTGCCCGGACTGTCTCCTTTGAAGTGCTCCTGATGGTCCTTGGCCAGAAGCACCGTGCTGGTAACACTCAGCGAGGCTGCGCTGGCAGCCCCTGGAGGGTCCACACAGGGCACCTCGTTGATCTGATTGAGGCTCCACCTCAGCCCCAGCGGCTCTGTCCTGTGCTGTCCTCACAGTTATTCGCGCACCCACCGGGCCCTGCTGGACCTCACCCCGCGGCACTACTTAACGCTTCCTGAGTGATTGCGTTCTGTAGTCTTGGGGACAGGTTTCTCTCTCCCTTTCTTTTCTCTTTCAAATCAAAACCGCAAGTCCTGAGGCTAACAACCTGCGACTGGCTAAGCTTCGCCTGCTGGCAGGGCTGGGGCCTGCAGGCCCCTGGAGGGGGCGGCCTTGGCAGGGAGATGGCCTCTCCCAGGGGCCAGGCTGGCCCCTCTGGGCTTCCAGGGAAGCTCCATCCACCCGTTTTCAAAGACTTCAAACCATCCTTCTTCCTATGGGGCCTCCTGTCAGGGCCACACCAGGGAAGGCTATTTTCTATTCTGGGGGGTTGTTGTAATTTAAATGATTGTTTTAATAAAAATTCTAAGTTGTAAAAAGTTCGTCTTGGGCTCCCTCAGTTTGCTTGTTGCTCTGGCCATTGAAGTGGTGACTGGGGTTGGGGGGTGGCGGCTCCCTGATGTCCGGGACCTCAGCTCCAGCCCCACGTCTTTGGTGGTGAAAGGGTCCCCTTTTCCGGGCTGACGACAGCACCGCGACTGTGCCTTCACCAGGACACCCCTCATGCTTCCCGTGAGGCAGGCCCTGTACTGGGTTCCAGTCTCTCCATGTCCTTCCCACACCCCTCGCCTGTCCTCAATTCTAGACCTGAAAACTAGGGCACCAGACTGGGCAATCGCTCCAGGCACTCCTGCTCTGGAAGACGGGGCGTGGGCGGCATGCAGAGCCACTGGGGGCCCAGGCACAGCCTGCAGGACAGATGAGGCCCCGCTGTGGTCACAGGGCCACATGCCATTCACACTTGGAGTTGGGAACTACCACTGCAGAGCTTTGGGGTTTTTTTGCTGGTTTTATTGTTTTAGTCAACGAAAATCCTTTATTAAGACCAAAACTACCATAGGATAATTCTATCCCAAATCACGCAACCTAAAATAGAGATTCAGGTGGCACAATGTGTTCTCAAGACTTCTGAGGGTCCACAGGGCTGCCTATCAAAGTACACAAAACTTTCCAAGAGTTTGAGTTAAATATAACCAGCTTTTTATATATTTTGGAAAGATATGAAGTTGTAAAACTAGAGAATTTTGAAGTTTTTAAACAATATTTTGTTGGTTTTAAATGTATAGAATTAGTTACTAATTCAACTTTTTGTTAGATGAATAATATGAAACTGCTGCATTTATTTCTTTTAGCTGAAGTATAGTTGATTTACAATATGTTAGTTTCAGGTGTGCAGAAGCTGCTGCGTTTCTTAAACGTAGGTTATGTTATTTTCAGTGATTGGAAATAGTTTTATTTCCTACGTAGTCCAAGCTAGAGAAAATACTTTATAAATACTGGTCATTTGAAGCTGTCCAGACAATATTTTTACCTGACTTTTTTTTAAAAAGCCAACTCCTGACCCCCAAGAGATAGTAAGGCTCTCACAGATCCCAAGGGCTCCATTCAGTGGGGTTGGAATGAATAATACTGATATTTGGGTATTGGGAGACAGGTTGAATTCTCCTCTGCTTTTTTTGGTTTGTTTTTAGTTCGTTTTGGCCGTGCTGTAAGCCCAAAGCTGCAGGCCGGACCTGGGTGTTTAATTGTGGCATTTGCAGCCCGGCCCCATTAGGTCCTTCAGTGGCATTCCTGCCAGCACTTCATCCTTTTCTGTCATCCTCGCCTGAGCTGAGCACCTGGCAGATGTCCCCAGGGCTGCCCACCCCAGAAGCCTTCGCTTTGGAGGAGCGGGTCGGGAGCCACCCACGTATAACAATGAGTTGGCAGCCGGACTCTGGGGGGAAAGGTATCCGTGAGGAGATTGCTGCAACCATGTCTAATCTAATCTCTTGAGCGTCTGAAGAAGAGAGTCGAGCCGTCTGTGTGTTCGTCTCCGTCTCAGACAGCCCAGGCAGCTGAGACAGGCCAAGGGCTCCTCTCCCCTCCCGGGCCGCGGCGGAACTCCCTGGCAGCCTGTCATTACTGCATTACAGCAGGATGCTGCGGCCACAGTCGCGGCCCTGGTAGGGAGTCCAGAGCTCGCTTACACGGAGAAGGCTCAGGGCTGTTCAGCACTGCCAGGACCTGAGCTGACTCAGAAGAACCCCCACCGGGTCCCCTCCCGGTTCCCACTGGATGCCCATTTCCCACTGGGGTAGTAGCCCCAGAATAGCACCTGGCATGTTGCCTCTGAGCCAAAGAAATCAAGACATCTCCTGGAGAGGTCCGCAGCCGGAGCTGCATGCTTGCTCTGTGCCTCCTGGCTCCCCCTCTGTAACGAGGGTTGGCAATGATGCCTCTGGGTACCTCTGAGATGTTGTCAGGATAACATGAAGAACAGACACAAAAAACACTCAGATTTCTAAGGAAAAAGAGATGAGGATGTGTAGCAGTACCACCGTTATTTACAGGTAACAGAAGCAGTACACATGAAGAAACATGAAATCTTTTCTTTACACCCAGCCATGCGGAGGGCTAAGGAAACCACATAGCTGAGGGGCTGGGCCCCCAACTTGGAACTCAGAAAGACCTGGTTTCAGTCACTTAGCGGCCATATGATCTAGGCAAGTCACCTAAGTTTTGGGCACTGCAATCTCTTCATCTAAAAGGGGAGTTTTATAGGGTTTTGTGGGGATCGATCATGCCTGGGAAGCTCTAAGCCCAGTGTCACAAGGGGAAGGTGACTCTCTCTGGATGCTTCCTTTGGAGGGGTGGGGGGCTTACAGGAGGAAGCAGAAAAAAAAGCAAGTGGACACCCAGAGGAAGCCCCAGGTCAAGAGGGACCAGGCCCCCCTGTGGCCCCCACATGGGCCCCATCCCTCCACCTGTACCAGGAGCTTAATTACCTGCATCTGGCCTATTTGTCCTCACTGTGTTTGCCCAGTGCCAGCTGCAAAGCCCAGGAGATGATAGATAAGCCAGGCTGGGGCTGCCTGGAAAGGATGTTCTGGCTTTGTCACATTAATACCTGCTGCTCAGGTCAATAATTTACTGGCGGCTCAGGGTGGGAGAGCGGCTGGGTGGGCAGCCCTTGGCCCTGCACCTGGAGCAGCTCCCTGAGCCCGTGGGCACCTGGACCATAAAAACCCACTGCAGATGCGGAGGGTTGGGGCCTGGGGGGGGGGGGGGTCGGCGACGGGCACGGCGGTGACCTAATTTTCTCTTATCAGGCATAAGGAAGAAGTCCCCATGGAATCTTGCCCATTTTCAATATAAATAATGTAATTCCCCTGCCTGCCTGCTCAGGGAGGAAGGGGCAGCCTTTGATCCGAAGGAATTAAGTCAGTAAACAAAAGCGAAGAAGGATGCTGAGGTGTCTCCTTGTAGGCACCTGCTGTGCCGTTTACCCGAGAGTCGATTGGAGTTAAATCCAGAACGAGTGAAGTGGACCGGTGGGGACAGCCTCTCTCCTGCCCACCCTCCCCCTGGAGCTTCCTTCATCCAGAGATACCTTCCAGTCCCCCCCACCCTCCCCAGCAACGGCCCAGCTTGGCCCTGCATAGTTTCCAGGGCAGGGTGATTCCGAGGGAAATGCGTGTGCAGAACTGGAGTGGTCTGGGATTGTCTGGGCTGGAGAAGGGCTCCCCCCATGGGAAGAAGGGGCCCGTGGCTGGCAGAGCCACCCAGACTGATTGTCCCACCCTGGCCTGTCGGGGTCCAGCCCGCGCTTCAGGAGAGCAGCTCCCTGCTTCCAGCCATGTGGCCTTGAGAGGGTCCCTTCCGCTCTTGTCCTCGGCTGTAGGTCAAGTTTGGACCAGAGGAACCCAGACCCCTTCCAGTTCCAGCCGTCTACGAATGTCATGTTTCTAAAAGAATTCCTCAGGCTGGTCTGTTTCACCCTCCAGGGAGCCGAAAAAGACAGACCCAGGATACCACAGGGACAGCCCCTGCAGGGCCAGCGAGCTTCACCCCATCCTCTCTCCTAGCCCCAGTCTCCTCTGGCACACACTGGGGAGTAGCAGTTCTGGTGCCAGCCCCCGAGTTAATGTGAAGGGCAGTGGGCACAATTGCAGGGGCCTGGCACTGCCACCTGGGCTTCCCCGCAGCCTCCTGCCCGGCAGCAGGTCCAGCTCCTGACAGCCCAGGTGGTGTCTGGGGCAGCCGAGTGCGCGTCGGCCAGGCCTGCTGTGGCAGCTGCTCTGCTCTAAAACCCACGGGGACCCCGCCTTCTTTGTCCACGCCCACACCCCTCCCCCAGCCTTCTGCTCCCCGCCGAGTTCCTGAGGCAGAATCTATTAAGTCCTTCATATTAGCCGGCAAAGGGGGAAACGGCCCTCTTTCATCTTAACTGGAGTGAATTTGCATTAACACCTGGGGAGTTCTGTTTGCCTTGAGAAAGCACATTACAATTCTGAGCTGCACACGCGGCGAAGTATCTGTACAGCTTTTTCGCGAAGTATCGGTACAGCTTTTTTCTCCTCCCCACTTTTTTCCCCCGGAAAGGGGAGAGGGGCTGGGGATGCCAGGGCTCCCCGCTCCACATAGGAAGGTCCCCGGAAACGCCGAGAAGGGGGAGCAGGGAGCAGCTCTCAGGGGGCGCAGGCGTGCCCCACCCTCTGCCCCCTCCAGGAGGCCGTTAGGCTCCAGGGGCCGCCCCCACCCCAGTGCCCTTATTTGCCAAGCTCTGCTGTAACCAGCTCGTACTGGGCGTTGGGTAGAGAGGCCCAGCAAGGCAGCAGTCTGGGACCCGGAGCCCCACCCCGAGGTGCTCCTTAGTCAGGGAAGGGGGCGGGGTGATGCGGATAAATAAGGGGTGGCTCCCGCTGGGCGGAGCCCCCCACCCCCCACCCCCGGGCAGTGACGACGATGTGGAAGTCACAGCGTTCCAGGTGGGTCTGAACGACGTGGAAGTCACAGCGTTCCAGGTGGGTCTGACCCTCCGGTTTCAGAACCGGCGCCAGCCCACTCTCCCGTCCTGTCACGGAGGCAACTTAAGAGTGTTCGCACCCAGGAACTGTGGGGTCTAGGCGGGGGGTGGTTGGGCATGGTTGTCACGTCTCAGATCTGGAGATGGAGGATCTAAAAGGAGAGAAAAGGGAGGAGGGCACGGGAGGGAACGGTGCACAGGGAAACACCCCCCCTCAGCCCCTCGTGCTTTCAAGTCCTCCAGGAGGCCCAGCTCCTCCTCCCAAACCTGGAAAGGATGTGCACCCCCCTCTCCCCCACTCTGGCCCCCATGGGCCGGGAAGCTGAGAGTCCCATGATGAGCAGGGGAAAAGCAACACCCTCCGACCCCAGGCCACCCCCACCCCACCTCCCGCCTCCTGGCAATCCCAGGTGACGGGGAGGGGAGGAGGATGCAGGGCAGACAGGGGTCCAGGCCCCATCCCCTCTGGGTTGGGGAGCAGGGCAGAGGGAGGGTCCCACGAGGACCGGGGGTGGCACCGCAGGGCTGGTGGGGGACAGTGCTGTTCGGAGGAGAGGGCTTGGCCTTTCGAGCTCCACATTCCTCTTCCGCAGGATCGATTCAGTTCCCAGCCCACCACAGGGTCATCAGGTTCTGAGCCAGCACCTGCCACAGTGAGAGTTTATTAAACAAGGCCTGCTGCTGTGTGGTTATAGCTCTTCACTATTAGCTTGTCCTGATTCAGGTATCAAAGGAGACAGCTCAGGGCAGCAGGGGCCATTGTGAGCAGGGAGGGCTTCTCCCACAGCTCTGCTCCCACTCCTGAGCCCTGGGCAGCTGTGCCCCTCTCCAGACCACCCTGAACTGCCCCCCTCCCATGAAGACAGGGGCAGGATATGACCAGCCACAGAGAACACTCCCTGCCCTGCAGCTGGGGCCCTCACAGGTTGACAGCAGGAGAGGGGCTGGTGGCTGCGAATATCCTTGAGTGGGTGACAGCTGCAGCTGCCTGGGCACAGCCTTTGGGACTTGGGGGGAGTCTGGAGGGTCTGGGAGCCCTGGGCCGGCATCAGCATTCCATGGGCATCCCTGGCCCCTCCGCAGACTGCCCGCCCCCACCCAAGACTGGGTCCATGCCAGGTACCACAGCTACCTCTCTCCAGTGACATTTACCAGCTGGGAAGTGGCCACCGAGACGTGAAATCAGGGCTGGCCTGGGGCTGGCCCACTTCATTAGAGCTGGCTCTGCTCCACTGGGTAGGTCGGCACAGGCCAAGCACAGCCCCGCCCTGCCAGCCCTCCAGCTCCTCCCAGCCGGTCCAGCCCCACTGCCTGGCTCAGGGGAGCAGACCCGGCCCCCCACCCCAGCACCGACCCTGTCTGCTCTGGCCAGGCCCTGAGGAGGATGAGATTTACTACAACAGTGATCCATGTTGGCCTTGGCACACCTGGCCAGTCTCTAATCCTCAGCCGTCCCAGCAGGGGCGCGTTCACCACCCTACACACCAGGCCCAGTTCATGGCAGCAGCTCCCGCTTTGGTCCTGGCTGCATCTTGAGGCCGCGTGAGAGCCCTGTGCTGTCACCATCGCTCCCCTGCGGGACAGGAGGAGAGAGAGGCTCGGAGAGGCCACGTGACCTGGAGCTGGGGTGCGAACCCTGTCCTACCTCCGCCTGGGCTGTTCTGCTCCTCAGCTTCCCAGGAGAGGCTGTCCCTCGGGCCCAGCCCAGAGGCGGGTGGGACAGAAGTCCTGCCCTCACGTGATCTGCGTGTGGCCACCGGCCCCCTGAGGGGGCTCAGCAGTGGGGACAAACCCCAGGGGCAGGAATGGTTTGGAAGGGGCTGTCGGGTTGGGGCTGGATTCTGGGAGGGGGGTCCTGGTGCTGGCTCTCACCCCCACAGCAGGGGAGGAGCTGGGGAAGCAGGGTTGAGCTCGGTGCTGTTGGGGGGCACGGGTTCATTCACGAGCCCCCCCGCCAGGCACTCCTCGTTGAGCCTGTCCCTGGGCCGCGGTGTGGCCCTGGCCGCATGGAGCGAGTGCAGGTCTGAGGCGCAGATGTGGGTGCCTCCCTCCTCCTCCTCCCAGCTGGGGGGCCCAGGCAAGTCAGGTCACCCCTCTGAGCTCCAGTTCTCGAAGCTGGAAAACAGGGTCACCGATGTCTGCCTTGGATGACTAAATGAGAACGCACTTGAAGTGCAGACTGTGCCTGGCCCCCAGGGTGCCATCGCTGCCAGGGAGCACACACCACAGCAGAATGCTGTCCGCCACATTCCCAGTGCCTACCATGAGGGATGCAAAACCCAGTCCTGTAACTTCCAGGGTGCGTGGGGCAAAGCATGCGGCCGAAGCCTTCTTGTCTGATTCCCTGGTGCCCAGCGCAGAGCCTGGCCCAGAGTGGGTGCTCAGTACTTAACTGCTGGGTGAATGGGTCTCAGGCGCCCCCATCTGTGAAATGAAGATCTTTTCTTTTTTTTAATATTTATTTATTTACTTAGGCTGCGCTGGGTCTTAGTTGCGCCATGCAAACTCTTAGCTGCTACATGCATGCGGGATCTAGTTCCCCACCCAGGGATCGAACCCAGGACCCCTGCATTGGGAGTGTGGAGTCTTACCCACTGGACCGCCAGGGAAGTCCCTAGAATGAGGCTGTTAATGCCCAAGGATCTCGCCCCACTCCCTAGGCCGTTGTGCAGTTCAGGTGAAATGATGGCTCAGAAAGCGTTTGTTTTGATAATTAATATGCTGAGGAGGAGGGGGAGGGAGGCAGTGACCTCCCAGCAAACTGGGTGAGGGCTGGGAGAGTCCAGGCCACGATGTCCCCCGGCCGCTGGTTGGGTCAACTGAGCTGTACTTACTGTGGGGCCTGGTCGTTACTCAGCCACCCCCACCCCCAGCCCTTCTGTCCCAGAGGAGCATCCATCAACATCTCCTTCGCCCTGTTGGCCCAGACAGTTAGGCAGTTCTGCCTGAATCCAATGGCCCTGCCACTCAAAGCCACCATCACTGCTTCGCCCCTCCTCCGCCAGGGGCCGGACTGGGGGTCGGGGGTAGGAGTTGGGGGTGCGAGGCAAGCATAGTACCTCATCTCTGTGAATCCTCTCCTCTTCTGGGTCAGGGGGCACTGCTGTGTCCCCATTTTACAGACGAGGACATTGGCTCCCAGAGGCCAGAGACTTGCCCAAGGTCACACCCTGGAGCTGTCACTCAAATGCAGATTGGGGTCCCCACTTTTTACTTCTGCCGCCCTTATCCAGGCCTCAGTCTCCCCTGTGCTAAGAGAGCTGCAGACTTCCTGCAGGCTCCAGCCCTGCCAAGCCTGCTCACCCCATCCCAGCATCCCAGGGACAGCGTGATGGATGAGGGTCCCGTGGAGGGGCAGGTGCAACACGCCCACACACCTGCGGGCTGACCGTTGGGTGATGGATCTCTTCCTCCTCTCCCCTCCCCAGGGGCTCGGCTCCATCTGGTCAGGCGCCGCGCCAGCCTGATGGATGGGCCACCCGCCGGGCCACCCTCGCTGTCGCTGCCACCCGCATCCTCGTAGCTGTGCTCCAGGGTCAGGAGGGTGGCTCCGCAGCCCCTCATTCAACAAACACATGTTTATCAAGGGCCCACTATGTGCTGGAACACAGAGCAGGCAAGACAGATTAGGAAACCAGTTGTCACCCTCCAGTGTAACAAGTGTGGTCACAGGGCAAATAGAGGGCAGTTGTGAAAGCCAGAGGAGGCCTCTGACTCGAGGGACCAGGGTGATGAGTCTGACTAGGGCAGAAGGAGCAGCTTGTACAAAGGGCCAGAAGTGAGAAAAGCAAGGGATGGTCCCACAGCTGTGACAGGTTCAGAATGACTGAGGCATGGAGACGGGATGGGGCGGGGGCCCAGGGAGGCTGGGGGCTTGGGCGAGGCCAGCTTGGGCTCGCCTCTGGATGAGGGGGAGCCAGAGCCAGGTTGGCGCTTCAAAAAAACCCCACTTTCTGGGGGAGGGCGGCCTGCCGAGGGTCTGTAGAAATTCAGGAGCAGAAGCAGGCCCTGGCAGGTGGGACTGGAGGGGGCAGCAAAGGGGAGGGAGTGAAAGATTCTGGAGCCAATAGTGGTCAGTGGCAGAAGCCATGGGGATGATCGCGTTAGCCCCATTTTATAGATGAGGAAACCAAGCCTTGGAGACGGGGCAGGACCTGCCCAAGGTCACACAGAGAGGGAGAAGCAGAGCTGGGCTGGGGGCGAGGTTGTGTGGGAGCCACTGGCCCCTTGAGCCCTGGCATCTGAGCCTCGACCCCAGTCTCAGCCTGGCTTGGTGAGGGAGTCCAAGGGCAGCCCCCACCGGCATGGGCACCAACTTATTCAGGGAGGCAGCTGTCCCCTTCGTGCTGCCACGGACAGGAGCCAGGCAAGAAATATCGCATCATTAAAATGACAAATCCCTTCACTAACTGAACTGGAAGGCCTGCCTCCCTGCCTCATATCCCTCAGCCCCTTCCTCCCCCGCCCTGGGCTTATCACCCCTCCCAGACCGGCAGGAGAGCATGGCGGGACCACTGCCTCGCCCCTGAGATGACCTTGGGTCTCCAGCCCTCCAGCAGGGACCCGGGAGGAGGGGTCCTCTCCATTCTACAAGTGGGGAAATAGAGGCTCGGAGAGGGGACGAGACCCTCCAGCAGGGGCTTCCTCCTCTGCAAGGGTCCCGGCTGTCAGGCGCCCCCACCCCACCCCGACTTAGCAGCAGGGACTCCCCAGGTGACCTCAAAGGCCACATCACACCCTGGGGTTCTGCTCAGAAGAAAGAGTCCAAATTAAGACTCACATTCCCCAGTGCTACCGTGATCTGCTGCAGAGCCTTTCCCATCCCTTACCTTGAGGGGTACGCTTTCTTGCCTGAGCCCTGCCTTGTGAGGAGGATGGGGCAAGGGTGGTTCTCCTGGATTTACAGGCAGGAACCCTGGGGCCTTAGGCAGGCTGCTGCCCTCAGTTTCCCCATCTGACAATTCCTTTGGACCAAAGCTGAGGCCGAATTGTGCGGGGCCTGGTGGGTGCCGAGTGAACATCTGTCTCTCCCCATGCCCACCTGTGTGCTCCCACACCTCATCCATGCCTGCGTGTCCAGAGAGGCCCACACGTGCAAAGTGCCTTGCACACCCAGACATGTGTGATGTGGGCCCCAGCCCTGGGTTCTAGGGGCCCAGGTGCTCAGACCCCTGCATGTGCCTATCCCCCCTGGCACACACGTGTGCACACACACGTGTGCACACACACTTGTCTACAGACGCACATGCACAGGCCCACACCCCTCACGCGTCCAGCAGACCTGTCCACGAACATCTGTGTCACGTATCCACAGCCGTCGGGAGCCCCACATGGAATCCGGGCTCCTCTGGGGAGCAGGGAGTGAACAGATGCCGGGAGATGCCGCCTGGCTCCACAGGCAGCCTGGTTCCCAGAATGACCCCCCCACACTCCCCAGCCCTCCTCCAGGCCCAGCCAGCAAGGACACGCCGTCCGTCCGCCCAGTGTCCTGGTCTCCTTGGATGCAGACAGATCCCACGGAGGCGTCTGGTGCATCCTGACTCGGCCGCAGCAACTGCACCAGCCCTCCCGGCCCCCTTCCCTGTGCCCAGCGCTGCCCAGCGCTGTCCTGCCTGTCCTTCCCCACCTGCTGGGCAGCGGCACCAGCCCCTCGCGCCCCACCCTCCTGGGGTGGAGAGGCGACTTCTTTCAGGAATCACCATGAGGGGTCTCCCAAGCCCTCCCACCTGACCTTGGGCAGGTCCTGCCTCCTTCAAGACCTCAGTTTTCCCCTCTGGAAAATCGGAGGGAGGTTGAACTAGAAACTTGCCAAGGTCTTCTACGTCTCTGGCTGCGCGATTCTCCCAAAGGCCAGGAGAGGGAAGGTGGGGGAGGGGGTCAGGGGGAGACACAGGGAGGAGGAAGCGGACTTTTAGGGATAGCCCCTCCCTGGCCCAGCACCAGGCCTAACAGGGTTGGGAGTGGGAGCGCCCCTGAGCCCGGGGGCTGTGCGTGGTGAGCATCCTCTCAGGTAATCCTCCCTGCCGCCTCCCAGTGGGTGCTTCATTGCCATTTTACAGAGGCGGAAACTGAGGCCTGGAGAGATGCCAGGAGGAGCCAAGAGCCCCCCAGCTCCCTGCACTTCCCCACACCGAGGGCCACAGTGTGAGCGCCACGCGGGAGACAGCTCCCTCCGCACTCGATGTCCTGCCCGAGGTCAGGGAGGGTGGCATTCCGGGAATGGCTTTCTCCAGAGCCAGGCGCCTCCCCACTGCCCGCTCCCGCTCTGGCTCTGAGCCCACCCCTTGGCACTGCCCATCCATCTGCTGTCGCCTCCTGGCAGGGCCACTGGGCCATACATCACCCAACGAAGAAGCCTGAGGCAGCCTGGCCAGGCAGGTGGGCTGGCGCTCGCCCTGGAGGGACCCACCCTGGTGCTGATGATGGGGTTTCGGTCACTGACTCTTGCCTGTGAACAGGGAGCTGGGGCCAGCAGAGGAGGGGTCTCCTTGGAGTCCCAAAGCCCACCACAGAGGTAGCCGATTCCTGCGGGAGGAGCACAAAAGAGGCAGTTGGAGGCCATGGGGTGACCCGAAAGGGAGTGTGGGTCAGGCTGATGACCGTGCAAGTGGAGGGAACCGAGGTGGAGCACTTGGCAGGAGGATGGAGAGTTTTATCTCCCCAGCCCCCATCTGCCGAGTAATTTGCTGATGTAGGTCGCTGGGGCACTGCTCCTTATGGAGCCATGCTGGGGGGTGGGGAGCCAGAGGGAAGGCTCACAGTTGCGGGGGTCTCAGTCACCACCCCACCCCCTGTCAGCCTCCTGGCCCCCTCAACCTGCACAACACACCCCCACACAACCTGCCTTCACCTCCCAGGGCTGCCTCGGTAGGGAGCCTCCAACTTTGCATTCATTCATTCATTTATTCATTCATTCAACAACTATGTATGAGCATCTGCTCTATGTCACAACACTAGGGATGCAGCCGTGAACAAAATCCAGCAACAGGCAAGAAAAGAAAGTCCACGGTGTGTTACGTTGTGGTAAGCGCAAGCCAGGACAATAAAGCAGGGCAGTGGGAGAACAGGTGTGGTTTGTCTTTTGCTTTGTTTTTTTTAAGCAAGTGTGTGGCCAAGGAAAGCCCATCAGGAAGGTGACTTTTGAGTAAAGACCTGAAGGAGTGAGCGATGAAGATGTCTAGGGGGAGAGCATTTCTAGCAGACAACACAGCAAGTGCAAAGGCCCTGGGGCAGGAGTGTGCCTGGCACTCTGCCAGGTGAGGCAGCTGGAGCAGGTAAGCAAGGGGAAGAGTTGAGGGCAGAGAGGTGAGGAGAGAGGTACACTGTGCTCCCTTAGAAGAAGGTGGAGGGAACCACGCCTAGGTTAGGAAAGTGACCAGTGGTAGTTTAGCGGACCAATGGGAGGGCCTAACATTGGACAGAGGCCCTCTGTCCATGGTCTGTCTGTCCTCCCTCCCTCCCTTTTCTTTTTTCTCTTTCTTTCCTTCATTAATTAATCCAGAAAATGTTTATTGAGCGCCAGGAATCGTTGTAGCCTCTTGTGAACTCAATCCAAAGGATTCTTCACCCTGCCCCCCTGACAAGACACCTCACAACGTCTGTCCCGCATGCCTGGGGTGGGCCTGGACCGCCCCCCCTCACCCCCTCTCTATGCTCCAGATGTCAGCCCGTGTGTCCCTCACACAGGTGCAGAATGGCAGCGATGTGTGTGCAGAAAAGCCACCAAATGCCGGTTTCCAGGGCTGGTGAGTCTCAGACACACATATGAGGCCAGAGTGGAGCACACACAGGCTGTCCCCTCCCCTCCCTGGGCCTCAGTTTCCCCATCTGGGAACTGAACAGGGAGAGAGGACCTAAGACCTCTTTCTGATTCCCCAGAGCCCTGGGAGCACAGGGAGGGGCTGGGCTTGAGGGAGCCCCTATACCCCGTTCTAATAGGGAACTGAGCTTTGAACTTACAGGTCCCCTCGTGTCGTGCTTGCCAAGGCCTCCTCCTCTCCTCTCGACACGATGGAACCCCAGGTCTGAGAGGGGCATGTGTAGACCCTGGCTGCCCCCGCCCCACTCAGCTGCCCCAGGAGCCCTGCTTGGAAGGAGCGGGAGAAGAGCAGGAGGTCCCAGTGGTGACCCAATGCCAGCCAGGAAAGGGCCCCCCCGACCTGCTGCTCGCTGGCCCTGGCCCTGCATGGCCCCCCAGTTCACCCTGGCCCTCCATAGCTCTTCTAATTACATAGCCATAAAGCACAAATCTCTAACAATCCAATTAGTAACGCCATTACTGCTCTGTCCAGGATTAAAATTACCAATTAAACTGCTGTCGATTTTATCATCACTTAGGCTCGACACAACCAGGGCACTTCAGGCCACAGAGGCCCATTAGCGGCCCCTTGAGTGGTGTCTGACCAGGGCCAGGGCTGGGGGCCTAACTCAGCAGCTCAGAAGGAAGTCCCTCCACCCACCACCCCTGGCGTCCTAGTGCCCTGTCCCCCAACATCAGGGACTCCAAAAGATCATAGCCCTGTTCCCTACGGAATCAGAAGTGGGCAGGGGAGGAGGGACTTCGGCAAAACCAGCCTCTACCTGGGCAGCACCTCCAGTCTGCGCCTCCCCCACGTTCTCCTCATCAGACTCACCGTTTCATGGCCCCGTGTTTCAGTGCCAGGCCAACCTGCACAGCTGAGTCCCAGGACGAGGGGCCGTAAGCACTCATCTGAAAGTCTGGCCCCCACATCCCCTGCCCCCTCTCTCTGCTACCACAGTGCCCTCTGCCCACAGCCTCGAGGTGCCATCCTTACACGGTATCCCCACTGTGCTGGGGGCACCACTCTGATGAGCTACTCACAGATCAGCACTGTCCATCTCCCAGGTGACAAGCAGGTGCTCCTTTGGGGGACCCTCAGTGACTTGTCTCGGCACAGGGGAGATCTTGGAGCACAAAGCCAGAGGCCAGGGAATAGGCAAGTGCTTGCCCTGCCTGGAGGTGGGGGGAGTGAGCTCCCCGTCCCTGGAGGTGTGCAAACACAGGCAGCACCCAGGCCCCATGGTGGCAGGTGGAGGCAGAAGCTCACACATGGAGAAAGGTAAATGTTAGGCTGGATGATTGAAGCCAGGTAAGTAATTTGCTTCTCCTGAGAAAGAATATGAGATGTTAGGATCTGAGAACCCCCTTGGGAGGGCCAGAGGGTTCAGTTGTCTGATCTCCAGCCCTTGCCCTGGGGGTGCTTCCACAACAGGGGAGGGGCAGGGGCAGAGGAGGGGAGGGGGAAGGGCCCGGGCAGCTGGAGACAGGGAGGTAGGCACCAGCTTGAGAACTCAGCCTGGTGTGCTCAAGGCTGCCGGTCCCCGGCACCTCAGTGACCCCTCTGAGACACCACAGGAGCAGTGACGGCGAATGTTTGTGCTCTGCCCTGGACCCCCGGCTCAGTGCCTTCCCTGTCATCCTCGTCCTGCGCTCATCCTGAGAAATGGGTACCCTTATTCCCAGGTGAGGCACCAAGACTCTGAAGTCCAACAACTTGCCTGAGGTCACACTGTTTCTCTCTCAGGTCTGATCCCAGGGGACATGTCGTGTGCCACATGAGGCTGCAGAGCCCACCCGCAAGGTCTGCACATTTCAGCACCTGTGCAGCTCCTTGTTCAAATGGAAGCTTATGCACAAGCTCTTTA
Source organism: Phocoena sinus (assembly GCF_008692025.1). Taxonomy (NCBI): domain Eukaryota; kingdom Metazoa; phylum Chordata; class Mammalia; order Artiodactyla; family Phocoenidae; genus Phocoena; species Phocoena sinus. Next base: position 67,087,513 of record NC_045776.1, on the reverse strand, counting down.
TGTCACACAAAGAAATGCAGAAAAGGAGAGGCACCCTCGTCCCACTCCAGAGATGGCCAGAGCCTGCAAGGAGAGGCAACCTCCTCCCACCCACACCCTTGGCTGGTACACGGGCCGGCAGGACTTGAGGCCTCTTCTGGAGGAGCGGCTGCCCTGGGCAAATCGGTCAAGCATCTCATCAGAGGCGACAGACTGAGGCAGGGATCTGGGAGCCCAGAGCAATTAGAAGCTGCCTTGCGCCTGTCTTCTGCCAGCTGCCACAGCTGTCACTCAGGAAGTGGGCCTGGAGCAGGGGCTGGGCCCCTGATGCCCCAGCCAGTCAGCAGCCTGCCCAAAGGGGGAGACCGAGGCCCAAAGGGGACCAGGGGCGGGGATCGCTGTCATTTCCTGGGATGGACACCACCAAGTTCTTCTCGCCCTTGCCCAGGCTCAGTTTCCCCGACCAAGCCTTCTTCCCTGGAGCAGTGGTTCTAACCCTTGGAAGCTCCTGGGAAGCTTTTTAAAAGTGCCCTTGCCCAGGCCCCAGCCAAGCCGACTCTCTGGGGTGGGGGGGGCCTGGGTGAGTGCCTGAGTCTGTCTCTCCCAGGCCAGGTTTTTCTCACTTATTGACATCAAACCCTGCCGCAAGGACTAGAAGCTTCTCTGCTCCTATGGCCATGCCTCCCTCTGCCTTCCAGACCATTTCTGGGCCCAGGGTAGTATGAGAGCCAGAAAGGGAGGCTCTAAAGGTCCGGCCTCTCAGCAACATCTCCCAGTACTGTGTGTGCCAGGGACAGAGGTACCAGGCACTGTCACCTTTGTCATCTCATCAGATCCCAGCAACCCTGGTTGGGTAGTGGTAGAGTCAACCCTATCTTACAGAGGAGGAAACTGAGGCAGGACTGGGTGTCACACCCAGGGCACAGAACTGGTAACAGCAGCCGGGTTTCATGCCAGCCACAATGGACTCCAAGTTCAGTGCTCTTTTTCTACCACCAAGCTGATTCTCAAGGAGTAACAAATTTAAGGACTTGTCCCTTTCACCCTGTTTCCCTCTCATGGACTCTGCCTCCTGCTCTGTCCTGTCTACCCCTGTCACCTGTGGGAGCTGGGCAACTAAGGGCTCAGAGAGGGTGCTCAGGGGAAGGCAAGATCAGAGCAGACAGGGGCCTCTGGGTCCTGGCCCGCACCCCTCACGGCTGGGTCTGCCTCTGCAGGTCTATAAATTCCATTATTCATCAAGTGACTGTGTGAGTTTTCCCGGATGATGAATATTTTATTCAGCTCCACACACTGTCCCCAGCGGGTTCTTGGAACAATATTGTTCCCTAGCCAAGGATCAGAGGCCAGAGCCTCTGCCCTCCCTGGATGTGCCCTTCCCCCACCAGCACCTCCCTGCCTCCCCCAGCAGTCCCCAAGTTTGGGCAGGGCTGCGGTCAGCGGCCCCAGCAAAGCCTTGAGCTTGGTGCTTGCCCTCCCTCCATTTTGATATCCTCTTCTGGATAATGGGTTCATGTATTGCCTGTCAGGCCCTCCCGGATCCTTCCACACCTTTACCCAGTATGGCTTGGCCCTGGGCTCTGCCAGTAGCTCTCCCTGGTGCTGAATGTGGGTGGCGACAGGATGCTGGGGAACATGCTGGTTTTGAGATGAGAGGGCTCCAGTCTCTGGCAGGGAGGCAGCCAGCCTCTGGACAGGGTAGTCCCCACTTCTCTCCTCTTGCCTCCCTGCCACTTGGTGGATTCTCCCAGAGTCACAGATGGGGCACCTCTCCTCGGGTTTCCGGCACCCTGAGACAAGGACTAGTGGGGGAAGTCTGTGGAGACCCCTCCCTGGAGGGCCCACGAGTCTCCTGGTGGCACCCCAGGGAGTGCAGTGTGATGGCAGCGGCACCTTCCCCAGATGGGGGAGTGACAGACACAATTCACACCCTGTGATCTCACCATCTGCTCCCCTGTGACGTGCAGAGGAGAGGACGGGGCTGCAACGCCGAAGGGCGGGTGGGCTGGTGTGTGATCCTTCGTTCATTCATTCATTCTCTCATTCATTCTTTCAGCAGATGTTCATCCAGCCCCTGCCACTTTCCCAAGCCCAGCCCAGTCCTGTGCCAGGCGCTCGGATCTGGGAGGTGCAGACCCGGACCCTGCCCTCCAGAGCTGAGTGGGGTCCTCACACATCTCTGAGCTTTTGCCCACCCTCGCTCCTCCTCCTGGAGTTCCCTTGACTCATAGTAAGAGCCACCATGTTCCGTGCCTGAGCACTTCGTGTGCAGGAACTAAGCATTCACTCTGGGGGCTGGATGTGTTCCTATTTAACAGGTGAGTAAGCTGAGGTTCAGAGACACCCAAAGGCACATGTCCAGCTTTGGGTTCTCCATGCAGAGCTCTTACTGCTCATGGCACTGCCTCCTCAACCGAAAGCCCCGTTTCCATGTCCTTCCTCTGTAAAAACTGCTCCCCCCCCCACCTGCCCTTCAGCAGGCAATGAGCTTCGGCCTTAACCATGCTGCCCAGCCCTCTGGCGCTTGCTCTGTGAGCCCCAGGTACAAGCAGCTCCCCCTCATCCTCTGACTCCCAGCCTGGCTTGCTCGCAGGACCTAGCACCCAGGGGCTGCCCACCGGAGGGCCGAGGAGGTCGATGAAGGTTCCCAGAGGAGGTGGCGTTCCTCTGACCCTGGAAGGGCAGGGAGAGAGCAGCATGGCCCAGAGCCTGGATTCCCATCCCACCCCTACCCAGCTCCTGCCTTGAGCTTGAACCCCCGCTCTATCTCATAACTCTGCATGACCAACCTGGTCCCTTCAGCTCCCTGAATGGGGTTGCCCTTGACCGTGAGTGGGGTGTGGCCAAACTGCCTTCAGAGTCTTAGGGGACTCTGTGCAGGTCATATGCACAGCCCAGGTGTAGCCCAGGTGCAGCTGGTGGCGTGTGGAAGCTCCCTGGGCACACAGCCAGCTCCATGGGCCTCCATAAATATGCCTGAGGTCAAGAAGGGCCCAAGCAGTGGGGTGCACCATGACCTTGGTGCTATAAACCTGGAGGGTCCTGTCCCTTTGGCCTGGTGGGAGCCTGTCCCAGGGAGCAGCCTGGTCACAAGATGGTCACAGACCAAGGCTGAGGCCAGGAGGAGGGCCCATGTCTTAGCAGACACCCACACCTTCCCTCAGCACAGACCTTCAGGTAGTGCTAGTCAGGCCCACACAATTGATTTTTGCTTGATTTACTCGGGGACTGTTTCCGCCTGTCCTTTGAAGATTCTCTGCCTGGACAGCACGGCGGGAGCCACAGGGGATGCAACGGGAGCTCCATCTGGCGAGCGCCAACATGCTGTGTGGCAGCCTCTTGGAAAGTCACCAGGAGCTGGGTTTCCCACCAGCCCCTCAGCAGGTCCCAGCCCACCTTCCCTAGACGTGGGGGTCCTGATTTAGAACTGGCTAGCCACTCAGTAAACACCAAAGGATTGAGCTGCTGTCATTCACACTCCCCATCAGTACGTTGCAGCTATAATTATTATTATTGCATATTCCTTGGGGTGATTTTTATGCTAATAGTAAACTCCCAAGAGACACAGGGAGGCCCTGCCAGGCAGCTTTCATATGTTACATCTCTTCAGCTTCACATTGCCTGGGAGGTAGCACTGCCATCCTCACTTCACGAGGGAAACTGAGGCCCCAGGTGGTTACGGGAGGTGACTAAGTTTCCACAGCAGCAGCCCCAGGTCTGTCTGGCTCCGAGGTCCAGGTTCTTTCTTCCCCATTCCTCTGCTCCAGGAGAAGACCCAAGGGAGCTCAAAACACTCAGTTCTAAGGGTGGAATGTCAGACCCGGGACTGGTGGGCTAGGAGGGCTTCGGGAGGGGCTTTTCTGGGGCCTCACACAGCCCCCAGCCCCAGGTCCTAATGGGCACCCAGCTGGCCCATAGCGGCTGGGGAGACAGACAGACAAACAGCTGGGGTCCTTCCTGGCTTCTCTGCAGGTTGTAGATGCTGCTGGGAGCCGTGTCCACAGCCAAGTCTAAGAAGTGCTAGGGCCCAGGCCTGGCCCAGCCCAGCTCAGCCAAGGCTGGCATCTCTCCCTGAGCCCCTCTCCCCAGGCCACGAGACAGGGCTGTGATTAATCAGCGACAAAAGCAGAAAAATGTAATCAGCCTGGGAAGGGCCGGGCCGCAGAGGGCCGTGGCAGTCAGCTCTCCCCTGGGGCGAGGGCTGATTGGACCAAAGAGGGCAGGGAGGTGGTTCCCATGGGGCCTCAAGGGGCGGGGTCCGCAGCTGGGGCCATGGCGAGGCCAGAGGGTCAATCCCTCCTTCATAAATATGCATGGACGTCTGCGAACACAGGCCCACACCCAGGGGTCGCACACTGCCCCCCACCTGCCCATGGGTTCCTGCCCTCCCCTCCCAGCTTACAACCTTGGCACACACAGGTGTCCACACACACTCCCAACATGCGTTCATCTGCGTGTGGACTCGAAAACACATGTACACACCCTCATGGATAACGGATACATGCACAGGCATACTGCTCCCACGAACACCTGACCCCTCATTCCACGCGCACACAAGCTCTGGGGCCTGGGAGAGCCCTGCACAAGTATTAGGTCTAACCTGGAGCTATGTGAACTGACAAAGCCTCACACCAGTCCCTACAGGCACCCAGCCACCTCTGTGGCCTGGCTCCCTCTCTGCAGGCTGAGCAGTGGTGAGGGCTTGGGAAGGAGGCTCCACTGTTGGAGGCAAGGTCAGGTGCGCGGTCTCAGCCACAGGGCAGGGAAGCCTGCCCCAGAGCTGTCCCCAGCTCCTGCCTGCCGGCCCTGCCCCATGACCTTGGTCAACGCCCTTCTCTCTCAGCCTCAGTTTCCCCACTTTGGAGCCTCTCCTGGCGCCAACACTGTGTGATTCTCTTCGAGGACCCAGGCGCCTGGGGCAGACCTCCCCTCGCTGCCAGTTATCTGGTCCTCAGTTCCTAGCTCTCTGTTCATGGGGGTGGGGGCCAGCCAAGGGGCTGGAAGGGCCCCACCCCCACCTTAATTTAATCCTGGTGGCTGCGGACTTGGTTTGTATGGGCGCTGGGGGGGCAAGTTATCTTCCTCAGGGAGAAAGGGGAGCCCGGGGCAAAGGGGAGAAGGAATCCCCGGCGGGCGAGGGGCGGCCGCACAGGGGCCGGCGGCGGGAAGGGGCGGGCTGGGTTGGGGAGGGGAGCGCGAAGGGGGCGGGCGGCGGGCGGGGGAGGCGGGGAGCGCAGCCAGCGCGGCACAGAGCGAGCGAGCGAGCAGGGGAGGCTGCGAGAACCGGAGCGGCGGGCCGGGCGGCCGCGCCGGCGAGCGGACCAGCGGGCGGCGAGCAGCGCGCAGCGCGGAGCGCGCGGGGCACCGAGGAGCGGGAACGGCCGGCGTAGCGCGCAGCGGCCCGAGCGGAGAGGCCCGAGCGGCGCCGCCCCCGCGGCCCCTGCGGGGCCCCGGCCGGGAGCCCGACGAGGGAGGGGACGGCATGGACCGGCGGCCCGGGGCGCGGGGGCGCTAGGCCCTCGGAGGGGCGACCCCCGCCTCGCCGCCACTGCCGCCGCCGGGCCGCCCTCCGCAGCCGCGCGCCCTGCCCGCTCCAGCCGCCCCCGGGGCCGCCGCCGGCCCATGAGCCCCGACCTCAAAGTTTGCGGCGGGCGGGCGGGCGCGGAGCCTCCAAGATGCCGTTCCACCCGGTGACGGCGGCGTTGATGTACCGGGGCATCTACACCGTGCCCAACCTGCTGTCGGAGCAGCGCCCCGTGGACATCCCTGAGGACGAGCTCGAGGGTGAGTGCCCCGCCGGGACCTCCGCCCGCTGGCCCTCCTACCTGTGCGCCCAGGTGAAGCGCGGTCTAGGGGCGCAGGGGCGGGGGGCTGTCTGCAGGTGCCGCCTGCCAGGTGGGCACTCCAGCGAACAGCTGCGCAGGGAGGCAGGACGAGTTCGCACCTCTGGGCGCCGCGGTGGGGGTCGCCAAGGCGGAGGGGCGGCCCAGCCCCTGCCCGCGTGGTCCCCCGCGCTGCGGAAACTTGCCGGGCCCTGCAGCGGGGTCACGGGGCCGCGCAATCCGCGGTGACGGTGCGGCAACGCGGCGGGCTGGGTTGGGGGTCTGAGCTGTGTCCCCTCCGCCGGCCCGGCCAGAGCACCCGCATCTTGATCCCCTCCGCGGCGGCCGCCCGCGGCTCTGCGCTGGCATTGACATTCCGCTCGTGTCGCTTTTAAAATCCAGTCTGCTCGGGCAGCGAGAGAAGGGGAGAGGGCGACTGCCCTGCTCCTGCCGGCTCCCAGGATGCCCGCAGCCCCTCTTACGGCCGTAGCCCCTTCCCTACAGCCCTGCGGGGACCCCCAGCCTGGAGCGCTAGGAAGGCGGCCCGGGAGGTGGTGGCGACAACAAGTGGCCGGATTGGGCGGCTTGGTTGAGATAACCAAGCCTGGTAGGGAAAGGCAGAGAGGCCGGGACCTAAATCTGTCCCCCTGGAGTCCCTCCACCTCTGGACATGAATGGGGACCTTAGGCAGCAGGCTAGGCGATATCAGAGCAGATGGCAGAGGCCAGGGTCCCTAGACAGAGGCTTCTGAGGAGCGATGAGACCCCTGGGGCCTGTGAGCTCTTTCCCTACTGGGCTAAGGACAGGTGCTCAGGTTTTCCCTCCCCCCAGACCTCCTGGGGTCCCATATGGAGTGGAGTGAGGGGCTCTGGGCTGATGGGAGTCTTGGCGCCCTGGGATCTGCTTGTCTGCTGTTGGGGGAGGGGCTGCGATCACCCAGAAGCTGGGCCTCTCTTCAGGTACCTTAGGTCCAGGGGTCTCTGCGATCTGGGACTCAACAGGGTCTTTGGGAGGTGCAGCTGAGACACCAGCGCAGTCAGGGATGATGGTGGGAGCACAAGCCATGGAGAGAGATCCAGCCTCATCCCCCAGCCCTGGAGGGAGCAGATCCTGGGGGAGTCAGACGGGATCAGTGGGAAGATCAAGGGGAGAAGGCAGCTACCCCCAGCCCACCCCACCCCCACCCCCGCACTGCACCACAGACTATGAGCTGCCTGCTTCTCAGCAAGTCCCCCCAAAAGCCTCCAGAGGTTGGGAGAGCCGTGGAAATGGAGCCTGATGTTTGAGGCGGGCAGGACAGATGGATGGGTGCCGCTATTGGGTCTCTGGCCTTGAATTCCAAAGCCCAAGTCCCTGCCCTGTCTCGGCCGAAGCTCAGGAACAAAAAGTCTCATCCAGGGCCTGGGAAAAGGAGGGAGTATGATGAGGGACAAGAGGGCGGGGATGGGGCATAGGCTTCTCTTCCCTAACACTGTCTTCTCCTGCCCTGGGCCACCGCAAACCTCTACCAGTTTCCCCTCCACAGACCCTCATCCACACCTTCCTCCTGGCTACGCGGGCAGGGGTAAACATTGTCCCCCTACACTGGCAGCTTTCCCCTCATTCCCTCCCCTTGCTCCCAGCACCCCACCATGACCCTGGCAGCCCTGCTATGGGCCTCAGTTGTCCCTCCTCTCCTGATCTCCCAGCCCTGGAGTACAGACCCCAAGGAAGGGGAGAAGCTGAGGAGGCTGGGGTGCAGGGATGAGCAGGGCACAGGACGGGCAGTCCAGGGGCAAAGAGGCCACAGGCTCCCCTTGGACCGCATGGTGGACATGCTGGCAGGAGCCCAGGAATGTTAGTCACCAGCCACACCAAAACGCACTCCCTGCTTCTCTCCTGTCCACTTCTCCTGGGCCCTGTGAAGCAGAAGGACCTGGCACAGGGGGCATCTGAAGGACAGAGCCCTCCCTGGGCGGGGGGGGGGGGGGGGGGTGGCGTCATGGAGCAAGCAGATGCCTGGTGGCCCCAGCCTGCAGGCAGCCATGGATGAAGACAGGGAGTCCTCTGTGATCGGCCCCCTTGTTGGCTGCAGGCACTCTGGAAGCCCTTCTCCTAGGAGACCAAGTCTCTGCAGGCCCCAGTGGGCCTTGAGTGCCAGGGGTGGGTGGGAAGGGTGACCATCCACAGCACAGATCCCCCCTCTGCCCCCTCCACCTCCCCAGTGCCTCATCAGTGCTCCCGCCCCAGGGCAGTGTGGGTAAGACCCAGGCTCTTTGCTGGGAGGATGCCCATCACTGGGGGAGCCACACATGCCGAGGAGAGGGAGCCCGGTAGCTTGGGATGAAATGCTACAGACAGTATGTGCCTGCCTGCAGAAATCCAGGGGGTGGTTAGTCCGAGGCGGGAGGAGGACTAGGGAGGGAGGTGGAGAACACCGGTTAAGGTGAGGGCTTCCTAGCCAAGCAGTGGTGGGTTCGAGTTCTCTGCTCCCTCAATTTATGGAGTGACCTTGGGCAATCACTTGCCTCTCTTGCCTCGGTTTCTCCATCTGTAAAAGGGGGTTGACGTTGCCCCTCCCCAGGGCTGCCAGTGACAGAGGATGTGATGGAAGTGCTCAGCACAGGGCCTGGCATGCAGTGGGGACTCGGGGACCGGGACGCAGCAGCAGGGAGGCTGAGGGGTGGGGGTCGGGGAAGGCCCATGAGGAAGGAACACGGGGTATGCAGGGGTGCCAGGCCAGAAAGGCAGGCCCATGAGGAAGGAACACGGGGTATGCAGGGGGGCCAGGCCAGAAAGGCAGGCTGGGGGAGAGGGTGGGTAGAAATGGCCTTGAAGTTCTGGCAGAGGCACCTGGGGACCCCTGGCTGGCAGTTGGCAGGGTAGACGTGGCTCGGCAGAGCTGGTCTGGGTCCTCCAGCCTCCCTTGAGGTGGAGGTACAGGATCTCCCAGATTCTCCCTGAGATGCACACAGCAGAGCTCCCCTGGCCTGTGGCAGTGCTGAGGCTGACCCCAGTGGCATCGACGGGCTTGAGCACCTGAGGGTGGGAATTGGGGCAGCTGCAAGCCCTAGACTGGCCCTCCCTCTGAGAGGGGAGGAGGAAGACAGACGGACAGGCAGACAACCACCAGGACAGAGGTCTGGGCTTGGCACTTGACCTGCTCAGTCAGATGGTGGAGCCTGCAGTGAGAGTGGCCAAACGGGGGCGTTCGGGGTACGGGAGGGCAGAGGAGTCCCTTTTCCTGCCCCTCTTCTCTGCAAGCCCAGCAGCCTCCTCTGTCAGGCTGGAATCTCAGGGAGGCCAAAGTGCTGGGGCGCGGGGCCAATGCCGTGGAGAGGACAGACACTGCCCCCCTCAAAGTGACCTCCAGCCCACGCACCCCCTCTCTGGACTCTGGCTCCCTGACAGTGCTGGCATCCCTTGGGGGTGGTTGGGGACTCAGGCCCTGACGCAGCTTCTCGGGCCGGGGAGGGGATTGAGGGCGTCAGGCTGGAGGTGGCAGGTAGGGACCAGTGTCGGCCTGGAAACCCAGAGGTCTTGCCAGCCCTTGCCTGGGCCAGGCTTCCCCATGCCAACGTGGAGCATGGCAGGCTTTCCCTGGCCTCGTGGGGAGCGAACAGAGTGAGGCTTTCAGGGAAACGTGCCCAGCTGGGATGTGCCGATGGCGGCAGCAGCAACAGGACACCCACCCCACTCTGGGAGCCCCCAGCAGAGTCCAGGCTTCAGAGATGGGGCAAGAGTCACGTTCCCATCTCACAGGCGAGGCTCTTGAGGTTCAGAGAGGGAGGTCACTCGGCTGCTGAGTGGCAAAGCCAGACTCCAAGCCTGGGCCCCGAGTCTTGGCACCAGCAAACAGGAAGGCCGGCCTGGTGCTTGAAGCTCCCCTAGTCCTCCCTCTCCTTCCGGCTCTGCCAGAACGTCTGGGATGTTCTGATTTATAGCATCCTGTTCTGAGCCAGGCCCAGCCCCAGCCAAGCACTTACATGCTTGATTTTCTTATTTAGTCATTTCCGCAGCCCCATTGTACAGGTGAGCAAACACCCACTCAAAGGCACCCGACCAGGATGTGGGAGAGCTGGGCTCTGACCCTGAATCTGTGTGACTTAGTGCTGATTCTCTGGCCGAGAAGGTGATCCCTGAACTTGGCCTCAGAAATCAGCTGGTGCTGGGTCACAGCGCTGAGCAAGGGCGAGGACACAGAGTAAGACTGAGGTGTGAGCCAGGCGTGCCAGGGAGGAGTGGCTGAGGCGACACATGAATGAGGAGGTGGCGGTCTTTGGATTGATCTAGTGGTCTTGGAAGGTTAGTCCTGCCTGAGAAAGGGCTGCCCCTGGGCCTGTCGCCTGCCCACGGACCCCAAGATTCACCTGCCCTCCACTGTCTCCTGTGCATTTTCTCAGGACTTTTAGAAGGAGATCAGGGGCTCCAGTTGAAGCAGCCCTGGGCTCTGGGAGCCACACCTGGCCCCTGTCAGTGTGGGAGGGACAGCCTGGACCCCAATTCATTGCAGGGGAGAGAGCCAGCACCCACTGCACGTCCAGAGTTTTGCCATCCCACCCTGAGCTCTCCCGACCAAGCACCCAGAAGGATGGGGTGCCTGTCTTGGGTTCCCCAAACCAGCCCCTGACCTGGGTGGGTCTGAGGATGGTTCCCCCACCCCTGACTTCGGCTTGATCCCCCTCTTCTGGGTGGCCCATGGAGTGAGGGGGTCCTTAGGGACTGCACAAGGGGACAAGCAGCACCCTCAGCCTCCCTTCCTGCTTCTTGCCTGCTTGGGGAGTAGAAAGCAAACGCTTGCCCTTACTAGGATCATTTGTAAACTAAGGGTAAATGGGCTCGGAGCGATGACCCCACACCAAGTGGAGCATGAACTTCTGGTCAGCTCCTTTGTGTGTGTGCTCCAGATGGGTGGGCTCCCTGAATCAGTCATTCATTCACTTAACCACTTATTAGCAAATGGTTATGCTTGAATGACAGGCACTGTTCCAGGGAGCGGGGACACAGCGGTGAACAAGACTGACCTGGCTCCTGCTCTCATGGCGTCTCATAGTTCACAATCTGATGTGGTCAGGAAGGAATCCTTGGGGGAAGAGTGGGGTCTGTGGGAGCCCAGAGGAGGGCCAGAGTCAGCTGGGGGGGGCAGGGGGGCTCCAGGGAGGTGATGCCATCCACGCTGGGAACCAGGGATGTATCAGAATTCACCATGGTGAAGGGAAGAGCATTCCAAGCAAAAGGAGCCTCATATACAAAGGCCTGGAGGTGGAGCAGCCCTGGTGCCCACCATGACTGAGGTGGGCAGAGCCCATGGCTGGGTCAGGAGGCCAACAGTGACAGCCAGAAACCTAAGTGTGTGTGTGGAGGGCTGGGCAGAGGGTGTGCCTGGCTGCATGGTCAGCGCCCTCCTCTGAACCCAAAGACTCCCAGGTGATTGGAATTCCCTCAGCAGCCTCTGTAACTGCTGGGCCTCTGCTCACACACCTCTGGGGATGGGGAGCTCACTACCTCCTCCGTGGCCCTGGAAAATTCAGGTGGGAGTTGGCCTGGAGTTCCCAGAGTCCAGGGTTTATAGAAGCCTCTGGGCCTGGCCCAGATCTCCCTTCCCAGCTGCTCTCCTGGCCAAGGGGCCACTGGTTAGGAGACCAGGTTCTCAGGACCTGCCTGGGATGGGTAGGGGGTGGTCCAGAGTCAGAGGGTCTGGGGGCCTAGGCAACTCAGGTGTGGCCCACTGACTTTGTCTTGGCCTGCATGTCAACTGGAACCTCCAGGCATTGGCTGTAGATGCCAGGTGGGAAGAGCCTGATGAAGTTTGGGGCTTCAGTCCAAGCCACCTTGCCGTGTGGCTTGGGACACATGGCCACCCTCTCTGGGCTATAGTGGGTCCTGCAGAATCAGGGGATGACCCCAAGGTGCAGGATCCCACAGTCAGTTTCAGGGGCTCACAGACCCTCTAGGCCAGGCCTGGGCCAGCCTAACTCCTGCCGTCACCAGAAACAGCCCTGACCCCACACTGGCCACCTAGCCTCTCTGGGCCTCATTTTCCAGGCAGGCAGCATGGAGCATCTCATCTGTCTCTCCTTCCAAACGCACGCCCGCACGCTTGCACGCACGCTCGCACGCACGCACACTCGCACGCACGCACGCTCGCACGCACGCACACTCGCACGCACGCACGCTCGCATGCACGCACATGAGCTCACCTCTGCCCGCGAATTGAACAAGGAGACCCCCGGGAGCTGGAGCAGAGTGGGTTGAAATTCACTACCCATCAACGGGAAATGTTCTGTAGGACCCTTCTTGGGCTGAGTAACAATGAAGGGACAGCAAACACAGAAACAGAGGTGAAAAAAGGGTGAACTGGGGAGAGGTTAGGACCCTTCAACCCTCAACAGTTCCTGGATGTCCTTGGTAAAACCCTTTCATCCTTACACCATTACCGCCCATTTTACTGTGGGTAAGACTGAGGCTGGCCCAAGGTCACTCACTGGGTTGCTTGTTCCCAGGCTCCCAGCCCAGTGCCTTGCTCCCCACCCCTGAGTCACCCAGGTCCTCAGGCCTGTCTCCCCCTCCATACAATGGGGGGGAGTGACCCCCCCCCGCACCTGAGCTGGCCTGGGGCTGCTCCATCCATCATCTCTCTTCTCCCAAACCTTGGGCTCCATCTGGGAGGCAGTCTGCACTGAGCTGTCAGCCCATTATCCCGGGGCCGCCATTAATGAGTGCTGGCCGGTGTTAAGGAGCTGAGCCTCGGGAGGAAGTGCGGTGGGGATGATGGGAGGGGGATGGAGGGGGCGTGGTAGGCAGGGAAGCCTTCCGCAGCTCACAGAAGACCGGCTGCCTAGCCCGGCGTCCTCCCCTGCACCATGGGACCCGTGGTATCGGCCACTTGGGGTCGTCGTGAGCACGCCTGGAGAGGCTGTGGGAGCCTGGCACGCGGAGCCGGAGACCCCCGGGGCGGTCTTGTCACTGCCGTGGGGCCTGGGCACCTTTGCTGCCTGCTTGGCCTGCCCTGAGCTCCAGGGAGGCAGAGCTATAGTGGACTCTTGAGATACCTGCCAGTTCTCTCTGACCAGACCTTCGGGCTCTAGAGGGGAAGGGGGGATTCTCCATCCCGGTCTCAGGATGTGGCACCTGGGATTCTGGAGGTCTGGGGAGTGGGCTGTTGGGGACAGGAGTGAGGTCTTGACCTGCTCTGCTCCTCCCACAGAGATCCGAGAGGCCTTCAAAGTCTTCGACCGCGATGGCAATGGCTTCATCTCCAAGCAGGAGCTGGGCACGGCCATGCGCTCCCTGGGATACATGCCCAACGAGGTGGAGCTGGAGGTTATCATCCAGCGGCTGGACATGGATGGTGAGCCCTGCCCCCTGACTGTTTCCTTACCCCTCACCTGGTGGTGGGGGGCAAGTCTGGTGGGGGGCCTGAGCCCATAGGGGGCCTCTCACTCTCCCCACTCCCAGCCAGCCTTCCAAGCCCATGGCTTGGGTTTGCAGCCAGGTCTGGCCCCATTTCTCAGCCTGGAGAATTGAGGCTAGAGAGAGTGTGACAGCCCCAGCCATACCCAAAGGTTGGAGATTCTGCCCCTCTCACTCTGTGTTCCAAGAAATTTTTAAAGTACAGGAAAGCAGAACGGATATACTAAATATCCCATTTCCCATCACCAAAAATAAAAAATCAATTTAGTTGTAAATATTTGCCACCTGGCATTTAATCAAGGAAAAACTCATAAGAACCAGTAAGGCCCAGTGCCCTCCACTCATCCTCCTCTGGCTGCCTCCCCCACCTCATCTCCACCCAGAGAGCAGGTGATGACCTGGGCAGGCGGTCCCCCATCCTGAGCTTCATTTCCCGTCTGTGTGGTGGGGAGGATGTCCGGCCCCACACCTGCTCCGGGACAGCAGCAGGGTGCTGGGAAGCCATGTAGGGTTCAGAGGGAAACGTGTCTCCCACACGCAAGGCCTGCTCAGGGCCCACCTGCTGTGCGCCCCCCCACACTCCCCACCTTGTCAGGTGGGGCCTCAGCACACTCGGTGGCTTCAGCATCAGCCCAGAGACTGGCACATCAGGCTCTGAGGAGGGGACCTGCCTGAGGTCCCATGGTGGCCCAAGGTGCCCAGGTGCAGCCTCACCAGCTGACTGGAACTGTGCCCGCTCTAGGTGATGGCCAAGTGGACTTCGAGGAGTTTGTGACCCTTCTGGGACCCAAGCTCTCCACCTCGGGGATCCCAGAGAAATTCCACGGCACTGACTTCGACACCGTCTTCTGGAAGGTACTCCCTGGCTGATTGGGACCCAGGGCTGTGTGCACAGTGAAGGGCTGTACTGGGCCAGTGAAGGGTCGGGCCCACACCATAAAGGGGGGGATGACACCCCCAGGCTCTGTCCACTGGACGTCTTGTCTCCCAGCGGGCCATGGGGTTCCCTGGGGAGGCTGGTGTTGGTCGAGGACTCAGAGAATGGAGTGAGTGGTTCCCAGCCCTCCAGAATCTGGAGGCTTGTCACTGGCTTGTGTGGCTGCAGGTGCTGGGCGGAGGGGACTGTGGTGGTGCTGGTGGCCAGAGCGCTGTATCTCCCCCCACCCAAGTGTGACATGCAAAAGCTGACCGTGGACGAGCTGAAGCGGCTGCTCTACGACACCTTCTGTGAGCACCTGTCCATGAAGGATATTGAGAACATCATCATGACGGAGGAGGAGAGCCACCTAGGCACAGCGGAGGAGTGCCCCGTGGACGTGGAGAGTGAGTGACCCACCCCGGGACCCCACGGGCGGGCCAACTGCTCGGGCAGGGGAGGAACCAGGGGCTTGCAGAGGGGGGCTGGGGGCCTCCTTGCCTGCCCCAAACCTTGCGTCCCCGTGTGCCCCGCGGGACGAGCCCATGTGCAGAAGGGCAGACGGCTCCTGAGTCCGTCACTTGGCTGTCCCCTTCTCTCTCTGGTGCTCCCCGGCGGCGGGCGGCCACAGCCTGCTCCAACCAGCAGATCCGTCAGACGTGCGTGCGCAAGAGCCTGATCTGCGCCTTCGCCATCGCCTTCATCATCAGCGTCATGCTCATCGCAGCCAACCAGGTGCTGCGCAGCGGCATGAAATAGGCGCCACCTGGGGCCCCCTCCACACCCACCGCCGCCCACAGTCCTCTCCCTCCACCCACTCCCTGGGCCACCACCGCGTGTACTTCAGGGCCTGGGCGTCCAGCGGCACCACCCCGCCCGCCCCACAGGCCTTGCATGGAGCTGTGGCCCAGCTGCAGAGGGCCTGGTGGTGGCTCTGAGGATGGCCCTGGCCCTGGCCCTGCCTGCACCCTGCCCTGCCCCACCCTGGCCTGTATGTAGCACTAACTTTTCTCGCTGTGCAGGGGCCCCTGGGAAATTAAGGAGAAATTTATGCAGGGCCCAGTAGCTGCAGGTCCCTTGGGCAGGAGGAGGCATCGTGTGCCCAGGGCCACATAGCCAACCCAACCCTGGTCCCTCAGGTCTGCCCAGGGCCATGGAGGGGCGTGCAGGGGACAGAAAGCCTCCTCCTGGAGGGCAACATGAGGCTGGGGTCTCCTGGGCCCTTCTCCCTGGCATGGCCTGAGGAAGCCCCCGGCCTTCTGCTGAATCCCTTCCTCTGACCTTCCTTAGACTCAAACCCAGCCCTCCTCCACACACCCACTAGGGCTAGAGAATCAGCCCATTTCAAAGATGAGGACCCTGAGGCTCAGAGGGCTCCCAGATTTGGCCTCAGTTCCCCCATCAATGGTGATTTTTAGGCAGGGCAGAAGCTCACAGAAGATGGAGCATCTGAGGTGGCCCAGCTGCCACCTCATCCATTGGGCCCCCCACCAGAGGCCCAGTGACCTGAGGGCCACATTGCCCACGAGCACCCCAGCACAGTGGAGTGCAGTGGAGGCAGGAAGCAGAGTTGGGGCCCAGAGGCTGCGAATCCCCTGAGCAACCTATGTGGTCTCCCTACCGACTGGGGGGCCCCTCCAGGGCAGAAGCCACCCCTGGTGTCAGTGCCAGGAAGTTCAGCCAGGCCACTTTCCCAAGCTCAGGGCCCATCCTCCTGGGTCGCCCACTTCTCCACACCATCCAGGCTGGAGACCCAGCTCCCATCCCTGCCCAAGCTGTGCCATCTCACGGTTGGGCACCAGCTCAGCACGGGCTGATGTGGGGGCCAGGACAGCAGACTGAGTCCTCAGCTCTCCTCCCCAGATCCGGGGCTACTGCTCGCCTGGGCGAGTCACAGCCACGCTGGCTGCCCCCTGCCCGGCTGTGCTGAGCCTCTGCCGGCTCCCAAGGGAGAAGGGCAGCAAGCACCAGTCACCCTGGAGAGGACCTCACCTCACTCCAGCCCTGCCCATCATCTGACCCAGGGCCAGAGCACAGAGCTGAGGGCGCCAGGCGAGGGGGAAGAGCAGCCGCACAGTGGTGGTGACAGACTTTCTTTATAAACATCTGGAAGGAAGTCTTCTCAAGATGTCCCGTTGGGGTGGGGGTGGTGGAACTGCCTGGCTCAGAGCCAGGACCAGGGCTGCACCTGGTTGGGGAGGACACTTAGGCCTCAGAGAGGCCAGGCCAGGCCCGGTCTTTAGTTTCAGATGCTCCATGGGGTGCAGCAGGAGGGGGCCTGGGTGTCCCCCGTACAAGCCCTTATCTTTATTGTGGCTGATTGGAGGGCTGACTAGGCAGGGATAAGGGACTCAGCCCCACTGGACGCTGGGCTGCAGGGGCCAGCCCCCAGGCGGGGGTGCCCGCAGGGATGGAGGAAGCTCCTGGACTGGTGGCCAGCCCACCGGGTACTGGAAGACGGTGGCTCTGATGGGTTCAGCCCTAGAGGGAAAGAAAAGAACAGAGAATTAGTGTGGAGCACAGCTCAGGCCCAGGCGGGGGCACCCCCCTCCAGCTCACCCTCCCCACCACCCCAGCTGTGGGTAGGGGCAGCTGCCTGTATCACCTTTCTGGAAGGCAGAGTCTCAGAAACACGCAGACCCTTTGAGCCAGCCACCTCACCTCTAGGATTGAGCGCAAGGAAATAGGGGGGCTGTGGGCAGAGACTGAGCTATAAGAAATGGGAATAACCTGAGTGTCCACCTGTGGGGGACTAATTAAATATATATGCACGTCCACAGCAGAGAATGCTACGCAGCCTGCGTGAGAATTAAGGCAAACTTATATGCACTGATGAGGAAAGGTGTCATGATGTATAATACTGTGTGAGTAGGGAGAAAAAGCAGCTTATAAAATAATGTATATAGCATGATACTATTTTTGTTTAAAGATATATAGCATATATAAATGCATAAAAAAAAACCTGGAAGACACAGCAAAATGTTAACAGTGGTTCTATCTCAGCGGTGCAATTATGGGTGATTTTTTTTTACTTCTTTATACTTTTCAAGAAAGTTTTTCAAGCACGCAAGCCTTTGAAATGAGAAAAAAATATTGTCTAAAAAATTTTTAAAAGCCTTATTTCTCATGCTACTTACTCCCCTTCCCCTTAAGGTCCATCGCCCCAGGAGCCACCTCCTAAGGCCCGGGGCCGATCTGAAGCACCCACCCTGTGTGCTCAGCCCAGGGTGGCCCTGTCCTAAGGGAGCCGCTGAGGCGCACAGGCAGCCTCCCCACCAACTGCTCCACATTCCGATCCTTCTGGACTTGACCCCCACTCAGACTGCCGCTCCAGGGCTGCTCTGCCCCTCAGGCTACCTTGAACTCACTTGGGAGCTCACGTCGCCCCTGTAGGACTGGAGCTCTCCAAGGGGGAGAGACCAGGGGATGGGGTGGCGTCCATCTGCTCCCGCAGTGCCCAGAGCCGGGCCTGGCACAGGGAGCCACCCAGTGAATGCTTGCTGATGACAAACAGCCATGCTGAGCGCTATTACTGCCTGGATACTACTCTGGGCCAGACAGCACAGCCGAGGGGAACCTCAAGAATCCTTACTGAACCCCATTTTATAGATGAGGCAACTGAGGTGCATGGAATCAGTCACGGGCCCAAGCGACACAGTCTAGAATGGGGGGTGAGAGGCCGGAATGCCACCTACACGTGGGCCCCAGATGTTGGCCCCTCATGCTTCTGCCCCCAGCCCAGCCCAGCCCACCCCCAGGTCCCACTTTCAGTGAAGGTGAGGCCCTGGCAGGCTCAGGGGCCCAGTGGCCGGGCCTCTGCAGGACGGGAGCATCCCAGGCCCACTGAGAGGTTTGAAGCCTCGACCAGCCACCCCTCCTGGGCCTGAGCTGCTGTCAGACCCAGAGCAAGGGCTTCAGGCAGCCCCGGTGCAGCCTCTGGGGCCTCCTGTGGCGCGAGGACAGGGGAATCCCTGCTCGGCAGCCTGCTGCCCACTGGAAAGAACAGAAAGCGGCTCCCAGCATGATTTATGGTGCCGGGGAGATTTTATAAACTCCACCAGGCGCAGAGAAGGGTGGGAATGGAGGAGGCTCCGCAGTTGCTGGAAGGGAGAGCCCCAGCTGCCAGCCAAGCCCTGGCTCCCCGTGGGGCTGGGGTGACCGCAGGTCTGAGAGGGTGTGATCCATCAGGGAGCCCCTTCTTGTGAGCCTCAGGCCCTTCCTCTAGGACACGGGTCAGACTCCCGGGCAGCTGAGGCCTCCCGCCAGGAGAAGGGTGCGTTCCCCGGGCCTCAGACATGCGGGCACCGAGGCCTTGGAGCACACCCCTCCAGTCTGCACGGAGCAGACTGGGACACAGGTGCGTAGGACTGTGCTCGTGGCTTCTCTCTTGGCCTGTCTGCCCCGTCACAGGGACAGGGCAGCTCTCTTTCACCTGTCCCCAGCTATGGTCCTAATTAGAAGGAGAGAGTCTTAGGGAGGCACCTGGGCCAGAACAGTAGCACCAGCCCTGAGAGGGGTGCAAAGGGGAAGATTAAGACGGATAAAGTCACAACCTGAAGAGCCAACAGTGGAAAGCAGGGGCGAGCACTGGCCTCTGGCCTCGCAGGGATCAGCCTGCTCACCTGAGGCTGGCCCCTCCCTCCCGCTACTGTCTGCTCCCAGCAGGTGCCTCAGGGTCAGTCTGCTGGGGCAAGGGGTGGGGGGTGGGGGGTGGGACAGTGCACCAGGCTGGGGCCCCATTGAGCCTCCATCTCCCCTTTTCAAGGATGGTTAGCCCGGCTCACCTTGAGGGCTCCACTCAGCCTGTGAGGTCAGAGCCCTCGGGTCTGGGTGGCCCCAGGTGGGCCAGGCAGCCATCTCTGCCCTGTGTCCTGGGGGGGAGGACACAGACACCCAGAGAGGAAAAGGGGCCACCAGACCCGTCCCCACGAGGCGCCCACGGCACTAATACTCAGGAATAGTCCTTCAGGCCGGGACCCTGCTCCCCCAAATGCTCTCTCATGTAGCCAACATGTCCTGGGTCTGCACCAGGCTGATGACAGTGTGAGCTCAGGGCCGTGAGGGGGAGGCCCGGGGGTGGAAGGGGAGAAAGGGGAGATGTCTCAGCTAAAGCCTGAAGGATGAGTCTGACTTTGCCAGGCAGACGTGGTGGTGGGGGGGCAGTTCCAGGCAGAGGAAATAGTGTGCACAAGGTGCCCCCAAATCAGAAACGCCCCACCACACCTAACCAGCTGCCAAGCATCCGGCGGGATTGACAAAGAGGCCAGATGGGAGAGGTGAGAAGGTGACCCTCAAGGGCCGTGGAGGCGGCAGGGAAGTTCTCCGGGGCCTTGCAAACTGGGCTGTGGAGTCCGGGTCCCCCTGACGGGGAAGAAGACCAGGAGGGTTTCAGCAGGGCCGGGGTCAGGGAGTGTTCTAGAAGCTGGTTGGGGCTGTTGTGTGGAGGATGGACTGGAGGAGCAGAGGCAGGTAGGAGACCAGGAAGGGCTGCCGTGACGTCTAGGAGAGCCAGGGTGGGTGAAGGGCAGAGAGGGCACTGTTGCCACAGGGATGCCTTGATGGTAGACTCAGGGAACAGAGAGAGGCAGCCTCCTGGCTGCAATCCACCTCCTTGACCCCGCGTAGTGGGGGCCAGGGACGCAAGGGCAGAGCCCAAAGCCTGTGGGCTGCAGGGTGTGGGTATCATTTTTCATGAGACCAACCTGAGGGGAGAGGGCTGAGGAAGACCAAGGCTGTGATGGCAAAAGCAATGATAAATGGTCACCTCCCTCCTAACAACTTCCTTTTCTCAAGGCTGGACTGGTCTGCTCTGCCCAGAGAGTAATTCATTTTGGCTGCAAGCCCTCAGGAGGCAGGTGGACTTGTGCAAAGGCACAGAGAACAAGTGGAAAAGCAGGTCCCCTGGAAGGGTCCAGGTTGGGTGGTCAGCGGGAGAGGAGCCCAGGGGATAGGGTTCAGCCTAGGGTAGTCCCCAGCGGCAAGCTCTATTCCAGTCACTGCCATCCCAGCAGCCGGCTACTGCCACTACCACTGCAGACTTCCGGCTGCAGTGGCTAACCACTGCACTGGCCCTTGGCCAGCCCTAGACCTGGTAACAGAAGTGGCCCAGGGTCCAAAGCCAGGGCAGGGACCTAAGCTCTCTCTCAAGTGACAGCTGAGTGCTGCTAAGGGTAGTAGGTGTGTGACCAAGGCAGTCACAACCTCCTGGAGGGGAAGAGATTCCTCAGCTACAAACTGGGGGCACCAACCCCGCTAAAGGCCGGGGCTGAGTGCCGGGCACACCACGGCACCAACACACCTGATTATCACGTGGTCACCACTCTTCCTGCGACTCTGGGCCCGTCATTCAGCCTCAGTTTCTCCATCTTGTCCCCTAGTCCTCTGAGTCTCATGGTCACAGGCACGCTGCCTTAGAGAGCACAGGGACACATCTATCCCTAGGAAGGGACTTCAGGGCACCCATCTCTACCCACCCCCACGCCCCCTCAGCCCAGCCACAGGGTCTCCCTGAGCCCTCGGCACAAGCCCAGGGGGTGCCCAGGCCTCTGGGGCTCACTCCCAGCAGAGGAACCATGGTGGCGGAGCGGGGAGGCAGCTGGGTCCAGGGAGTGGGGTAGTGGGGAAGCCCCCAGAGTTCTCTGAGTGGCCTCAGCCCCGAGCTGGGGTGCAGGACATGGGTCCCTGGACCAGTCCTGAGGGAGGTGCCCACACTACCAAGATCACAACCACTTCTGACAAGACCAGACGGAAGGGATGTCACATTCCAACACAGGAGTCATGACTGTACTATATATTTTCAAGGTCGGGGGACAAACGGGACACAGATTTAAAAACAAAGTTAATTTTAAAATAGCTTAACAAGCTCTCCTCACTGAGGCACGGAGAAGGCAAGAAGCTTGGCCCTCATCTCCTGGCGGAGCCTCAAGGGAAGCCTCACCTCTCCCACAGACTGTCCCAGCCAGGCTGCTGTCCCATGAGGCCACCGGGTCCCAGTGCAGGACGGGAAAGGAGGCAGCCCAGCACGGGGTGACTTTACCAAGTCAGGCAGGTCACAGGCACATCCTTTAGCCCTTTTCCTCCCTTCTCTCTCTTTCAATACCTGGTAGAAGACCCCAGGAGCCCTGGCTTTGGTCTTGGCTGTGACCTTGAAGAGGAGAACCTGGGACGGCACACAGCACACACCTGTGGGCTCCTGACCCAGGGTGCTCCCCATACAAGGGGTAAAGTGCACCCTGTCCACTTCTGAGCATCCTGAGTGCTGGGCCCAGGCAGCAGCTGGGCCAGCCCCACCCCAGCCCCCTCCTCGAGGAGGCAGTGGGACAATGACAAAGAGCCTGTCACATGCCTGTGCAATCCCAGCTGTGCCTGCTCCGAGCTGTGTGCCCTTGGACAAGTCACATCATCCCATGAGCCTCACTTCCCCTTCTGCAGGGTCGGAGCAACCATGCCTATCTGGCAGGGCCTAGAGGGGACAGTGTGGTGACTGGCTTTCTGGGGCCTCAGTAACCACAGTCAGGCCTCTCCCTCTGGCAATGGACTTGGTGATGTGGAGTCAAGCTGGCTTGGCCACCTGCCTCCTTCAGCCACTGCAGACTCCACTAAGGCAGGAGGATGAGGCCTAGGCCAGGAACCTTCAGGCAAGTGCCCTTCAGCCTCTGGCCAGGGCGTGGGGACCCAAGAGCTCCCGATGTGGCCCCCACCTGAGGAGTCCTTTGGGGGCGCCCGTGTCTGGTCCCTGGGCAGTTCATGGAGACAAGGGCAAGCTGGCTGGGGTCTTGCAACTGGAGGGCATGGGAGAAGGGGACCCACAGGGCCTGTACCTGCTGCTTGGGGCCAAGCTCAGCTGCTGGGCTCTCTTCTCCAGCCAGTCCTCCACGTGGACCTCAGGGAGCTCAGTGACGTCTAGTGGCCACTCCCTGGCCCACCTCTCCTCTGTGGGGATAGAGAGACAGGCAACTGAGGGGCATACTCACCCCCATCTGAACCCCACACTCTCACAAAGCAGCTGGAACCTTCCAGAGGCGGGGGGGTAGGCACGGGCTGGGAGGCCAGGAGCAGGTCCTCTGGCCTGTCCCCATCCTGCAGCCACCTCCCCAGGTAGCCCCTCTGGGCCTCACTCTGCTTCCCCATGAAGTGAAGACAAAACGCTGGCTGCCTCCCAAGCTTTTTGGAGTTGGACACAGGACAGTTGAGAGCCTGGTCCTCAGGAGGGGTCCAAACCTGGGGTCAGGGAGGCAGTGTGGGCTGCAGAACAGGGCAAAGCCTGCGCTCTCCCACCACGGGCCAAAGGCTCTGAGAGACCATGGCTGGAAGAGCTGGAGATACAGCTGTCACCAGGACTCGCTGGCCTGGCCCATAAGGCCTCACTTCCACCCTGGGAAAGCTCCTAGAAACCTGTGTTTGTGGCAGGGCTGCTGCTACACTGTCATCAGAGCCCCAGGGCAGGGCACTGCCCACAGGGTCTGACTGGTCGGAGGGGAGTGAGGCCTATTGGTGGATGAGGGTGAAGGCCAGGCCACCCCAGACGCTCGCTGGCTGCCTGAGGCCACGTGGACAGAGGAGCCGCACTGGATGGGGGCTCACATGAGGCTCAGTTTCTCCATCCATTCAGTGAGGGGCTGCATGCGAAGATCGATAAAGACCATCTAAGTGGGAATTTCCTTATCTCTAATTGGAGCAGTAGGAAGTGAATTTCCCAAAGGCAGACATGCCAGTTTCCAGAGGGAAGCTGAACTTGCCCTTCCCTGTAGTCCCCAGGCCTGAGCATCCTGAGGGCAGGGAAGGTGCTCTCTTTATCCCCTTGTCCCCAGAGCGCAGTGGGGGATCTGCCAGGGGCCGAATAGGGGCTCCAAACACGTTGCCTGATTGAGGAAGGGAGGGTGGGTGTACATGAATGAATGCCAGGCTAGCAGGGCCCAGGTGGGGCTGAGGCACACCCTTGGGACTCCTGGATAGGAAGCCATGCGTGTCACTTTAAACCCAGCCGGGCACATGGATGGGGGCTCCCTGGCTCCTTCTCCACTCATGCCTGGGGTGGTTTGAAAGCAGTTCATGATGCCCTGGATAGCTCTCAGCCTACCCCACATGGCAGCCACAAAAGAGGGGGAAGGGGGGAGACACAGGGCAGCATTCCCCTACATCCCCCCAGCACCCACCCCTGCCCAGCCCAGGGTCCCAGTGAAACGCACCCTCCACCTGCATACTCAGGTCCTGCAGGTCTCGCTCTGACATGTGGGAAAATCTGCAGTTGGAGCCAAAGTCGCACTGGCCTGCAACGGGAGGAGAGAGTCACTTGCTGCCCGGGATGGACTCCTACCATTGAGCTGAAGGGCAGCCTGATGAGGGGCCACCAGAGTTTTAGGGGCAGGGTGTTAGGGACTAAGGAGTAGCAACTCCAGCCCTGAGGAAGAAGCTGGACTCTCTCTGGCCCAGCCATAAGAGCAGCCAGCATGGCCTGTCTGGTCCACTAGGCCCTGCTCACAGCCCTTCCCTGGCCGGGGACCAAAGTCCACTGAAGCCTTTCATGATTGGGTTCCATAAGCCTCTGCAGGCTTGTCTCCTGTTACCTCCCCTTGCCCTGGCCCGTAGCCCTGACTAACTATGGGTGGGTCCCTGAGAGGGTTCTGCTTCCTCACACCCCCGCCCTGGTGCCCCCTGCCCATGGCAAGGGGTGGGGGGAGGGGGGCACAAGTAGCTGGACTGTGCCCCAGAAAGGCTTTAATGGCAGCTTTGTCAAGGAGGTACCAAAGTCCAGGTTGGCTTTCCAAATCTCAACTGGGGAGACCAAAATGTTGCTCAAAATAACAGGAGACTAGGGGGAGGAGGGATAAATTGGGAGATTGGGACTGACGTATCCACACTACTATATATAAAATAGATAACTAATAAGAACCTGCTGTATAGCACAGGGAACTCTACTCAATACTCTGTAATGGCCTATATGGGAGAAGAATCTAAAAAAAAAAAAAAAAAAAAGAGTGGATATATGTATATGTGTAACTGATTCACTTTGCTGTACACCTGGACTAACAGAACACTGTAAATCAACTACACCCCAATAAAAATTATAAAAAAAAAATAGGGCTTCCCTGGTGGTGCAGTGGTTAAGAATCCGCCTGCCAACGCAGGGGACATGGGTTCAAGTCCTGGTCTGGGAAGATCCCACATGCCGCAGAGCAACTAATCCCGTGCACCACAACTACTGAGCCTGTGCTCTAGAGCCCATGTGCCACAACTACTGAAGCCCGCGAGCCTCTCTGTGCTCCGCAACAAGAGAAGCCACCGCAGTGAGAAGCCTGCGCACCACAATGAAAGAGTAGCCCCTGCTCGCTGCAACTAGAGAAAGCCCGCACACAGCAACAAAGACCCAAAGCAGCCAAAAATAAATAAATTTTAAAAATAATAATAATAGGAGACTAGAGGTGTCCTAAGACAGCCTTGCCTGCCAGCAGCGTGTTCACATCAAGGTGCAGCCCATGGGGAATGGCAGCCCCTGATTCGCAGGCCTGGTGCCCATTCTAGGGGCAGCATGGTCTCCTGAGGGGAGCACAGCCATTCACCCCGCTCTCCTAGGCCAACAGCAGTACCTCTCCTTGGTGCTAAGCTCCCTTTTACACCATGTTAATCATCATGGCTTTCCTCTTTGCCTTGGCTGCTAGGAAACTCAAGGCCAAACCCTTAGAGTATACAGGACCTCAAGGCAAGCATGGAGGAGACTAAGCATTCTTCTGGCCTTGTCTTATTTTTCCTACCCTTATTTTCATCTGCCTTTGGCTCCTTCACTTACTGAGGTTTTTGTCTCTTTGAACTATATGCATCTTTATTAGCTGCGTACTGAGCAGTGAAATCAACACCCAGCGTCCTTTGTTCTAACCCTGAAGCTTCTCGGCATTGTCAGGCCTGTTCCTGTCTCCAGCCCTGCCTGCTGGGAGGGAGGGCACAGTGGAGGTCGGGCACAGTAGAAGTCAGGCTCCCAGGCTAACTTAATCAGCCAGTCTATTACACCTATTAGTATCTCCTGGATTTACTTGCAATCTCCCAGCCCTTGCTTGTTCTGGGTAAGCTGATAAAATCACATTCTAGGTCTGAAGAGCTGAGGACCAAGCCCTGGATGTCATTAAGGCACAGCCCCTGGGAAGGCCCCTGTTGACTGTGTCAAGTCAGCTGACGCACCAAGGCCACAAAGCGGGCTCAGGCGGGAGGGTGGGGGGAGGCTGTGCAGAAGTCCAAGCAGATCAGACAGGGCATGCTGGTCCCTAGGGGGACCTGAACGGAGTAGAACACTTTACCTGTCAGTAGAAACTTCCTGCAGGGCCGCTTGTTCTGCTCATCCAGCAAGATGGCAGCTGCATCTGCGAGGAGAGAGGATCCGGGTTCAGACTTTAGCTGCACACGGGCACTTCCTACCACTGAGATCAGGGAAGGAAAGAGGTCCTCATCCACGGAGGAGTGTAAGAGGGGATGACCACAGGTAGGGATGCTGGGCAGAGGGATCCGAGCTTCAGGTGACCTCAGCCCCACCCACCCCACCTAGACCCAGCCAAAGGCTAGGACCAGGTTTGAGGTCAGAGACTCTCAACTTTGCACAGTAGATCATATTGGGAGGTGTTTTTTTTTGAAGTCCTGGTACCAGAAGAAGACTTCTCTGTACTGTCTTTGCAACTTCCTGAGACTCTCTAATTATTTCAAAATAAAAACCTAAAAAGCCCACCAGTAAACCCCAGGGCCCAGGCATCGCTCCATGGCCAAGGCTGTACCCCACCTCCCTCTGTTCCCCTCTCACACTAGCCACCGGCCTCAACAGGACTTCCTGGCAATCTTTCTGGATATGAACCTTAACCCCGGTTTCCTCCGATTTTTCCTACTTTTATTTTCATCATATAGGTACAGTTTAAATCTTGTATGCTCCTTGGTGGGCAAGGAATCAATCAGTCAAAATCTGTAAGTGAGTGAGATGAGTGAGGAAGGTGCCCTGACTCAGAGGCCCTCATGTCGCCCTGGAGGAAGGAGAGGCCAGGTCTGAGCTGTGCACTTTCCCCGTCCATCTGCTGCCTTTTCTAGAGGCTGCTGGGGTAAAGGAAAGACCATGGGCTACTGAGTCCAGGTACACAGGACCACATCCGCCAAATGTCACCATGACCTCCACCTCAGAAGTCTAATGGCTGTTGGAAGCCTTATCCCACCTGACTTCTGACTTCTATGCTTCATTTCATGGTGTTAGCCATCCCTTTTCACTGGATTCCAAAGTCACCGAGTCAAAATAGTTCCCCTGGTGTTTCTGACCTTCACTCTAAGAGCCCCCTGGGTCCTCTGCTCTTCTTTGTTTAGATTTTCTGTTACACTTTCTTGTTTCTTTCCTAAATTTATTTGGAAATCAAACACATCTCCGCTGGTTACTCCAAGATGGAGACCTCACCACTAAATTCCCACTTAGCCCTCAAGTCAGACTTTCCAGCTGGAGCAGGTACCAAGCATTTCCAGTTGAATACTCTCCAGGCCACGTCCAAATGGAGTGAGGGGTTAGGTGGGCTCCCCATTAACGAGCCCTGACTGGTAGGTGAACTCTAAGTCTCAGTTTCCCCATACGTAAAATGGGAGGAAAATTCTCACCTGGTAGGGCTGCTGTCAACATTTAATAAGATAACGGATGGAGAGAGCACTGGGCAGAGGAGGTCCCACATTAGAATTGTGGGAAAGTGGGGCTGGGAACGGCTTCAGCATCATGGTCCCCGGGTGATGCTAAGGTGCAGCCAGGGCTGAGAGCCTCTGGAGTGGATGCTCAACAAACAGGAGCAGTTCTTACTCCATTTCCTCCTCATAAACCCACCATTTACATGAACATCCCCATTTTGCAGATGGAAAAACTGAGGTTCACACAGGGAAAGGAGGCACACACATAAGAAGTGGCAGTGCCAGGTCTGAACCCTGGCCTGTGCGTCTCAAGCCCCCACCCTTTCCTGTGTGGTTGCTGATTTCCTGGTGGCTGGTGAGTAGCCGACTCTGAGGGGGGCTCCTCACTTCCTCAGGGCTGGCCTGCTGGGGTCGAGAGTTAGCTATCAGAGGACTTACTCCCGGGGCGGCCTGCAGGAGCGTGGGTGGGCCAGCAGCGTGGGGAGAGGGTCAGCACTGGACTTGTCAGACTCAGCCCACCCAGCTGGTGCCAGAGGCTTTCCCTGGGGAGGAGGGCTGGTGGAGGGCGTGTGGACATTGCCCAGGGCCCCACTGGGGTAGGACAGCTAAACTGGAAATGGGGCTGAGTCTGAGTCTTAGACAAGGGGCCCTGGTGGGGTGACTCAGTATGGGAGAAGAGTTCCAGGCTGCCCAGCATCTGGCTGGTGGTTCTCAACTCCAGCCACATGGCGAATCACTAGGCAGCTTTCAAAGTATACACAGCCCAAGCCCATCTTTCTCAGGTTCTGTTGTAATTCATCTAAGGGGAGGGCATGAGAATTGTTAAAAGCTCCTTAGTGATTCTGAAGTGCACCCAGGGTTGAGAACCCCCAGCCACAGGCCCTGCCCCTCTGCCTGGCATTCAAGGCTCCTCATGATCTGACCCTATTGGTCCTTCTCGCTTCAGCTCCCCAAATTAACAGCTGCCCTGCTGCCCTGGGTTTGTTTGCTTGTTCATTGAGATATGCATCTAACAAACATTTACTGAGCACGTCCTGTGTGCCAGGCGCTGCGCCAGGATGAGGATTTAGTGGAGAACAAGTCAGACCTGGTCCTTCCTTCCATTCCAATAGTCACACTAATCCACGTGGATATAAACGGGGTAAACAGCCAGCACGCAGCCAAATGACCTGACCTGGCCCAGGAGTTGGAGAGGGCATCCTGGAGGACTGTCTGGGGTGGGGAGGACAGCAGGAAAGGCATGCCTGCAGAGGGGACAGTACTTGTGGTGGTCAGTGTGGCTGGAGCTTGGAGGGACAGCTCAGCAGGGCTTGGAGGCCTGGGTGGGACAGGGGTTCCACCCAGAACACACTGTTGTAATGGGGTGTGAGGTTACACAGGAGAGGGGCCCTGTTTTATTCACCTTTAAGTCTTCAGAGCCTCTCTGGGAGCCAAGGACATGCTAAGCGCTCACCAAGTGTTGGCTGAATGAATGAGCCATGAGATAAAGGGTACAAGGCCAATCCTTTTGTGGACCCATAAGCATCGTTCTTACTTAGTAAGTCCTTACGTGCCATACAGTCATCAGGAGATTACTGAGCCCCGTGACATCCCTGGGAGGGGGGGTATGGCTATTACAGCTGTTTTACACATGGCAAAATTAGGGCTACAGTGCTAGTGAGTGACACGTTGGGACTGACATCAGGCAGCCCAGCTCCAGGGCCCATGCCTGTGCTGACCAAGGCAGATGGATCATCAGCCCTCTGAGGGTTAAGGGACTTGTTCAAGGCCATGAAGCCGGGAGCAGAGCAGGTCTCGAGTCCTAGCTGAGGCAGGGTACCCTGTGCCCTTGCAGAGACTGTGCTGTGCGGTTGTGCAGGTGAGCTGGAGCCCTGGGGAAGCCTCCCAGGGAAGGGGAAAGAGCTCACATGTCAGCCTGGGGACCAGGGTGAGGTGATCCACTGCTCTGGATTTCTAAGTCACCACCTGTAAGTGGGGCTCCCTGGCCTGCCCAGCTTCCCTCGAAGTGCTGTTTTAAGGACTAGATATGGCTGGGGATGTGAGCGAATGCTGGGAACCCTGAGAAGGGGCTCGTGGCACCCACTGTTTCATCTTTTCTATAGCCCTCTTCCAATCAACCCTGTACCCACGGGGCCAGGGTTCTTGGCTGAAAGTCTGGGACTAGGAACAAACACCAAGATAACCTTGAGGCCTAGCACCACGCCAGATCGCAGCCCCTACTGGATTTGGGGTACAGGGAGCCTCTGCCTGACACCAGGTTCAGAGGCCTCTGAGGCACCTGGGAGACCCCTCTGCCCCTGAATTCCCCTCTGCCCCCACTTCCAGCCCCTTGCAACCATAGCCACGCCTGGTCTGCTGAGTGGCTTGGCCACCCTCCCTCACCCAAGCCTAGACCCCAGCCCAAACCTGCCTCTGGGGATGGGGGTCAGGGGATCAGTGTTTTTTATTTTAAGGTCTCTAGGTGATTCTAACTCAAAGGGTTTAGATCTGCTGCCTTACAGAGTTACTGAGAAAAGCAAATGACAGACCATGGAAGGCACCTGGCATACAGCAGGCACTCAATAAAATGTGAGTGACCTGAATCTGAGTCACAGACCAGGGAACTCTCTGTCTCCCCTTCTGAGCTGCTGGGACTCAGCTCCTTCCTTCCAGCCTCTGGGCCCTGTCCTGGAATACTGCTCCCCAGCTCATGGAGCACCGGCCCTGCCCCGGCTCATTCCAGGAGCTCCTGGTCACCCCACCCCACTGCCACAGTCCCCCTCCATTTGTCCAGCTCCTGGCGCCTCTTTCACTACGGCTCGGTGTGTCTAAAGACAGCAGAGCAGCAGCAGCTCCCCTCCAGCCAATGCTCCTGGGTGCCAGGCCCTGTGCCAGGTGGTTATGGCCTTAATTCCTTTGCCTCATAAGCCTTTCCCAGAAGCAGCTCAGTCATTCGACAGCCATTTACTGCGCCCCCTGCTCAGGCAGCAGTCGGCCATTGCCATCAAACGTAGCTCCGGTCGTGGTGGCTATTGCCCACAGCCCTTCGAAGGCTGCCCTCTCTGCCCACCCCCCTTACCGTGGCCTCCGCAGGCCTGCACGATCTGGCCCCGGCCCTGTGGCCAGCCTCGGGCCCTACCATGCTCCTTCTCATCCTCTCTTTGGCTCCGAGAGCAGCTGGCACTTTGCCCTCTGCCCAGGATGGACCACTGGCTTTTCCCTACCTTTCAGCTGTGGGCCCAGACATTAGCTCCTTAGAGAGGCCTTCTTCGTGACCACAGTGTCCCCAGAGCCTGGCAAGGCGTCAGAGAACGGAGCCCTCAGTCAGGATTGCAGGGAAATGAGCTCGCCTTCCACCTGCCCTTCTGAGGGCCCATCTGCCCCAGAGGCCAGCAACCCAGGCCTCCTCTCTTTTGCTCCTCAAAGAGCCCAGACCAGCACTGTCGCTGGCCCGCAGCGTTTCCCTGTCTGATGATATAAGAAAGACTGGAGAATAGGGCTTCGTCAGCCCAGCCGCCAGGCCGGCAACACCCACCTCGGAACATGTCGTACCAGAGCTTCTTGGCCTTGAGGTGCTGCAGCCCGTTCAGGTGCTTCTTGCGGTTGTGGAGGTTGTCCTGGAAGGAGCGGTCGCAGTAGTCGCAGAAGTAACGCTTCCCCATGGTCACCCCCGCCAGGTGCTGCCGCTGCCTGGGAAGTCGCAGGGCGCTGGGTCAGAGCGCAGAGGAAACGCCACCACCCTGCCTGAGCAGGCCCGGGGGCCAGGCCTGCGCCACGTCAGGAAGGCTCTACTTACCCACACCAGCTCATGTGAACTCCGCAACAGCCCATGAGGGGCTACCCGGTTGGATGCTTATGGCCTGAGAGGCCTCATTCCAGAGGGGTCTTTTAACAGTTCTGACGCCCAGCTTCAACCCCAGGTCGGTTAAAGCAGAAACACAGTGGGTGAGGCCTGGGCATCAGCATGTTTTAATGCACCCCAGGGAATTCTCATCTGCAGCCAGGCTGGATGGAGAACCACCACCTCACCCACTCTGGACAGCCCCCACCACCACCTCTGACGTCCCCTCTCCTGTTCTTCCATGCTGGCCGCACAGCCCCCCTCTCTGCTCCTCACATGCGCCAGGCACACGCCAGGCACACGCCCACCTCCCACTGTTTGCACCTGCTGTTCCCTCTGCCGGGATGCTCCCCCCGCATACCTGCCCCGCTTGCTCACTTGACTCCTTCGATCTTTGCTCAACTACTACCTTCTTAGTAATCTCCCATGACCACTTTATTTAAAATTGCAGAACCCTCCACTTAGCTTTCCCTATTCCCTGCTTCACTTTTATCACCTTTGAAGTAATAAGTTACTTGTTATGCTTATTATATTTTTCTTTCCTTCAACAGGAATATAAATCCATGTGGGCTGGGATATTTTTGTGTTTTTGTTGTTGTTTTTAGGACACTCACACTTTATTTTTCTACATAAAATTTACAAAGCCCCAGCCCCCAAAGTGGTGCACAGTACAGAGTAGGCAACCAAATATTTGTTATTCAACAATGAGTTAATTCCCATTTTCCTTATGGGACAACTGGGGTTCACAGAGAGGAAGCGATCTGCCCAAGGTCACATAGCTGGTAAGCAGAAGGCAAACCCAGGTGCCCTAAAATCCTGCTGCTGGTGTCCTCCCTTCCACAGCCAGCTTAAGGCTTAGAGAAGCCAGAGGGCTCAGGCAGAAATGCGCACAGCTTCCCAAGGAGATCAGCTAAACACCTAGGTGGCAATCACAGAGGGAAATGAGAACATTTCAGGGTCTTCAGACACTTAAGACCCCTCAGTCCTGGTGACCACAGCTGCCACTCCTGACCCAGGAGATCTGCAGCCATGACTCAAGGCCAGCCCTTGAGTCCCCGTTTGGTGTCACAAGACCAGAGGACAAATGGGTTCACTCAGGGCCACCAGGTGGGACCTGCAAAGGCTGAGCCCAGAATAGCCTCTCACCTTCAGGTCCTATAGTCTGACCCCTCATTTCCCAGAGCAGGTTCCTGAGGCCAAGAGGAGGAAGAAAAGTGACTTCCCCAAGGTCACGAGGTAGCAGCCCAGGCCAGCGGCAAAAGCCCCAGACTCTCAGAATCTGGCAAGTAGAGTTAAAGCTGAGACCTGACCCACAGGGCAGAGAGATGGGGGAATACATGTTGGGAAGAAGAGAACGGGGAGAGACACAGAGACACATAAGCCCCTGGACAGTCCAGGCAGCCAGGCAAGGGATGGAGAAAGCCGCTCCTGCGGCAGAGACAGCAGCCATTAAGTCAAGGGCTGTAATGGGATCACGAACACTCATTCAAAATGAAAACGTATAAAACCTCTCTTCTCCCATTACTGCTGAGAAACCGCATCCCAGACACGCGGACTTGATATATTAAATTTGGCAGCTCTAATACACCCTGTCTTGCCAATAAACTTATAGGAATTGGACTGAAATTCTAAGAGATGAACGTTTAACGGCCGAGTGCTTAACTAAGCCATTCATGAAGGCTGAAGCTCAGAGGAGCCACTGGCTCTGGAGCATAAAGGGGAGGGGAAGGGAGGGCCAGTGGGAGGGGCGTTCCTCCAGGAGACTGATAAGGAACAGTGGCTCTGCGGCAGACTTAGCTAGGCAAAACCACACAGGGCACTGGGAAGCCAGCTGTGTGACCTTGGACCTCTCCAGGCCTCTACTTTCACTGTAGGAATATGGGGCGGTGGGTTCAACGGGTTGGCTGATTGCTTAGGGAGCAGCACACGGAAGTTTGAATCCAAATGAATTATTAATAAAAGAGTAACAGCAATACAAATGACACTAATAATGTCTGGCATTAAGCAAGTGTACAATAAATGTTATGTAATATTTGATGCACTAAACACCTACTATGTGCCAGCACTGGGCTAAAAGCTTTATAATCCATCATCTCACTTAATCCTCAGGACAACCTGTGAGGTTTCAGATGAGGGAACTGAGGCTCCAAGAAGTGAAGTGACTTAGCCAAGATCATGCTGCTAGAAAGCAGCCGAGCTGGGCTTAGAACACAGGCAGGATGGCTCTAGAGCCCATACTCCTAATCACTTATGAAAGTCGCCTCCTAACAAATCATACGGATGACAGCTTTCCTTTACTCACTACACCCCCAGGACCACGTGGCCCCTTTAAACCCCAAGAGGTATGTATTACAACCTCATTTACGATTGAGGAAACTGAGGCCCAGAGAGGTGCTGTGAGGTGCCCCAGATCACACATCCAGGAAGGGCAAAGCAGGTCTCCAACCAAACCACCAGGAAATGAAGATCACATGCCCCTCTCCCAATCTGCCCAGCAACACCGATTCAAATGATTTGCCCCTCGGGGCTGGGCTGTGTGTGTCTGTGTGAGCGTGTGTATTTGTGTTTTCCCCTCTCTCTCACATGCACAAACCATGGGGGGCACACCAGCCTCAGCTGAGGGCCATCGTGGCAGCGCTGCCCACCCGTGCCTCCCTCTGCCCACACTGGCCACCCCTCATCTGGCACAGGGGAAGTGCTCAGCCGTCCAGGACGGGTCAATGGACTTTGTGTCTAGTCCCAGCTCTGCCAGGTGAGGATGTGGCTTTGTCACTTGCCCTCTCTAGGCCTCGGTTTCCCCACATGTGAAGTGGGAGGCAGACAGCTAGACCAGGTGATCTCTAAGGGCACACACACACACGTGTGTCACTTAGCACAGAGCCTGGCTCACAGGAGGCCCTCCAGAAACATTGGCCATCATCACCATCATTATTATTAGCCTCCAAAAGCCTGTATTTCAGAAAACTGAGACTCAGAACAAGGAACAGGATATCAGTGCCCAAGTGACCTCTGTGGTCAGCTATTCCATATTACAGATGAGGCAAGGGAGGCCAGGAAAGGGGAACTGAGTTGTCCAAAGCACACAGCACAAGGCAGGGGTGGGACTGAACCTCAGCCCCTTTGGCAGGCTAAGACCTCTGCCTGCACAGCAGCTCTGCAGAGCCCCCAATGCCTGGGAACGGTGTCAAGGGAGCAGAGCGGCTTTAGAGGGGCCAGCACTTCCTGCCTCCTTCACAGGCCTGACCCCATGGAGGCAGAGGCCCTGTCCCTGGTTAGGAGCTGGCCTCCAGCAAGGTGACCTCACCCAGGCATCGTCCAGGTGTGAAGTTCTAGAGCTCCTGACCCAACTCCCTCCCGCTCCAGTGCCCTGGCGCACATTAGCAAAAGATGTGGCTGCAGAATCCTCTGGACAGACACAGCACCGGGCCAGACACACAACTTGGCAAGCAGAGTGTATTTCACTCTGCCTCACCTCGTAGCCAGGCGTCCTTGCACAAGGCACAACCTGCACCACCGCACTTGGCAGCCCTGAGTGGGAGGTCAGGGAAAAGGGAATGGGGACAGCCGGACGTCTCTACGGCACCCAGACACCAGCATGGGGTGCTGACTAAGCTGGCCCTCTCTGCTGTGATTCATCCTCGTCCTCTGAGGCTGGCGTGCTCTGCAGTGTGCGAGCGAGGTCCTGTCCGGAACACAGGACCATCCGGCCCGACTCCCTCACCAGGAACACAGGCAGTGCCACCCACCCACTCCCAGAGACCAGGTCCACGGTGGCGACAGCATCTGCTGGCTCCCTGGAGCTTCGCCAGGTGACAGGGTGGCTCCTCGTGGGCACGGGGCAGAGGGCAATGCTAGTGGGCCCACCCTCTGAGGTCACACAGGCCTGGGTTCAAATTCTAGCTCCACCACTAGAAAGTTATTTCATCTCCCAGAGTCTGTCCTTAGCTATAAAACAGGGATCCCGCCGCTGCTGTGAATTTACCACCACAGAGAATGGAGGCCGTTACTGCTGTTGCCATCATCCCCTGGGAGGCTCACTCCCCTCCTACCCCCAGCACATCCTGACCAGCTGATTTAAAATTGCAGCCAAAGTCACAGCAGCAAACATGTCTGCCCCCTCACCACCTGCTGTTTTCCATAGCTCGTCTCACACACTGATTTACTGTCACAAGAGCTGCCTCCCCACTAGAATACAGGCTCCACGAGGGCAGAGGGCTCTGTCTGTCTGTCCAACTGCACCACCCGGAAGAGAGGATCAAACGCAGAACTGCTGGTGGAATAAGCGAGGGAGCCACCCGTGGAGCCCAAGGCCTCCTGCCCTTGGCTCACCGACCCTCTTCTCCACAAGCCTGAATCTGGGGACAAGGACGGGGACGAGAAGAGAGACATGTAAGGCCCCCAAAAGCAGGTCTCTGCCACCCCCACCCTCCCTGCAGGGCTTCTGTCTCCAGCAGGGCCCCCACTACTGACTTAGACCACACCCGGCGAGCCCATGGCACCTGACTGCAGGCCTCCGGGCTCAAGGAAAAGATGACCAACGAGTTGAGATGCTGTGGGGTGGAAGAAGGAAGAAAGGAGAATCAGATTTGACTCCTGTGTGCTAGGCATTCTCTTATTTAATCCTCACAGACCCTCGGAGTAGATATCAAGGCATCCACTTCGCAGATTAGGAAACAGGTTCAGAAACACTCACTCCTATTTTGCTCAAAGCCACGACCGGGAGAGACACTGATAAGGAAGATTTCTCATCAACCTGGGTGCTGCGGGTGGGCCAGTGGTGCTGAGGGCCCCCGTGCACCTCCTGTGGAGCCCTCACCAGGCGTGCCAAGGCACACCGGAGCCAGCATTCACACTGGGGCCTGGCTGACCCGGGACCCATTCTCTCCCCACCCCACCGCTCCACCGTGAGGCTGGCTCAAGGCAGACATCTGTGCTTCACTGATATTCTTGGTTGCTTTCATCACGTGCGTCTCAGGTACAGAGTTGGCTTTGGCACAAGACTAAAATCAGTCAACAGCTCGGCTGTGGCCAGGGGCTGGGATGCATGCTGTAATTATACAGGACTTGTGCTCACCACATGCTGCCCTCGAGCTTACCTGTCATTTCTTCTAATTATGGCACCACAGACCCCAGGTGAACAGCAAACCTCAGCCAGAGGACGGCTTTACTGCACGCCCACTAGGAGCATGGCAATGTCCCAGCGCCACATATGCCTGCCGTCTGGAGTTGGCGGCATCGGACCCGGCCCCTGCAGGTGGCCTGCAGACTGCCTGCTCAGGACCCAGCTCCAACAGAAGTGCCAAGAAGATCCAGATGTCTCCCCTGATAGGAGCCCTGATATGTTAAGGGTCTCCCTCAGATGTCCCAGGGTTTTGTAGCAACCACGAAGCTTTCTCATCCTGACCTCATTCACGTGTTCACTTCTTTTTGTTTTTTTTACATCTTTATTGGAGTACAATTGCTTTACAATGGTGTGTTAGTTTCTGCTTTATAAACGTGTTCACTTCTTAAAGTATATCATCCACTCTCAGCAATATGAGGCAGTGGGGGCTCCACCCACAGCGATTTCTTAACTCAGCAGGTCTGGGACAGGGGTAGGGTCTAAGGAGGCCCTGATGCAGAGTCCACAGACCATACTTGGAGAAATGCTGGTCTAAGGGGGGAGATGACAGACTGAGGAACAGAGAAGGAGGGAGTTTGCCTGAAGTCACACAGGCCACACAAGTCAGCCCTTACTGTATAGCCACCCACCCAGGCCTGAATCCCAAGCCACTCGCGGGCTGTGATACTCTCGTCAAACTACCTACCCCTGAGCCTCATCTGGAAGTCGGGGGTAATAATACTTTTCACAGGAGTACTGTGAGGATTGAGTCATGCATGCTAGGTGCTTGGCAGAGTGTCTGGAAAGCCAGTGCTGCTTAATGCACATCTGTGGACGTGGCAGCCAGCCTCTGTGGCACCCAATGACCCCACCTCCTGGTGTCTGCACTTTGTGTCTCCCGTTCCAAAGCATATCAGGGTTGGTCTCTGTGACTAAGAGAAGAGAGCCGAGGGATGGTATGTCACCCCCAAGATCAGGTTATAAGACAACGTGGCTTCCATCCTGGTGTCTCCCTTTCTCTGATCACTTGTTCTGGGGGGAAGCCAGCTACCATACTGTGAGCAGCCCAGTAGGAAGGCCCACATGGCAAGGAACTGAGACCTCCTGCTAACAGCCAAGTGAGTGGGCTTGAAAGCAGACCGTCCAGCCCCAGTCAAGCCTTCAGAGGAGGGCAGCCCTGGCTGACAGCCTGACAGCAACCTTGTGGGAGACTCTGAGCCAGAACCACCCAGCTACGCCACTCCCAAATTCCCAACCATCGGAAACCGTATCAGATAATGTTTGTTGTGGTAAGTCACTAAATTCTAGGGTAATTTGTTATGCAGCAACAGTTAACTAATACAGTGAAATAAATGAATGGAGAAACTAAATCACTTTATAATTTGTGATGGCCACAGGTACAAAGTGCCCCACAATGCAAAACTCTCCTGAGTCAAGTCAGAGGAGGGCCCCCCTCCCACTTGCATATGCACAACCCTAAAGTTCCATGGTTCCCTTTTCAGTCATTCATTCACCAGCCAAACACACTGAGCACTTCCTCTCTGCCAGACTAGGGTTCACGCTTCATGACACAGAGTCCATGCTCTCACGAGAACGTGAGCTGAGTATGTGCTGGGGATGGGTGGCCGACAGATGTGCCCCCAGTAACAGTCATAGGTAACAAGCTCTGTGCCGGGGGTCCCAAAGAGGGGCGCCTGCATCCAACAGGGACTTCCTCCAAGGAAATGATCAGAGATCATCTCGAAGATCTAGGTACCAAGGTGAGCACTGCAATGTAGCTTGTCCTGAAACCAAACTCCAAATGTCCAAGAATAAAAAGAGCTGACAGTTATCCATTGCTCACCACATGCCAGGCAGACCGCTCAGGGTCCTGTGTAGAGAGGGGGAAGGGGTTCAATGATGATGCACAAAGCCTACCATCCTCATTTTACCCTAAAAATAACTTTGGGTAGAGGGAGCCCACAACTGGCAAGGAGCAAGAGTAGGGTGTGAGCCAACCTATTCAATGGTACCATTAAAAATCAAGTCAGGGCTTCCCTGGTGGCGCAGTGGTTGAGAGTCCGCCTGCCGATGCAGGGGACACGGGTTCGTGCCCCTGTCCGGGAAGGTCCCACGTGCCGTGGAGCGGCTGGGCCTGTGAGCCATGGCCGCTGAGCCTGCGCGTCCGGAGCCTGTGCTCCACAATGGGAGAGGCCACGACAGTGAGAGGCCCGTGTACCGCAAAAAAAAAAAAAATCAAGTCAAAGTAATACATCAACTATACTTCAGTTAAAGAAGAATCAGTCAAAGGGAACAATTCCCTACAGGGACAAAATGTTCATCCCATATTGTAAATGAAAAATGACTCATTGTCACAACAGTATGTACAACATGATACCACGTTTTTTTTTTTTTTTTTTTTTTTTTTTTTTAATACCACGTTTTTAAGGAGAAAGAACTTCCCGCCTCAACACACACATATACACACAGACACACATACAGACTGGAGAAGACACAAAATATTTACTGTAGTTATGTCTAGAGAATAAAATTACGATGTGCGGGATTTTCTTTTTTTCATTTTGTGTTTTTCTGTTTTTCTAAGTTTCTATTTTTGGCGTGTATAGTTTTAAAATTTTCCCAAAAAATTCCCTTCAAAAAAGTGGGAAATTTGTCAGGCAGGGATAAACCCTATTCCTTCTTCTTTAGGAGGCTTCCATGGATGGTTCCAGGGACCCGGTTCACCTGGATGAACTGGCCAGGGGTGGTGTTGAAAGGGATCTAGCGTAAACATTTTCCTCAGTCCAGGCTGACGGTTGATAGGACAAGCCCTGATTCCAAGTGGACCTGGCCCAGTGAAGGTCAGCTGAACCCAAATCTGGGCTCCAGGAGCTTCAGGATGGAGACAGTTTCTCACCAGATAGTTAGAGGTCCCAAGAGGCCAGAGTTTCCAAATAGGAAAGGCAAAAATAGTCTGAAAGAGGCTCTTGAACCATATACCCTGACTCATATAAACACCTCTGCCTTTCCCTTCTCTCCCCACCACCAAGTCTGGGCTCCAAATACCATGTGACTCTCTGTTACCACTGCCCAAGTCAGGTCTCACCCCTTCACATCTGGACCAGCCTCCTTAGTTCAGCCCACCCTTGGCAGCATCAGATCAACCCTCTCAAAACAACTCCTCAAAATTTTCCATTGCTCCTGGTGAGGAGCTTATTAAAAATGAAGTCTCCTGAATCAGATCCTCAGGAACTCTGGCTCAGCAGATCTGGAGAGGGGCTCAGAAATTTGCATTTTAACCAGGGACTCTAGCCACCCCCAGTAGGTACCCCCAAGAAATAAAAGCCTGGAGAACTGAGCTTCCACTATTCATTGACCTCTTCATCCCCTGCATCCCAAAGGCAGCCTTTGCTGAAGGCAGTCACTCTGGGTAGACACAGCCCGCAAATCTGTGTCCCAGTCAGAAACTGGTCGGACTATGAACCACCTCAGTAAGCTGAAATGGTAACCCCGACTTGATGAGAATGCTAAGCACAATTTGTTAGAGTGGATAAAAGTGTTTTCTTACTGGCTAAGCGTCCTGTCACACTCCAGGAAAGCTTAAAATTGAAAACAGAGGTAGTAGACGAAATCAATTATTGTACTAATGTTCCTGTCCTAAGATTATTAATAATCAGTGTCTACCTGGTGCTTAAAAGTATCACATTGAAAAGAATTTGACATGTTGAGTTTATAACAGAAAAGCACTGTGATTCCAGTTTAAAATATAAAAGTTAAAATATGTAGTTAGGTAATTGATAAAGTATCTGTCAGTAATTGATATGAAACTTGTGATTCTAAGTTGAGGGGTCAGCAATGGTTGGAAACACTGGCTGCATGTTAAAATCACTGAGGTGCTATAAAAGCTACTAAGGGTGCCCGCCATATCCTAATTTCTTGTCAGAGATGGAGCCTGTATTTTTTGAATCCCCTGACTGAGAACAAGTTGACAAAACAGAATTTGACTAAGTTTGTTAAAAGTATTGAAAAGTATTAAAATTTATTACATTTATAAGGTTAATTTATTAGATTTTCTAGTAACTGTTTAAGTATTCTGGGGAAATTATGCTTGTTAGGTTATATATCTGAAGTACTTAAAAAGAAAATCAAATATATTAAATGTATAAGTGGACTTAAATGTGTAAGGGAATGTAACTGAGCTGAAGATAGGGCTGAATGTTTAAAGGAATTTAGTTTGTTCAAGTTGAGTTCAAACATTAATCAAAGGGAAAGTTAAGGTCATTTTTCTAATTTTTCTAGATTTATGTATAGAATAATAATTTCTAAGTTGAAATCGATGGCCTAAAGAAAATCAGATTTTTAAAAAATTGTTGCTCCAAAATGAGAATGAACTAAAAAGGCAAAAAAATAAAACAAGCCCACCTTAACTCCCTGTGGTCTTCCCTACCCATCTCACCTAAAATAATTCCTCCCTCCTCTGAACTCCTCATCTGGGAAGTTGTCAGCAAGATATAAGTATTCTTTCCCAGAAGCTTCACAACTTCCTGCCCGAAAGGGCTACCAGGATGCTTTGCAAATAGAAAATAACCGCATGGTGGATATAGAGCATTTCACGTTTTTCCTACCAGGCCCCAAACAAGGCATTACTGTTGCTTTTACAAGTCAGAGGCAGATCCAGGTCTCGAATCCAGTCCCTGGTTTTCAATGCCACACGTAGGCCAATGACTTTTATCTCTGGCTCAGGCCTCTCCTCTGAACTCCAGATCCAAATCCCAATTAGCCTCTGGACCCCTCCATTTGATGCCTAAGGGGCAGCTCAAACTTAATGTGGCCAAACAGAACTTAAGATCATCCTGTTGATTTTAAGTTGCTGAGGTCAAAACTTTGATGCCATTCTTGAGTCCACTTTCCTGTAAGCCCTTACATGCATCTGTCAGCTTGTTCTGTTTGTCCCACCTCCAAAAATACATTCCAAATCTGATCACTACTCTAATCCACACCCTAATCTAAATTACCACCCTGCCTCAATTGACCCACCACAGCAACTTCCCCTCTTTAGTCTGTTCTCCAGAGCAGCCAGAAATGATGACATTAAAATGTAAATTAGATCATGTCACACCGCAGCTTAAAACCCTTCATTGGCTTCCTAGTGCAATTAGAAAAAACTAAGACTTTTTACCACGGGTTACAAGGCCAGATATGAGCTGACCTGAGCCTACTTCATAGTCCACTCTACTTTTTTCCCCCTCAAACACCCCAGGATAGAACAGCCTCAAGGCCTTTGCACCAACGTTTTCCTGTTTGAATGGCTACTATTCACTCAGGTCTAGGGTTAAGTGTCGCCCTGGGGTCCACCTTGTCTAAAATATTACCACCACCACCCCCTCCCCAAGCAAACTTTCTTCAGCTCTTCAAAGCATTACTTGTCATTACTGCACCTTCCCATCTACCCATACACAGTAGAATGGGCGCTCCAGGAAGGCAGGGACTTGTTCACCGCTGGGTCC
Organism: Phocoena sinus; assembly: GCF_008692025.1. Lineage (NCBI taxonomy): Eukaryota > Metazoa > Chordata > Mammalia > Artiodactyla > Phocoenidae > Phocoena > Phocoena sinus. The sequence goes on along the minus strand of NC_045776.1, from coordinate 67,046,367 downwards.
CCAGCGCAAGGCCCAGAGGCACTTAGAAAACATGTGCTGGACGGCCCTAGTCCTCCTAAGTCCTTGCTATTTCTATTCCCAAGAAGGAATGAGTGGATCTAGGTCTCCTGCCTTCCAAGCCAGGATTGTCAGCTGCGAAACCCAGGGATGAGAGTAACATGAAGCATGGGTAGAATCGCCACTTCCCTTGAGGCTGGGCAGAGGGATTCAGTTCCCAGGACCTGACTTGTGCCACAGGCTCCAACTCTAGCCCTGGACTTGGGGCTGACAGAGACAGGACGGGGGACAAGCCTGGGACCGGGCACCCAGGCCTCGCTCCCCTATCCACTCCGCATTCCGTTTAATAGTGTGGCCCACCGCGGGGCTCGCGGACTTAGATGGAAGAGCCCAAGCCCTCCCGTGGGGGTAAGGACACTCGCCCTCGACGTCCCGCCAAAGAAGGTACCTGGCTCCGTGGGGCCCAACGGCTCTGAGCTCCTCCTCCTGCGCCCTCACGCCACGAACTGCTTGCTGGGATTCGTAGTCCTTCCTTGGGTATCAGTCCACCCTTCCCAGAAACCTTTGCGAATCAAAGCTGAGACCGTGCAGGCGGAAGCGGAGGAAGCGCGAGGGCTTCTGGGTGTTGTAGTTTAAAATATTCAATCAGCAAGAAATGTTTGAGGAGAAAAGTTCGGTAATACATTTTGCCAACTATTTGGGCTACCGTGATCTGGATTTTAGGCGATTTGAATCACGCGCAAGCCATCAGTTACTTCCATTGTTCAAAACGACGAGCGCTGAGATCCAGAAGAACTACAAATCCCATAAAGCGTTACAAGTTGAGGACCTTTGGAGAGAAAGCTCGGTCGCGGTGCATGCGAGGTGGTGCTAGTTCGGCAGCGGACAAACATGGCGGGCCCGACGTTGACTGCGAGGTTGTACTCCCTGCTGTTCCGTAGGACCTCCACCTTTGCCCTCACCATAGCCGTGGGCGCCCTGTTCTTCGAGCGCGCCTTCGATCAAGGCGCGGACGCGATCTACGAACACATCAACGAAGGGGTGAGGGCCTGGGCCGATCCTGACCTTGGGCCCCTCTGAGGGGTGACAGTGAGAGTGAGGGTGGGGCGGGATTCAGTCTACCTTTACGAGGAGTGGGGGCGATCCCTGGGTGTCTTCTGTCTGCAGACTGCCGTCTGTCCGCTCCGCCCGGTGTGAATCCTAAAACGTTAAACAGGGTCAATAGATCCCACTTTGCAGGGGTTTTAAGTATTGCTGTCTTCCGCCCCATACACCCACTTGTCCATTTGCAGAAGCGAAGACTAACCTAGTGAGAGCAAAGGACTTGTTAGGGCTACATCACCAGGGAGTTAGAAGCAAGTCAGGGCTGGACCCGGGACCCCCTATCTCGTCTGAAGGTTTCAAGGGCAGATTTGAGCGGGCGACGGTCGTGAAAAGAACAACTCTTTAGATACCGTGGCTGGCCTTTTCAGCTAGCACTTTTCAGTTCCAAAGTCTTTACATGCTGTCAGCGGTGGTATTAATAATGGTTAAGAGTAGGGTGGGTATGAAATCAGAGAGCCCTGGATGGGAATACTGGGCCTTATCAATTAATAACTGTGACATCAAGGTGGGCGAGTTTCTTAACCTGTCTGAGCTTCACTTTTATCTGTGGAATAGAAATGATAATAATAGTAACTATCTCAGGGAATTATTGTGAGGATTATATGAGATGCAGGCAAGGTGCCACAGTACCTGGTAGGTGGTACTCCCAAAAAATGTCATTTGTTACATTCCTCACGAGAAAGTGGAAGCATAAGATAGAGCATAACAACACTTTTTAGACTCACTGTGTGCCAGGCACTGTGCTGGATGCCTTGCCTGCTTTCTATCGTTAAATTGTGGCTCATACTGGGGAAGGTCTTGGACAAATAAGGCCTGTGCCACCACTCACTCTGTTTTTAACTTGAAGCGGTCTGGCCCTACAGCCCAGGCAGGCTCTGTCCACTGATGTGGCCTGTGGCCAGGTCACCTTTCTGCCCTTATGAAAGTGCTGCTACTGTTGATCTTCAAGCAGTTCCTCTGGCCGTTTCCAATGTGTGGGGAAGGCAGCTCAGGATGTTGTCATAACCCACCCATCTTTGTTGCTTTTAGGAATGAGAATACAGCTAGTTCCTGACCCAATGATCATAGGTCTGAGGAAATTTTTTAAATGGCTCAATGTGAAGTATTTGGGGACCATGCACTTAGGACCTCTTGAGTAATACCTGGGAGTTGAAGAAATGAGACATTTTCCAGCCTCTGTTCCTTAATAATTGTATGCTCTGGGGGTAGGTCCCTCAGTCTCTCTACCTGTTTCCTGTAAAGTGAGATCATGCCTTCCCACTTACTTCACACCCTGATTGAGAGCATCTGAGCATCCTGTAAATGTTAGGAATGTACATCAAGCCTAGTACTGCTTCCAGTTTGCCCACTGCAAACTGTCAGCATGTGGTACATGTTTCTCTCAGGTTTGTTTTAGAGACCAGGGCGGTGGGAGGAGTTATAAAATGTGAGAGGCAAAACTAAGTTTGTGGTTCTTGTCTTTAAAATGCAGAAGCTATGGAAACACATCAAGCACAAGTATGAGAACAAGGCGTAGCTCCTTGGAGGCCCCAATCCAGGCCAGAAGGACCAGGTCCACCCACCAGCTGTTTGCCCAGAGTCAGGGCCTCAGCTTGAAGATGAAGCTCATGTCACTCTACACGGGCCACCTTTAGCTGTTGGCATGAGATGACGTCACCTGACAGACTCTTTAACTTCTGCTATGTTTGAAGTATGTTTAGTCAGAGTCATCAACAAATAAATGTAAATTGTCCTTGAGACCTGCTTCTGCATGAGGTGCTCTTTAACTACCTGATCTTCACTTAACAGTTATTTGACACAACTTCAAAGTCCTCTGCGAATATCTGAAGGGCAGATTCCATTATTTTGGGTTTCCCATTAACTTCCAAAGAAGAATTGTAGTTTTCAAACCATGAGCTAGAGTTGGTGATGTTATCTTCAGCTTTGGCTTCTAAACCAATAACTCCATTCTTAAGTCAGGCAGAGGATAGCTAACTGGCTTGGCCCTAGGGAAGCTCTGTGGATCCAGCGGGGGAACAAACCATGGCCTGAAGGTTTAGTCTCCATTCTGCCTTTAACTTGCTGAGTATCTTTGGGTAAGCTGGCGTACCTCTCTGGGCCACCGCTCATCTTCTGATGGCTGTAAGGGATGTTGGAAAACATGCAACATGGCTGGGAGCAGCCATGGAGAGCACTGGGACGTGCTGAACAGGAGAAGAGCAGTTCTGTTTGGTAACTGGCCGGGGAAGATGAGTGACTCACCTGTCTGCCATATTTCACCTGGAGCTTGGCATGATTGGGCCAGAGCTGGATCAACCACCAGCAACTAATGGGAAAGAGTCAGGTCGGGAAACCCAGGGGTAGGAGAGAACCGAGGAATTGCCCAGTTTGCCCTACCTGAGGCATATCTTAATGAAGATGAAGTCAGGCCCTCGAGAAATCATGACCTGCCAAAGGTAGTACAGCTCTGGGGGCCAAATCAAGACCTGAACCAAAGTAGAGGTTCATTCTAAGACTGATCCTAAGAATGATTTCAGCATTAATAGAGGAACACTCTGGGGGTTGAGGATTGCCACTTACTTTACACTGTTCCCAACGATTTGAGGGCAATGTGCTGGTGAAAAACAATAAAGCAGGGAGCATTCTCGAAGAGTTATTCTACATTATTCTTGAGCACCTGATGATGAGCTCAGGGCAGCAGAGTTAGAATGAGCTTAGTTGATCACTTGTCTCGGGGCGCATTCAGCCCAAGCAGCAAGCGTATTCCTAAGCCATTCTACATTAAAATGCCCGTTACTGGACTTCCCTGGTGGTCCAGTGGTTAAGGCTCTGTGCTCCCACTGCAGGGGTTGCAGGTTCGATCCCTGGTCGGGGAAGATCCTGCATGCATTGCGGCCCAGCCAAAAAAAAAAAAAAGATGCCCCATTATTTATCATCAGCATTTCTGGGCTGTTGAGGTTGTTTGTGTGTGTATTTCCTTTCAATACGAGCCAAACATTAAAATAATCCCTGTTTTACTTATTTTAGGGGATTGAATATTTTCCACCCAGAACCTCAGAATGTGACCTTATTTGGAGCTAGGGTCTTTGCAGATGTAATTAGTTAAATTAAGATGAGGTCGTAAAAGGTTGGGGTGGGCCCTAAATCCAATGACTGGTGCCCTTTTAAGAAGGCCATGTGAAGACAGCAACAGAGATTGCAGTTGAGCTTTCACAGGCCAAGGAATGCCAGAGATTGCCAGCAACCACCAGAAGCAAGAAAAGGGACAAGGAAGGATTCTTCCCTAAAAACCAAAGGGGGAATTCCCTGGCGGTCCAGTGGTTACGACTCCGCGCTTCCACTGCAGGGGGCATGGATTCGATCCCTGGGTGGGGGAACTAAGATCCCGTATGCTGCGTGGCGCAGCCAAAAGAAATGATATGGAAAATTGGCACAGATGCACTACCGGAAAGAGTGTGTGAAGTGGTACCATTTCCTGGAGGATATTTTGTACATACGTATTAAGATCCTTAATATACATACCCTTGATCCAATAAATTCCACTTCTAGCAACTTTTCCTTAAAAAAAATTAAAAAAATGAAGGTCCACAAGAGATGTTCATCATGTTGTTTATAATGGGCGGGGGTGGGGGGAGGATGAAATATCCAAAATAGGAATTACTATTGAGGTGAAATATGCAGTCATTTAAAACCAAGTTTTAACTGGGAGACAATATCTAACAAACATGGCATATCCAACTTCATTAATATGAAGGAAATATCCAACAAACATGGCATATCCAACCTCACTAATATGAAGCAGTCTTCCAAATCCATAAGACTAAGTAGAAGCTGGGGTGAATGACAGGAATAGGCAATTAAGGAATACAAATGGGGGCTTCCCTGGTGGCGCAGTGGTTGAGAGTCCGCCTGCGGATGCAGGGGAAGCGGGTTCGTGTTCCGGTCTGGGAAGATCCCACATGCCGTGGAGTGGCTGGGCCCGTGAGCCATGGCCGCTGAGGCTGCGCGTCCGGAGCCTGTGCTGCGCAACAGGAGAGGCCACAGCAGTGAGAGGCCCATGTACCGCAAAAAAAATAAATAAATAAAGGAATACAAATGGCCACAAACATGAAAAGATGCCCAGTTTCACTAATAAAGAAACAAAATGAAATACCATTTTTTGTGCATCAGATGAACAAAGATGGAAAAGATTAGCAGCACCAGTATTTTAGTGAAGAAGCAGGCACTGCCCACAGGCATTGGGACAGTGATTTTGGAGGGTACTTTGTCGATATC